>NC_071340.1:16978333-17631250 GCF_027744825.2 Synchiropus splendidus
CTAGCGAGGCACACCAGTGGTCAGCCACAAGGCATCGGTTTATTGACAGCATTTCCTTGTTCTTCAAACAGTTTTCCTCTTGAACTTTCTAGAGCTTTTTGAGGCAAAAGCTTTGCAAAGGTCCTTATTTTCCGTCATGTTGCTCCAGAATAGGGATGCGCGTCAAAAACCGGTTCCTATTCAGTCCGGTTCAAAATTATATGGTTGTTCGCTTCCTGACTGGGAAGTCCGACTCTACTCGCTTTTGTTTGCCTTTGTTCCATTGGCGGCTTTAGGAGGAATGAACCTCTTCGACATCATGGGATAATGATGAACGAGTGTTCTGTGTTTGATCAGTGACACTGAACAACACTGAGCTAATGTTGACGGCTAGCATAGCGCTAACAGTAGTTCTTGTCAGAGGAAATGAATTTGTTTTTAATAATGTCACACAGCAGATTTGTGCTGCTACCTAGCTTTTTTTCTTTTTTACAGTGATGTGGAGAAGTCTCCTCACGAGGCTGATGATAATAACCAGAACCAAACTCAGCAACTACACTGAAGTTTAGATGTCATGTTTATATTGTTATTAAATGAGACCGTTTAAAAACAATGAGCAATAAATGACCAATAAGAAGAATCAGAAAAAGACCTCAGTTTAAAAGAACTGCAGCACTCTGTAAACTGTTTCATGGGGTTCATTTCTGTTCCAGATCAGACAGAACAACTCATTCCTGTTTCTCTGATGCTAAATCCACGGAGCTTTTTCAACTCTAAATGACAGTTACTCTTCCCTTGTCATTTGTCCAACACAGTAAACCGATCAAAAAGTAAAAAAAAAACATCCTCTTTGATCCTGATGTGACTCTTTAAAAACTGGCAACCATTAAAAAAACTTTCAGTGAGTGGCATCACATCTACAATTGCTATATTCGAACACGATACCCAAATCTATTGATACTAAGTGACTTATTTCGCTTCCCTCTTTTCCCATTGAGAATCTATAAGAAACCGAATTGTTAAGCAGAATCGATAACAGAATAGTTAAAATCTTATCAATTCCCATCTTTAATTTTGCAACTTTCACCATCATTTTTTATAAAAATCTCTTACGTTTCATCAATGAGGACACATAGAGGACAGATGCTTACGCAACACCTCACATCGGAGCATCTCGAGACTCAACGGAAAATAACAAACTTGTGTGTATTCACAACGAGATAAGTGGAAGTGTGGAGATGACCTGATCAGTGAGGTGAGTTCAGACTGAACACATCTATCTATAGTATCTCGGCAGCTAGCTATCTAGCTAGCTATCTGTCTGTCTACACCAAGGGCAAGAATGAGACCAAACTAGAGAGAGTTTGTGCCAAATAAAGCATTTCAGTTCTTGATTTATTTAAAAAAAACATTTTGTAAAAGAAACAACAAGTAATGAATGTGCATGTCAGTATGACGTCTGGATGTATGCTATTGTACTTCATTCACTTTGGTCTTGTTCTCGACCAGTCTCAGCACCAGTTCCCGGTTGGAGGTTATAATCAGGGCTGCGCAGGTCAGAACAGGTGAGTCAAGAAATATTTAGTGAGCGGCCTGCTGGTCTCCCTTTAGGTGGAGCAAGTTTGCAAGATGCTTCTGTTCTCCCTCTGGCTGAATCGCTTTGGTCTGTGGGAGGAAACCGGAGTCTGTAAGGCTGGAAGTATCAAAGCCAGGGACAGGAAGAGGCTGCACAGACTGGCGAGGAGCGCCTGCTCAGTCCTGGGCTGTGGGCTGTTATCTTGCTTAATGTGCAATGTTTAATGTTGAATGTTTACTTTGCTGCTGTGAAAAGCCAAATCCCCGATTGTGGGACTATCTTGCTTATCTAACTGATGGATTGATTCACCAGTTACACCAAACAGCAGCACAGCTTGTGACACTGTTGATCCCAAAATATGGCCAGAGCGTCTCCAGACATTGTTCATATTTGGTACCAGTCGTATCTTTTAGACAGGACGCCTTCACTCACCATGAAAGAACATCACGATCAGCCTCAAGTGGAATGATTCTTTTAATAAAAAAATTTTTAACAATGTAATTTAATATTCGATTATATTATAAATATATGAATATACTGTATTTTGAGTTAAATATTCCAAGAGTGGAACCAAGAAGGTTGCGGGTTCGATTTCCGGGTCGGACCATGTTATGCCTGTGTGCCTGCGGTTTTTCTCCAGTTTCCTCCCACAGACACCAAACATGCTCAGTGGGTTACTTTGACTGCCCCCACTAGATTGCCCCTATGTGTGTGTGTGTAGCCTGCCATGGCCCGGCAACCTGTCCAGGGGGTATTGCTGCCCAATGGCCACTGGGATAAGCTCCAAGGACAGGACTAAGCGGTCTCAAATGGACAGCAGATGGTTTTAATCTCACTTAGTGGGTGAAATGTATGAAAACATGATCAAACTTTTCACATATCAGGAGATCTGATGGGTTTTTCAAAATAAAATGCTTGTGCCAACCCAGTCGTGTAACCGGGTAATTGCTGTGGTGGGTTTGGCTTGTATTTCCGCCAAACCACAACGTGCCATGGTGCTGAATAAAAGCAAGGCAGAGGCAGAAGCTGAGAAGTGCAGTCAGCTTCTCACCAAGAGGACCATGCTGTCTCCGAGCCTTGCTCTCCTGGTGTTCATCTTCACCGCCAAGTCAGGTGAGTTAGCTCCAACATGACGCTTTCTGCTGTCAACACTGAGTCTTCTCGGCTGTTTTAGGTGACGGAGCCCAAATCATCGGAGGGACAGAGGTGACCCCTCACTCCCTGCCCTACATGGCTCTGGTGGAATCAGGAAGTAAATGTGGCGGGACCCTGATCCACCCGAAATGGGTCCTGTCTGCTGCACACTGTGCCCGGTACGGAAGACCATCAAGTGATCCAAGGAGAAGGAAGGATGAATGGATGGTAGTTCTCTGTGATGACATATCTCTGTTTCTTCTGCAGCGAGACGATGAAAGTGACTCTGGGGGTTCACAATAGAAAAAAAGAACAGCAGGAACAGAGTGTTCGACAAGTCAGACCAGTGACACGGAAGGTGATCCATCCTGACTATAAGAAACCTAATAAGGGAATTTATTTCAACGATCTGATGTTGCTGGAGGTGAGTTGACTGCGTTATACTGCATGAAGCAGTTTTCACGAAAATGGAGCTGTACTCTCCTCCCCTGAACCGTTTGCATTTCAAACTTCAAGAGGTCCCTTTATTCAATTTGAGCATGTCGTCGTGTCCCAGTCAGCCACTCAGAGCTGAGGTTGATGCTGGTTTAGCTGATTCTTGTGGACAGTGACTCTGAGTTGTGACGTGAAAGCAGTGATTCAAAAGAAAATAAAACTATTGTCTGATAAAGGCTTCAATACCTTTCATCTGTCAGCACTGGGATTCAGACTGGTTTAACTGACTTGTGTTGCCTTCCAGTTGGAGTCACCTGTGAAGGAAACTGACTACGTGAAACCTGCCATCATCAACACCCCACCAAATTACCCCACAGCTGGCAAGACCTGCTTGGTGGCCGGGTGGGGGTACACTGGCAAAGGCCAGTATTTTTCTGCTGCGCTGATGTCCACCACTGTGACGGTTTTTGACTTGGAGAAGTGCTCTGAATACTATTACGGCAAAGACCCGGGGCTCAACAAGGACGTGATTTGTGCCGGCTCTCGTGGAAAGAACCAGATCGGTGTTTATAAGGTGTGTAAACTATCAAGCTATCGTTGCTGCGGTGTCCACTCCTTTATCATTGTGACCATCCAAACTCTTGGTCCCTGCAGGGCGACTCCGGCGGTCCTCTGATGTGCGACAACATGCTGGTTGGAGTCACTTCCTACGGAGGGTTAAACCATGCTGGCGTGTTCATGTATCTCTCTCAGGACCGTGTCCAATGGATCCAAAAAACAATTCAGTGAAACACAAAGAAAGTAACTGCAGTTGTGCACGAGTCAGTTTCCGGCACCATGCAAGACTCTGTCATGAAAAATAAAACTTCTGAGCATCATCTGTGTTTCTTTTGAAGTCTAAACACGTCTCCACGCAAACTGAATACGAAACACAATAAACAACAATAAAGTGATTTCCATACGCGATGAGCCAGGAAGCATGAAGGACGCAAGACCGTCAGCCTGCAGTCCTGACTCTACGCTATAAAAATAAAAATATATTATTATTATTGATGATAATGACCTTTGAGACAAAATATATAAATAAAAATATGGTGATAAAATAAAATACATCTTTATTTAGTGTGCTTGACGCTTTGTGACGGCGCTCCTCTCAAGGGCAGATATTTGGATGGGTGGAGTCTGAGAGGTTAACGGGAGTGTGAGGGATTCATAAATAAATTCACCTGTTAGTTGCCCTAAATGAAACAAACGTTGGTGACGCTCTCAGCAGTGATAAGGAGCAGACTGGACTCACCCTCCAAGGACTGGATGTCCCCCCGGCGGAGATCATGCCGGTGGGGATCCGAGGTCTGTTGTTGTAGAACTCTGCAGAGTTGCAGGTTTTCCTGTTGAAGACGGTGACTTAGGTGTGCCTCAGCACGTTGGAGTCCTGCACAGCTTCGTAGCAGGTCTTTCCACACCTGGCTACCACGCACTGGGTGCAGGTCCCGGGCTTCTCCACCTCTTCAGTCACTTCACCATCTTGGTCTTCAACATGGGCCGGTCCAGCTGCAAGACATCAGAGGAACATTGCACCACTGACCAAGTGTTTCAGAAATATCAATGTATTTTCGTACGTGTTAGTTTTGGAATTTAAAACAACAAAAAATGTAATCAAAGTCATTTTTGTGGGATATTTTGGAATAAATTCCAAAAATAGTTTCAGTGGCATCTTCCTCCTCTGATCCTCTGCCAGGCCAGGTCTGCAGACAGGAAAGGCTGGGCCTCATTGCTGCGGCTGCTGCCCCCACGACCCAACCTTAGATAAGATAAAAGGCTAGACTTGTCACCATAATCAATAACTAAATCAATCGCAAGATAATAATAATAATGAATAATAATAATGAACTCGGTCACTTTGGTGGCCTCGGTTAAATGCCTTTTGTATGTATGTTTGTTGATACTGTATCTTCTGGGAATATTTTGGCTTCCAGCCTCATGTGCGAGGGGAGTGCAACAACCTGGACATGAGCCATTTCACTATTTATTTATTTATTTGCATTTTAATGATATCTGTAATAACTGAAGTTACCATGACAGGCCTGTGGATGGGTGGCGGTTCTGATGTTACGGAGGAATATTGGCTGAATATAAAGGTAACTTTTCTGGAGTTCAATTAGAAGAGAAATGAAAATAAAACTGGAATCGCTTCATGGTTCTGGAGGGAGAGAAAGCCCAACACCATGTGTCATTCTGCAGAGTCTGAGTCACACAACTCATCAGATTATAATCTGCTGCGTTGATGTTACAGTGATGCAAGTTTATTCCAAACTGAATGTAATTTGTATGTATTGTATGTCATGGTTGTTGACTTCATTAACTTAACTAACAAGTGTTTGGTGAGTCAGTAGAGTCGCTCTGAACTGAATCATCTCAGGTCAAAACCGAGCTCATCTGGTGAAGCTCAGACTAACTACTGGTCCCACACTAACTAGCCAGAGCTCACCATCTGTCACCAAGTTTATTCTCAGTTTTAAACGTGTATCATGTACTTTTGGAATTGCTTTTTGAATAACAAGAGCATATGTGCGTGTGGTCACAACTTCACACCTTTCAGAAACATCCACCACCATCATGATACGGAGACGCGCAGCTGCTGCTGTGGTCAGTAGCTCGGCTGGAGATGGTGAAGATGTCGGCTTTTACTGAGTAGCTGGGTTCTAGATTTTCCTTCACCCAGCTGGTGTTCACGTCAATGGATGATTCATTGTTCATGCCATGAAACTACGACTCCACAATGTTTGAATCTCTGTTGTTAACCTTCAGTCCATTTAGATCTTTATTGAGTTTCTTCTAGTGGTTCCTGTGTCAGATACATGTTTTTGAAAACCTTCATGTTGTGCAGGTTTTTCATTTCCTGTCAGTGAGTTCCACATTTTCACTCCCTCTATTTACTGAAGCTCTGTGGGCAGACTGGGAACTCTGGACCTTAGATATAGAGAGAGCAAGAGAGAAAAAACAGGGAAACAGAGGGATATTGTTGTTGTCTTGCTGAGAATCGACATTGTGTGCTCACATGAGAAAACAAAAAGACATTCCTGCACACATTGTGTGATGTCTGAAATGAAGGGGGATGAGTGCGGCTGGGGCATCCGCGCTTAATATTCCGAGTGTAATGATCTCAAACGGACAGAAGATGGTAGCAGCGAATATTATTGATCATCCAGGCAGCCCTTCGGCTCGCACAGTGACATTAGAGTAGCTCACGGAGTTCGAAAAGGTTGGTGACTCTTATTCAACAGTCACAGCTCCTGCTCCAACATGAATTTCGCATTTCTATTGCCGTTGTTATGAACTGCTGACTGAATCAAGGTTTTAATATATTTGAAGTTTTGTAGCTTTAAAAGACACACAGACATTATTTAGACTTCTCTACACATCCGATCTGTGGGACTCTTCCTCAGGGTGAAACCATGCAGCTGCTCACTGATGCTGACTTCTCCTCTGAATCTGGACTCTTTCCCTCAGCCTGACTCGTCAACCTGATTGTTACTTTTTCTAAAACACAGAATTTTCTTACTCAGGTGAAATATTTAAAAACATGAGAAACATTTCACCTATCAGTAGATCTATAATATAATGTAAAATGCTTGTGACAGCCCAGTTATTTAACCGGGCAATTGCTGTGGTGGGTTTGGCTTGTATTTCCGTCTTATATTTGCGCCAAACCACAATCCGCCATGGTGCTGAATAAAAGCAAGGCAGAGACAGAGGCTGAGAAGTGCAGTCAGCTTCTCACCAAGAGGACCATGCTGTCTCCGAGCCTTGCTCTCCTGGTGTTCATCTTCACCGCCAAGTCAGGTGAGTTAGCTCCAACATGATGCTTTCTGCCGTCAACACTGAGTCTTCTCTGCTGTTTCAGGTGACGGAGCCCAAATCATTGGAGGGACAGAGGTGACCCCTCACTCCCTGCCCTCTATGGCTCTGGTGGAAATCAGAGATGAAAAAGGAAACCAATTTATCTGTGGTGGGACCCTCATCCACCCGAAATGGGTCCTGACTGCTGCTCACTGTGCACGGTAAGGAAGACTGTTGAGTGATCCAAGTAATGTTAGATTCAAACTATGTAGGATGGATGGATGGGTGAATGGATGCGCGGATGATGGATGGATGGGTTGGAGTTCTTCATGATGATATCTTTGCTTCTTCTACAGCCAAGAGATATCTGTGACTCTGGGGGTTCACTCCAGAGAAAATGAAGGACAGGGAATGCGCTTCCTACAGTTCAGACGAGTGACTCGGCTGGTGATCCATCCTGACTACACAAAAGGTCTTAATTTCAACGATCTGATGTTGCTGGAGGTGAGCTGACTTGCTGACTGGTTGATACTATACCAAGCTGTTTTCAGGTAACTGCAGTCGCACTCTTCCTACCCCATAAACTGTTTGCATTTCAAACTTTTTCTCTGACACGAGCAGACGGCTTTTGTTCAAGTAGGACTGAAGACAGTTCAATCTAAGGCAGGGGTGTCAAACTGAATCCCAAAAGGGCCACAGTGGTGCTTTTGTTCCAACCCTGCAACTACATATAGTTTAACCCATCAGGTGTCAGCTGAACCAAACAACACCAGACTGACAAACAACTGGTTACAGCCTTGAGTTCATCATCGGTTGGAAGGAAAACCTGCACCCACGCCGCCTATTTGGGATTCAGTCTGACACCTGTTCATCTGTCAGCGCTGGGATTCAGACTTGGTTTAACTGACTCATGTTGTCTTCCAGTTGGAGTCAACTGTGGAAGAAACAGCCTATGTGAAATCTTCCAAGATCAAGACCCCACCAAATTACCCCGGAGCTGGCAAGACCTGCTTGGTGGCCGGGTGGGGGCGCACTGGATACGATGAGAACCTTTCTGATGTATTGATGGCGGCCAACGTGAAAGTGATTGACTTGGAGACATGCAACTCTGCAGACTTTTACGACGATGACCTAGCGATCAACAGGGATGTGATTTGTGCCGGCTCTGGTCGAAAGAAGGAGATTGGTGTCTGGAAGGTGTGTAAACTAGTGTGATGTTCAGTAGCTATTGTTGCTGTGGGGTCCACTGCTTCATCACTGTGACCATCCAAACCCTTGGTTCCTGCAGGGCGACTCCGGCGGTCCTCTGGTGTGCGACAACATGCTGGTTGGAGTCACTTCCTTCGGACAGCCGTGCCTCCCTGCTGTGTTCATGTACCTTTCTAAGGACCGAGTCCAATGGATCCAACAATCAATTGAGTGAAACACAAAGAAAATAACTGCAGTTGTGCTTTGTCAAAAATAAAACTTCTCAGCATCAGTTGTGTTTCTTTTGAAGTCACGTCTCCACACAAACTGAAACTGAAACACAATCTCATACACCATATAGTGATTTCCACACACATGATGAGCAGGAAGCATGAAGGACACAAGGGCGTCAGTCTGCAGTCCAATCTCTGTATCATGTAAGAAGAAATATAGCGAGAATTGGATGCAGAGAATCAACCGAGACACTAAGTGATACAAGTGATAGTTCCAGAACTGTCATATAATTTGCCATGTAATGTTTGAAGTGTCTTCAATGTAACAGGGAATTGAAATAAACGTTCATTCATTTTCCCCTCTGCTCTTCAGCTGAAAGGCTCATGACCAAACCATACACTGACTGGCGTGTGGTCCTCTCAGACTGCAGTCTCGTGTTCAGTCCGGACTCACTCATCAGGCTCATCTCCACTCTTCCACTTATCTCGCTGTGAATCGCATGCACACAAGTTTGTTATTTTCCATTGAGTCTTCAGATGCAGCCATGTGTGGTGTTGCTGGGTAACCTGAACTGTGGAGTCATAGTTTCATAACATGAAATAATGAATCATCGAGTGATGATTCATTCTTTCAGATGTGAACATTTACATCAATCTATGTGCTGCTCAATCTACCAGCCGGCGTTCACATCAATTGATGTGAACGCCGGCCAGTAAAACCCAACATCTTCACCTTCTCCAGTCGAGCTGCTTTTCATCTGGTCCGGTGAATTACTTTTTTACCTCCGCCAAGGACACGTGTCAGGAATCGATGGCTCTGACTCACGGTTCAACACTTCATTAACTTAGCTAAGTGTTTGGTGAGTCAGTAGAGTCGCTCTGAACTGAATCATCTCAGGTCAAAACCGAGCTCATCTGGTGAAGCTCAAACTAACTACTGGTCCCACACTAACAAGCCAGACCTACCAGCTGTCACCAAGTTTATTCTGAGTTCTAAATGTGTATCATGTTCCTTTCTGATTCAGTTTTGAATAACAAGAGCATATGAGCGTGTATGTGGTCACGACTTCACACCTTTCAGAAACATCCACCACCATCTTGATACGGAGACGCACAGCTGCTGCTGTGGTCAGTAGCTCGGCTGGGGATGTTGAAGATGTCGGCTTTTACAGAGCAACTGGGTTCTAGATTTTCAATTCCCTGTTACGTTGCAGACATTTCAAACGTTACGTGACTGTTTTGTAACTATTGTATCACTTAATGTCTAGATTGATTCTCTGCATCCAATTCTGTCAGTATTTCTTCTTACATGACACAGAGATTGAAAAGGAGCAGAGTGAAGAGCAGTTCTCATGATGTCTGTCCCTTATTCCTGCGTTCCTTATTTTTGGATCAGTGTGTAGCTTTGTGTGTGAGATAGAGAGACAGAGAGAGTTTGTTTTAGTCTTTGTCTGTTGCTAACCTTCATTGGATCTTGATCATCTTCATCGAGCAGTTTCTCTGTCAGATACATTTTCTTGAAAACCTTCATGTTGTGCAGGTTTATAATTTCTTTTGTCAGTGAGTTACACATTTTCTCTCCCACTGTTGCAGCGTACATTTGTCTCAGTGTGGTTCTCACATATGGTTAGTACAAGTTCCCTCTTCTTCTCTGCTCCTCCTCATCAGGAGTTAGTTTAAACATTCTTTGCAGATGATCCTGTAGCAGTCAGTTTCTGGCTCTAAGCATGACTGGCGGTCTTTGTCTCTTTATTAGTTCAGGTAACTTCAGTGCTCTTGTTTTGGAAAACACTTCATGGAATCTGCTCTGTGATCTGCCTTATACATTACTCTAATAGCCCTCTTCTGAATGAATAAAAAAAAAACTCAAGCTTTATTATTGAATGTTCCTAATGGCAAATTCCTGTGACAATAATACACACTGGCCTCTTCTAGTTCAGCTAAACCTCTGTGGCCAGGCAGGTAGCTTGAGACCTTCGATAAAGAGAGAGAGCAAGAGAGACAAAACAGGGATGCACTGGGATGTTGTTGTTTTCTTGCTGAGAATCAACATTGTGTGCTCACGTGAGAAAACAAAAGTATACACTTGCACACATGTTGAAGGTCTAAAAGAGAGGATGAGTGTTTAAATTTTTTGAGTAATGTTCTCAAACGGACAGCAGGTGGTAGCAGCGCTCCCAATGTTAAAGGGAGAATCCTTTTATTGGAACCGCTCTGCTCCAAAATGAATTCCCACTGAATATTGCCGTTGAATTACCGACTGAATCATGGCTCCAATATTTTTGAAGCTTTACAGCTTTAAATGACAAACAGAACACACTACAACTCCTCCTGACCTTCTCTATACTTCTTTATTGACATGCTTCCAACAAACAGCAGATCTGTGGGACGCTTCCTCAGGGTGAAACCATGCAGCTGCTCACTGATGCTGGTTTCTCCTCTGAGCCTGGACTCTTTCCTCACCTTCACCTTCATAAATTTGAATTTTCCTGATGCGAAAACCCAGATTCTTCTGACTCAGTGGGTTAGATGTATAAAAACATGATCAAACGTTTCACATATCAGTAGATCTGACGAGTTTTTCAAAATAAAATGCTTGTGCTAACCCAGTTATGTAGCCGGGTAACTGCTGTGGGTGTGGCTTGTATTTCCGTCTTGTGTTTGCACCAAACCACAACCTGCCATGGTGGTGAATAAAAGCAAGGCAGAGGCAGAAGCTGAGAAGTGCAGTCAGCTTCTCACCAAGAGGACCATGCTGTCTCCGAGCCTTGCTCTCCTGGTGTTCATCTTCACCGCCAAGTCAGGTGAGTTAGCTCCAACATGATGATTTCTGCTGTCAACACTGAGTCTTCTCGGCTGTTTCAGGTGACGGAGCCCAAATCATCGGAGGGACAGAGGTGACCCCTCACTCCCTGCCCTACATGGCTCTGGTCGAAGGTAGAGGTGTAAACGGAGATCAAATATTCTGTGGCGGGACCCTGATCCACCCGAAATGGGTCCTGAGTGCTGCACACTGTGCTGGGTAAGGAAGACCATCAAGTGATCCAAGTAGAAGGATGGATGAATGGATGAAGGGATGGAGGCATGGATTGGAGTTTTTTGTGATTAAATATTTGTTTCATCACCAGCCAAGAGATTTCTGTGACTCTGGGGGTTCACTCCAGAGAAAATGAAGGGCAGGGAATGCGGTTCCGACAGTTCAGACGAGTGAGCCGGCAGGTGATCCATCCTGGCTACCTGCCTCAGCAAATCAACGATCTGATGTTGCTGGAGGTGAGCTGACTTGGTGACTTGTTGATACTATACAAAGCGGTCCTGTAATGGTAGGTAAATTTCAGGTAAATGTAGCCACACACTTCCTTCCTCATAAACAGTTTCAAACTTTAAAACATGTCAAGAATTTTCTCTGACAGGACCAGAAGGCTTTTGTCCTAGTAGGACTGAAGACAGTTCGATCGAAGGCTTCAATGCTGTTCATCTGTCAGTGCTGGGATTCAGACTTGTGACAGTGATGTCTTAACATGTGTTCTCTTCCAGTTGCAGTCACCTGTGGAGGAAACAGCCTATGTGAAATCTTCCAGGATCAACACCCCACCAAATTACCCCGGAGCTGGCAAGACCTGCTTGGTGGCTGGGTGGGGTCTCACTGGCTATGGTGCATTAAAGCCATCTGATGTGCTGATGGCCGCCAACGTGAAAGTGATTGACTTGGAGACGTGCAACTCTGCAGACTGTTATGGCCATTCCTATTCGATCAACAAGGATGTGGTTTGTGCCGGCTCCCATGGAAGGAACCAGATCGGTGTCTGGAAGGTTTGTAAAGTAGTGTGATGTTCAGTAGCTATCGTTGCTGTGGGGTCCACTGCTTCATCACTGTGACCATCCAAACCCTTGGTTCCTGCAGGGCGACTCCGGCGGTCCTCTGGTGTGCGACAACATGCTGGTTGGAGTCACTTCCTTTGGAAAGGAATCCTGCCCCGGCGTGTTCATGTACCTTTCTCAGAACAGAGTCCAATGGATCCAACAAACAATTAAGTAAAACACAAAGAAAGTCACTGCAGTTGTTGCAATGAAAAATAAAACTTCTGAGCATCATTTGTGTCTGAAGTCTAAACACGTCCCCAGGCGAACTGAATCAATAACACAATGAAGTGATTTCTAAACACATGATAAGCCATTAATACAGTCAATTCAAACTGTAACTCAGGATGTAGAGGGTCAGAAATAGCATGGGGTGAGGTGGCTCTCGCGGTCAGACATGTTTGCTCACCTCCGCCCGTATCGTGTTCTGGTGGCGGAGATTTTTAGGTCCATCTATTCTACTTTTCAATCATGGGAATTTGGACATTGATAAAAGGATTCTGAATAGAACACGTGCGAATCGCGACCCTTGGCGGCCATCATGACTTCATCTCAACAAGGAGGGAGGGAGGGAGGGAATATGATAATGATGATATGATAAATAATGGATGGAAATGGTGGGAAAGTTGCAGACCAAATTGCAAATTTTTCCTTGAGGGACATTAGGTATCTTAAAAGTTCTGTTCTGTTTTGATACCACAGTTAAAAAAAAAAAACATGGCAGCAACATTCAACATCACCCCAACTGAATGCCTCTGCTGTGACCTTCACCCTCCGCGTCAGAGCAAGGTGAAATCTTGACTCCAACACAACTGTGACAGACGAACAGAGTGACTGATGCTCTAACGGGTGAATTTATTAACACTGAAGGTTCAGCTGTTGCTGATAGTCTTCCGGATCCACTCGACGCGCTTTATGGAGAGGAAGTTGAACACCACCGGTTTGTCTGGCATCCCAAACGAGACCACTCCCACCACCGCACCACCGCACACCAGCGGCCCGCCGGAGTCGCTCTGACAGAAACAGACGCCGGTGACGCACTCGGCAGAGAAGGAGGAGCAGGCTGGACTCACCTTCCAGGGACTCTGCTGGATGTCCCCCGGCAGCGAGCCGGCGCAGATCATGCCGGTGGGGATCCGAGGTCTGTTGTTGTAGAACTCTGCAGAGTTGCAGGTTTCCCTGTTGAAGACGGTGACTGTGGTGTGCCTCAGCACGTTGGAGCCCTGCATAGCGTCGTCGCAGGTCATTCCCCACCCGGCAACCATGCACTGGGTGCAGGTCCCCGGCTTCTCCACCTCTTCAGCCACTTTCAGCCACTTCACCGTCTTGGTCTTCAACACGGGTCGGTCCAGCTGCAAGACATCAGAGGAACATTGCACCTCTGACCCCAAACATACATGAGAATCAGCTTCCTGAGACGAAGGAAATGGTTTTGTGTTCCAGAAACATATAAATATGTGTTCATACGTGTTAGTTTTGGTATTTAAAATGATGAAAAAGGTAAACCTTTTTTGTGGGATATTTTGGAATAAATTTCAAAAATAGATTCATTGTCTCCCGTGATCCTCTCCCAGGCCAGACTCCAGGTCTGCAGAGAGGAAAGCCTGGGCCTCGTTGCTGCGGCTGCTGCCCCCACGACCCAGCCTTGTATAGATGATGGATGGATGGTGGTTCTAATGTTACTGATGGCTATCGTCTAAAAGGTAACTTGATGGAAATTCAATGAGAAATGAAAATCAAACTTCGGAATTATTTCATGAACGTATTGGAAAAGAAACAAAACTGATTCAAGGAAAATAAGAGGAGAGGTAGAACTTCAGGGCGGGACTCGGGAGATCTCAAAATCGGATGAGTAGACTCACCTCCAGCAGCATAAGGTCATTTATGAAAACGTAGTAGCTGGGGTGGGGGACCCAGCGGGACACGTTCCGGTACTGCCTCACATGCTGCTCCTCCTCATGGTTGGTGACGGAGTGAGACCCCAACACCACATGAGTCATTCTGCCGGGAAGAGTGTGACACCTATTATACACTGCATTATTGGGGTTGAAATGATGCAGACTCTTACAAAACCATTTCTCATTTGGATTTTTTTTATTACGTCATAAAACACTCACTATAACTGGAGAGTTCTCAAGAGCTGAGACAAAATATTAAAACACATCAATGTGGTTCGAGTTAAATATAACGCAATTATATGAAGCGGACGTCGTCATTTATTCCGAGAAAGTGTCTATTTAAATTGCGTATTTTTATTTATGTAGTTGGTGTTAAATTTGTCCCAAACGGACAGCGGGTCTTTGTATTGCTGCGGAGTTCAATTTAAAGATGTTTTCCCAGACTTGAATTTCGATGCATAATTTTATGTAGAGATAAATAACTAAATATGGAATATTGCCATGACAAAAAGTGTGGAAAAAGGTCTCTCAGAAAATCGGTGACAAATTGTAGTAATTGCATTTGACACCGTAATTTAACATTCTCATAATTTGATTCCGTCTATTTTACCATAAAATGCTGCAGTACGACTCGTGTGCTTAAAGTGGACATAAATAAGGGCAGAGGTATAATTTTTCTAATGATATTAATAATAATGTTGCGTAACCGTCTCTCACCCAACACAATGAGCCGCGGTCAGAACCCATTTGGGGTGGATCAGCGTCCCGCCGCAGGAGCCCTTGTCACCCTTCAGGTGGGCCATGTAGGGGAGCGAGTGGGGCTGCACCTCCGCCCCTCCGATGATCTCTGCTCCGCGACCTGGAAGAGCAGACACGACTCAGCGTGAAAACAGAGCCGCGCAGCGGGGTTGAAAAGGCGCTCCTCACCTGGGTCCACGCTCAGAACAAGCGCACAAGAGAGAAGCGCGGCCGCGGGGAGGAACATGGTTGGTGGAAAGGAGTCAGCAACCTTGCCACCGAATGACTCCCTCAAATGAACTTGTATTTATACGCGTGAAGCATGTGGTTTGACGATGGAAATGCCATGTCAGCAAAATCTTTGAGTCAGCTGACGACGTTTACGTTTTATCTGTGTTTTACCAATTTATTTTAATAGTCAGCTGTTATGTATTAGCAAAAATACTATGTTGTTTTATTTTGATAAAATAGAAGCACTACTTTTTGTTGGCTGGAAATACAGCAGCCGTGCATGCCTGATTCGCCTGCGCATTAATACATATGTGTGTTTGTAGTTTTGCACTTCTGGAAAAATAAAGACATGCAAAAGAGTATCACTGGCTGAGATCCTTCAATTCCTCCAATTGTTTGCAAGTCCGTCTGGAACATAACAGCAGGCCATTTTTTAAAGACTGTTTTTGTTTGGTTGTGTTGATTTTATTTTTGTCAGCTGACGTCAGGTCAGCTTTTTATTCAGATAGTCAGCTAACAGTCATTTTTAGACTGTTTATGTTTTGATGCGTTTAATTATTTTTATTTTTATTTTTATTTTTATTTTTATTTTTATTTTTATTTTTATTTTTATTTTTATTTTTATTTTTATTCAGATAGTCAAGTCACTTTTTTTTTTTAAGACAGGGCTTATGTCTGGAACTGTTTAATTCATTTTAATTAATTATAAGTATAATTAAAATGTATTTTAAATGTGTCCTTTGATGTAAAAAACACATTTAACTCAAAGAGCCTTGATTTAATTCTCTCTGAGAGGGTGAGTTCTTCATGTGGTCATATGTTCTGGGGACATTATTGGTGTAGAGTGCTGCTGACTCACTGACTTGGTTGTATCAATAATGTCCTTCGACCACGTCATTGTTGCCACTTAATTTTTCATTAAACTCATTCATCATGTGAAGGGTGAAAAATTACACAATGCAGGTTGTTCCAACAGAACTGCCCCAGAATTACTGTAAATTCCGGACTATAGAGTGCACTGGAATATTAACTGCACCACTGAATTTCAGTCGGAAAATAGATCTTCATACACTGGGGCTGCACTTTCAACCGGTGCGTGTGCCGTGGGAAATACTGTGTCTGTTATACTAAATATCGTATACTATATACTGTGTCTGAATGTCTGTTGGAGGAGCTGAGGGTGAAACCGGTGCATTTGGAGCACTTTACGGTCAAAGAAAAACCAGTGCGAATTGAATCGATAACACAATGAAGTGATTTCTAAACACATGATAAGCCATTAATACAGTCAATTCAAACTGTAACTCAGGATGTAGAGGGTCAGAAATAGCATGGGGTGAGGTGGCTCTCGCGGTCAGACATGTTTGCTCACCTCCGCCCGTATCGTGTTCGGGTGGCGGAGATTTTTAGGTCCATCTATTCTACTTTTCAATCATGGGAATTTGGACATTGATAAAAGGATTCTGAATAGTACACGTGCGAATCGTGACCCTTGGCGGCCATCATGACTTCATCTCAACAAGGAGGGAGGGAGGGAGGGAATATGATAATGATGATATGATAAATAATGGATGGAAATGGTGGGAAAGTCGCAGACCAAATTGCAATTTTTTGCAAAAAAAAAACATGGCGGAAACCTTGCAACATTCAACATCACCCCAACTGAAACCCTCTGCTGTGACCTTCACCCTCCGCGTCAGAGCAAGGTGAAATCTTGACTCCAACACAACTGTGACAGACGAACAGAGTGACTGATGCTCTAACGGGTGAATTTATTAACACTGAAGGTTCAGCAGTTGCTAATAGTCTTCCGGATCCACTCGACGCGCTTTATGGAGAGGAAGTTGAACACCACCGGTTTGTCTGGCATCCCAAACGAGACCACTCCCACCACCGCACCATCGCACACCAGCGGCCCGCCGGAGTCGCCCTGACAGAAACAGACACCGGTGACGCACTCGGCAGAGAAGGAGGAGCAGGCTGGACTCACCTTCCAGGGACTCTGCTGGATGTCCCCCGGCAGCGAGCCGGCGCAGATCATGCCGGTGGGGATCCGAGGTCTGCTGTTGTAGAACTCTGCAGAGTTGCAGGTTTTCCTGTTGAAGACGGTGACTGAGGTGTGCCTCAGCACGTTGGAGCCCTGCATAGCGTCGTAGCAGGTCATTCCCCACCCGGCAACCATGCACTGGGTGCAGGTCCCCGGCTTCTCCACCTCTTCAGCCACTTTCAGCCACTTCACCGTCTTGGTCTTCAACACGGGTCGGTCCAGCTGCAAGACATCAGAGGAACATTGCACCTCTGACCCCAAACATACATGAGAATCGGCTTCCTGAGACGAAGGAAATGGTTTTGTGTTCCAGAAATATATAAATATATGTTCATACGTGTTAGTTTTGGTATTTAAAATGATAAAAAAAATGTAAACCTTTTTTGTGGGATATTTTGGAATAAATTTCAAAAATAGATTCATTGTCTCCCGTGATCCTCTCCCAGGCCAGACTCCAGGTCTGCAGAGAGGAAAGCCTGGGCCTCGTTGCTGCGGCTGCTGCCCCCACGACCCAGCCTTGTATAGATGATGGATGGATGGTGGTTCTAATGTTACTGATGGCTATCGTCTAAAAGGTAACTTGATGGAAATTCAATGAGAAATGAAAATCAAACTTCGGAATTATTTCATGAACGTATTGGGAAAGAAACAAAACTGATTCAAGGAAAATAAGAGGAGAGGTTGAACTACAGGGCGGGACTCGGGAGATCTCAAAATCGGATGAGTAGACTCACCTCCAGCAGCATAAGGTCATTTATGTGAACGTCCTCAGAGTAGCAGGGGTGGGGGACCCAGCGGGACACGTTCCGGTACTGCCTCACGTGCTGCTCCTCCTCATGGTTGGTGACGGAGTGAGACCCCAACACCACATGGGTCATTCTGCCGGGAAGAGTGTGACACCACCCAGCCTATTATACACTGCATTATTGGGGTTGAAATGATGCAGACTCTTACAAAACCATTTCTCATTTGGATTTTTTTTATTACGTCATAAAACACTCACTATAACTGGAGAGTCCTCAAGAGCTGAGACAAAATATTAAAACACATCAATGTAGTTCGAGTTAAATATAACGCAATTATCTCAAGCGGACGTCGTCATTTATTCCGAGAAAGTGTCTATTTAAATTGCGTATTTTTATCGATGTTTAAAGATGTTTTCCTAGACTTGCATTTCGACGCATAATATTGTGTAGAGATAAACAAATAAATACGGAATATTACCATGAAAAAAAAGTGTGAAAAAGGTCTCTCAGAAAATTGGTAACAAATTGTAGTTTTTGCATTTTACACCGTAATTTAACATTCTCATAATTTGATTCCGACCATTTTACCATTAGATGTTGCAGTACGACTCGTGTGCTTAAAGTGGACATAAATAAAAGCAGAGGTTTAATTTTTCTAATGATAATAATCATTGGATTTTTAAAAGGACGGCGGGAATGTTACGTAACCGTCTCTCACCCAACACAATGAGCCGCGGTCAGAACCCATTTGGGGTGGATCAGCGTCCCGCCGCAGGAGCCCTTGTCACCCTTCAGGTGGGCCATGTAGGGGAGCGAGTGGGGCTGCACCTCCGCCCCTCCGATGATCTCTGCTCCGCGACCTGGAAGAGCAGACACGACTCAGCGTGAAAACAGAGCCGCGCAGCGGGGATGAAAAGGCGCTCCTCACCTGGGTCCACGCTCAGAACAAGCGCACAAGAGAGAAGCGCGGCCGCGGGGAGGAACATGGTTGGTGGAAAGGAGTCAGCAACCTTGCCACCGAATGACTCCCTCAAATGAACTTGTATTTATACGCGTGAAGCATGTGCTTGACGATGGAAATGCCATGTCAGCAAAATGTTTGTGTCAGCTGACTACGTTTACGTTTTATCTGTGTTTAACCACTTTATTTTAAAAGTCAGCTGTTATGTATTAGCAAAAATACTATGTTGTTTTATTTTGATAAAATAGAAGCACTACTTTTTGTTGGGTGAAAATACAGCAGCCGTGCATGCCTGATTCGCCTGCGCATTAATACACATGTGTGTTTGTAGTTTTGCAGTTCTGGAAAAATAAAGACATGCAACAGAGTATCACTATCATTTTTATTTTTATTTTTATTTTTATTCAGATAGTCAGCTAGTGGTCATTTTTAGACAGTGTTTATGTTTATGTTGTTAATGATTTTTATTTTTATTTTTATTTTTATTTTTATTCATATAGTCAGGTCACTTTTTTTAAGACAGCGCTTATGTCTGGATCTGTTTTAATTTTAATTCATTTTAATTAATTATATATATGACATTTATCATTAACATTTGTTTTAAATGTGTCCTTTGATGTAAAAAACACATTTAACTCAAAGAGCCTTGATTTAATTCTCTCTGAGAGGGTGAGTTCTTCATGTAGTCATATGTTCTGGGGACATTATTGGTGTAGAGTGCTGCTGACTCACTGACTTGGTTGTATCAATAATGTCCTTTGACCACGTCATTGTCGCCACTTAATTTTTCATTAAACTCATTCATCATGTGAAAAATGACTTGCTATTATGAAAAATATAAATAAAATTACACAATGCAGGTTGTTCCAACAGAACTGCCCCAGAATTACTGTAAATTCCGGACTATAGAGTGCACTGGAATATTAACTGCACCACTGAATTTCAGTCGGAAAATAGATCTTCTTCATACACTGGGGCTGCGTTTTCAACGGCTGCGTGTGCCGTGGGAAATACCGTGTTTGTTATACTAAATATTGCATACTATATACTTTGTCTGAATGTCTGTTGGAGGAGCTGAGGGTGAAACCGGTGCATTTGGAGCACTTTACGGTAAATGAAACACCAGTGATTTCACTGGTTTGACAAACACACTTGCTTACCGAGGAGACAGACTGGGGTCACTTCTCCGCATCACTGTAAAAACAAGCTCGGTAGCAGCACAAATCTGCTGTGTGTGTGACATTATTAAAAACAAATCCATTTCCTCTGACAACAACTACCACACCATGCTAACAATAAAGGTAGCTCTTAGCTCAGTGTTTTCCAGTGTCACTGATCCAACACAGAACACTCTATCATCATTATCCCATGATGTCGGAGGGGTTCGGTCCTCCTAAAGCCACATTGTCTCTGCCAACGGAACGGAGCCTTATGAACACTTTCGCCGTCCGTCGCCGCTCGAACTCCTCCATAACTGTGATCAGCTGCAGCCACTGCGAAACCCCATGAATCGCAGTGTCGATAATGGAATTGGAAGTGTTAAAAATCTTAATCCCCATGGAATTAAGATTTTCCCCCCTGATGGCCGCCCAGTGGACCTTAACTCCCATCCCTACTGACTAGCATGATGGTGGAAGTTTGGCAAAAGCATCAGTTTTCCAAACTTGATTGATTGATCTTTTTTTGTCTTTTGTTGAGTTTTTGTGACTGACTGTTTTTGTGACCTATTTCAACCTTCAATCTTGTCCCAATACCCAACATTGAAAGGAAAAAAAACAAATAACTCAACAACACAAAGGACTAATAGCATTAAAACTAATTGAAACTAGCCAACCCACTGTAAAATGCTAATTAAAACTAACACGATTTGAGAGACAAAACTTGACTTAACTTACAAAAAATTATACCCTTGGTTCGATGAGTCCGAAGGGCCTCCAGCTGAAGCTCAAACGAATAAATTCATGAACGTGGCGTCACCAAATACATAAATCATGTACTTTTATAATTTCATTTTAATGGTGGCACATGAGCCTGTGTGTGTGTGTGTGTGTGTGTGTGTGTGTGTGTGGCCACGAGTTGGCGTCACAACTTCACACCTTTCAGAAACGCTGACCACCATCTTGATACGGAGACACGTGTCCTTATCAGCCGCTGCTGTGGTCAGTAGCTCGGCAGGAGATCGTGACGGTGTCGTGCTTTACAGAGAAACTGGGTTCAAGCCTTTCCCTCCTTCAGCTGGTGTTAATGTCAAAGACTTCCTGTGTTGTGAAAGAGCAACTTCATGGTTCAATTTGCGCCTTTAATCGAAATATTAACATGCATTTACAGTACGGTAATGAGTTATTTTCTCGCGGCTCAGGATCGTTCGTTGACAGGAATTTTTTCATCTTTGTCCTCATTGTGATTTCCATCTTTTCCTCTTGAGGTTTCTGGAGCAGTGCTCCTCATGACAGGGGTGGTAGAGGTTGGTGGGGGGTTACTGTACAGTATCAATTCTTTTGAGGCCCAATTATTAGAAAAGCACCCCCTTGTGAGGACATTGGGCCCAGTTAGAACCGTCAATCAAGTTTCACCCTGAATTTGAGAATAAACACTTCAAACTTACTGGGTCATTATCATTGGGTTTCAGTTTGGTTCAGAATCCTGGTTCAGGTGAGCCATGTGTTTTGGATGGTTAGGTGTAGGGGGCGAGGCTGGGAAAAAGGCTTAAGGCAATGAGTGGTCTCAAGTGTGTTTGATAAACTTTTCTGGTGATAGAGTCTTGTAGAGTGTAGAAGTTATGAAAGGCAGGAACCACCTGGTACCAGGACCAAGGAGGAACCCAGGAGACATCAAACCCCGAACAGGTCCATACAGCCTGAGTCGAGCCTGAGTTTGTGGGGACAAACATCTACCTTCCCCC
Source organism: Synchiropus splendidus (assembly GCF_027744825.2). NCBI lineage: Eukaryota > Metazoa > Chordata > Actinopteri > Syngnathiformes > Callionymidae > Synchiropus > Synchiropus splendidus. The sequence continues at coordinate 17,000,103 of NC_071340.1, forward strand.
AAGTGAAGGAATGTGAAAGATAAGGAACCTCTGGGACGATGATGGGTCAGAAGGATGAATTATGGAGCCAGGCAGAGACGGGATGAGCCAGTCCACCAGCAGAAGCCAGCCAATCACGGATCATAGGTTTACAGCTTCTCACCCAAAAAAGGCCAGAAAATGGGATCTGGAATGTTGCACCATGGCAACCGGGACCCCAAGAGACCAGGACCAATGCATGGAGACCACACCCCAAGATGAACTGAAATGTGTAATAAAGGTGTCAGGGCCAGAGATAGTCTTTGTCACTCTACTGTACACCACTGGAGCAAAGGCTAAGTCAGGCGTAGTTGTGGACCCAGAGCTCTGTTAGGGTCATTAGATTCCTCTGTCAGGGAAGCAATTCCTTTGGATTTGAAGTTGTGGGTTTTTGGTCGTCCTTCTCACGAATAAACAAACACTCAGAAGGTGTATATTCCTACAGCGTCAAGGTTAAATCCTGTGGTGTGAATCTGACTAGCCGAGTGGTGACATACGGCGAGGAAGAACTTTCAATATGTCTTTTCAGGTCAGAATACAGTTCACTACTGAGTTAAATGCAACAAAATTGCCATTGTTGTGATACACCTCAGTGAAGTAATCTGGCTGTTCTGTAGCCAGCTGGGATTCTAAATGTCACAAATGATCTGGAAGCCTCCAGAAATACTGTCTCAGAATCAGGATGGAATTCTGCTGCAATAGTTAGTGGTTATACATATGAGCTTCAGGGAGGCGAACGGAGTGAGTCTAGCATTGAGAGTCGGTGAACAGCAGCAGCAAAATGAGCCTACGTTGACTAAAACAGAGATCTGGTTTATTTTCTGTGAGAGAATATCATGGCGACTCCTCAGCAAATACACAGCGTTTTCGGCCCGTGACTCTGGTTCATTCGTGTGTGGCTGAGTTTGACACCCATGCAAAGCTGGTCTCAGTATCTGGCAGATGAATTCGTGTGAGATACATTAGAAGCGATGAGGACACATGAGGAGAGTTGCTTACTCAGCAGTTCTCACTGGAAAATAACAAACTCGTGCAATAGAGATTGGCCAAGGTGTCGAGATGATTCCGATTAGTGTCAAGTTGGCACACAGGACTGTAGGCTCAGAGCCTCTCACACAGTCAGGGTATCTTTTGGTCAATAGCATTCCAGCTGAAAACAAAATCAGATTCTGTTAGTGAAACTTCTATATGTAAAATTCTTAGCAGAATTTCTAGCAAAAATATCTCTTGTGGTTCGGAGCCTCTGTGGTCAAACTCTGGACCTTCAAAAGACGTGATGATGCAAAGTGATGCAGAGAAAAAAAAATCCTTAAAATAATCAATTTTGTGTGCAGACATCAGAATAAAAACACACTAGGTTTTAGGAGCGCAGAGAACAGCTGATCTCAGAGATGGTGAGGCAGGGTTAGGAAGGAGAGGGTGGTCCTGCTTGAGGCTTCCCTGGTCACGTTCACAACCCATCTTGGTCACTGGACGTACTGCGACTAGAACAAGTCAATCCCGCTGCCGGGATCAGTTTTTGGTGACTCACTGTCACGCCTGTCTTCATTATGTCCTTCCATCAAACGCTCCGGGGGGGCGGAATCCTAATGATGTAGACAAGACCACCAAACCTGAGGCAGAGTCGGGACCAAGACCAAGAGTAGGAGGCGGGTGAGAGTAAACTGAATACTGAATATGACCATATGACTGATAAACTGATACATGTATTCAGTATTCAGTTTGGGCTGGCTCCTCACTGGTCTTGACTGACGGGCCCTCAAAGTCTTTGTCTTGAACTTGGTCTCAGGTTTGATGGTCTCACCTACAGCACTGCCAATACAGGCCCACTGCCCGGGAGATCTGGAGAGGAGGAGTCATTCTTTAACTGAAAACTCTATGCTAAGCGGCCTTTTATCTATTGCAGTTTCCTACATTTACTTTGGCTCAAAATAGGATGCATTTTTAAACACTGAAAATATATTTTTAATGGTAGAGAGTTCAATGGGACACTGGGTGGTGCTCACCCACAAAAGAACAACATGGTACAAAAGTCTGAAATTAGATTATATTCAGGGCTGTAGAGGACAGAACAGGTGAGTCAAGAAATGCTGAGGGAGCAGCCGACTGGTCTCCCTTGTAGAGGAGAAACTACAAGAGATCTAAAAGTATAAGGTCTAAAAGTACTCAGTCTTGTGTGTTCACATGTAAGTGTAGTGTGTCCCACTACTCCTGAGATGAGGAAGACTTGCCGCTCATCACTTGAAATGATCCCTTCAAACCAAGTGGGAAGATGAAGTGTGGATAGATTCCCAGGATATCGAAGTGTGAATTGAATAACATGGCTTTAAGACAATGGGAGAAAGGACAACAGGGATTTTTGTAATAAGGACCACTTACTGACCGTTTACTGTCTCCTCATATCACATGGGTGTGTTGTTGTTTCTTCTTAACACTTGGCTAGCATTCAGGCTAACGTTACCGTCGACATACCTCTAACACATGCATCACCGCAAAATACCACAGAGGCTTTGGCTGTGCCCACTTCTCCTCAAAGTAAGATTAGCAATGTCTGCAACACACGATGCACAGTTAACCAAACACACCACAGCAGCCAATAACGCTTGCGTGTGTTTAGGTTTCTAAGTGAGTCAAATGCACTTTGAGAACAATCACATGGTGCACAAACTCAATGCAATATCTGTTGAGTTTGAGGGTTTTTTTTAACCAAGGTGAAGTGAGACCAGGAGTGATGGTTGAGGCTGAACTGAACCGAACACTGCTGTGTGTGTGTGTGACACCATTGACCAGGATGCGTTGCTGACACTGCTCCTGGTTGGCTCCAGCTTTCAGTCGAATGAACATGACAACCACCTTGTTTCAGAAAGAGAAAGACTCTTCTGAAACCAATGTTTAGGTTTCATTTGTGAAATTGAAACTGTATCCATATTTTTGCCATAAAAAAACAGACCTTGTCTCAGTTGTCAGTTATAAATATTGTAGAGTGTATGTACTCAAATGGCGCTAATAAGACAAGGCGAAGCATGATTCGAAAGCAAAAAAACAGAGACGCCCAAAATGCAGAAGATTTTATTCATGAGTTGGATTTCAAGATTTTAAAAGTCGACTGTCTCATGGATCCATTTGAGGTGCTTCTTGGTGATGCGGGCGTACACCCCGGGTTTGTCTGGACGGCCACACTCGATGCCAAAAGAGGTGGCTCCAACCAGAACGTCGCCGCAGACCAGAGGACCCCCAGAGTCGCCCTGCAGGGAGCAAACACGGTGGGGTGAGGAGGAGGGTGTCAGGGATAATGGAGGGTTGACTCACCGAACAAGTGTCGCTGTGGTCATCTGAAGCAGACCCAGCGCACACCATGTCATTGGTGATGACGGGCTGGAGGTCGTAGTATTCCTTAGAATTGCATGTTGACCGGTCGATCACCTTCACGTGGGTCGACAACAGCACGTCGGTGTCGGTCCACTCGTGAAAGTCGGTCAACCCCCACCCAGCCACCAGACATTTGACCCCTGCTTCGGGGTACTCGCCGTCCCCCAGAGCCAGCGGCTTCACCGTCTCCGTCACCTTCACGGGCTCGTTCAGCTGACAAGAAAAACCCACTTCATTCACACGACAAAAGTGCCTCAGACACAGACAGCTTAGAGAAATAACGTTCCTGAAAACACATGCCGATTTCCAACCGTTTTGATCCTCGACAGGGCCATGAGAGGCCAAGCCAGCTACTCAGGGTGAGAGGCTACTGACCTCCACCAGCATGAGGTCGTTGAGCATCAGCTCATCGTTGTAGCAGGGGTGCACCACCAGGCGGGACACGTTCCGGTACTGTCTGGCACCCCGCTCTTCTTGCGCGCTCATGATGGAGTGAGCGCCCAGAATCACACTCATGTATCTGCCAAAACAGGGAGAGGTGAAGTCAGTCACTCGGACCAGAGTTTTGCTTGGAACTGCAGCTGGATTTTTATTTAAAAAATTTTTTTTTGAACAACAATTTGTTGTTTGTTTTGTTGTATATTATTATTATTATTGTTATGAAACATTTACACAATTATGAATTTATTTGGAATCTTTTTTTAAACAATAATAACAGTTATGGCATTAACTCTTATACATAACATCAAATCATATATGTACTTATGGGTTATTTGTATAACCTGTAAATAATATATGTATTTAGCTTCATTATTATAACCTTTTTTTTTTTTATAGCCGAATATAATATAGATATATTTTTTTCCATTCTGCTTGTCTGATAACAGGTTGCGGGGACAGCACATTGGATGTCAGACATCAGTCTGAATTACAATGAAACAAGTTCACCTTTTTAATCTCAACTTTAACTTCTTCGGATTGCAAATCTCATTTCAGAACTTTGGATTTCACAAGCAGCTTCTCTCTTATTTTCCTACCCTGCACAGTGGGCGGCGCTCAGAACCCATTTCGGATGGATGAGAGTCCCCCCACAGAACGGTCCCCCGTGAACCAGCATCGCCATGTAGGGGAGGGAGTGAGGCTTCACCTCCGTCCCATCAATGATGTGAGCACCATCACCTGAAACCATGTCTCAGCATGAATGTGGCGCTGCATGACAGCATGCAATACTCACTGGACTTGGAGTTGAGGATGAAGACGCAGCAGAGAAGGGCACCAGCCAGGGAGAACATGGTCCTCAGGGGGCACCGGAGCTCGGCACTGACAGCTGCCCGCCTCAGTCACTCTTTTATGTGCGTGAAGGATGTGGTTTGACGATGGAAATGCACAAGTCAGCAACATGTGATCACGAGTGAGAAGAGTCAGAGGGAGATGCTGCTTGACTCTGTCTCACGATGAATTTAGAAGGAAAAAAAAACGTGATTTGAGGGTCACATGAGGTTGCACGAGCCTCAAGGTCACATGCTTAGTGGTCGGGGAGGAGGTCTACAACTGACTGGGGGGACCAGCAGAGATAAAGTGTGAAATGTCAAAATATTGTTTTAAGACTTTGACTTGCGTTTAAAGTTTAAAGTTGCTGGTTTGTTTCTGCCACTTTGTTTCTGAAGTTAATGCACTTCACTGGAACTGTCACGACTAGAATCAATTGAAATTCAAACTATCAAAGTGAAGAGTGAGCGTCTCAGACACCAGGGTGATGCAAAAGAAAACTAAACCCTGAAAAAGGTTCTCTTCATGCCGATGCGTGGTGATGGTCGAGCATGTTTTTCTAAAGCAGACCTGGGCGAGGCCTTTGCCTTTATTGACTTGTCCATCACGAGGTCAGCGCAAAAAACATTCATTACTAATGCATCATTCATTACCAACTGAATTCTAAACACAGCCCTGTAGTTCTTTTTAGGTCTTTGAAAACGCAGTGCTCATATAGTGAGTGCATTTTTGTCTTTTCCTTCCCCCAAAGGTGCTAGTGATTATATTGAGCTAATATGCATGTTTCAATGTTTAATGCTCATTAAAACAGTATTTCTGTCTGTAAAGTTCATTACCTAAAATATGTGGTAGTAAAAATTTTTACCACCACATTTTGCCCATAATTCTGCAGCCAAGATATTCACACTGCCATTGATCTTCCAGGATTTATGAGAATAAGATGTGTATAAACTGAAAAAGTATATAATCTATCAATCAATTTATTTATTTTTGCCATTTTGTAATTCAGTACTTTAGAAACAACATTTAAAACTGTGTTTGTTAATGTAATTTAATCTAATGGAGGACAGTAAAAGTGCGTAACAAAACAGAGCCCCACTAAATGCTGAAGGTTTTATTCATGTCAGTTGAATCTCAAGATTCTAATCTGCAATTGTATCATGGATCCAGTCAAGTGCCTCCTTGGAGACGTGAGCATACACCCCGGGGGAGTCTGCAAATCCACAGTCCCTGCCATGAGAGGTGACTCCCACCTGAACGCCACCGCACACCAGAGGGCCCCCAGAGTCGCCCTGCAGGGGAGGAACACAGCGGCATGAGGATGAGGATGAGGATGAGGATGAGGATGAGGATGAGGATGAGGATGAGGATGAGTCGACTCACCGTACACGTGTCGCTGTTGTCGTCCCCAGCAGACCCTGCACAGATCATGTCCCTGCTGATGAAGGGATGTCCGTCGTAGTAGTCAGCAGAGTTGCATGTCTTCCGGCCGATCACCTTCACCTGGGTTGACAGCAGCGCGTCGGGTTCCACATCATGTTCAGTGTCGCCCCACCCGGCCACCAGACATATGACCCCATCCTCAGGGTACTCTCCGTCCCCCAGAGCCAGAGGCTTCACCGTCTCCGTCACCTGAGCGGGCTGGTCCAGCTGAAGGGCCACAGAGAGGACTTCAGCTACACATCACAGACTGCTCAGAAATGAACGTAAGAAGAGGAAGAAACAGCGCAGAAAATAACTGTAGCATCAACCTGAACTGATGCCACAGTCAGGAATAACTGGTCCTCAGAGGACTGGCTCATTATAAAGTTATGGAACATTATACAAATGAAGAGCAAAAGTTCAACAAGATGGAATGAAACATTCATAGGTTCTGAAATGAGACAAAAGCATGACAACTATCAGACAAGCACAAGATTTATTTCCATTATTTTAACATGAACTCAGGTCAAATAAAATGAATTCACTGAAACACACAAGCTTTCTGCTGCATTATTTCCTGTGAATTACTTCATTCTGAAATAATTCACTTGTGTTGCACCACTCACCTCCAGCAACATGAGGTCGTAGCTGAACCGTTTATCGTCGTACAAGGGGTGGATCACCTGACGGGACACACCTCGGTACTGTCTGGAACCCTGCTCCCCCCAGAGCTGGCTGGAGTGAGCGCCCAGGATCACCTTCATATCTCTGCCAGAAGAGGGACAGATGCAGTCAGTAGCTCGATCCTGAAGCTCTAGGGTCGAGTCTCTTTCAGAGATTGTTTTTTTTTCTTTTCATCATCCATTCCCTACCCTGCACAGTGGGCGGCGCTCAGAACCCACTTCGGATGGATGAGAGTCCCTCCACAGTATGTGTCCCCGATCATCAACCTCACCATGTAGGGGAGGGAGTGAGGCTTCACCTCCGTCCCATCAATGATGTGAGCACCATCACCTGAAACCATGCCTCAGCATGAATGTGGCGCTGCATGACAGAATACAATACTCACTGGGCTTGGAGTTGAGGATGAAGACGCAGCAGAGAAGGGCACCAGCCAGGGAGAACATGGTCCTCAGGGGGCACCGGAGCTCGGCACTGACAGCTGCCCGCCTCAGTCACTCTTTTATGTGCGTGAAGGATGTGGTTTGACAAACGTGATCTTAAGTGAGAGAATGGATAGGAAGTGCCACTTGAATCTCTGACATCATGAATTTGGGAGGAAAAAACACCAGGAGATTTTGGGGTGACATGATCCCAAGTTAACAACACAAACTTGCTTCAGACTCAGGGCACTTCACAGTTGGTTGTTCCAGTGCCATGTCTCTGAACATCCTCGCCTGCAGTGTCTAGGACAAGACACATGGAATTAACATGCCAGGAGTATATTACAGTTAGATGCAATAATTGCAAAATTAACAAAGAAAATACTTGGAATTCCAATTTCACTTACATTTGAAAAATATTTAAAACATTGTTTTCACTGTTTCACACGTCTTCCTTATACAGAGATTCTACACGGACTTTTCTCAGCTGTTCTGAGAAAGGTCTAGGAAGAAAAGTCTGATCCTACTCCCGACCTTCTTCCCCAATGCTTGAACTGGCCTTGGAAACATTTCTGATATGTCACTGAAAGAGGAACGCAGAAACCAGACAATAATCATCAAGTAAAAAGGATGATATGATTTCATCATAATAGTAATTAAAGCGGACCAGCCAGGTGAGCAGCCTGGTGGTCTTTCCCAGTGGAAGTCAAAGGGACCGATGGATGAGCAATATTTAACTATGTTCACATATTCATATTCTCAGGATTCTGTTTTGTTCTCGCCCGTGATTGCTCCACTGACCTCCACGTGTCTCTGTCTCTCACTCTGATGTCACCACCACGTGTACTTTTACTTCACCATTTGTGCATGCTATTGTTTTGCTTCAGGTTCTCTGAAAACTCCTGTGTTTTGTGTAATTTTCTGGGTTGCACTGTATAACTCATATTTAACCAAGTGTTTTTCTTATATATTCTCATTTTTTATAATCGAGCACAAGAGTCACATTATTGCGGCATAATGTGAGCAGCATTGCTCAGATGGTGGAGGTGACTGAGAGGTTGCCGGATTGAATCTACCACCAGCGTGTTTGTATTGTGGAGTCCCCGAGCAAGACACTGACCTCCTGCCAATGGTGCTTCAGTTGACTAATCAGTCTTATATTATTATGTAAGAGCCATATTTGAATGCTATAAAACGCTATAAAAAGTGTGACTCATTTTTGAGGTAGAATGAACCCAGAACCGTAGTGACGGGACACCCCTTAACTGCTGACTGTGGGGGGCAGGATTACAAAAAAAGCAGCGTAAAGTCAACCATACTTTGCACTGAAGCGTCATGGTGAAGGTCTGAGCTGTGTATACCAACTTATAACAACGTTTATTTATATGCCTACTTCCGGCTCCTGATCCTTCTGGGGCCTGCGGGCCAAGAGAGTCAAATCACACAATACTTCTTGATACGTGTGACCTTTGTTGAAATGTTTAATCTGGTTTATTCCACTTCAGGCTGCAAAAAGATTTTTAGGAGGTTGAAGGAGAAACGACAGTGGAGATCATATTGAAAAACTTGCCACAGGAAACTGCAAATTAACTAGAATTCTGCTAATCTAGTGCCATCGGCAACATCACGGGTACAAACGCACCGATGAAGGAGAGATGATGCCGATACTGCGCCGCGACTGAGGCGGCTTCGCCCCTCCACACTGATTTCCTGCTCATCACAAGATCATGAAGGCTTCACAAACGTGACACATGGGTGAGTGAGAGGGACCAAGAGAGTGTTCAGAAACAACCCAACTGGTTTAGTCGACCTTCTGGGAAAAATATTTTTTTTATGATTCACTTGAACATTTTACTACTTACTTACATAGTTCTGGTTCCTGTTGGTGATCTGTTGTTGACACTGTTTGACCTTCTATGAGTATGGAAAGCACCTGCAAGGCGACAGGAAGGAACTGGGGAGGACAGGATGGGTGCCTAATATGGGCTGAAAGGTCAAATGTGTCCAATGAACAAGAGCTCTCTCTGCAAACAGGAGCCTGGTGAATCTATGGATGACTTGGCTCTCTGCGCCTGTGAGGAGGTGACTGTACACCGTGGTCATCGCAAACCTGACACATGCTTCCACACGGAAGATTCCTCTGTTTGAGAAGTTGCCTGCTGTGACGTGACCATTAAGGGTCTGCATCGGAACCTTGCAATCCCTGCTCCAATGTGCCAGACATGCTCACGATTTGAGACTTTCAATGGCAAGGAGATAGTGCGTGAGAGAGAGAGGAATTGCACTTCGCAGCCATCAACATCTTCTTTTCCTTTTGGCTTCTCCCTTCAGGGGTGGCCACAGCGGATCATCCTCCTCCATCTCACTCTCTGCTTCCTCTTCTCTCAAACCTACTCACCTCATGTCCTTCTTCACCACCTCCATAAATCTCCTCTTTGGCCTTCCTCTCCACCTTCTGCCGGTCAGTTCCAACCTCAACATCTTCCTACCAATGTAGTGGCTATCTCTCCTCTGTACATGTCCAAACCATCTCAGTCTAGCCTCTCTGACTTTGTCCACTAAACACCTGACATGTGCTGTGTCCCTCTGATCTACTGCTTCCTGATCCTATCCATCCTGCTCACTCCCAGAGAGAAGCTCAGCGTCTTCATCTCTGCTACCTCCAGCTCTGCCTCCTGTCTTTTCCTCAATGCCACTGTTTCCAAACCATACAACATTGCTGGCCTGACCACCGTTGTGTACACCTTCCCTTTTGTCACACATCACACCTGACACTTTTCGCCAATTATTCCATCCTGCCTGCACCCGCTTCTTCACCTCTCTCTCACACTCTCCATCGCAGCCATTATGTTCTCTGATAACACTGTAGAACGAGGTAGAGGACTAGGTCATCAACCTGTGAAAACCAGTGGTAATTTTGTTTACTCAGTTTCAGCAGGAGGAGAGACAGTGCATGAGTGACTCCTCAGGATTTCCAGTTCAAACGTTTTTTTGTCGTCGGACATGTGTCCAGTAAATCTGTCAGGGAGGGGCCTGGTGAGTTTGTGGAATATCATCTTTGTTACTTCATCTGATAGTGTCGAGCTTGTGGTTGCTTCAGATCATGTGATCAGTTTTGTGAGTTTTTCTCCTGAACCTCGTTCATGCATATGAGTGGAAACAACTCGACTTGTTTACCGTTGTGGACTCTGAGCCTCATGTGTCCCTCGCCAAGCCTTCGCACAAACCATGGAAGGACGTGAGTTACTTTGTACAGACTGGTTACCTCATGCTGCAGACCCCAAAGTTCTGTCTTCAAAGCCATGTTACTATGTACTTGCCACTGCCTGAGATCAGCTCAACCAGCGTGCATGTCAGAGGAAAGGGCTGCGTCACACCCACTTTTGTCTGCCTCACTTGAGTGTGGACACCGAGACCTGACTTACTTGAATGAATGAATGCACAAATGTTTAGTTCTACCTTCTCCATTAAATAACATGGCTTTATTATTGCTACTTCTGGATACTTCACTGACACGGACAAGTTATTTTCTTCTGTGTGCGCTGGTCATAACATAGTTATTACTGGCTCTCTGTCAAAAGACTGACCTACTTAAACCTCTGAACTCACTGCACTCATGGAGGCTTGTTTGTATGACTCTGGTAAGTCTGTAGCCATGTCAAGCCAATGGAGTCACTGGAGTTACTGATGCTCAATGCCCCTCAAACTAGTGATCTCTTGGATGGTGTTCTCTTCTCATCACAAATTGAATTCTCTTTATTTCAAATTTACTGAACAGTAAAGAAAAAATACATTTGATACAAACTGTTCAGAAAATTGGAGAAAAAAAACTGTACACCATGGATACAATTCATTTAAAAAATGCTGTCTAAATATATCATGTTTTTCTTTTCAAGAACTTCTAAATTGCAGCTGTCAAGTCAATGACACACTACTGCCACCATATGTAGCAAATGTATTAAGACTGAGAGTCTCACAGCCCAGAGGTGTAAAACAAAAACCTTTTAGCGCCCTCTAGGAGGTGGGTCTCAGCCCTGGGGTTTAGAATCACTGGGCTCGACCATGTGCCAAAAGGAGGGACGTTGTCAGCAAGATTACATTGTTTCACAAAGGATTTTACTACATTTGCTGAAAAGCTTTGAACCGTTTCGTCAGTCTAGCATGATTTGTGTGTCAAGTAATTCAGATGTCAAATGACAAAAGACAAAGACTCTGCTGCATCCTCATCCTCAACTCCAAGTCCACTGAGTATTGCATTCTGTTGTGCGGTGCCACATTCATGCTGAGTCATGGTTGGTGTAGATGGCATTGCTTGAATGCCAGTAGATGGCATTCAAGCAATGCCATCTACTGGCATTACGAAGGACTGTTTCACTTCACCAGAACTTGTTGGTGAAGTGTTGAAACAGAAGGCGAGTAAATGTCAGGCTCAGTTTTTGCTGCTCTATTGAGAGACAAAAGAGTCAAACCTGTTTGGTCCACTCCACTCTGTCAGGCTCCTCGGTTTATGAGTTTGAGGTGATTCTTGAATCTGTCATGATCTTGTGTCACATGGTAACAACACGCTCCTGGCACTGGTGTCCCAGCATGACAGACCAGTTGACGTCATTGTAGTAATGTTTGGTGACATCATTAGCATTTGAGCTAGTAGCTACTGCTAGCTGGCCAGCTGTCAGTGTCCAAGGATGACTCCTACAGGAAGGCTGGATATGGAGGCCATTTTATTTGGGTTTTATTTTGGTACTGCACTTCCTGTTTTGATCTGCTAACAGCACACACCTGCGGTCTGGACTCAAGCTGCTCCACTGCTGTGCAGCAGAACATTCACACGTCCAGTGGAGAAGACACATGCAACACTTCACTAGTCAGTTTTTCTTTTCCAGTTTTTTTCCATTTTCTGTCATTATATTCACCAATTGTGTTTCTATTCCAGCCTCACATGAGTGTAAATGAAGTCCGATACAAAGGTCTTTCAAGCAATGCCATCTACTGGCATTACGAAGGACTGTTTCTTTTGAGTGTGTGTGTATGTATATATATATATATATATATATATATATATATATATATATATATATATATATGTACCATGCGCCTCAGCATCCGCTCAGTTTACAAGGCCGACCACTCGGTGGCTTGAGTTGCTGTTGTCACCAAACTCTTCCATTGTCTCATAATCAAGCTGACAGTTGACTTGACTGTGGAATATTTAGGAGCGAGGAAATTTCACGACTGCATTTGTTGCACAGGTGGCGTCCTATGACAGTTCCATGCTGGAATTCACTAAGCTCCTGAGCGCGGCCCACTCTTTCAAATGTTTGTCAAAACAGTCTGCAGGCCTTGGTTTCATACACCTGTGGCCAGGCCAAATGATTAGGTCACTGATGATTCAGTGATTCTGATCATTTGGATCGATGAGCAAATTATTAATATATTAATGTAAACATTTTATTATTATTAATTATCTATTATATACATATGAATGCGACTTGAACAAAACAGAGCCCCACTAAATGCTGAAGGTTTTATTCATGTCAGTTGAATCTCAAGATTCTAATCTGCAATTGTATCATGGATCCAGTCGAGTGCCTCCTTGGAGACGTGAGCATACACCCCGGGGGAGTCTGCAAATCCACAGTCCCTGCCATGAGAGGTGACTCCCACCTGAACGCCACCGCACACCAGAGGGCCCCCAGAGTCGCCCTGCAGGCGAGGAACACAGCGGCATGAGGATGAGGATGAGGATGAGGATGAGGATGAGGATGAGGATGAGGATGAGGATGAGGATGAGGATGAGGATGTGGATGAGGATGAGGATGAGGATGAGGATGAGGATGAGGATGTGGATGAGGATGAGGATGAGTCGACTCACCGCACACGTGTCGCTGTTGTCGTCCCCAGCAGACCCTGCACAGATCATGTCCCTGCTGATGAAGGGATGTCCGTCGTAGTAGTCAGCAGAGTTGCATGTCTTCCGGCCGATCACCTTCACCTGGGTTGACAGCAGCGCGTCGGGTTCCTTATAATTTTCATTGTCGCCCCACCCGGCCACCAGACATATGACCCCATCCTCAGGGTACTCTCCGTCCCCCAGAGCCAGAGGCTTCACCGTCTCCGTCACCTGAGCGGGCTGGTCCAGCTGAAGGGCCACAGAGAGGACTTCAGCTACACATCACAGACTGCTCAGAAATGAACGTAAGAAGAGGAAGAAACAGCGCAGAAAATAACTGTAGCATCAACCTGAACTGATGCCACAGTCAGGAATAACTGGTCCTCAGAGGACTGGCTCATTATAAAGTTATGGAACATTATACAAATGAAGAGCAAAAGTTCAACAAGATGGAATGAAACATTCATAGGTTCTGAAATGGGACAAAAACATGACAACTATCAGACAAGCACAAGATTTATTTTCATGATTTTAATATGAACTTAAGTCAAACAAAATGAATTCACTGAAACACACAAGCTGCCTTACTTCCTTAATGGGGCTGCGAGGCGCCCGTCCCAGCTAGTGAGGGTGAGAGGTCGTGCACAACGGACTTTACGTTCACTCATTCATTCTGAAATATTTCACTTGTGTTGCACCACTCACCTCCAGCAGCATGAGGTCGTAGCTGAACCGTTTATCGTCGTACAAGGGGTGGATCACCTGACGGGACACACCTCGGTACTGTCTGGAACCCTGCTCCCCCCAGAGCTGGCTGGAGTGAGCGCCCAGGATCACCTTCATATCTCTGCCAGAGGAGGGACAGATGCAGTCAGTAGCTCGATCCTGAAGCTCTAGGGTCGAGTCTCTTTCAGAGATTGTTTTTTTTTCTTTTCATCATCCATTCCCTACCCTGCACAGTGGGCGGCGCTCAGAACCCACTTCGGATGGATGAGAGTCCCTCCACAGTATGTGTCCCCGATCATCAACCTCACCATGTAGGGGAGGGAGTGAGGCTTCACCTCCGTCCCATCAATGATGTGAGCACCATCACCTGAAACCATGCCTCAGCATGAATGTGGCGCTGCACGACAGCATGCAATACTCACTGGACTTGGAGTTGAGGATGAAGACGCAGCAGAGAAAGGCACCAGCCAGGGAGAACATGGTCCTCTGGGGGTGTCTGCGCTCGGCACTGACGGCTGCCAGCCTCAGTCACTCTTTTATGTGCGTGAAGGATGTGGTTTGACAAACGTGATCTTAAGTGAGAGAAAGGATGGGAGGTGCTGCTCGAAATGATCCCAAACTTGCTTCAGACTCAGGGCACTTCACAGTTGGTTGTTCCAGTGACATGTGCCCGAACATCCTCGTCTGTAGTGTCTAGGACAAGACACATGGAATATACTAAAGCACCAGGAGTATATTACAGTTACATGCAATAATTACAGAATTTAAAAAAACAATACTTGGAATTACAATTTCAGTTACATTAGAAAACATTTAAAACATTGTTTTCACTGTTTCACACGTCTTCCTTATACAGAGATTCTACACGGACTTTTCTCTGAACAGCCGATAGTCTGATCCAACTCTGGACCTTCCTCACCAATGCTTGAACTGGCCTCATTCTATGGCTAAATGTTTTTGGAAAAATTTCTGATATGTCACGGAAAAAGCAAAGCAGAAAACTGAGTAGTAAAAATGGATGAACTGATGAGCAGCGTGGTGGTCTTTCCCAGTCGAAGGGTATATATATATATATATATATATATATATATATATATATATATATATATATATATATATATATATATATATATATATATATGTATATATATTTCACCAATATCCTGGGGTTGTTTTAATCGTCACCATTTCTCATTTCTGTGTCATGTTTCAAGAGAGTACAACAAAGGTTTGACTCTTCAACTCATCATTCTTGGTTCAATGAATAGCACATTTTTCGTCGCTCGTTGAACTCTATTAGAGTTCAGGTCCCTTTAAACCTTTAAATTGGTTTAAAATAATCCCCAAAAATTGTTGTTTTTACACAGGAGTTTTGGTGAAAGAATTTAAATTCTTTCCTTAACCCGCAACCTCAGTCCTCACCCTCAGTCCTCAAAAACAAGGGTTAACAAAGATTTTTGTTCCTTAGAAATGGGACACCCCTCAACTGCAGATACGTCCCCTGACTGTGCATAGCAAAAAAGCAGTCAACCATACTTAGCACTTAAGCGTTATGGTGATGGTCTGAGGCGGCTGAACTTCATACTTTACACTATAAACAGAGAAAGAAATGATAAAATAAAGAGGAAACGTGTGAGACATGGGTCGGAGAGTCAAAATCATTGCTGTTAGCATTCAGTCTCCAGCCGACCGGGCAGCGAGCCGGGGAGTCTGCACTGTTACCTCTGAAGACCAGAGCTTGTTTCAAGTCTGCAGCACAGTTTTGTATTTAAAAAACACATTCTATCACATCGTGCTGTCGATCTGAAGCAAAGGTCATCGTTCATGCTGCTCAGCTCAGTGTTTCATTGAGTGATCGCGTCGCATACCACTATTGAGGAGCTACTTTGAAGACTGAGCTTGAGGACCGAGGTTGAGGACGAAGGAAGGGTCCAGTGACCCCTCAGTTGCTGTCTGTGTTTCAATGATTAGTTACAAACGAAATGGTTGCCATGTAATCTCGCTTGTCCGAGTCTCCTTGGTACTGATCCCAACACGCTCTTGGGTTCCCATCTCAGGTCCCCAAACCACTCCCTCCCAACATGGTGCACTGCTGGGGCCGCAACCTTGCTACTGGTGAGCCATAGAACCACTGCAGATGGACTGTGGGCTTCAAGTAAAGTGAGTAAGGTGAGCCCATTGCTAGCTGCTGAGATAGCTGTAGAGCGTACCTATTTCCCAGATGTACACGGCTCCTGATCCCTCTGGGGCCTGCTGGCCAAGAGAGTTAAATCACACAATACTTCCTCATTGGTTCTGTTGGGCGACCAGCTGGACATGTTGAACACAGCACCCCAACGTTACCAGGTTCATTCCGTATTAAACAACTGCTGTGCTCATATTGACTAACAGTGCTTAGACGTGTGTGTCTTTGAGAAATGGATTGTAACCGCAGTAATTGAACCCTGCAAAAACAATGGTGGTCATAATGTTTTTGCCATCTGATCTTTCAAATATATTAAGTTTCAGGTGCTAAAAAAGTTTACCAAAGTCACAGAAATACCATGCGTTATCCGACACTTCCTGGGCAGCCAGCTGGTCTTTCAATTTGCCACAAAACGCTGTTGCACTTGTGTTGCCCCTTCAGGTCCCGGCAAGACACGTGAACTGTCCATTTAAACTGGTTTATTCCATTTCAGGCTGAGAAAAGATTTTATGAAATGTGAATTCCATTGAGTTTAAAGGTGAAAAAAAGCGAACGATAGTGGAGATCATATCGAAAAACCTGAGACAGGAAACTTGCGAAATAACTAGAATTTTGCTAATCTAACACCATCGGCAACAGCACGGGTACAAACACGCACCGATGAAGGAGAGATGATGCCGATATTGCGCCGCGACTGAGGCGGCTTCGCCCCTCCACACTGATTGTTGAGAGCAGGTTCCTGCTCATCACGAGAACATGAAGGCTTCAGAATTGTGACATGGTGAAACATGAGCGAGATCAACTGGTTCAGTCGATCAAGGATCCCTCTGGGATTCATTGCTCTCGCGGTTGCAGGCACTTCAGTGGCTGTGTGGACACTGAACGTGGAGTATCAAATGTTCACCATTTAGTCAGGATTCATTTAGGATTCAAGATCCGCTACCTAGATTCACTTTGTTCTTAAGGATTCTCTCCATCATCACTCACAGTTGCAGTGGTCACCAAAGTGGTCCGTGCAGCCGCCATGGGAGGCACGAGAGAATCACTCAATTATCGACGCGTAAATGAGGCACACAGTAATGGTTTTTGCTGCTGTCAGTGTGTGCGTGTGTCTGCATGCGTGTGTATATATACTTGCGGGGACTGGTTTCTTCGAGGTTAAGCCTCAATTTGAGGATTCAAATTTCTATTCAACACGGTCACTGTGATCGGGTTTGGTTCAGAGTCTTGGTTAAGGTTAGCCACGTGTTTTGGATGGTGAGGTTTCGGGGGAAGAGTCTGGGGGAAGGGTTATGGCAATAAGAGGTCCCCACAAAACATAAGAACACAGGCTTTGTATGTGTGGTCTTGTTTAGCCTACTTTGTGGAGACCATTTCTTCACAAAAGACTGTCCTTGTGAGGACCATGAGACTTTGTGGGCACACGTGGCCGGACCCCACAAGGTTAAGCCTCAATTCGAGGATGAAGACTTATAATTAACAGAGTCATTATAATTGGCTTTCAGTTTTCAGTTTCCTTGGGGGAGCCAGTCCAATAAAGACCACCAGGCTGCTCACAACCTCCGTAGGCCTTCAAACATTTAAACAGGAGTGAAGAAAGAGAGTGAAATGTTTCATCTTTTTATTTGGTGATTTGCGTAACAGGGCTCTTACTCATGCATTTCCATCTTTAAGCCACACCCTCCACATGAGATGCATAAATGTTTGAGACCGCTAGGGTTTCCACATCAGTCACCTCAGCATGCTCGTCCCTCTCCTTTGTGTCTTGTTTGCCGCCGTCGCCAAGTCAGGTGAGTACGACTCTCGGCTCTTTTGTGCAACAAAATACAGACGGTGGTGCTCTTGTCGCAGGTCATGGAGCTGACATAGTCAGAGGGACGGAGGTTCAGCCTCACTCCCTGCCCTTCATGGCTCTTGTTGTGTCTACGAGACAAATATGTGGGGGAACCCTGATCAACGAAACATGGGTCCTGACTGCCGCACACTGCAAGTGGCCCGCCGAGTACGTGCTGCGCACCTTTATGTTTGACTGTTTTGCCTGTGGTAAATGCGTTGATGTTTCATTTCCTGTCTTTGCTGGCAGAATTCAAGGAGTGATTGTGGGGCTTCACTCCATCGACAAGGAAGAGGCTTCCAAGCAGACAATAGAAAAGGCGCGGCTGGTGGTCCATCCCCACTACAACGCGACTGACAATGACAATGACCTCATGTTGGTGGAGGTGAACACATCACACTTGTTTGAATCATTGTGTGTCGCGTCTGAAGCAGTTTATCATGAAGCCATCTGCTCTGACCGCCTCTGCGTGTCAGACCGCATCCATCCCACGACACCACTTTTGTGCATTAGGTTTAAGTACACACTACTACACAGCCCACACGAGGAACTAACATTTGAGCTTTTGATCCGCAGATTTTTAGAAGTCCATCCATCAGCAATGAACACGTTTTAAAGTTAGTTTGTTTAGTCGTTGACGCTTGCAATGAATGTAATATGGATCATTAGTGACAGTTCAGTTGCAGTCTGACTGTTCTGCAGTAATGCTGAGTCTCCTGTCGTCTCCCAGCTCAGCAAACCGGTGAAGATTAATGATAAGGTGCAGGAGGTGAAGTTAGCGGAGAGCGGCAAATACCCGGAGGCTGGCGTCAAATGTCTGGTGGCCGGATGGGGACTGACCAACTACACCATCAAGAAGCATTCTGACGTGCTGCGGTACGCCACTGCCACCGTGATCGACCGGCAGACGTGCATGTCTCCCGGATATTATGGCCCAAACAGGGTCATCCCGGATGGCATGATCTGTGCCGGCGGAATGAAGGATGACATCGGCGAGCCTTGTACGGTGAGTGATCTCCGTCTTCATCATCACTGAACACATCACCAACAAGTGTTTTGCATAGGGCGACTCAGGGGGGCCCCTGTTGTGCGACAAGGTCCAGGTCGGAGTCGCCTCTTTTACCATCCAAGGTTGCCCCAGTAAAAGGCCCAGCGTGTACATTCACCTCTCCAAGGATCAACTCGAGTGGATCAAGAAGACAACTACAAATCAAGATCAAGTTCAATAAAAGAACGTCTGGCCTCTTGTTTAACTTTAATAACATGTCATTGTGCAGACCAGAATCAGCTCGGTGACTGAAGTAGAGCAGTTTATTAACACCCAAAACACTCATCTGCAGCATGCGAGACAAAAAAATGACATTACAAGAAACACACAATTTCATTTTTTGAGGGGCTGAAATAAAAACTGAAATTATAATTTAAGTGAATGAATAATGACATAGTAAGATTCCTATATTCATTTATGCATTTAAAAAGAAATATATATATTTTTTTTTAATTCAGGATTTTTTTTGTATATATATATGTATATATATGAGAGTTGCTGCTTTCAAGTTCCTTAAAAGTGTGTGTATATATATATATATATATATATATATATATAGATATATAGATATATAGATATATAGATATATATATAATTGATGTATTTATTTTCCAAGTGGAGACAGAAATAAGTAGATAATAAGTAGAAATGAATGAGTAAATAAATAGAAATTAATTAAACACACAAAAAATGATATTTTTAAATACATGCATGTATGAGCATATATTTATTATTATTTATTTATAAATAATATCTTGTAACATAAAATATTGTCATGTAATTAGTTATTTATTTAGTCATTTATTCATTCTTTTATTATAGCATTTATCTTTTTTTTTTCCCCTTCATAAATAAGGTTCACTAATGTAATAATACTAATAATTCCAATCTCCTACTGCCAACGAACAAGTTCCACCAGACAAGGCAATAACAGTATCAAGGACAATAAGATTCATTTTATTTGTTTTGCTTTTGACTGAGGGCTAAAATAACATCCGTCCATTCGCTCCCATCATCACACCATGCGTTTCGGCTCTGTGATGACAACAAAAGCAGAGACTTTTCAGGTCGTAATCTGGGCTACATCTATGAGAAACACCATGTACAAAACCACTATTGACAGTGAACACATGAACTGAATGCTGCGCTACAGTCTACGTTTAGTCTAGTTCATCAGGTCCCAGGGGTCGAGAAGAGAGCTGCTGCAAAACGTGCTGA
This sequence comes from Synchiropus splendidus, assembly GCF_027744825.2. Taxonomy (NCBI): domain Eukaryota; kingdom Metazoa; phylum Chordata; class Actinopteri; order Syngnathiformes; family Callionymidae; genus Synchiropus; species Synchiropus splendidus. The sequence continues at coordinate 17,020,185 of NC_071340.1, forward strand.
AAGAGTGAAGACCGAGGCAGACGTCCAGTGCTACGCTAATTCAAACATTGACATGAGATAAACACAAGTATGTGGCAGGAAAAAACAGCTTCTTTTACTCCGTGGATGTAACCTCCGGGGGAGCGTTGGGGTCCAGGAAGTCCGGGTGCTGCAGCTCCTTTAAATACTTGGGTGGCGTCACAATGTGTGTCGAACCTGGACGGACGGAAGCAGAGCGGAACCTGCTGACTATATTGCGTACCAAGAGCGACGTGTTGAAGAGCGCCACCTCATGGCTTCCCCCGCACCTCCGCATGTGCAAATGAACTCACCGATGACGGCCTCCCATTTGCCGTTGGTTTGAGTGACCTCGTAGACGCAGCGCATCTCACTGTGGGTCATTCCTCCGATGATGAAGACGATGATCCTGGGCCCCGTCTTCATTTCTGTGGGGCCTCGGTTTTTGTGCCAGTTCCCGTAACGAGCGCTGCGATGACAGCAAAGACCAATGAGTCCAGGCAGGTGAGGAACCATAAATGTCATAATTATATATATTTTACATATATACTGTATATGAATACGTTTAATAAATTAAATGTAAGAAATGTGTTTTTTTAAGTTATACATTATTATATTTGATTGCATACTGACAGAAAAATGTTGAAATAAATAAAAGACAAAAAGTAGAAAAACCCAAATAAATAAAAAGCAAAATGTATAAATGCAACATAAAATAAATGTTGAAATAACATTACAATAAATAAATGTGTATATATACAATGGTACCTCAGTTTTCGAACATCCCGGAGTTCGAACAAAAATTTCGATTTTTTTTTTGCTTCGGATTTTGAACAAAAATCCAGAACTCAAACTGGTTTATGACTTTGTCACAGCCAAACTGCACAGAAGCGCACATTCAGAGCTGGACATGCACCGGGCACCTCTTCACTTCTGGAGAGACGTCACTCACTCGGCAACCCCTCCCACATGCAGCGGCCACACACATACACGAACAGCAGCAGACACTCTACATTCACTACTACAAAAGCCTATTTTAAGGCTTGGAACGCATTATTTCTTTTTCCATTCATTGTAATGGGAAAAATCGGTTCAGATTTCGAACAATTCGCTTCTCAAACCGTCGTCTGGAACTGGATTGTGGTTGAGAACCGAGGTTCCTCTCTCTCTCTCTCTCTCTCTCTCTCTCTATATATATATATATATATATATATATATATATATATATATATCAGATAACATTTATTTATTTGAGATTATTACATTCATTTTCACATTTATGAAACCTTCATATCCTTGGAAGTTTCTCAACCTCACCTGGACGGAGCGCTGGCCTTTGCCGAGGCTTGTCTCTGAGAGATGTAGGGGTATTGTTTGGGGTCCAGCTTGTCCTCAATAGCATCCTGAGTAGAGAGACAACAGCATCACAGTGGTGTTGAGCCTTGTCTGACAGTACATGTTCATGAGTCACCCAGTTCATGATTGTTGTGTTGAGTTGTGTTGGTTCACCCCAGGTTTTCGGATCAGCTCCCTGGGTTGGTGAGAAGAAGTACCTCGATCAGGTCTTTGACCAGAGGAGTCCACCGGGAGAGCTGGTAGGTCTGCTCGCTGATCCGCTCTTTACGGTCGGGCTTCTTGGCTTTTTTCACCGTTCCCTGAAAACAATCGACAAACGTTTGTGGAGCTTTGTCACCAAACCTGACCATGAAGTCCTCTTCTGTTTTATTAGACATTTGCATTCCAGACCAATGGTTCACACAAGGTGAAGTACGACCCAAAACTGTTTTTTTTTTCTAATCCCAGTCAGTAGGTGCCGTTTTTTCGACACTGACTTCACAGTGAACTAGCCTTCAGTCCACACGCATGTTCCGCATCAGGCATCGCTCAAAGTCATCGGGAGTTTGCCAGATGGATCACCAGACCCGAGCCCATCGTGACTCTCAGAGTCACCATCTATTCACGTTTGTGACACTAAACTAAAAGGACAACTTTACTCTCCTAAAACTGTGCAAAAGCAACACAGTGTGGGTTGTTTTCATCCCAACCGCAGGGTTCAAAGGCACCTAAACTCTATTGGAGTTCAATTAAACAGGAAAAATGCGCTGTTCGTTGAACCCAGAATCATGGGTTGAAGAGTCAAACCTATATTTGGGTTAAGTAACTACAGTTCTGGGTTCATTCTTGGTCACAAATGAGTAACAGTTTGGTGTTTTATGGCCTTTAAATATGGCTCTTACCAAATGATATCACACTTCATGTTCATCAACTGAAGCACCATTGGCAGGAGTTACGAGTCTTGCTCAGGGACTGCACAACACAAACTTGCCAGAGCTAGATTCGAACCGGCAACCTCTGAGCTATGCTGCTCACATTATGCTGCAATAATGTAAAGTGACGCTTCCATTCAGAAGCACAGAAACACTTCCTACTTTATACATCACAGATGATAAAAATTAGGTATGTTTGTTGTCACCACCCTGTCACCCAGAACATGGGTGGCATGGGTGGCTCTTAACCCACGTTAAGAGCCACCCATGTAACCCAGAAATTAGCCAAGAATATGGGTTAAAATATTACTGTATGAATGCATAAACCCAGGCCTCTCTCTCGAAACATGACCCAGAAATGGGGATAACAAAAAAAACACGAGGATTTTGGTTAAATAAGAGCCCTATAACACAGAAAATTTCCAGACTATGGATTTTCACATGTTAAAGAGTGTCACGCTGCAAAAAATATTGAGCCATATTAAACCGATGAAATCACTTTTGATCGAGTCGACCAGCATTTCTTCCAGGTTCAGGTTCAGCCCTTGCTCAGTGCAAATGAATGTAAATCCTCTTCTGAGGAAACAAAACAAGTCCCACAGAGTGTTAGACCTTATTACCTCGGAGATGATGGGAACTCCCATGTGAGCCATGTTTGAGATGATGTCACTGTCCTCCGGCGGGATGTTGGCATGTTGAAGGAGCTTACACAGGTTCTCTTCAGTCACACCTGAGGACCACACGTCAGCGTCAGCCCGGCCCAGCGCTGCTTCCCCTGTCAGAACTTGAGTCTCACCGTTCTTCATGAAGATGTACAGCAGAATGATGCGGATCTTGTCAGTGATGCCGACGTTGGTGTCCAGGAGAATCGGGACAATGAGCCTCATAGGGTCCTTGATCTTCTCTCCGTCAGCGTCGGTGCCCATGGCCAGGTCCTAGAGCACCGTCACAGCAGGCGACATCCATGAAGGGACGCAGCACGATTCATGCTGGGTATCGACCTCACGGATCTACCTGTTCAACACGACAGAGCTTGTCCACAGTCCCCTGGTAACGGTTCATGCAGTCCTCAGCCAGGTGCAGATGAGTGGAGTACTGAGCTCAGGGAAGAGAAAAGCTCAAACACGCCTCCCAGCACCAGGGATCCACTTGCAGATGTTCCTCCTACCTTGCTGAGCTCCTTCTGGTATTGAGGCATCTTCTTCAGCATCTGGGAAAGCTCCTTCATGGTGGTCTGAGAGACACAATGGAGAGCTGGAGTCAGGCTTTTTTCTCTTGACAAAACACTTCCTTGTGAGGACTGTACGAGTTTGTGGGGCCATTTGGCTAGTCCAGACATGGTGAAGCCTCAATTTGAGAATGAAGACGTCACAATAACTGGGTTTCAGTTTGGAAGGATAGAAGGATATAAATACAAGTATGTGTGTGTGTCCACTGAGAAATATAGTGTTGAAATGACTTTTAAATTGGTAAATGGAGGAGAAGAACAACATCACCAACATCAGCATGGCGCTCACCTTCTCTCCAGTGTTCATCTTTTTACTGGCAGAGAACTCCTTCAGCGAGCGAGTCACAGCGCTGCAGAGGACAACAGAGAGAGACAGTCCATCAGGTGAGGATTTGAATCGTGCTGTGAGTGATGAACGGTTCAGCACGGTGAGATATGAAGAGCAGAGGGAGGAGACACACTCACGTTGACACTTCGGCGATGTGTTTGTGTCTCAAGGTCAGCCAGAGGTCGTCATCTTCGTCCAGCAGCACCTCCTTCGTCCTCGTCTCTCCCATCCCACTGGTTTCAAAGCTGGGCGCAGGTTTTCGTGGTGAGGCAGACAGAACAAAAATGACACTCGTGTTACTGAATAAATAAAATTTTAAAATAAGGAATTTTTTTTAGCTCCGGCACGTCTGTATTGTGGAGTCCCTGAGCCAGAAATTTAACTCCTGCCAATGGTGCATCAGTCGGTGAATAAGGTAAGAGCCATATTTTAATGCCATAAAACACTAAACTGTGACTCTTTTTTTTTTTTTTTTAAATAGAATGGTCCCAAAAATGTAGTTACTTACTCCAAATATAGGTTTGTGCACCAAATTCATCAACACTGATTTTAGCAATTTAATAAAAAAGTTCATGAAATGTTCAAGGAAAAATCTATTTTAATTATGCGTCTTTCTTTACCCACAAAATAACAATAAACTTCCGGACCATAAGTGGCAGAACTCTGCAGGCAAATGGCGACATCGTGCCAACGACTTGTTACCGGTGGCACGTGCTGTAGCGCCACCTACAGACCGGATTAGATCTGCTGTCATGGATATGGTTAGCTTGTTTGTACTTCTAAATGCAGCTATATTTTCAAGGAAACATTGTGGGTTCTGTTTCGAAAGAAAGAAACTCGAATGGCAGCAAGAATGAAGTTATGAGACACAAATGAAATCATGGAGCCACACACCTGTAGACGTCGTTCTCAATGCCCAGCAGGTCGTAGGCCATGGCCTGCAGAGTCAGCTCATGGAGGAGCGGGGACACCGGGTCAAATCCTCGGTCCAGGATCAGCAGCTGAGACCGACACTTGTCTGGACCCTGGACATGCACATAGATATTTAGGCTTTCAGTAAAGCGCATATGCTTGAAAACAACATCCTGATGCCCAGGGCACTTTTCGTCATGCTAGGAGTTACAGCAGTGTTCTCCGTAACTCTGGGTCAGGCGGACCTTCACTTGTAACTGTGGTTTACGCAGAGAGCTCTAACGCTTGGGGACTGAACCAAAGGTACCCACAAGAAGGTGTGTTTCCAAGAACACACACAGGCATGTTTGGATTTCTCGCCTTGTGGGGACATTGTGAGGTTTCTCATTGCATTCCAAAACACATGGCTAACCTTAACCATGACTCTGAACCACACTTAAACCTAATTCTAATGACCCAGTTATTTTGAAGTCTTCATCAACAAATTGAGACTTCACCTTCTGGGTTCCAGCCAAATGTCCTCACAAGGATAGTGTGAATTAATCTAATGGTATCAGTGGTGGCGTGAAAAGTGCCTTGTCAAAGTTCAGTCAACATTTGTTGACTTAATGTGGTCAATAAAATGTATCTTAACTCATAGTTATGTTTGGTTGCAATATAATAGTTATGAAATGGTCTTTTTCAAGATTCATAATGAACGGATGAAAGATAAAAAATCCTCACTTCTCCCATGGTGGGGTCGTCGGCTTTGTAGCCGTCCAGCTTCTCCTGCAGCATCTGGGCGAGGGTGGCGCAGTCCTTGTACTCCCTGCCGGGGGCAACATTGAGAAACAAGGAGTTCGGAAATGAAGGGTCAGGTACGGACGTCACAAGCGGTGGGATGGAAGGCTAGCATGAAGTACGATGTCAGTAAACAAAGTACAAAGAGATTTATCATGAGATATTTTTGTGGCACATCCCAGCATGCAAACACCTTGAGGTTTGAGGTGAGCAAGGCATGATAAGCACCATGTTATTGCTTTAGTCACTGAGGATGTGCAGCCTGTCCAAACAAGCACTGCTGTGGGGAGCAGTGCTCCTGAGGAGACACCCTTACGCTCTGTAGCGGACTCCAGGGTACTCTTTGAGGGTGGCACAGAGGGTCGCGATCTGCTCCGCACAAGACTCCAGCATGTTGTTCTTCACGTCCGCCTTGAAGGGGCTGTAGAAGTCCTGGAACGAATCCACTTTATCGAGAGAGAAGACCTGTGAGGATGACACCGGTTTAGGTCACAGACTGTTTGGGGTCCAACTGTGGTTGAGTGAGAAGGAAAGAGGTGCCAGGGAAAATGTGTTACTACACACAAAAGGACCAACTTCTGATGTTGTTGTTGTGAAGTGATGGTTTTGTTGGGGTGGGGAGGTGACAAGGCTAGCACCTCATCAATAGGGCACAGCGGGAAACCCTGGGTGATGGGAATCCTCATACATATACTTAAACATATACTAAAAACATATCTGTAACAGATCCAGGCCATATATTCACTTGCCCACATCTGTTTCAGATGAGGCAAATGGACCCATTGTTCAAACGGCATGTAACCCAGATCCGGAATGGATCCCAGAGTACAAGCTTACAGAGAGGTCAATAAAGAGAGGTGGAGCAGAACCAGCCTAGATGTTTGGACGGCTCAGGACCTCAATCATAGCACATGGTAGAGGAACCAAGTATCTAAGTTGGAGCCCCATGTGCACTTAGCAGCTGGAGACTCTCTGTGTTTCATGTCTACTTCTTCTGCAGTACAGTAGAGCGGAACAGTGGGAGATTTGCGAACTGCTCGGATACCTGGAGCTGGATGTCATACCAACATCCGTTACAGCCAACATGGATCTTTGACCTACAAGATGGACAGGACGCTGCAACACACGATACTCCATGCTAACCAAGCGGAGTCTAGTCCTCCCCTCATAAACTAGTGGAAGAAAACTCTGCCTCCAATGGGCTTCACAGCTGAGTCGACTGGCTTTGTACAACCCAAATAACAGATGTGACCCCTGGTCGACACATTAGTAGAAACTAGATTCAGGAGGAGGACGGTGAGACGCTGCTTACTTGAGATTCATAGGGCAGAAAGGCGAGGTGGATCTCTGTTAAGGCCTTCATGGATTTGGCGGCACGGGATTTGGTCAAGAGGCCGAACAAAGAGTCAGGGATCGCTGCAACAGACACAAACATCACATGACCGTCTGCAGAAGAGCATCTGTGATGGCTGTAATTGTTATGGACAGACAGACTGACGAGGTTTGGGACGAGTCTCTATGAGTCGTGATGTTTGCTGATGATATAGTGGTCTGTGGTGAAAGTAAAATGAGTTGAAGGAGACAAGCTTCATGTCATGTGGCCTTCAGATTTGCTGAAGAAGAGGTTCTGTGGCTGAGAAGCTGCAGCTGGACTGGACTGGAGAGCAGTAGAGATTCCTTCTCTGGAGCAACACATGAGCGCCTCCATCTGGCAGTCAGATGGATAGAGGTGGGTCTGGTGGGCTGCCAGGGGAACAGTGCAAAAGAGGGGATACTCTGTTTTCCAACATGCTATGGGGGAACTCAACTGGGACCAAAGCCTCCTCAGCCAGTGTGTAGCAAGCGCAACAGGAAAAACGGTCCGAAATTGAATGTGTACTTTTGTGTTCACTCACTGTCAGTGAAGAAGACGTGTGCTCCTCTGTATCTGGGATTCCGAGGGTCCCTGAAGTCGTCAATCAGACCTTCGACCGACTGGATGCAGAAGTCAGCAAGTCAGTTCAGCAGTTAGGAAAGTAGAGGAGTTTCGTGTGGAGAAGCAGAGAGGCACGTTTTGAGGCTCAGTTTTGAAAGCATGGTTGCACGACTGCTTGGTGGGTGAAACTAGCCCCTTGCTTGATGCGGACGCCGTTTTGTTTTGGATAATCATGAATACCAAACCCACAGCTGCCCCGGGGCAGCCTGACCAAATGGCCCTTCCAACCATCAACACTGGGCTGTTCCAGGGGTCTAGAAATGCCCCTTCAGCATCCTCCGGTGAAATGTTTTGTTTTAATGGTTATTTATCCAAAACAATATGGCAGACACCAGGTAGAGAATCATAGAGGGAGCCATCGACCAACCAGAGCACTACAGAGAGTTTCTGGAAATGTGGAATCTCATTATTTTAAGTAGTGTTAAAAAACATTTTAAGCCCCAATTTAACAAAAAAAAGTTGTAAAAGAAGCTTTTACATCCCATTTTCAAATTGATTAAAGTTGAAGTCACTCTTTTTTTCAAAATTCATTTTCTGTGTCCTGTATCTTAAGGTGCCATACACATAAGGATCTTCAAAATCTTAAACGATTTTTTAAAAATCTGTCAGAGACCCCACTTATGAAGACAAAAAGTCTGCCGACAGACTTCAAGAGTTTTGGTTGTACATATTCAACATATTAAGCATTGACAGTCACTGACAGATTATTTTCAGAGCAGGATGAATTCACTCTTAACATACACCAGACAGGGAAGAAGCAAAATCGTGATGGAAACAGCGCCATTATCGTGATAAACGATAAAACGTTTCATGATGAAAAAGTACCTCATCCGTGGGTGTGATGAGGTAAATGGCCTCCATGCTTGGCAGAGGTTCACGTCGCTTGGTTATATCTTCTACAACTATAGACAGAGAAAACAATCACCACATAGTTTGGCTTCCATTCAGGCAACAGCTTTTATAGATAGAGGCTCAGAAACGTCAACACTAGATGTGTGAGTAAGCAGAAGATTGCACTGTGTTGTCCAAGGATGTGTTGCTACTGATGACGATGGTTTTCCCTCGTGCTTACTGGTGATTCCCTCCGACATGATGTCTGTCATCTTGCAGCAGGACGAGATCATCCTCATACTCAGCTTGTCAACGACCAAAACCTGCAGGGAAACTTTTGTGAGTCAAACTTGGCATCATCAACATAAACCAGATCACGTACTTTCCATTTCCCCTTCTCTCGGGCCTTCTTGATGACATTGTTCATAATCTCTGGAAAGGAAAGAGACCATAGGTGTTAGCCATGAAGCTAACAGGGAAGTCACAGCAACATTTGACTTTTATTTCATCTACATTGTGCAGGTTTTGCTAATGCCAGCACGGAGGCCTTCTGCCACGTCAACCATCCTGGGTCTGCCCCAAGGCCTCCACCCTGATAAGTTGCTCATGTTACTTCCACTTGTTTCTTTTGCAATGGAGGATGGGAAGTTGGAACACCACACATTCAAATTCACTGGTGACAGCTTGCCCCTCGCTGAAGGTCTACTGAAGGTGGGAGCTGAACCCTTCTCACAGGTGACATTCCCAGCAAATCCTTGCTATTCCTCTGGGCCAGGGAAGTTTCCCATCACTGATCCAGCTCTTCACCATTTGAACTCAAATATCAATCTGCTACAAAAGGTGCTCCATGTGCACTTAGGGGTAAAGTCTAAAACACCCATGTGGGTTCAGGTTGAGGAGGCAGTTTGTCCCAGTCATAGACCTGACACTCCTCCCGCCAGAAATAGAGTCAGCATGATTTACCATGATCAGATCCCAATACTCTAATGGGGATAAGGTGGATATTCAGAGCCCTTTGGGTGGTAGTTTGGACCTCAATTTACAGGCTGCAAAGTCGGGGTCCCCACCCATCTCAACTCCTCCCAACATATTTTCAGAGTCACAAAATGAAATTGTGATTTTTAAGGATCAAACTTTTGGCTGGATGCAGCCCAACTGAAGTGATAACGTGTCCCTGTTTCCCTCACTGGGGGTTTTAAGCCACTAGTGGACAAAGGGACCGCCCCTGTGCAATCACTGCCTCTAATCTGTCCCAATCCTCTTATCTCATGCGCCGCCTGCAAAGTCTATTTCAGTTTCTGTGTCAGCTGACCGAACAGGACAGCAACAGCAACGCCCAACCAAAGTGACCACTTGAAATTCTGACCTTAAATACGGTCAACAACGATTCATTACTATTACAGTAATAATACAATAATTATTGCAGATCTGAAAGTTATTTTTTCGTTTGCAGATACTCCATGTTTTTTCAAAACGTAATTCGACTTTGGTATCTCAAACCACTGTCATTGTTTACACACTTCACTGCTCTTATTGTTGCTATTCATTTCAATGTACGTCAGGTGTGGGAGCGTTGTCACCGGCGCCGCTATGACCTATTTAACCTTCCCGATCAGCAAGAGTCATCAGTGTGTCACATATTGCTCCAGTCAACCTAAATACTGTCGCTGTATTCTGATGTTCAGACATTGTTCTGTTCAGATAGGTTTCCTGGGGAGCCTCCTCATTCAGACCAAGTCTAGAGAGTCGCCTGAGACTACCTGAACCTGGGCTTCCTCAGATGTGACCTGCTTCCCACTCTGGAGGTGAATACATTGCTTTAGGTTTGTATTTTAAATTCCTATATATTCATCTAAAGTCCGTATGTTTACAACACGATCATACTGATCAATGTAATGAAATATATATTTAGAAGTGGCCAACCGTACTGTATATGTCTGTTTACCGCCACAATAATGTGAGTAGTTTTCCTCCATCAATGTGGAACGTGCTATACCAATAGACTAACGGTAAACACCGACAAGCCAGTATACAGTATAGAATAATAATGAATCAAGTAAAAGACAGGAAACGATCTTGAGAGAAAACGAGAATTCATTCCGATGAAATCCGCGGTCTGTATGATGTCTAATCCATAATCCGGCAGTGCTGAGATTAGAAGAGCGGGATTTAAACCAGGGCAGTCACGGTGGTTTGGCTAAATTTTGTATCTGAAATAACTATTAATATCGCTGAAAAATGCAAACTAATTACATCCAAAACCTATTAACACGTTTTAAGAGTCCATATTTTTGTTAGGCCTCCTCGAATATGTTCATGTCGATTTCAAACTTTCAGTTTGTAAAATTTAGGTTGTACAATCTGACCTATCAATTTATGATCTTACATTTTATCAATATAATCAACATTAGTTTAACTCAAATTCAAAGGTTTAGAAACTGAAGTTTGACCAGAATCCACCGTTAAATCGAGGGACAGTATTCGGACCAAACCTGAGTGGAAGGCATTTATCGGCATGGAAACAACACCGTAACTATCAAAACAATAGATAGACGGCGAAGAGGAAGTTAAAAAAAAAAAAAAAACGTACTTTCTCCAACGATGGCTTTTAGTCCGAGCGGGGCCATGATGCTGCCTGCTGCGTGTCTCTGCTGCGACTGAGCCGCCCGTCATCTGTGGGCAAGTTAAAGCTGGGATCGTCCTGCAGTGTCCCGGCAGTTTTTGAGGAAACACGCGAAGCAAATCAATAGCACTTTCACGGTTCGAAGATAGTTTTATTGTGTTCTCTTGATGGAATTTAGGAATAAATAAAAGAATGTCCTATGATGAGGCACTTCATCTTCTACTAGCACGCATGATAAAACATATTTCTAAAGTAAACCCTATAATACTTCTCATTTAAAATCATGCTATTCTAATTTCTAATCGGGGTGTGTTTTATTGCAATTGCTTCATACTTCTGGACTTGAAATGACATGAGGAAGAGTATGTATATACCGATCAGGAGCACCCTGCAGAAGCCTAGGCCTCATTCCAAAACATCATTTCCATCATTGTCTGGATTTATTTATCTGACCGTTCAATCGTCTTGACTTTCTTTTCTCCAGTCAGCGAGCAGCGCATGCGCCCCACGCATTTTGTTTGTTTACGTTTGGTCACGCATCGCGATGCAACCGCCTTTGATCACGAAAGGACGAGGAGACAACAACTCACTTTCTGAAGTGTTGTGCGCTTCTCTCAGCGTCAACGCGCAACACCACAGCTTCGTCACTGACTGCCCTGCACTGCCCTCTGCTGACCCCGAGTGGCACAACAACACAATACCGCTCCTGATAACCCGCCCTGGAACATAGAGTTTCAAATAAAGGTGATCACTCCTGAGTGTTTTCCCAGCGATCATACTCAGGTGCTTTATTGCCATATTAATTACATTGAGATTTTGCAGCCAAAGTTGTGATAAACGATTGAATGTATGCGACATGTGAGTTAATGCAAATTAGCAACGGGGCTAACACGCGACCAGTAATGTTTATATGATTACCTTCTAAACAGAAAAAAAAACCTTCATCAGGAGAATGAATTTTATTGTTCAACACTTTCATAAACTTCAAATCGGTACATGATACCATTTTCCTCCTGCATCTCAGTGGAGACTCCGGGAAAGTTCCTGGAAAACCAAAACAAAGTCCACTGTTTAGAGAGTTTGCATAGACCTCACGCTCAATATGAAGCGTAAGCAGCAGAAACAATGAGGACCATCATCACATACATAGTTCCCTGCCAGGTCTTGTGAGAGGACACAGATCAATATCTATATCTGTCAAATTTAAAGGGCCCAATCCAACTCACTTCCGGAGCTGTTCAAATCACACTTGGACCAGTGCAGTCTAATCTACACTGAAATCCCAGATCAGTTGACACTGCTAGACATTTTCTGGAGAAACAGTCGCTTCAACTCATAAACATAAGTAAACTCAGTTGTGTGAACAAGCTGAGTAAACATGGGTACATTACATGAACTGAAGTATCTCAGGAACATTATCATTTCATCATGATTCTCACACTAGACTCCTGAACAATGTTCATTAACAAACATCAAAATAGTGTCTGATTCTAGCGTTAATGATGGAAATGAAACCGTTGTCCATGGTTGTGTATATTTTTACGCAATATAGGGAATATGTATGTCCGTTATTATTGAATTTTTGGGGTGTGGTCTAGGAACCACAGCACACGGGTCAGAGAAGTTTTAAACACGAGATAAGGGCTTCTTTTAGCTTCAATCGCTGATCAATTGGTCTCACTGGCGCATTCATTTTGCCTTTGACTTACTCTAGGAGGCGGTATTTTTCCAGGGTGATGCCAGGAAAGAATGTGTCACACTCAAACTGCTTCAAGATCCTGGTGACAAACAGCCGCTTCTGCCCCTGGTGCTCCATCATTTCCTGGGGAGGGAAATATCACAGTCATATCTGTGTGTGCGTACTCATGTATCTGTCGTTGTGGGGACCAAAACACCTCCTTGTGGGGCACGTATGCCATCATAGGTGCCATTGTGCCAGTCCGGACAAGGTTAAGCCTCAATTTGAGGATGAGAACTTCAAAATAACTGGGTCATTATAACTGGGTTTCAGTTTGGTTCAGAGTCCTGGTTGTGGCTAGTTGTGTGTTTTGGCGGGGAGAGGCTGGGGAAAGGGTTACATCAATTATAGGTATATAAACTGTTGATGTGCTTTGTTTTTGGAAGGCATTTTGAACTTAAAGTGTCTTGAACTGATCTTACAAAACATCAGGAAGAGTCACCCAAGTTGGTATTGGGAGCCAAGTGGGACCCAAGCATGCGATGCTTACTTGGTATAGTGACTGTCCTCCGATCACCCAAACCTGGTCCGCACGATCCGACAGCTCTGTGTCCACCAGCTTCAGGGCGGAGGTGAAGTCTGCAGCCAGGAAGTGAGCTCCAGCAGGAGGCGCCCTGGGACAAGGAGACTTCATTGGATCATGTGACCTGTTGTCAATGTCACGGGTGTGTGTGTGACTGACTTGAGCTCCCTGCTGAGGATGATGTTGATCCTGTTGTTGAGGGGCCGGTTTTTCTCCGGGATAGAGAACCAGGTCTTTCTCCCCATGATGACCACGTTCTGCTTCCCTGCACGACAGCAAGTCAACAAGATGATCCAGGCTCTATCTTGCTGTGTAGCACCAGGTAAAATGGCAATTCAGTGAGATGCGCCCAAGTAGATCACATGACAGTAAAAAAAAATAGATGATAGCATTTGCCAGCGCAGCAGAAAAGATGCAGCTTCCCCCATAAACAAAGAGCCAAAGTGCAAGCTCTTCACACAGAAACGCAGGAGTAATCATTAACATTCAAACTGCAGTGTTCTACTGGGAAAACAGAACAGGCAGCTTCATTTATATTTTAAATTAAATGGAATAAATTAAATGCACAGACCAGACAGTAATCATTAAATTATCGGGTTTATTTGAGCATTTTCCTCCGGGAATATATAATTCACTGTGTCACATATAAAGGTAAACAAATAAGTCAGACGTGCTTTACCTTCCACGGATGGCGTTGAGGTCATCTTTCGAAAATGTTTGAATTCATGACTGGGAGAGAGTGCAAACATTATTGTGAATTGAAAGCCCCGGGTGGATGAGCAACCGTGAAACATCTGCTCTCCACTCACTTGAGTCGGATCGGGCTCCAAGGCAGATCCCCCAGTCGGCCGATCCCCATGTCAGGACAGACGGCCACGATGGCATTCAGAGTCCGTGTCATTGTCGGATACCTCCAAGCGTCAGCCGCCGGTTTCCCGCAATAAATGAGTTACAAAAGGAGCGGAAGTTACGACGTCTGCACCAATATGTTTCGCGCTGCGCCGAACCCTCAAATCTGTACACGCATGCGCACTGGCCTACCCTGATAATCCATGTTTTATGGCGAGTCAAGAGGGACAAACGAAAATTCATTCGCAAAATACATTCCACATTAAGTGGTTACGCTTTTTACTTTCAAAAAACGCAACCACTTAAATTACGTTATTATTATTAGTCATTTAATTAGTACAGTATTGTTGCTTAAAATATTATTATTATTAATTATTATTATTATAAATACGTCTAATAAAAGCCCAATATAGTACATTCCGAAATGAAGAAAAGAAGCTTATATGATGTGGAGAGCGGGATTGAGAATTAAATTAAGGAGCACTGATCTGATGTGAACAGGCAGGTTTTATTTTCACAATATAAATATAATTCAATATTTGTTAAATAATTTTGCTGAGGAAAATGGTTTGACTCGAAGTCCTTTTGCAATTCTCCATCATCAGTTAAACATAAGAAGTGATAGCTCTCATAATATGAGAATAATAATTTGTGTATGTATTTACTCCACACCATAGGTGGCGGTAGAGCACCAAGTGTCATGAAACATGAAGAAGGAGAATATCGTCAGTGCGCGGCGCTCTAGCACATGCGCAGAACGGTGTGGTTGTCTGGAAACTGTCGAGTTTGACCATCTCCTCGAATGTCTTTGCAAGCTCACTGGTTTTGCGAGGACAGAAAATACTGGGTCCGACGTGTTAAAGTACCCCCAAGTGACTAGTTAACTAGCTAGTGAACAGAACGCGCGCCGCCTGGTGGAATTATCAACGGAACTCAGCTTTTGAGGTGACATTTTTTCCCGCTTATTTGATTTAACCTTGTAGTTATATTAATAATTCCTGTGTTAAATGACAGTTTTTAGTCATGGACGAGGAGCCAGAAAAAGCCAAACGCTGGGAAGGCGGTTATGAACGGACATGGTGAGACAGTCAACTCAGTGGACCCTGTTCACTGTGTTAGAATGTCTGCTTCTGCTTCTGCTTTATTCATGATCCATTTTTTCGTTCCACAGGGAGGTTCTGAGGGAGGATGAGTCTGGTTCACTCAAGGCTACAGTGGAGGAGATCCTCTTTCAGTCCAAGAGAAAACGGTTAGTATTGCCTGTGCCTTAGCAGCGAGTCTGAAGCAGTTCACCAAGTCAGGTCCCATCGTTGCGCTTTTGTTGGAGCCAGTGAAGGATGTTTACTGTCTTCGCAGTATTTCAGTGATAGTCACTGCCATGTATGATGAGACATAGATGATAACAACAACAACAACAAACACGGAGGGATCCCTGAACAAAAGCAAACAGACTGCTTTTGTTCAGGGATGTTTTTCACTACACAATGGACACTACTCGGAATATACAGTGGTGTCTCGGTTCTCGACCACAATCCGTTCCGGAAGGCCGTTTGAGAAGCGAATTGTTCGAAATCTGTATCGCAGAAAAAAAAACTAGCAATTTGTGTTCGAATTCCAAGACGTTCGGAAACCGAGGCACCACTGTATTTGACATTCTTATGAAATTGAAATTCTTATAAAAGAGCTTTAGTTTAAACAAGGTGATATAAAAAATTGAATATAGCCACTAACTTGATTTATTGTGCTGTTGTCAAACTGATGCAAAATAAGCAACATTTATGTTGTTTAAATATTGTATGGGTCCATCATTTAATATTACAAATCCATTCAAATTGAAAAATGTGGCTTCTTGTGGCAAATATTCTTATACCATTAAACTCCGATAAATTGAGATTAATTAATCTCAAATTCTTTAATGAACTAGATTATTTTTTTAATCGAATCCTGCACCTTTATTACATTGCATTACATTACTTTATGCTGTCCTTGTTTTCATTGGAACAGACCAGGGATTGCTGAATGGTAAAAACAGAAATATGTGTTCACCTCTTTCAGGGTTGCAGACAGCCATGGTCAAGTGAGGCTGGGGATGGTGAGTTCATTCGGCCCCCTCATCTGTGGTAATGGATTCAGTGCCAAAATATTCATGGATAGAAATTCCGTCTCATAAATATCAAAGTCTGGTGAGATAAATGTGCTTCCTTAATATTTTAAATAACCTTATTTTGTCCTCTTTTTTGGACACAATAATGGTGTTAAAACAACACCTGCTTATCACACCCAATTTTAGAAGCTCTGCTGTGATGGAGGAACTTTCTCTCTTAGTGGCTCCGTATTTGCTCTGAGTCATTTGCTGTTGATGCCCTTTTCAAGAGACTGTAAATGATTAATGGATGTCAAAACCGTAAATATGGCCCGCCTTCTTCAGTGAAATCCTTTTGGCTGTTCCTACTCCTTTTGTCCATCCCTTGCAGATGCGTCACCTCTATGTGGTGGTCGACTGTTCAAGAAGCATGGACGACCAAGACCTAAAGCCAAACCGCCTTACTTCAACTTTGAAGGTCAGCTTTGTCATACACGAGACACGTGATGCTGCTTTTGTTTAGAAAGAGTGAAGTGTTGTGTGAATAAAAACTGGTTTACTGCTCTGTACAGTTAGGCCTTCACTTATAGTTTTCATAGTGCAACAGGAATGTAGAACAGTGTTATATGTGTTAAACATGGCCCTGCAGTGTTCTCTGTTGTGGCAGAGTTGTGTGCTTCAGAACGTAACCACTTCCTCTTGTTCGCTCCTCAGCTGTTGGAAGTTTTCATCGACGAGTATTTTGACCAAAACCCCATCAGTCAGGTAAGATCTTCTCACGATCATCCAAGTTATGACCACCCCTCCCACCACTTAGTTGTGGGTTAGCATCGCTTCGTTCATTGTGTGAAGTCTCCTTCATGTCATGTGCCCTCTTAGTTACGGTGGAGCTGGTTTATTTTGGTGGTGTTCTGAAGGTCTGTTGGGATTCATGAGTGTTCTAAAGACGCCCAAGGCCCATGCTGGTCATATAGACAGCTCCAGCGGGAATAAGTGGAGAAGAAAATGTGTTTATCTAACCGGACAACACAAATCTTGCATTAAACACTTAAAACCATAGTTGGAGGTGGGGCTGCATAGAAGATGGCAAATAAATATAACATAAGATATAATATAAGATGGCAAAAGTCTGTGACTCGCAGACTATATTTGTGTCGCTTGTTTTCAGGTGGGATTCATCACAACCATGAACAAAAGAGCGGAGAAGCTGACTGACCTGGCAGGTGAGGTCAACATGTGAGATTGTCCTGCTCTGACTCTGACTCACGTTTGAAGGCATGAGTCGGCACATTTTGGCTCCGTTTGTCATGCTGTTGCTCATGAAGCAAGGATAACCTTAAGTATTAGCTCAGCATTTGGAACCCAGCTACATGACTCTTGATACAGTGCAGTTGTGTGACGTGGTGTCCCCTGTCTCGCAGGAAACCCCCAGACGCACATCGCCGCTCTGAAGAAAGCGGTGGGCACGGTGTGTGCAGGAGAGCCGTCTCTCTACAACGCTCTGAGTTTGGCGTTGCGCACTCTGAAGTACGAGTGTTTCTGTGCGAGTGTGAACCAGTGTTTGTGCTGATGCCCTTGTCTGTCTCCATGAAGACACATGCCTGGACACACCAGTCGGGAGATTTTGATCATCCTCAGCAGCCTGACCACATGTGACCCGACGAGCATCTATGACATTATCAAGGTGAAATCATCGCTGTGTCGTGGTTCAGATTAGGTCTGGTTTATCCAACATGTTTGAAAAGGTAAACAAGTGAAGGTCAGGGTTCTTCTACCGTGATGTTCCCCCATCGCCAAAATGCTGGGTTGCACTGTCCGTTCGTCTTCTCAATACTATGATGGATGCTTGTTTTTGTGTGACCCTCTAGCGCCCCCTCTGCCAGGATTTCAAATTTCATGAAAACGTCTTCATTTCTGATGTGATTCAGTTGTGCTCTCTTCTGAAATGCCATCAAAACATTTCTCATCCAGAAACACAACCTTCCACCACTAAATACAGGGTGATATTCTGCGCATGTGTATGACAGACCCTGAGCCTTCACACTGATCCCCATTGACTAAAGTGTTGACCTGAACTGTCCCCGCAGAGTCTGAAGTCCCTGAAGGTGCGGGTGTCTGTGATCGGACTTTCGGCCGAGGTCCGAGTGTGCACCATGCTGACCAAAGAAACCGGCGGCTCGTATCACATCATCCTGGACGAAGGTCACTTCCGAGAGCTGCTGCTGCTGCACGTCAAGCCTCCGCCGGTCAGCGCCACGTCCGAGTGCTCCCTGATACGCATGGGTCAGTAAAACGTCCGAAGTAGAGCATTCTGGAGTGTAGGATGTTCATCCATTTTATGTGTCATTTAGTGATCAAAATAATTCTACACTACATGTGTGATTCTGATTGTGATGGACCGTTCTCTTCCCCTCAGGTTTCCCCAAACATACTGTGGGTCCTTTTAATGACAGGGAAGCCCAACCTTCCTTCAGCATGTCGTGAGTACATCTGGGCTCTGAAGATTTCGCCAGTCAGGACGGGTGGTTGTCAGCGTTAGCTGCTCTTTCTCCCCCAGGTTCAGGACCTGTGGCTGCCTTGGGCAAAATGCTCTTTCCACTGAAAATGTATTTATGTTTTTGATAGTTCAAATTATTCTATTGTCTGAACTCACAAAAACTTAACCCAAACCGTAACCTGTG
This sequence comes from Synchiropus splendidus, assembly GCF_027744825.2. Classification (NCBI taxonomy): domain Eukaryota; kingdom Metazoa; phylum Chordata; class Actinopteri; order Syngnathiformes; family Callionymidae; genus Synchiropus; species Synchiropus splendidus. Next base: position 17,039,000 of record NC_071340.1, read on the forward strand.
GCTCCCAGGCACCTGGCACACACCACTCTGACTGTAGCTTGTCCTGTAAAGACTGGTTAGTCAGTGATGGTGAGATGAAGCGATTGCGTCATTTGCTCTTTGGTGCCTCCAAGCGGACATTAAATGCAAAACTGCAGTTATTATCAAGACGAGCAGCAAAACATCTGCAGTTTTCTGCTTCAGAAAGAGATTCCCCAGTGTTTGGGGGGCGTAAAACTGCTGTTGACTGTCAGATGTTAAACCGTAAAATTCAGCTGTATATTGTTAACTGCCGACCTTCCCTGCCCTGAACAGTCAACTGGAGAGCAGCAGCTGCCCCACTCTCTCCGTCAGTGGCTACCTGTGTCCCCAGTGCCAGGCCAAATACTCGGTGCTGCCGGTGGAGTGCAAAGTCTGCGGTAAGTTGGCGACTTCTGTCTTGGCTCAAACACGACTGGTCTTGACTCTTCTGTGGCGCGTTAGGTCTGACTCTGGTGTCCGCTCCTCATCTGGCCCGCTCCTTCCACCACCTGTTCCCCCTGAAGACTTTCACTGAGAGCCGCTCCGTGGAAGAAGAAGGGTTCGTCTCTCAGACACTCAGAGGGCCCTGAAATGGACCACAAGCCTCACTGACGTTTGGCTCCCTTCTCGTTCCAGGTTCTGTCAGGCATGTCAAGCCAAACTCAAGGACCAAATCGTAAGTTTCTGTCAATGTCCAAAAACACCAATCGACAAAACGAGGTCCATGCAGTGTACAGGTCCAACCTTAGAGGGGCTTAAAATTGATTGAAGCTCTCAAACTCCAGGATTGGAGCAAAATAACAGTTGTATGTGCGAGTTATAGTAGGTTAACTTTACAAAAAGCACATTTGCAACAAGGGAACAGGACTACAAATATGGCCACCACTCCCTGCCCAGGATTCTGTTCTGGCTTCTGTTGATCAAACATATCCATCATCATCATTCAGAGCAGTCCAAAGGAACCTGGTGAGTGAAGTCACTTGTGTTGACTTCTGAAGTAGAACTTGGCTGTTGAGGGCTTGTAAGTCTGATCGCTCTGCTCAAGAGTGGATGATCCAAGCAGAGACGGTGAGCCGTGCCTGACTCCTCCTGTTGTGCTCTCTGTCTCTCTCTCTCTTTCTTTCTCTTTCTCTTTCTCTCTCGCTGCAGGTCTACAGGTGTCCGTCTTGCCACAGTGTGTTCTGTGTGGAGTGTGATCTCTTCATCCACGACTCTCTTCACTGCTGCCCCTGCTGCATCCACAACCAGAGCGCCCCCTGAGCCAGGTCACACGCACGTGGACATGGACGCACTGTGCCACTGGACTCTGAGGAAGAACACGTCTGTGGGTGTCAGTGAATGGGACCTGGGCTCTGCGAAGGCTCTGGTTGAAGAGGAAAGTCGTTTGAACTGGGACCCACTTGGATTTATTTTGACTTCATTCAAGTGTTGGCTTCTGAGTTTTATCTTCAGTCTCACATGTGGTTATGATTCTGTGAACAACACCGTGTGATTCTGCCTGCTAATTGCTGTGCAATTAAATGATGTAGTTTCATGTTTTCCTCCTTTGTCTGGCATCATTCACGTGACGGTTCTGCGTCAGCTGGCGCGTATTTTCCGGACCTCTCGCCTGATAACATGAAAAAAAAATGGGGTGCAGCCTCCTCCAGATTCACTCGTCACTTCCGGCAGACGGTTTTGATATCGAGTGGACCCGCTCACGGTCCATGTCGGATGGGGCACCAGTCTGCACGAATCCGGGGTTTCCACCAACCGTATCGGACACTTTTTGACAGCGACTCCCAGGGTGATAAACTCCACACGGATACGGAGACGCTTCTCCGTGTGGACAGTGGATACGGATACTTTTGAAGGTGATGACGTCACGGCCCCGCCTGCCTGGGATCTCGCCCCAAAAGTCGCCAACTTCACTACGATACCAGCGAACAACAGAGTAGTTCACGCGGCAACAACCGTTCAGGTTATTGTTTTTAATATTAGCGCGCAATATTTATTTCACGAAACCACGTCGAACAAGAAGTTATGAAACACTTGAAGCTGATCACGCCCTGTGGAGTCGATGAAGCTGCCAAAGTCGCGCGACCCCGCCCACGCTCTCGTGACTCTGAGTTCAGACGTTGCGTCTCTGACACATGCAGATAACGGGCTGCCGAAGCGCTCGTACCTGATCACCGTCTCACGTCCAACACGCGAGTTCCTGGAAACAAGTCTCACTTTGTATCACCCAGGGAAATGCTGAAGAGCGGCCAGGACCCTTGTCTTTTCTGAATCATTTCCATTCTCCTCCAACAGGAAGTAGCAGCCTCCTCCTGATCCATTCTTCCGTTCCCTGAAGCTGCTGATGTTGTGGAGATAGAGACGAGGAAGCACCTGTCAGAGTCGAGTCCCTCACAGACGACACCATGGCTGCAGAGATGCTGCTGCTGCTGACGCTCTTCTCCAGCATCCACGCTGAGGTCATCCTGAGAGCGGGGCGGGATCATTACTTCTTCAGATGGGACAAAGCCGCTGACTTCTGCTCCATCTATAGATGGACCAGTGAGGGGAAGGAGCTCCTGTGGAACTCTTCAAATACCTTTTATCTGCTACAGCCTGTGGCTGCTTCCCACTCGGGTCAGTACCAGGTGCAGTGCTGGACTCGGGGCAAGGTGACCCACGAGAGGAACTCCACTCTCCTGGTCTGTGACGAACAGAAGATGAAAGATCATGGGATTTGGTACCAGATAGTTGGGCAGACAGCAGAGCTGACTTGTGACGGTGTGGGACCAAACCAGAGTGTTGAGTGGGCCTATATGAAGTACAGGACAACTGAATTAGTGTTAATAGATGATAAAATGCTTTCAGAGCGCGGACACCTGGTGAAGAACACTTCTCTTTTTCTCACCGCCAACAGACAGTCGAGTGGCAACACCTACTACTGTCTGCAGAGGCAGCAGCTCAGCTGTGACCTTCGCAGTCGTTTCGCTTTAATAGTCCCATCGGAGTCCATCGTGCGCTCGGTGGGAGAGAGTCTGGAGCTCAACTGTTCTGATGACAGCAGGAACCCAACGCAGGAGTGGAAGATGTATAATCAACTGTGGTCTGAGGGAGTGAGTCTGAACTACACCCTGATGTTTCCATCACTGACGCTGGACCACACAGGTCTATACACTTGCAAAGCTGGTGCTTCTGCTGAGGAGAAGTATCAGCTCTTCGTGTGTCCTGAGCCTGAGCCTCTTGCTGTGGAGCTCTTCACCGGGCGGGACCTCACTCTCCCCTGTGGGAACTGGACCGGTTACATTCGCTGGTTCATGAGGTCCAACAGAACCAAAGGACGAGTCTTTAACGTTGAAGAGTATCGAGTCCCAGACAAGATTTATCACTCCTCCAGCGGCCTGGTGATCAGGAACATCTCTCTGGAGGACACTGGAGAGTTCTGGTGTGTGATTAAGAGAGGCCCGTTCTGCCAGTTCCAGTTTGAGTACCTGGTGGTGTTCGGAGAGCCAGAGGTTGATCACCATGTGCTGAGGTCCGTGCTGCTCAGTGTTGCCTTAGTGATGATGCTGTGTGTTGTTGTAGGGGTGACTGTGTGGAGGTGGAGGAGGAGGAGGAGAGAGCAGCTCCCAGCAGCTGTAGAGGAGCAGGAGGTCGCCCAACTGTCTCCAGAGTCAGACGTGCAGGAGGATACTGCGGGCTGAAGGCGCTGTGATGCTTGTGAATAACTGCTGACCTTTGACCTCACTGATGAGCAAAGTGTTTGCTATTGCTTGGCTTCAATAAATGTAACGTGCTTCTGATACACACTCTTCGTTTGTGACTCACACACATACAGGTTTGTCACACCATCTATGTGTGGACCTCTCATAGCCATAACCCTTTCCCCGGCCTCTCCCCCTAAACCTGACCATCCAAAAGACATGGCACACCTCAATCAGGACTCTGAACCCAACTAAAGCCCAGTTATAATGACCCAGTTATTTGGAAGTTTTAATCCTAAAATTGATGCTTGAGCCATTCTGGTTCTGGCAAAACGGTCCCCACAAGGACGGATAAACAAGTATATACAGGCCCACAAACACACAGAGGGAAAGGGAAAAACAGAAGCATAGATAAGAGGAATTTGTGTTTTTAATTGACACTGCATCATAAACATAAACAGGCAAAAATGCAAAACGCTGAGGAAAAATCGGGGAGTAGAGTGGTGAGCAAGAATCACAACACAATGCCTCCAAAAGAAATTTGAAAAAAGGTTCCTCTGATTTACACTGTAATTACATTGAACATTCATAAATTAATTAAAATTTTAAAAAAAAGCAAAAACCGCTGTTGTTCTAACAATAAAATGCGACTACAATGCTAAAAGATTCTTCAATGACTTCAGTAAAAGCAACAGTAAAAGCTCACGGCCGTCGGTCGTATTCACTGATTTTCCTCTTGATGTGAGACAGTTTGGACTTGAGGTATTTACAGCGCCTCTTCTTGACCTGGTAGTCCGACGACTGCAGGGACAACACAACAGGGGTGGTGAGTTTAGCTGGCGAGCTGAAGGCAAAAACACACCTTTACCTTTTTCAGGCTCCTTAAGTTGGAGTACTCGTCCATGATCTCCTGTGACAGAAGAGCAGGTTAGATGAGGTTCAGAGCACGTGGTGTCGAGGGTGATGACATGGTCAAAGAGTTCTAACTCCCACACGTGCCACGCGGTTTCAATGAAGTGGATAAACCACTGGTGAGCAGGTGTGGGGGATTCCTTCGACGTGAAACACATAAAGGCCTGGAGTTGGTGCGAGGTGCGTGGCTCGCCTTCACTGTGAAGACCACACCCAGTCAAAGGAAGGAGGGAAACACAGAAGGAACGGAAGAACGGAAGGAAAGAAGCGAGTAAGGATGGAAGGACGGAAGGAAAAAGAGTGAGAGGAAAAGAAAGAAGAATGAGGAAAAAAGAGAAAAAGAAAAGTGGGACTAGTGAGAGGAAATGGAAAGAAAGAAAAGAAAGAGAGAAAGAACAAACAAACAAGAAAGAAACAGAGAATGTGACAAAGACAGAGAGGAAAAAAAGACAAGCGAGAATGAGAAAGAACGAAACTCAAAAAAAATTAGTGAGAAAGAAGCATCAGAATGTAATTGGAGAGAAAGGAACAAGAAAGAAAGAAGAAAGAAAATTAAGTAAACAAGTGTGAGAATGAAAAAAGGAGGAAATATACATATATAAAAAATCATGAGGTAACGCGCTGCACTCTGAGAGTCGGGTGCACTTCAGGCTCGGAGAACTGACGGTGTTGCCTCAAACCCACCAGGAAGAGCGGGCTGCCCTCCGGGTGCCGGTCCAGTTTGTGGTTCAGGTCTTCCAGTCGGTGGTTGATGTGGTCCAAATCGGCCTGGAGACTCTTGTACTCCTGGTGGTCACGGTCAAACTCCAGTTTGTAGTTCAGCCGTTCTTGCTCGTCCAAAATGGAGGGAAACAAGCTACACCAACACAGGCATGGTTACACACAGTGTCACACAGCGACCGGCCATTCTGAGCCACTCACTCGCTGAAGTCCTCCTCCTCTAAATCGTCTCCGGACTCTGCACCCGCGTCGTAGTCCTTCATTCTGGCTTTGCCTCCATCCAAGGAACTGTTGATGTCCGAGTCACTGGACGAGGGCGACACCTCGGCGTTAAAACAGGCTGTTGTTGAGCCACATGCTGTGAGGCAGGTCAGCTTACCCAGGCAGGTACAGAGGTCTGTTGTTGTCGAGTCTCTCCAGATAGTCCGCGGGAGCCCCGACTTTATCGTTGTAGTCGTTAAGCAGCACCTCAGGTTCACCGGAGACGTTCTTCACCTGAAGCCAGAGACACACAAATACATTATAATGTAGATTGGATTGCTCGAAACCAGAACCCCTAGACCCGTATGGGCAACCTGCGGCGGCCATTTTGTCAACTTGAACCACAACAAAGATTTAGACTCGTATTTTGTTGACATGCAACTCTACGCGAGTGAGATTCTTCAGCTAAAGAACAAAAACACAACAGGCCCGTGTAATTCAGTGACCCACTTCCTTCTCCAGTGTAAATATTCAGCGTCTCTGTTCTCCAGGTTTAACCAGTTCTGCAGCCTCTCCCTCTGTCCTGAGTGAATCTCCCACAGGAATGCTCAACAAAAGACAAACTCGCGCAGGAATGCTAGTCTATGTCGGTTTTCCCTCTCACTAAGTCTTTGAACTGCTTCACAAATGTTGGTCTCATGCAGACGCGATCGGACTGTTTGAGGCGACAACTTTTATGGATGTTTTTTCCTCATCAACCTTACTTGTATGCCTATCAGTGGCAGACCTTTAGGCCACGCCCAGAAACTGCAGGTGAAACTTGCTGACGTGCACACCTGTCACAGTTCACTGAAACCCAGCAATGCAGGTTTAGGACAAATAGTTTTGACTCCCCGCGAGTGTCTGTCTGTCTGCGCTGCTAACCTCAGTGTGCGACAGTTATGTGAAAGAAAACACACAGTGAGTGTAAGACAAATGGCCAGTAGAAGAAGCCCCTTTTCACTCGCTGTACTCACCCACTCCCCGACGCTGTGCTGCTGATCACCGATCACCTTCACTTCCTCCCATAGGATGTTTTCTCCACCCCAGCGACGGATGGCGGCACGAGTCTTCACAGCAAACACCAGTAGGATGATCAAACCCACGAACACCAGGAAGCCTAGGACGATGGCGATGGCCTTAAGAAGGGAACACAGATTCATTACATTTGCAGATAAAGACAGTCTGATGAAACACCCGGAGTCATCTGCCCTACGCCCCAGAAACCCTTCCACACCACTATCGCACTCTGATCGTAGTCTGTTTTTTCATCATCACAAGGTACACAAGTGGCATTGAGTAGGCCTGCAAAGTATCTCTGCGACCGTCCATCTCCCACGTAACCAATTTAGATTTGACACACCAAAAACTTTGGGGGTTCCACCACTAAGTTCCAGGGTTTCCACTATAACCAATATCATCCAACTCTGGCTGCAAAAGTGACCCCGCTTTTTCTGCTTTCGCAGACCACCTGGATATCCAGCTGTGACGCCAATCCTGGTTTGAACATCCAGGTTATATCCAGGGTTTGATGATGCCTATTAACCGGTTAGTCACGGATCAAATGACCACTTTGTGGTCCCTAGTAGACACACTGGAAGGGGAAATGGTGGCAAAATGATACGCAGGTATCAGGTCAATTGAGCACTACGACTCAAGAACACCCAACGTTAGGGTGTTCTTGAGTTGTGACGGAAATGCCCAAGCTGCAGCTGGACCTTTCTCACTGTAACAGGGGCCAACTACCTTGCAGACACAGCTGAGGTTTGCTACCTCAGCAACAGGGCGTAACACTGCCTTATGGGATCAATGTCTCCCGTATCCCCCAGTGCACGGCTAAAGGTCTGCACATTATTCGGGCCTGCCTGGTCCCACACTTGCCACCAGTAAGTTGACAAATCTTCACCCATCAGTCTACAGGGCTACAGATTACCAACAAAGTAAATCACTTGACTGTGGCTAAAGGACATTCCACTGCCCAGTGCACATATGGACACGAGCACAAAAGTCCAAAACAGTGTTCACGGGTGAAAACCTCAGAGGGCATCTCAAACAATCTTGCCTTTCCAGATTATTCTGTGCATTGAAGTCTCCCAGCAGAACAAGTGAGTCAATATGACAGGCACTTTCCACCATCTCCAGTGAGGCCCCCGAAAAAACAGTTACTCTGAAATTCCAAAAATGGTTAGCCATTCCCAAGGTGGGCTGCTGACCCCCCCCCGGGCAAATCCAGAGAGGGTAGGTCAAATCCCTCTGATCCTCTTGTAAGGATAGCCAGTTGTTTTAGCTTATCATTCGAACCATACCACGCACTGATAAAACCCTCAGGGTAATAAACCTCAAACCTCCTTCCTTCAGAAAGCCCACCGCATGCCTTGTCTCTGATCAACCACCCAGAACAACAAATGAATGAGGCATTCAAGTGAAAGATTGCCTGACCCCTCAACTATGTTACATGGTATGGAAGACTTTAAAAGCTGTTGATAGGGAAACCCCTGAGACAGTGGGAAACTCTGTGCTGCACCCCCAAGACATACCATGCTCGGTCAAGACATATATCTTGGCGGGTCAAAAGACAGGAGACATGAAGAATACGCAAGGAAGGTGTCTCTTGCATTAAGATATCCCACCCAGCGGAACACAAACAGATGATCCTACCTCCTGGGGCTCCACCACACAATAATGGTAGAGATACTGGTTGAGGAAGATGCCTTGGGCTTGGTTCTGGTTCTGGTACTGGGCACACAGCTGACGAATTTGATTGTAGTAAATAGATCCAGATGACTGAGCGGTGGGGTTCACCGCCACAAGGTACACAATGGTGGCGATGATCATCAAGAAGGCCAGAATGGCACAGATGATGATGCTGGCGAGGTAGAACTTCGCCGACCGGGCAGTCTTTTGTCGGGAAACCACCAAGATGAAAATGATGAGTACAGCGATGAAGGTTATGGCAGCAATAGCGATGATGAAGCCTTTCCCTGCTTTAGGATCCATTTGTGTGCCTCCATATCCATAATAGCCGCCACCACTGCCGCCTATTCCGCCTCCGTAAGCGCCGCCGTAAGATCCGCCGTAGGAGCCGCCGTATGACCCGCCGTAGGAGCCTGACCCATATGTGCCGGAACCATAGCCCGGCACCAGTCCAGCACCACCTCCAAGACCCATCAGGCTCATGTCGTAGTCCCACACCAGCGTAGAGGCCACACACGCAAAGATAGCTACACACATTATGATGATAATAATGGAGAGAATCTTCATGACTCCAGGTGGGGAAGTCCAGCGGTAAAAGTGGAGCATCTGATCTCCAGGGTAGTAGGAGAACGCAGGGTTGGACATGATCTCACTGTGTCTGTGCCTGCTGCTGTGGCTGTGGAGGAGAGGAGGGCCAGGTTAGAAGTCTTCACCCGTATTTTAAACCTCTCATCGAATACTTTCAATGATATTCAAACTAGAAAACCCAGTCTAAAACCAAAAAGTAAATGACTTTAAAAACTGAAATCCTTATTTAAAACCTTCAATTGTACTGAAATTATGGCAGCACTGTCAACTTCAGTTTTAACTTTAGATATGATAGATATGATTTCACAAATCCAAAATTTCAGCATAATAAAAACTGGAGTTTGTGTAGGATTTTTTTTTTTTGGAAAGCTGTGTCCCACCATGCATGTTTGGAAACAAATAAGAAAATCCTTGTCTTCTTGCTACGTTATATATTTTAAAAAAAAGTTTGTGGCTGAATTTAACGTCACTGGAAGTAAGTAATAATAATAATAACAATAATAAACTTTTAATGTTGAGCGAAAGCATTTTTCTTAGCATGTCGCGACGATGGCAAACTCATGCAGAAAGCAACTTCCACGACTGGAAGTGGAAGAATGACATATGGAAACATGTTTAACAATTTTTCATTTTGACCCCTCATTTGACCCCCAGGTTCTCCATCATCTGTGCAAGTCGCCATAAACAAAAGCCAGTCCGTGCGGGTTTAAAGCAGCCGAGGATGAGGAGCGTCGAACATAAACTTTCAAAACTCAATAGAAAGCTGAGGCAGCAGTTCTACTCACGGTTTGCTTCCACTTCCATTGCGGTTATGGCTCGGCATTCTGCACTGGAAACTGAGCCTCAACCAGCAGCGTGGAAACCAGGAAACCTGTGGACCATGATTCATCAAGTCAGTGAAAGTGAGGGATCATTTTAAAGATTTTCATCTTGCTCACTAACCAGTCAACTTGGAATTTCTATTAGTAAGTAAGATATTGTTTTAGCCACGTGACAACTCGGTCATTTCAATGACATAGATGATTAAAAAAAAGGCATTAAAACGTGAGTCATTTATTTTGTCGCACAACCTGAAATTGTACTTTTGTGTGACTGAGACGGCCGCGAGTTATAGCCAGTGTTTTCAAAGCATGGACCGCAAGTCGGTTGGAGACCAGGAACACCGTATGCTATAGTTCACTGTCCTTCATGAAGATATATTTCTTTTTTTTTTTTTTCCAGTGTCTATTCGCAAAGTCAAAAACATTTTCGTTTGTTCAAAAAATAAAATAAATAAAATTCTATATATAAAAAACAGCACTGTCTGGCTTGTTTACGTCGCTATTTCTCAATAAGTGAGTTTTAAAACGGTGATCCGATCATGATGGTGTCGCCACCGGTCCAAACAATGGCAGACGGTTCAGACTCAACGGTGTCAACCGCTCAAACTGGCTGGAAATGGATCAGAGAGTCACGAAGAAGATCGCGTCCTAACGGTGATAAATTGAAACACATGCAGAGAACCGTCTTTAAAATCACACCTTGCGACCACAAACAAAACACTAAAGCAACTCAGACTTCTGGATTTCCGTCCAAATATTTTTTTGATTCCAGCTCACCTGTTCGGAAGACGCTCAATTGTCGGTCTGATCTCCACAAATAACACACCGAGTGAGTACGCGCACGCGCGATGACGCTCTTTTTCTGCGGATCGGGTGTTCGTTTCTCGGCCCCACCCTCTCCCAGGTGATACCGGACGAACCTGTACGACTCAAAATACGACTCCCTCTGTGCCTGCGCACACATTCGAGCCTTTGTATTCCTTTAGGGCGCCTTTTTGAAAACAATAAAGACAAAAACATCCGGTCAAAACTGTGTAGTTTCTTCTCTTCAACAGACCAGAGAGGATCTTTAATGACTGGCGTTCACTGAACAACTCAACGATTCATGTTTTTTGAGTGACTGTCGAAGTCCACATTTGTGGTGGTTTTCTTAAGAGTTGCAGTTATGTGTCTGAACTGACTTCTGTTTCCAAAACCTGTTGAGTTCCTCCTTTTGTTCCTGAAGCTGTCACGGCGAGTCACGTGACACGTTTATTTTGTTGCTCAAAATTTATTCCAGTCATCTTTAAATGTGTGATGAAAGGAAAGATGCGGAGGCCAGTGGAGGATTGATGACAAACTAATATAATAATACATTTGCCTTCACTTATTCCGTTGTGTTGAAACTAAAATATTCTGTCGAGTTGAGAACAAAGGAATTACGTTAAATACAAAAAACAATAGACCCTGATCAATGCAGTTTTATTGTAAAAAAAGAAAGAAAGAAAGTAATTTCTAGGTTGAGTCTTGGGCTGTTGTGTACCGTTGTGGAGGTTCTATTTGGAAATGACAGAACCAAAGAGGCACTTCACTAAAAATGATTTATTTCGACACATTTGACCTTGAGAGATCCACTACTGCATCATGTAGCAATAGAAACATCTGGTCCATTCACTCTTATAAAGGACATTTTCAAATTATAGTAGCAAAAACAATTCCTGCCACACAGAGACTGTGGCAGTTCACGACTTGGGATCTTCACTTCCATCCCAGGTGCTCAGGTCCAACACATGAAGGAACATCAGTCGACAGCAGTCTGGTTCGAGAGTTGAGGACGAGCAAAGTTTTCATCGTTTTGTGTTTGTGTTTTGCGCACTGGACTCTTCCTTCAGTGTCGCCCGGACCTCACACCCACTCCTCATTCACTGTCACTCAGGTTTGCCCCACTGTTGTACTCCTGAATCCTCTGCTTGATGTGAGACAGCTTCTTCTTCAGGTACTCGCACCTCTCTCTTTTCTCCACGTATGTCGGATCCTGTTAGAATAGTTCTTATTATTGAGCTGTAGAGACACACGGCACAGTGCAGTGCAGGGGTCCATCTTGAAATGTTCACTCTAATGCCCATTTAAGCTCCTTTCACCTTCACCGTCCTTTTCAAACCATGTTGCCGTCACTGATCACATACTTCCATCTGTTTTGTACGTTGCTGGTCACCAATACATCCACCAGGGGGAGCAGGCCCATGTTAATGTTTACGAAAACAACAAACTCAAAAACAAACATGGCAACTGTGGAGGAAGTATTGTTCAAAAGAAGAAAATGGAGGCAGTATTTTGTTATGTCTCCGTGTCTCATTAGAGCTACATAACAGCAGCACTGCCCCCTTCTGTGTCATGTTTTGTGTACCTTGGACAGCCACCAGCAGCTGCCCTCTAGCGGGCACAGCCACACCCCAGCCCTTCTTGAGTTCCAAGGTTTTACCAGTGACACCACGAAAGTGAAAGTTTGAAGTGAGTAAGTGGCTCATGATACTCACAGCTTTCTTCCTCTGGTACTCCAGCAAAATGTTATTGATGCGCTCCTTTTCCTGGAACATTGTCAGCACAGATCTGAGTTAGGGGAGTCACCCACAGTGTTTTAAAGTGAAGAAACAACCAAGACATTCTCGGCATGCTGTAACTGCCAAGGCTGAACTGGAGTTGAAGGTGAGAACCGAACGCACCATCTGGCTGGAGGGCCGAGACGCCAGGTCCTGCATCATTTCATCCATCTCCTCGAACCTCTTGGCCATCACCTGTACTTCAGCGTGGAGCTCCTTGTACTCGGCGTACTGGTCGTTGAACACAGCCTTGTACCGGTCTCTCTCCTCCTCCGAGGAGATCCGGGGGTATTTCCTGTAACCATCAGAGACTCTTTGGTTCTGAGACTCCATTTATGCTTCAACTACAAACCCATTGAACACTTGAAGGTGTACAACCTAACACAGATAGTATGGAACAGGTCTGAATGAGTGCAGCTGAATGAAAAACTGAATACTTACACAACGTAGTCAGCAATGACAACAGGTTTTGGGATGTGTCCGGCCGGTATGTGGCCCCTGAGTATCTCAGGCTCCAACAGGTGAGTCTCCCGAGCATTCGTGGGCATGTCCATGATGTCTGGGACGTAGGTGGGAAGAGGTGTGCGCTCCGAGACCCTGGAGCCTCCGTCAAGCTGCACCAGAGAGCTGCTGGTTAGTTTCACTGTCACTGAAAACTGAGCTGATGCGTTCACGACACTCACCACCGAAATAGGAACTGATGAAGACAGCGTCGCCATCTGTGACCATGGAACAGAAGAGAAATCAATCTGTTAAACACAGATATACCCTCCCTTCTCCTCCAGAAATAGGTCAAACTAGAAAAACACTAAGAGAGCGCAAACCATGCAGCTTCAGTCCCCCCGAACGCAAACCAGGAAAAAACATCCTGGATCCAGTCGGTGAGCTCACAAAACTGAATAATTTGTTCCTTGTCTGCATTAAAATCCATCCACCATCACTTTTCAAGTAATTCTGAACACAATCAAACGGACAAAACATAACCTCCTACAGATCACATGCAATAAGACGACTCGATATTGTAAGAGGTTCATGAGTTCTGAATTACTGCAATGTGTATTGCCCTTCACCAAAATGTGTCGTACATGGGTGCACTGATCTGTTGGCACTGGCTTCCTTAAATAACTTTTATGATCTTATCGACTTCCACCAGGGTCTGAAAGCCTGCCACTGTTCCCTTGAAAGGCCACCACTAACTCGCGTCGCTCACTCAAGCTAGCATGTCACTACTTGTAAATAAGTTGTGGAATGGCCACGATGAAATACAACAACCTTCATTCCCCATTTAAGAAGCCACCACACTACAAGTTAAGCTAACACTAAAGCTCGCGCAAGCAAGAGTTCTTTGTTGTTGTTAGCTCTTTTGCAAATGGCTACCTTCTGCTATGTTTACTGGGGAAAACAAAGGGACCCCTCGATCAGAGGTATAATCTAACCAAGTCAGCCCTGACCCAAACCTCACCCTGGATGTAACCTCGATGTTGAAAGCAGAGTTGGGGGCGTAACTGCATTGATCGGGGTGTTCTGGTCCACTAAAATGTGAAACCTTTTTACAACGTACAAGCTTCAAGTGCCCAGTTCAGTTTTTGCACTCCAAGTCTGGTCCTTTAACCCAGTCCTAATGTCTTGTCAAGTAGGGGCCAATCCCCAACACATTAAGAGAAACCTGCTACACATGACAGAGATTTTTGGGGGAGTTTTTTTAAGCGCCCAAAAACATGCCACGCTGGGTGGTTGTCCCGCTTCGTTTATCAACCCCGATGTTGTTATTGACTCAGGAAATGAAAAACACTTTTGAGCTGATAATAACACAGACGACTGCATGAATCCCACACCTCCTGAGCTGCAGCGCTCTTCCGCATCCTTGCAGCTTCGTGTCTCCACAGCTTCAAACTGACACCAGCTCCGATGGCGTACAGCACCATGTTGATGAAGAGGAAGACGATGGCTGCAGTCTGACCCGCTTCGGTTCGACAGAAGGCCCCGTTGACTCCGTTGTTAAAAACCGGGATGTTGCACAGACCTCCTCGGGTGGTGTCTCTCACGTAGACCACGCCGGCGGCACAGAACAAGGCGGCCAGGATCACGTTGATCGCACACTCGGTCAAAGGCCACCACGAGGAGTCGAGCAGGATGGCGCGGTAGTACAGCGTCATCCCCAGCACCAGCACGATGATGGTCACGATCCACGCCAGACCCACCACCACCAGAACAAAAGGAGTCTTCGGGCCGGTGTAGTAGCTGCCAGATCCATACGCTCCAGCGCCGCCCACCAGCCCGCCGTATATTTGTGGTTGGGAGTATCCATACATGTTGAACCACTCATTGTCCTTGTGTACGTACGCACACACACAGGCAAACACAGCGGCTCCCAGCAGCAGCTCCACGACCCCCAGGATCCGCAACAATCCAGCCCACGACTTCATGTAGGCATAACGCATGTGGTACTCCTCCACCCGCTCTTGGTAGGTCTGGGCTGACACGTTTGTGGGCACCATCGATGCCGACTCGAAGCCTTCCTCCAGGAGCCCAGCATCTTTCCCCTTTTGAGAAGAGTAGCTGCGAGCAGAGGAGGCATAGAGGGTGGGGGACGGAGGAGGCGAGTGGGGAGGTGAACACGGGACCCCAAGGGTCGATTGGTTCTTTTTAGACGACCTCTTGCTGCTCACTCGAAAACTGTTCCCACGAAAAAAGTCCTTGACAGAGTCAGGAATGAAACGATGCACTGGTTTTATATCCATGGGGTCGCAGTGCAGCTCGGCCACTTTGTCGTGGGACGGAGCTAGACTGGGCGGGTAGTATTCCTCCAGGCCCACTGCAGGCTGCTCAGGTAAAGGAGGAGGGGGCAGGGGGTCCAAGCTGCGAGCCGGAACGGAACCGAGCATGGCTGAGAGAGGAGGAGGAGGCGGAGGAGGAGGGAGACTCTGGTCCTGCCATGAGGATCCCAGAGGAACCTGGTCATAGTGAGGGCCCTCCCAGTCCAGGTCGGTCCTGGAGCCACGTCCAACCAGGCCAGCAGACATCTGAACTGCTTTCTGGAAAACAACACAGTACTTTGGTTTTACTCTAGTTGTATAACCGGACATTGATGTGAACAACACACACAACAACTTATCGAGGGGTACAGCAATCGATCGAAGTACGGAGACTGCTCCCTTCTCCCTGCTGACCGAGCAGCCCGCCCACCAGGTCACGTCGCTCGGCACATCCACTCGCTGCGCTTGAGCTACCATGACGATGGTCACATTCATGTGAGCTCAAACAAGCTGTGTGATGGCCGCAATAGAGTCATTTAATACAACAAGCCTAACTACTAGAAATCAAGCTAGTGGGAGCAATACTCTTCACAAAGAAAAACTTTCCATTAGTGACTAGTTCATCATTTAAAAGCCCTCATATCTGCTGCATCTGGGCTTTTTTTTCTTTTCACACAAAACTAAACCAAACTACTATCACAAAATATCATCAAAAAACATTTTAAAAAATCATCTCCCTATGTTAAAGAATCCTTCCTAATAAACATCCCTGGATCCAGACAGTGATCCAGATCACCTCATACATTTCACTAAGAACACAAACACTGGGCATTATTAGCATCACATCCTAGCTGGGGAGTCAACTTTATTAACTGGCTCTGGGACATTATTGAAGACTGTCAGTCTGCCATGGGAGCAGGTGAAGAAAAGTAGCTCGAGAAGCAACTTTTACAGTCACTGGAAACAAACAGCCTCCCAATCTGTCAACACAAGTCTGGTTATTACACAAGAATTCATTGTTATTAAGTGATTGCCATTTTGTGAGAGGAAGTTATTTGTAGCCTTTTGGTGAGTTGTCTGTCATAACAACAACAAAAGTGTGTCATGATTAAGCACATCATAAATAACTGATCCATAATAGGTTTTGGATTTTCACAAACTTCCTCATAAAAACACACATTTAGGCTTTACAATTCAAGACGACTCGCAATATTTTGAAGGGGGCATTTCTACAAAAGAAAAAACAAAAACTAAATGAAATTAAAAAAAAAAAGACATTTATTTAAGAAGCAACTCCAGACAAGCTAACGCGAATAAATACAGCAAAAATGTAACACTTCTAATGATTGAAAAAAAAACCCTTACCTAAACAGTCGGTGGAAACAGGCTTGGAGGCAGCAGTTTACGTTGTCTGTTCCGGTCCATTCAGGTGGATAAGTAGGGCAGGTACTTTACCTCAGACCGTCGAAACTCATCAAACCCGTTCAACAAAGAAACCCGTCGCGCGATGCGTTTAAGGGTTGTTTTCATGTAGGATTTTTTCATTTCGGTCAAGGCAGCGCCAGGGAAAAGTGTAATTTTCAATTTCCCTTTGAGACAATATTCAGCATATTATATACTAATAATTATAATTATATAATAAGTATTTTTATATGCTGCCACATATTTTCATAATAAAAAAACAATAACAATCCCAATCACATGCAGCAGTGTATTCATGTATTTATGTATAAGTCACCACTTGTTTACTTGTGCATCATCTTTAGTCTTTATTCATTTTATTCTGTCTCTTATTGGTTTTACTGATAATATGTAAAAAAAATATATATTTTAAACAACATTAACATATCCGACATTAAATATATACATTAGTACCATTAGTACCAAAAATTGTGATTTAATTTAAAAGATTAAATCAGTGGTATATTCTTCTCATTACTTTGAATGAATAATGTCCACAGAAAAATATTTCATTAGAGCAGATAGACGTGTCCAGTTCGTGCTTCGGGATGAAAGACGCTTCCGGACGCATCTCAGCGAATGTACACGTGGTACACAAACACCAATAGACGGCACTTTGGGGTCCGTATTCCGTTCATTGACTTAAGTTCATGTCTAAATAGGATGGAAGATGCAAATATGAAAACTGAAACATAGCTTGCCCTGCATGCACTATTTACATTTGTTAATATGTATTTGTATTTATTCGCCTTCATTTCTAATTATCATAATTATAATTTTTATAACTGCATTTTCACGACCAAACTCAACTAAACAATTTTTATTTTGATATTAAATTTAAAAAAAAGGGGGAAATGAATTTGCCGATTTAAATAAAGTTGTTTTGAAGTCAGTGCGCTTGCGCAAATGGATCGCTAATCGACGTAAACTGGAAATGTGGCGTGAATCGTGCACGCTAACTTTGTCCTTGTTGAGTTGCCGTAAAAACGCGGATAAACGATGTTCCGCCGCGCATGCGTGCGCGGATTGTGCGGTTCTTGCGGATCGTGTACTGATGACACCCGTCCACGCGCACTTCCGTCGCCGTGAGTTGTCAGCCTTTGATTGGCTGAAGACATTTGAGCTCTCCGGAAGGCGACCGTCGCCAGTGGTGCGACTCAATGAAGATGGAGATGGAGACGGTTGTGACTCTGCTCAAGTCTCTGCTCCTGGTTCTGGCCTGCACCGCGTGTGGAGCGAGGGAGGCGGAAAGCAACGACGTCACCTGCGGGTCTCTGGTCAAGCTTCTCAACACCAAGCACAACGTGCGACTTCACTCTCACGATGTCAAATACGGATCAGGTAACACCGTCGACTCCAGTATCGATCGTTTCATTGAGTATGAAACATGTCCGGAAATACTCGTAGGCTGTACTGCACTGAGTAGCGAGGCTCTGGCGGAAATAGAATATCGATATTTACAAGTGTGGCAGAGGAAAGTGAGCTGAATAATAGCTGTCTCCTTGTTATAGGAGCTCATCATGTCTTGTTCTGGTCTTTCTGATTCTCCTGTGGCGTGTGTGTGTGCGTGCGCGCGCACCTGCAGGCAGTGGTCAGCAGTCTGTGACGGGAGTGGACAGTGCTGATGACGCCAACAGCTACTGGCAGATCCGAGGCAAGGCCGACCGGCCGTGTCAGCGAGGGACCGCCATCAAATGTGGACAGTCCATCCGCATCACTCACATGAAGACTGGACGGAACCTGCACACACATCACTTCAGCTCACCTCTGTCGAACAACCAGGTGAGTCACGTGACAGCCCTCCCGCTCCACGGGCGTAAACACACGTGTCAACACCTCAAGTGTATGAGAGATGAGACACTGTAAACAGGTTGCTTTTGTTTGCTTTTGTTCAGCGGTTCCTCCATGTTTGTTGTTGTTGTTATCATCCTTGTGTCTTGCGCACCAGTTAATTTTTTGTTGTAATTAATTAACCGTAATAATGTTGTAATTTATTAATCGTAATTAACTCAAAGTCCCACCACAATTTTTTTCAATATATGCAATAACAATGTATTGCAATGTTCTTCTCTCTCTATTTAACTTATTCATTGTATTTCATGGCACCTCTCAAACTCGGCAGAATGTCATGTGACCCCAATGGAAGTTTTGTGCCCCTCAGCTGGCCGACACAGGGATATAAGTTGAGGTAACATGACCATACTGAGCTAGCTTGCTCAGCTGAGAAGACTGGATCTTGCTGTCTTTGTAGTAGGTTGCAGGAACCAGTTCTCCGTCTGAGCGGATTCCAGTTGCGGTGGCGACACTGTAGCACGGCACATTGTTCAGGGCTGAAACAAGAGACTTCTTTTCCTCGCACAGAACCTTTGAATGTAAACAAAGGAAAGTCACAGTGTTGACCTGATTTTCAGAGAACCTTTTGAAAGTCAGTTTTATTTTGGGGCAAAGTTGTGTTCCTTTGTGCCCAAAGAGTCGCACATGATGTTGCTTTTTACGTGAGAAAGTTGTCAAGGTGGGGAGACGTCTTTAACAATATAGCATTGGGTAAAACCCTGACAAACATGTCACAATGACCTGGATCAGTTTGTAGGTATTTGGTTTTAGATAATACACTTATTTTCATTGGTTAAATGAGATGACATTAAAGTCGCTGGACCATCATCTGGCCAAGCCTTCGCTAACTGTACAACAACTCTATTTTACATTAAAACCAAACCCTATGGAACTTTGCTACAACCTGCGCTTGGTAAGTTAATTGTAACTTTATATTTGAACTGCTCAAATCGTGGGTCGAAAGGTTTGTATCCTTTGATGTGTCCTTTGTGAAATGATCCCACAATAGTGGCGATGGTCCTGTTTATATGGGCTAAGAGAGTGACGATGTCCCGGTTAGTCGACTCATAAACCTATCGGCGACTAGTTCAATAGTCCCAAATCCGTTGTTTCAAACTGAGAAGTCGAACTGGAACTACATGAAATCGACACAGATGACTTTGTCCGGCCGCTCTCTACGTGGTCACAAGGACCTTAATGCATCTCGAAACAATTTTGTGTTTGTTGAGAGGTGAACTGCAGTGGTGGACTATGCAGTACCTGCGCGTAACAACATTTGGTGGTGTTACTGCTTCATGCAACAGATTTTGTAGGATATATTTCCGCCCCAATGTGACTTATAGTCTGAAAACGAAGAACGACTCGTGAGCACACCAGAGGGAGCTCTACTGCTGACAAAGAAAGCCTGTGGGATATTTTCCATGGTAGCTGACTCCTGAATGATCATGTCTTGGCTGTCAACAGGAAGTAAGCGCCTTCGGAGAGAACGGCGAGGGAGACGACCTTGACACGTGGACGGTGCAGTGCGACGGCATCCACTGGGAGCGGGACGAGGCCGTGCGGTTTAAGCACCCCGGTACTAACGTGTACTTGAGCGTTACGGGCGAGCAGTACGGCCACCCCATCAGAGGCCAACGGGAGGTCCACGCCATGAACACGGCCAATCAGCACAACTGGTGGCGCACCATGGAGGGAGTGTTTATACAGCCCAGCCAGGAGCCACAGCGCCACGATGAACTTTGATCTCTGACGCCAACGTTTCTTGAAGATGGTTTTGTAAATTATGTTCCTTCCACATGGCGGCTGGGATGAGTTTCAAACAATGGCGATCACCTCTACCTGTGCATTGAAGTGAAATGTTTTGGGGTTTTTTTAATCTGTCATCCCATAAAGTGTCCCTCTTCCCAAACAATGATGCTTCTGTTTGTATAGTAACTGAGTGAAAAATCCCTGCGTCAGCCTGGTGTGCGACGCCCTCCAACGGAGCTTCGCTTGAGCTTTAAACACCAGGTCTGTCTTGGACGCTCGCCACCCAGCAGAGGGCAGAGCAGCCATAAATGTGGAGAACACCTTTAGTTCTGTTCTCAAAAAGTCACAGATAAAAGCGACTGGTTGGCATAAGATTTACATATTTAAGCCCCGCCCCCATGCAGATTGACCCATGTTTTTGATGTCGTTGTGAAGCTGGAAAAAACATTGAGAATGTCAATGTGAGAAACTGATCGTTGTAGTAACACCATGGTGAGGTCCTTTACAAGTTCCATGACTATGGTGTCCATTTGCCTTGTCATTATGGAGCCATTACAAAATATGTATTAAAATATTAATATATTTGTGAAAAATATTGAAACAGAAATATGAAAAGCTCATTGCTGTAGTAATACTATGGGGAGGTCCTTTACGAGTGACGTCAATATTGAGTCTATCTGTCCTGTCAATATGGAAAAACTAGAAATTTGAGAACCCCATTGCTATGCTGAGACCATGAAGTGGTCCAGTATTTGTGACACGATTTTGGTTCCCATCAGCAGTGTTGTTCAGGAAATATGTCGTTATTTTACTTTTTTTTTTTTTTGATCCAATATTTTTTTGTCTGTTCCTCAACGCCACAACTGACTGTATTTTCACTCCTAAAGATCGAATGATCTTTTTTCCCCAAAAAACATAGGGTGTAGTCTTCAGCCATAGTGACATTGAGTTGAATGTTTTTTTTCGCAAATGTCAATGTCTGACGCAACTATGAACAAGCGGATGTAAGAAGCGTGACACGTTTGTTTTGATCGTACCTTTCACGCCTTCATCAGCGGAACCACCTATTTGACCGGAAACCAAACAGCTTTTGAGAGGAAGTTTTATGTCAAAACTTTCCTACACGACTTATTTTTGCACGCTGTTCTCTAGATACCTCGCTAAAATCTGGCAAAAAAATGACAATTGTTCTTCGATAGCGAGTGTGCGCTACCCTGTAGTGGACTATTGGCGCTATTGAAGCTCTCCTGGATCACTGAAACATGATGGTCAACATTCATGAGCAAGACTAAGCGATAAACGGGACGCAGTATTAGTAGAGGGGCAGCACATTTTTAATTCTCCAACAAGGTTTAAACATAACAGAAAACATGATTCGATGTACACAACATCGACATGCAGGCGACCTCCACTACACAAAATACGCTGCCAATGCTGCCATTTTATCTTTGGGTTTTTTGGGGTTGCCGTGGCGCCCTCTGCCCCGGCCCCGCCTGGGTGCGCCTCCACGATGCATGGGGTGCCTCATGGTGGCGTGCTTGAGCTCTACGAAATCCCTGAAGACTTGGTCGCAGAAAACACACCCGGTGTACTGCGTTTGTCCAGCAGGAAGCGGGCTGCGACTCTTGTTGAAATCGACCGCAACCAGAGCGGCGTCGCAAGTATCGCAGCTTTCCGGGGCAATCTGCCATGAGAAGCACAGCAGAGACTCACAACTGTTGTAATACAAAGCTCCAACTGCAGGTGTGTCACGACACGTCCGGCTGCTTCCTGTTCTCCCCCGGGCTCACCTGAACTTTGTGCGCCTGCTCGAAGAAGTGAACCACCACATTGCATTTGTTGCAAGCCATCTTCCACTTGGGCCCGGATGTTGGGTCCAGCACCAGAACACCGTTTTCGCACTCCACACACTGACCGATTCCCAGGGAGTTGAGGGAGTGCTGGCAGGACGGGTGGCTGCACTCGTTGCAGCCGACGCCTGCAACAGAAGCCAGTTGTTAACCAGTGGGTGAGCTGGATGGAAGCAGGACTGGAGATGGAGAGGTGGACAACCCCTCGGTGCCTTTCAGAAAACACCTGGCTTTGAGGAAAGGAACGCTTCATGAGAGAAAAACAACCCACTTATTTTGCCTGACTGTTCGGATCACACTCTTTATTGTACTCCTCAATGCGGGCGCATGTGTGTCCTTCCTCCCAGTCGGCTGCATGGGAGCACTGAGGTGTGAGTGTGAGCATGATCCGAACCTTGGATTTGAGTCCATCCCTCTTGGCAATGCATGCTGTTTGTATGTTTATCATTCTTTATGGTCACAGGAAGGATTCGCCTCATGGGTGCGTTTTTTAAGGGCTAAGCCATGGGGTGGCGCTGTTGGATTACAATTTAATGTCACCACATGTGATTATGAACTTGACACTTTGCATTTTGGTTGACAGTGGGACCCAGTGGTCACTTTCTGTCTCACTGTACAATCTTTATCCTACTGTGAACATTCCTGTTCAGGATCCTCAGGAGTCAGTGAAATCTTTCCTACGTCTTATTTTTGCATTTTGCAGCTGAAGGGTTTGATCAGTCGATCTGAGCTCGTGATCTAAAAGAGACCGCTCACCTTTCTTCATGTCGCGGAATGGCGGGTTGCTGAAGCAGTAGGGACAGAGAGGGTAGCTCTTGCCCCTGGCGCCGGACGTCCACAACACCAACTCAAAGTCATCGAGCGGGCAGCGGAGCTCCTTGAATAGTTTGATGGCCCCGTTGGAGGGAAGGCTGTACGTGTCATCGCAGTGGGAGCAGTGCAGCCGGCTGGGCTTGGCCTGCCAGCGGAGGTGAGAACAAGCCGCTGAAGGACGTGACGTGTCCATCCACAGGTGAAGCCCTCATTCAGGAGGACTCATGCAGTGCATAGAGAAATGACAGGAACTCGGACGCTCACCTGGATGTACTTCATGAAGCGGTGGCACTTGCCACAGCGCGACAGGGGCTTCCCTGACTCAGCGATGGGTGAAAAGGACACCTCCATCAACTCATCCATGCCTGTGTGAACAACAACCACAGAAACACCAGTGACTTGCGCAACCACTGGACAGGAGGATTTAGCAACATTATGAAAATGGTACTAAATCCACTTTCATTTCCCACGAGCCTTTCTTCATCATTCTCCCTGGACACACATCTCCTCTTTAGGTTTAGAGGTTGTCTTCCTCTGCTCCTGCTGCCACTACATTCATTTCATACATCCATCGTCCAGCATGTTCCCTGTTTCTCCTCCACATCTCTACTCTCACTACAGATCACTATATCACCAACAAACATCATGGAGATTCCTAATGTACCCTGATGCACTCCTTGGCTCACCATTAAAATAAACAACTCCAGACTCCTGTGAGCAGAATTTAGCTCAAAGAAAAACAAGGTTCCAGCAGGACCAGAGACAAACTACAGCTGAACACCTGATGAAGATGGATCCTCATAATGAAGGTTATCAATGGCATTGGCTTTAAAAAAAAGACTTGAAGATACATACCCATGATAGAATCCACAAAATAGTGGAACTTGCGCTTGAAGATGTCCAAGGCATGTTGCAGGACCTGATGGAAGTTGGCCTTGCCAGCTGCTATGAGGTTGAGCTGCTTCTCAACAGCACTGCGTATGGTTGGCAGCACCAGCTCTGCATCTGCAGGAAGAAGAGGAAGAGGAAGAACATAAAGAAGGAGAAGAACATAAAGAAGAAGCACATGATGAAGCAGGAGAAGAGGAAGATAAAGAGGGAGAGCATGAAGAAGTATAAGAACAAGAAGAGGATAAAGTGGAGGAAGAACAGGAAAAACAGAAAGAACAGAAAAAAGAGAAAGATGAAGGCGAGGAAGATATAAGAAGAACATTAAGAAGAAGGGGAAGAAGGCCAAAAGAAGAGGAAGATGAAGTAGATCACAAAGAAGCAGAGGGGTGAAAGAAAAAAATTGTAAAGTGGAGGAAGAGGAGGATGAAGTGGAGGAAGAGGAAGATAAAGAGAAAGAGTCAGAAGAAGGGGAAGTAAAGGTGGAAAGAGAACAAATAGAAGAGGAAAAGCAAAAGAAAAGGAAAACAAAGAGAAGTAGAGCAAGAAGAAGGGAAAAAGAAGATAAAGTAGAAGATGAAGAAGAAGACATATTTTCAGGCTTTTATTTTTTTCTAAAGTTGAACATCAATACCATTTGTACTTTGAAGTATTTTGAAAGTGGAGCCAAACTGTGATCACCTATCTTGTAGTAGCCGTGCACCAGAACGATGCCCAGGTTGGTGGGTTTGAGCTTGCGCCCGCTCTCGACGGTCACGTAGTTCCTCTGGCAGATGTTGTTGATGTGCACCGGGATGCTGGCGTCGGTACCTGCGGCAACAGACCGCAGTCACACCTCAGCAACACACTCTTCTATATTGAGGGCCTTGATCTCGGCGTCCGAGCGAGAGCATCACAGATCAACAAGTTTCTAAGCAGAGGAGGAGTGGAGCACCGATCCCGTGTCTCTCCATGAGAGTGATGAGCTCTGCCTCCGTCAAGTAGTCCGGAGGGTTGGTGTGCTTTTCCACCAGCTTGATCTCGTCCACAGAAAAGGTGTCTCCCCGTGTGCACACGGGCAGGGCCTCTTCCACAGGGATGCCCTGCCACGGCATGACAGCCGTGTAGCCTGAGAAGAGAGCAGAGCCTCTGTTCACATCAGAGTTTTCTGACGTCTGACTTTGAAACAGACACAGTCAACCTGTGGTCACCATATCAGAAGCCTCCACGGCTAGACTCCAGCCATCGGTGGCTGCACTGAATGAGCACAAACAGACCAAACATGAGCATAGCAGATGAACCTGGGAGGGTCTCAGTTCGTGTGATTTTAGGACACATGAAATGGAACGCGCATGTCCAAACAGGAGCAGTTCTGCTGCTGGGTATTTATGTGCGCACTTTCACGCGGTTTGTGTCACGCATCTTAAAATTATATTTGCTTTAATTTATGGCATTTTATTGGAGAAATGACCTCATAGAAATAAATATATTGAAATGGTACACTTTCAAACTTACTGTGTAAGGAAGCCATTTTGTATTGTTTGGTGTGTGTGTGTGTGTGTGTGTGTGTTGGTGGCTGAGAAAGGAGAAACCCATGAGTAGGAGTGCTAATTGTGAGCTGTTTGTTTTTCTATTTTTTGGAAAGCTGACTTGGTTGTTTCTGCGGAACTTTTTCCATGTACATTTTGTAAATAGCCTCTTTGCTGCATTTTTTCAATTTTTTGATAAATAGCTACTGAGTTCACTGCACTTATGGGATAAGATCACAATAAATTGCACCTTTTTCTGAAGTTTTTTTTGACTACACCATCATTTTGGAGTGTGGAGAAGAACCCTGTAACAACACATGAGTTCTATCGCTCAGGTACGTCACTGCAGCGGTGACTCAGTCAAGTGACCTTGTGCTGTGCGTACAGTTCCGCTCCTCCATCAGGAGACACATCCTGGCAAATTATTCAAAAACATAACACACACACACACACACACACACACACACACACACACACACACACACACACACACACACACACACACACACACACACACACACACACACACACACACACACACACACACACACACACACACACACACACACACACACACACACACACACACACACACACACACACACACACTCGGAAAGCGCATAACCTGCAGAGATGAGAGTTTTCCCTTCACAGGTAAAAGCCTCGCAGCCAAGAGTGAAGCTGATGGTGGTCTGCAGGTACTTGCAGTCAGGACTGACTGTGGCTATAAAGTGCCTGGTAATGTACTCGTAGAGCTGCCAGCCATCGCTTCCTACAGAGAGAAAAGGTTTGTTGAATGCATGCATTTCCAGGGATGAAAGTGACTCCAGCCAGTGACGCACCTAACTCTGCTTCTGAGGCTGCACGCATG
The DNA here is from genome assembly GCF_027744825.2 of Synchiropus splendidus. Taxonomy (NCBI): domain Eukaryota; kingdom Metazoa; phylum Chordata; class Actinopteri; order Syngnathiformes; family Callionymidae; genus Synchiropus; species Synchiropus splendidus. The sequence continues at coordinate 17,064,960 of NC_071340.1, forward strand.
GGGGTGATGGGGGGGTGGTCTCCGGCATCACTGCCCTTTCTCGGGTGATTCATGCCAGCTGACAGCAGCATCTTCACCTGGTGAAGGAAATGGATTTCAGATAGGGCTAGACTATAATCCATTTAGATAGACGAGGGTCCGAAACCATCGGGACAACCAACTATTCAAACCACATTTTGATCAATTAAAATATACGTTTCAAAACACTATACTATAGTCAGATGTTCCCTGCCAACCCCTGAACATCACATGCAGATAAAGCTGACTTTGTTTGGCTAGTCATAAGTGGATCAATATGGTTGCAATATAACACATAGCAAGCGCTTTTTTTACATTTCACAAACATTTTCTAATAACTGTTTCCAGCACTGTAACTTGCCGGTTACAACAGTTGCTACAGGCAGCACAAATTTGAACCACATGACCATGAGCTCCTGTAAGGTAAACACACACTGGTCTGCACTGTTGGGATCAGAGTGCCGATCATGAGGTGGCAGCACAAGAAAAGGCTGAGAGTCACTAGATCGTCTGGATGAGCAGACCTCTTCTCCCCACACGGGGTGGCTGCTCTGCTGCTTCAGCGTTCCTTTCAGGTCGAAATTCTCAGGATAATGGGTGGTCTCCGTACGAGGGTAGCTGATGTAGCCTTGCGTGTACAGACGCTCCGCGATCTGCATGGCGTGCTGCGGGCCGATGCCTGAGGCCGAACCAACAAGTCAGTTAAGATCAGGACAACAGCGTTCAACAAAATAAGTTTGAAATGTAAAAGCAGATATTGAATCGCCCAGTTAAAAAGTACCACAGCATGTTGGTAGTGCACTGACCCAGGGCAGAGCTGGCGACTCTCAGTAGCTCCACTGTGTTCAAGGCCTGCGGCCGCTGCTTGCTTTTTTCTTTCTTACTGACTGACTCGACCTGCCGGAAACAAGACACCGACATGATTAGATGAGAGAACGTTCCGTGTAGGTTTCTCTCCAAGCATCGTTGATGACAGAGGAACTACTGCTGTCACCATCCAGGCATTAATATCGCTTCATCCATCATCATGACTGATATAATTCTAACCTCCCACAGGACCCAGGTAGGCTCCCACCGACGCTCCTCGGACCTGCAGCACCAGACAGGTAACTGCAGTGTTTTGATACATTCAATAATAACTAGCGGTGGGACATAAACAAGTTCATTACGATGAATTAATTACAATAAAAATGAGTTAAAATATTTCATTTAATTTAATTCAATTGAACAGTTTGTTCTCCAGACAACAGGGAACCTTTGTCAGTGCAGGACTTCCTGCTCCACTGATCACACTGATGCACAAGACACGTGGCAGCCTGGATGATAACAACAACAACAAACATGGAGGAATCCCTGAACAAAAGCAATCTGTTTGCTTTTTGTTTCCACTACTCTGAATGTATTTGAAATTGTTATACAAATATTTTCAAGACAATTAAAGAGCTTTAGTTTCAATAAGGTGAAAAACTTGAATATAGCCACCATCGTGATTTATTGTGCTTTTGTCAAACTGATGCCAAATAAACAATATTTTGTTGTTGAACTCTATGTATGGATCTGTCATTTGAGACAGTAAGATACCAAATTCATTTAAATTGAAAAATTCTATTAACTACATTTTCGAATCGAATCCCACCCCTGATAATAACACATTATTTGGTTATTAAAAAGCACAAAAACATTTTGAAAGCTCACAGTAAATGCATTACATTAGAAAGTCGTCCGCCTGTCGTGGAACTGCCACCTTGCGCTGCGTGGCAATAACCGCTGTTCCACAGTGTCATGATAACGCCTTTCAGTGAGGATGAAGTAATAGAAACCAATGAGTTGGTTTCCTCCACCATGAGTCCAGCATGGTGGAGGAAGGATTCAGACTCGGGGGAACTGCTTCATATCTCTTGAGTTTCTCTGATCGGGCTGAAGCCACTTGAGAGCTGCGTTGGACAGCGCACTCCTGAATCTGTGGCAACTCCAGCAAATAGCGACGCTAACCGTCCTCAAATAATGGAATTAGCTCCACAGAATTTGTTATTTTAAAGATCCACTTTCGGTGCCTTAGCATTTGGATTTGTTTTAGCTATAGTAAACAAAGACTATAAAAGGCAATTTCAAATACGATGTATATATTCCCTCCATCTTTGTTTGGGTAAAACAAAACCAGATAAAAAGATTAGAAATGTATGATTATTTGAGTGGACTGGTGTGATCACTACACATTGAATGTATGTTCATACCAAAACAGTGATAATCTTCACGCAGAGACTGGACTTACCACAGCGTCTTCACCGGACCTTGCCAGGTTGACAAAGGTCTGACCCACCTCCCTGTCAAACACCCTCCCCCGGCTCCACTGAAGCATCAAGGGCGGTTCCTTTCCCTTATAAACCTGAGCGTCAAACAGCAAGACATCAACACGCAGCTCGTGGTGAGCCAGAGAAGGACCTCAGAAGACCTTGGCTTGCAGGACCCAGTATGTCTCCGGTTTGAAGGACTGGATCTTATCGTGACGCTCCACGCAGAAACCCAGAGTCGGGGTTTGACACGGCCCAAATGAAATTAAGGAGGAGTCCAGATTGCCATATTTTCCTTGGAAATATTTTGTCTGGAATCTGAAAACAATAAAGTTGTAAAAGACAGCCAATTTCTAAAACACGCTAAACACATTTAAGCATCTAAACTTTGATGTGTTACCATTATAATGCAAGACAGTTGGAGTATAAATGAGTTCCATGACTGTAACTGCAGTAAAACAGACTGAGAAAGAGCCATGAGTACCGTGTGAAGGCGCAGCCTATTCTCAGATCTAGTTCTTGTCGTGCGTCCACTGAGAGGGCCTCGTTCTTATTGGGACAACCCAGGCCGTTCATGGCATTCCAGATGTCGGTGTCGGTAATGGAGCTGAATTTGGCGCGGTAAACCCGTGTTACACCACCGCCTTGGTTCATGACCGGTTGGACTGCATCAAGGACCTTAGAGACACACAAGAATCACTTCTAACAGCTGCATGGAAGAGCATGTAAACTCTGAGCAGCTAAGGACAGAAGTGTTTCTGGTCTTCATCAGTACACAACCAGTGGTAGCACACTGTCAGCCTAGTTCCTTCCAAACACCATCCTTATCCACAGAACACTCATTCTACATCGAAACTTTACAAACCAGCAGAAGTGTACTTTTTGGGTTACCTCGAAACAAATGTTTTCTCCTTCTTTGTCGCAGTCCAGCCATAAAACCACATAGTCACAGCCCCGGGCTTCAACCTGAATCCATGTCAGCAAGAAAAAGGTGAAACATGATTGGTGAAATTGACTATTGAAAAACGAAAATGTAGGGCCATCATTACCTGCAGGAACTTAACCATGTTGAGTTTAGGGTTGGCCTCTTTTTTCTCTGTCGGGGCCTTGCTGAAGAGCTCTGCGGGGTCCACCTTGTCCCAGTTGTTGTATTTACCTGGAGAAAACAAAATGTAAAAAGCATATTACATATTATATAGTTGAAAATTGACATGTTTCAGCCTTTTTCCCAGGAAATTCAGCAATTCAGAGAACAGACTTAAGAATTTGCATTTATTCTCCCACCAACGGCACAGCATCTATCTGCTGAATAATGCTGAAGTCTACAGGTCCTGTGAAGGTCAAAACTGTTTTCTATTGCTGTTGTTGTATTGCACTGCTGTATGTCACCTGACAAACCTCAGTGAACAACACTTAAACAAAAAAATGTTATTTATCATTGGCATTTTTTTGGAACACATTGCTTTCAGTTGCCCACCAGTGAAGTCCAGACTCATCACGTGCCCGCAGACAGATGTCATCTTGTAGTGAACCGTTTGGCCTTGGAAGCTGCCGTTGTATTCATGCACGGAGCACGCTCCATTCAGTCCCTTTCGACTAGTACAAGACCCTAAACATCATGGGAGGAACGAAGAGACGGCATGAGAGAGTGGCAGACTTTCTAGAGGTTGCCAAGATTATAAAAGAAGCTCAGTTTTACACCAAAGAACCACCACAGAATTCAATAGTATGATTAAAAGATTTGAAACACACTGCGACTCGTAGGTTTTATGGAGGCATGACATTCAAACAGCATCTGATGTTGCAGATAAGTCGACAACATGAAGCCCGAGACACAAAATGTAGTCAGACAATGTTTGCGCAGAGTCACTTAAGTGCTTTTGGGAACAGCGTCCGCTTTTGAATACAATTACCTTCTCAAGGTTAAACACTAATGACATGAACAAGGACGGAGATAATTGTGGCTCGAGCAAGTGACTGACTTGGTCATCATGCTTTGGGTATAAAACTAGAACTGCTCCATTCGATCCCTGTCAGAGAGCTGGAGGTGAAACATGGAACAAATTCAGGTAAGGATTGGTTGTCCTTCCGGATCAACTTGTCTTGCATTAACAACCACAGCTTGTTGTGTGTCCAGTTTCTTCGTGTGTGTCTGTTGGCTGTGCTGGCCATCCAGCGGTGCATGGCCATGCCGCTGGGCAGCCAGTGTGTGGACGAGGCTTTCTGTACGTACAGCCTGCACGACTACTACAGTCAACTGGTCAGCCTCCCCAACAACATCAACGAGCGCAGCCTGGCTACCTGGACTTACATGTAAGTATGTTAAACCGTTCAGCAGAAGTATGGCCAACGTGAGAGCAGGGAAAAATGTTCATGTGTCAGGTGTTTTGGGCTTGGCTTTCCTTTCATACGTCTCTAATAGAACTATACGTGGCATGGGGCTTCAATATCCCCAAGGGAATCTACCAACTTGTCCACCTAAATATTTATTTTAAGGTCTCTAAAGGTGTCAACAGTGAATAGGGAGATTTAACTATCGCATCTGTTGAAATAATGGAATAACAGAGCTAAATTTTAGCGGGTATATCCAATAATAGACAACACAAAAAGCATGTGTGTGACCAACTGACAGTCAATCATATCTAGTGCAACATGTTCCCACAATCCAAAAGGTATGATGAAGGTGGTGTCCACGTGGTAGACATGCCGTTGGAGTGATCAATGAAGACCTTTTCTGCAGCCAGTATACGTGTTCTCTGTGTCACTCATTTATCACCAGCGAGAACATCGACCTGAACCGCGTACCCCAAGTTATCCACGAGGCCAGCTGCCACACCAGTCACAACTGCAGGGGACTGGACACCTCGTTTGGTCTGGAGACAATTCCTGTGGCTCTCAGGATGCCTGTGCTCAAGAAGAATCCCAGCTGCTTTCCTACTGCCAGCTACTCTCTTGACTTTGAGTTCATCACTATTGCATGTATATGTGCCATCTCCAGGCACAGCTAAGAAGGACACACTCTCAAAACCACCCACTGTAGACGAATAAAACGCAACCGAAATACCCCCTTGAACGTGTACTCATCTTTGCTATAGCGAGACTTTGATCAGCGCAACACCAACAGCCAAAGACAGCCATTAATACCCTGAGTTTTTTTTTAATTCGTCACTTTTCACATTCAATTAATAAACTACATCATAAGTGAACTTGTAATAAGCGCTTTGTTCAGGCACAAAACGTAAAAGGATGAATGAAAAAGAAATACATGAGTATTTAAATGTTACCTTTGGAAAGTATTTTGGCGATTGACTGTGCAAGAGAGGGCTTCTCAGCTACCATGAACACTGTCCTCATTTTGAATGAAGCTTGTCAGTTATTAGCGGTTGAAACACACGAGAAGCTAAAAACAAACCATCAAGCTCCTCAGCCGATGTTAGGCTGCGTGCGCATGCGGATTAACGCACTCCGCGCTCCGTGTCTTATGGCAGCCCAATAGGGACAAATAGCATCTGCGCGATTCACACTATTATATTCAAGCAATGATTGTTTCGCTTTGGAATACACACAATTATTTGAATAGGCGAGAATGAGAAACATAGATTTTATGGATTATGGTGAGAAAGGAACATGAATCATTTCGTCATTATACAGTAGATGGAAATCTCCAGAACGACAACGACAGATAAAACAGTGATATCTTGTGGCGGACTTAAAACTAACATGTTCGACATACTTGCTCATTTTATTCAAGTTAACGATTGATTAATTTAAATGCTGTAGCCACGGTATAATACCTTTCCATTAGTTTTAATATATGCCCTCACAGCAGTCACCACATGACTCAAAAATGTGGCCTGTGTAATGTTTCATCTGGCCAAGAAGTCGGAGGTCAGCCAAGCTATATAGTAAATATTACAATGCAGACTGCATTATTACTTTAAAGAGGAACGAGCCTGTGTGTGTGAGTCACTGTGTTGCTAGGTTCAATAAAGTTCATCTGTGTTCTACATATATATATATATTGATGAATTTGCATTGTCTGATCTGCTCACACATGTATATGTGATTACAGCAAGTTTTATTGACAAAGGATGACAGGAAAACGTAAATATCGTTCAGTAGCAATCAAAAACAAGAATATTTTAATCATTAAATAAAAAGATTTCAAATGCAAAGAAGGGCTTGCAAAGAAAAAGAAGGGTTTCTAATGAGAATGGAACCATATTAAAATCCATCAGGTTTCGAACTATCCCGTAGCACATATATATATATATATATATATATATATATATATATATATATATATATATATATATATATATATATATATATATATATATCCCCCTTTCTTCTGCTGTAACTGTTCCAAAAACGACTAAGTTATGAGCGCAAACAAAAAAAAATGCAAGTTCAAAGCGCCATTGTTTACAAAACGCACCAATCACCGGTTGACTTTTGCGCATGCGCGTCGGGGTTGGTTTTCAAACTTGACTTCCGTTAATTTCAAAAGTTGTTGCGGGAACAGCGTTGTTATTGCTCAGTGTGCTTCGCGGTTTCTATCGATTTTCTTTTCTGAGCGATAGAACCTCAATACTATGGAGGCAGAAGTGACCGTACCTACCCGAAAAGGTCAGACGACAACCTTCAATATTATGCAGTTCCTGTGCTATATTTCCGTGTAGCGAATGTTAGCATATTTTGCATATTAGCTATAGTTGATATCCGTCCATGATAACAAGTATGTTTAAACCACGGAATCCCTCTTAACAGTGCATTCTACAACGTTATACTTCGCCGTTGAATGTATCGAGTAATAATAACCACTTTTAACGGCTTCCGAATGTGCGACACTGACTTTCTTATTGCGCGTATCTGAACGTTTTAGTGCATCACCAACAGGTGGCTGCAAATATACGTTTTACGCATGTGTAGTCCAGTCTCCTCTAGACCAGGGGTTCTTAACCCATTTTCTTATCTGAGGCCCCAACCTTCCCAGAACAAGTGGCCCGGGGTCCATTGTAGTTATAGAACTGATTCATTACTCTTGATTTCATTTGGGATCAATAACCACACATAAACAAACCAAAACCTTGTGAAATGACATGAAACCATGTGATCATTCCAAAGATGATTTGTCACTGAAAAGTCCATCCAGCAGCAGAACCAGGTGCAAGTCATATATTAAAAACTAAAAAAGGAAAGAAACACCCTTGATGCAAACTATTGAGAAAACTGGAAAAACTGAATAAAATAAATATCATAAAACCATATCTAAATATAAAGTGAAAATAATATATTTATTTAAACTCCAAAGAAGAAGTAAAGAGGTGAGAGTTTATTTATGAAAAAATATATATTATGATATTTAGACAGTTTTATTATGTTAATTTTATTCAGACTTTTATTCATGACGGACCGTCTTTCTAATTTTCTCAACTGTTCAATCATCAAGGGATTGTTTTTTTTCTTTTTTTCTTTAGTAAATTTGATGCCCAGATCACATGGTTTCATGTCATTTCACAAGGTTTTGGTTTGTTTATATATATATGGTTAATGAACACAAATGAAATCACAGTAGTGAATCAGTTCTATTCCTTGAATGGGTCCCGGACCCATTTGCTCAGGAAAAGGTGGGACCCAAGGTCGAAAACATGAAGAACCCCTGCTCTAGACTGTCGTGAGAGGATGCTTGTCCCTACTGTTCTGTTCTAACCAACAGTCAACTTGGAGTTTGTTAAGGGGTTAAACATTTATCGTTGTTTGTGCAACAGAGCTGCGCCGGCGTGAAATGATGAAATACCTGGCAGCTCAGGGAAAGAGACAACGCTCCAGTGTGATGTAAGATGACGCCACACTCCATTTCCCAGCATATAGTCAATTAACACTTGTCTGTCTTGACAATCTCCTTAGGCCATTGGCTGGTGTTGAACTCAAAGAACCTTGCAAGTATGCGCAGATGGTGAGTTTGGCATTTGTGATTTAAAGCTCAGCTATTTAGATCTGGTCCAAAAAATAAAATTAAAGTCTAATTCTTGGCAGATCATATTTGTTCCAAACCCTCCTTGCTATTAGTCAGTGAGTGAAAACACTTAAATGGCCTTTTGAGTCAGGACATAGACCAGACAATGTGTGGCGCAATCTGCACCGTAAAAAATGTTTTTTACGGTAAAAAGCGTGGCAGCTATACATGGATGGTACAGCTGTTTGTACTTGAACGGTATTTTAAGTCAGTTATTATAACACAAAAAAGGCGCATTTATTATTGTAGCAGATTGTAGAAGTAGCACGTTTTTTTTTTTACTAATCCTACACTTAACTAGTGGTTTGCTGTTAAATGAAAGCAATAAAATGCATTTTAACAGTAAAAACAAGCAGTTGCTACCAAAATTTTGTCACCGGTACATTACGTCGATTGAATAGAACAGTCCATTTACTGTAGGAATCGGGTCACCTGGCAGATTTGCTCAGGTAGGCAGACCAAAGTTAAAGCATGCAGAATTCCAGTTCGAGTCTCATTCTCCGCTCCCGCTGCTGTCTTGTGACTGCAGTGTTAGTCAGTGAGTGAAAACACTTAAATGGCCATGTGAGTCAGGACATAGACCAGACAATGAGTGGTGCAATCTGCACCATAAAAAATGTTTTTTACGGTAAAAAGCGTGGCAGCTATACATGGATGGTACAGCTGTTTGTGCTTGAACGGTATTTTAAGTCAGTTATTATAACACAAAAAAGGCGCATTTATTATTGTAGCAGATTGTAGAAGTAGCACGTTTTTTTTTTTACTAATCCTACACTTAACTAGTGGTTTGCTGTTAAATGAAAGCAATAAAATGCATTTTAACAGTAAAAACAAGCAGTTGCTACCAAAATTTTGTCACCGGTACATTACGTCGATTGAATAGAACAGTCCATTTACTGTAGGAATCGGGTCACCTGGCAGATTTGCTCAGGTAGGCAGACCAAAGTTAAAGCATGCAGAATTCCAGTTCGAGTCTCATTCTCCGCTCCCGCTGCTGTCTTGTGACTGCAGTGTTAGTCAGTGAGTGAAAACACTTAAATGGCCATGTGAGTCAGGACATAGACCAGACAATGAGTGGTGCAATCTGCACCATAAAAAATGTTTTTTACGGTAAAAAGCGTGGCAGCTATACATGGATGGTACAGCTGTTTGTGCTTGAACGGTATTTTAAGTCAGTTATTATAACACAAAAAAGGCGCATTTATTATTGTAGCAGATTGTAGAAGTAGCACATTTTTTTGTTTTACTAATCCTACATTTAACTAGTGGTTCGCTGTTAAATGAAAGCAATAAAAATGCATTTTAACCGTAAAAACAAGCAGTTGGTACCAGAGTTTTGTCACCAGCACATGATATCGATTGAATACATGATACAAAATACACAAAATACAGTCGAAAGACATCGTAGCCCCTAGACACTCACACAAAGGACCAACAATTGCCCATGTGAACACCATTGATTCCAGAGTGAATCTTGGGCCTATCGTCAAAACAAGAACCGGCTTGACTCCAGCTGTCATTATACCCCAGAATAGAAAGACAGTTGCAACATTGGCTGTTAGGAAACATCCGCTGACAGGTGCCATCAAATCACAACCACATGGCGCCTCAGTGAGTAAGAGTTCATCCACCGTTCAAAGTTTTCCAAGAAAGAATCCGATTTGCAAGAAAACCACAGACACCACAACTGAGCCTTTAATATATACTGTATCATATCAGAAACAGTCCAGCCTTGGTTCCGCCATTATTCTCAATAATAAAGTTGCGGAGACTAGAAATGAACATGAACAGTTCCCATGATCCTTTGCAGCCCAGACAACCAATCACAGTGGTTAATCACCACATAATCGAACTTTTTTTTTAAGCCTCTTGGCATCGCTAAATGCGCTGTATTTGCCTATACTGTATGTATCCACTACCATATCAGCAGTGGTACCGAGCTCCAGGAGTTGAAGAGAGCTAGTTGAATCAGCGCCTCCTGTGGCATTTTTGGACGTTCAAAAAGAACAGATGGAACTCTCATTGCTATTACACTGTTGATGTTATCGTACATACGGACCAACTTTCTCCAACCTGCGCCAAGTTTTCTGAACAGCAAACTTGCTTTGCTGTGGTATTTCGGTGGGGCGAAGTTATGGCCTTTTTCATGGAAACCAGTGTGATGACACTACTAGTAGGGCAATGTACAGGCACCAATGATTGGAAATTTAGGGCATCCTGTGCGAATATAGTGTGTCTTGTTTCGCAGTTGAAGGTGTCCCCAGGACGCCTAGCACTCTCTGGAGCTAATAGTCTGGTGTAACCTCATCTGCTTCTCTGCAGTACAGAATGTTACTGTGGATGTAGCCATACACTCCAGCTCCCACTCCAAAATCAAGACGGGAAAAAAAGATAAAATAAACAGAGCCTGTGAAGCCCTGTTCTGCCTCTTCGGATCATGCACGTCAGCGGACGTGAAAGCTCCACAAACATTTAATTTACTTTTTTGGGATTTTAGCTCAGCATTTATTTGGAAGTGAAGCAGTTAGACTAATATTTACAGATCTGTTTGCAGAGATGGTGGAGTGATCAAGTTAATGAGTCTCTCCACTATGATGCTAACGGAGTAGTGAGACCTCCCTTGATGTTTAGTTGAGAATCAGTAGCTCTGACACAAAGACAAGGAGCTGAGTTACAAGAGTCAGAGATGAAGATGCTCAGGTTGCCAATGGGTGTGATCAGGAAGGAGAAGATTAGAATCCAGTGTATCAGAGGGACAGCAGAAGAACGTCAAGGCTCATGGATGTGATAAAGGTGGGTGACCAGGAAGGACGATCAAGATGGGTTCGGGTGGAGGAAGCTGTCTTGCTATGGCAACCTCTCGCCAAAAAAAGCAAACAAAGAAGAACCCATGCGTCTGATGTCTCGTCTAAATAAAACCAACACTTACGGAGGGTCACGTAAACTTCTGTTTTTAATCTGAGTTTTTTTGTATATTTGTGCAAAAATAACTTGGAAAAGAATCATTTGTTTCTCAGATTCATTCATTACACTTCATGTTTTTATGTCAGCATATTTGAAATCTTGGGAAGACTTGAAATTCAATAATTATGTATACCTCTTCTCACACAGACATCAAGAAGCAAAGAAAACCAACCTCCACCGTCAGTTTCAAGAAGTGATTCCAAAAAAATTGCAGTCTCACTCGTCTCGCGGCGGCCCACGGGAAAAGTGTTATCTACCCGTAATCACAATGAAAACAGCAACCCAAAGCAGATGCAGGAAACTCGTAGAGAAAGACCTGTGGTCAGTGAGTCGGTAAACGTCTACGATAAGCCAGCACACCAAAGAACATCAACTGCTGCTGTGAAGTTAAACGTGACACAAGGAGACAGTCAGAAGAAGAAGCTGAGTGTCCAAGTGCCGTCCTCAAGGAAAATACAGTCGAAAGACATCGTAGCCCCTAGACACTCACACAAAGGACCAACAATTGCCCATGTGAACACCATTGATTCCAGAGTGAATCTTGGGCCTATCGTCAAAACAAGAACCGGCTTGACTCCAGCTATCATTATACCCCAGAATAGAAAGACAGTTGCAACATTGGCTGTTAGGAAAGGTGCCATCAAATCACAACCACATGGCGCCTCAGTGAGTAAGAGTTCATCCACCGTTCAAAGTTTTCCAAGAAAGAATCCGATTTGCAAGAAAACCACAGACACCACAGCTGAACATCAGGGTCAACTCCGACCCATCTGGCAAAAACCTCAGTCAAACAGACTCAAGCCCACATCCACCTCTTCCCGGAGCACACTAGTCTCGGACAAGGTGTACAGCAAAGCCTCCGGTCTGCTCCAAGATGGCACAAGAAAGCCCAGGTCTGATACTGTGGGTCAGAGAAATCCTCAGAGCAAAAGTGCTCCCTCTGGACCAGGCTTGCTACCCGCCATCCGGCCACATTCAAGAGCGACCATCAACCCTGCTGTCAACCAGCAGCGAGGCAAACCAAGAGCACGTACGGAGGCTGAAGGCAAGAAACCGCCGGTATCCGTCAACGCTGTGGAAAAGAAAAGTGCTCCAGTGATGACGAGGACAGTGAGGAAGCCGTCTAATGTCTCCAAGACGACTGCAAATCCTGCAGCTCAGGCTGTTCCTCAGACAGCAGTCAAGAAAATGAGCGCTGTGCAGGTGGAGAGAATGTAAGTGGAACACAGGTGCATGTGATGATTTCTTAGTTGACTTCAAGAGTTCAAGTCTTTCTTGAGGCTCATGCACACCAAGCCATGCATTATTAGTGTGGCCGCAAATTGATGTCAAGTTGTGTCCCAAAAAAAAAAAAATAAAAAAATAGGTCACCCAGTCAGTCAACTCTGGAACAAAGATAAAGCGCAGAGGCTGCGATGCTCCACTTTCCTCAGTGGATGGAATTCACATAACAATGGCACACATGACTAGGAGAGCACTCTGGAGCAACTCACCCTCATACACTCAAATATCCTCACTCACACACACATAAACTCACTCTCACACACATATTTTACCTCTCACACAGATATAAACTCACTCTCACACACATATTTTACCTCTCACACAGATATAAACTCACTCTCACACACATATTTTACCTCTCACACAGATATAAACTCACTCTCACACACACACACGCTCACTGTTACACACATATATACACTTCCTCACATGTATACTCACTTTCGCCAACTAAAAACAAAGACCATTAAGACAATGATTTGTTCAACTTCATAAGAAGTTTGCAGCTTGTAGCAGCTTAAAAAATAAAACCAATGACTTTGCACCATGTGTAGTTGCACTATGAATACTATGCACTACCAAGAACACAAACATCAGTAAACCTGCGGTTGTCTAAATCACTCTTTTTATGAAGACTTGTATTGCCTCTGTGGTATTTCACCGTTTTTCAGTGTGGAGTCTCTCTCACTGTTCATCTGCATCATTTGACTTCAGTGTTGAAGTCTAACAGCCATTATCTGACAGTGTTTGTTGTTATCTTACTGTGATTATATTTTTGGCGCCCATGTATGTGGTACAGCATTTAGCTTCAAGTCAACTATTAAGCAGTAAAGTACCATTTGATGCCCTCAGTTTTGCGGTGAAAGATCATGTTAGCCGTTAGCTCTGTTAGCTCAACGTTGTCACGACCTGTGCGCTTACCTTGGCAGCCATTTTATTGGTCACATACCAATATAAACATATTTGGTGAGACAATGCTGATCTTTGAGTGTTTACATGTGTCTGTCCTCCTCACACAACTTTCCAATTTCCTGTGAAAACGTAAATACCGGACTCTCTAACAGTTTGAACATTGCTCTCAATCTTTAGGACCAGGCTGCAGGAGTGGCGGGAAGCCAAAGGCATTTCCTACAAGCGCCCCTTCATGCACATCAAGCCAAAAGTCAAATGCTCGGTGGCCAAACCTGAGTCATCTGGGCCCAAGATGAATGAGAAGGAGGAGGTCCACGGTTTCATCTCTGCTGTGGACGGATCCCTGTCTGACTGCATCAAGTTGCTCGAAGAGGTCTGTTCTGAATTACAGTTGTGGTTTAGTGGAGGAAGTGGAAAATTACTTTAACCCTTTTTATTTCATGGCTAACCGCTGCTAATCGAGTTTATTGTTTTGGACGATCAGCCGTGCTCTGTTGAAGACTGGAGGTAGTCTCGACGATAAGAGGAGCGGTCTGTTAAGTTATAAGGCAATATTCCAGTATTTATATATATATATATATATATATATATATATATATATATATATATATATATATATATATATATATATATATATATATATATATGTGTGTATATGTATAATGCGAATTTCACTCATCGCTTGTTAAACACCAGAATGCTGCCAGATAACCTGACCTGATAACCTGACAGGCCGCTCCTCTTTTCATCAACCACATGTCCAGGAAATGAGTATCTGGGGATAATTACCAATTACTACTAAAAGTCTGCAACAACAGAACTTGACTTCTTGTCCAAAGCAACAACAACAAGTCCATTAGCATGGATTTTGCCCGAAGTTCGCTCTATTTAGCTTCCGCGCAGTTAGCCTCTTGGTAGCGCTCGTATTGGCGGTGATGTAAAAGGCATCTTGTTAAAGTAAATAACATATATTTTAAAAAAAGGTTGTATATTTGGTATTTGATCAGCAGCATTGTGATGATGTCATAAATGCCCAAACAGTCGCAGATAAACCAGCCGGCCAATCGATCGTGGCTGGCTGGCTCACTGTCTGTTACATCCTCAGGTCGCCAGGTGTGCAGCGTCACAACACGTAGAAAAGTGGGCAATTCTCTCCTCGTAACCCTCCATTGAGATCTTTGAGGCTGTGTTTTTATCAAAACGCTCACTCATCACTTGATTTTTTATTTACTTTGGAACTCTGCTGACATTTCTGCTGTTTTGTGAGCTAGGGCTGCTAGCGATCAATTGCTGGTTACTCTTATTACGTATCGTAATATTTGCAATATTACAATGTCAAAACAAATCAGCCGTGGCATTTCCCCTGAAAATCTCTCCACTTGTTGTGATGCTGCAGCAGAAGACAATCAAGCAGCCAGCCATGATGGAGGTCATTTGGAAATACTGCACCAAAGGCACGACTTGGCTCAAAAAACCCAACAATCCCCCCAAATGGGTGTTTCTGGCTGCTATAGCCTCTTCAGAAGACATCAAATGAGCTCCTAAATATTAGTCAGTATTAGTCAGCCGGAACTATGTGGTCTCTGGCTCCCAGCAGCTAAGATCTGGTAATGTTGTGTGATATGAAAAGAGCACGCACTGACAGGCGAAAAATGTGTTTCTTCAGGGCTGCTGCCCGGACAGGGTGAAGAAAATCATTGATCAGCTGCCGGCTGTTTCTCAGAACTTTACCAAGTTCTGGATCTGTCGGGCTCTTCTCATGGAGCTGGAGGGCAATCTTGACGTCCTGCCCATGTTTGAGGAGGCTGTTCGTGTCGTGCTAGAGGTAAGAGTTTTGTTCACAAATAGCAAGGTCGCATGACGGCCTAGGAAAACCAAACAGTTGCATTAGTCCGGCTAAGTTTGGTCTTTTAAAATGAATGAAACAGCTTCGTCCGACTACTGAAGGGAAATTGGAATTCCTCTTAGTCAGACTCCACAACCTGGATAATGAGGTGAACAGCTGGACAGCTAGCATGCAACCGAGACTGTGACCGCACCGGGTGATGTGACATGAAGGTGGTCTAATAACGTAATATATATATTTGAGAAGTCGCACGTGTGTGTGTGTAACTTGATGCAGCAGTGGTCCTGCCTAATGAAGCATGTGTCATCTACTTGCATGTTCACAAACCAAAACCTTGTGAAATGACTTGAAACCATGTGATCAGCACAAAGATATTTGTCATCGAAGTCCAACCAACAGCAGAACCAGGTGCAAGTCATGTTCATCAAATTTACCAAATTAAAAAAAAGGGAAAAAAAACTTGATGCAAACTGTTGAGAAAATTTGAAAAACTGACAAAAATTCTGAATAGAACAAATATAAAAGAACCATGTTTAAACATCATAAAATAAAAATTACACTTTAAAAAAAATGTCCTTTCCAAGAACTTGTCCATAGTTGTTAACTATCACAGATTTGCAGCTGTCGATACAATTCAGTGACACACTACCGCCACCATATGAGCTTATGTATTAAAACTGAGCATCTCGCAGCCCTCACGGCCCAAAGGTGTAAAACAAAAGAACTTTTAGCTGCCCTAAAGAAGGCGCTTGCGGCCCAAACAAAGGGGCCCAGCCCCGTGGTTAAGAACCACTGGCTTAGGAGTGACGTTGGCTGGGTAATGGAGGACAGATGTTTGGACACATGGAGAGGAGAGACTGGTGTGACTAGGCAGGATGATGGAGCAACTCCAGGATGTGACCTCTCAAATGAACCTTTGGAAAACTGTTAAGTAGGGATGCAGCTATGGAATCGTTTAGTTAGTGAGTGAGAGTGTGATCATCATATCATATACTTACCATTACTGAGACCGAGTCTGATGTTTCAGACCTATTTGTGAACCCTTAAAAGGTTCTTACACAAATTCTATATTATTCTATATTGGAATTTTACTCGGGTTTATTTTATGAATTGTAGGTGTGGACAGTATGTAACCCATAGTACATATTTTACCCTGGTACAAGAGCGCTAACCCAGTTAGCAGGACCTAACCTGCGTGATAAATAAGTTTCCTCAGAATGTTGTGGCAGAAATGTTTAATCAAAGCTGCTGACTAATGAGCGCCCCAGATAAGTCACGACAGTAGTCAGAACATACCAAGTTTTTTACTGCTCAGCTAATGTTTTTCCCAGTTGTCTTAGTTCCACAGCTCAGATTTTTCCCAGGAAACATTCATCCTATAAGCAAACTCGTGTCCCCATCGTTATTAAGTTGCAACACATTCAACAGTAATAAACAGAAAACTGGCACCGTGCTAGGCAGGTACAACAGTGGTAAATCGAATACGCTGTTGAACGTATCTGGTTCTGCATCCACTGTTTCAGTCCAGCTGCCTGCATTTCAGGTGTTATGCTTCCATACCAAGAAATGCAGGAATGTAACCATGGAAAGGTGAAATTGAGCCTTCTGTATGAGGAGGCTCTGCAGGTGGATAAGGATCTTCTCCGCTCAGTTTTCTTTTTGGGTGACGCCTGAAAGAACATGCTCAACACTTAATTTGTTCTCTTTCTTCCAGCCCGTGGATGAGCTGAGGGCAGTGGTGTTCCAGATTCTGATGAGAAGGGATAAGATAAAAGGTATATAGGCCGTTTCTGTCGGCCCAGTCTCGCAATGGGCCCAACCCCCCAAGTCAAACCTACTTTCCCCTGTTTCTTCAAAGTGAAGCCAGCAGTCTGTCTCACTCCTACAGGTGCACCAGCCACTATTTCAGCGGTGGAGAGCGAGAAACAAACTCCAGCGAACCACTGTGACCTTATGGTGACTCCTCCCAAAGCGGTTGGAGCTCTCATCTATGGGGACACAAGCGGTTCTTCTGCCGTCAAGTACAAGATCACCTCCACTCCTGGGTACGTTGATTCTTCCTCACTTCCCGCACGGGTTCATGTTGGTCTGGTGTGGGGTTGTTGTTGCTTGAGCGTGACGGAGGGCAGGTCATCTTTTTAACCCACCTCTTACCTCTCCAGTCACTGTCCTCCAAGCCAGCAGAAGGACCCAATTAGGTTCAACGGTCAGGAAGTCCGCTTCTTCACTCCGGTGCGGCGATCGGTACGCATCGAGCGAGCATCATCGCGACTCCCCACCTCCCTCCAGGACCACGACCTGTGCGTGTCCTCCTTCAACGACCTCATGGCCAAGGAGGAGCAGGAGAGTGGGGGCTCGTCTGAACACCCGGAACGACTCTACGTCTACAGAGAGAACGAAGCTCTGGAGGACAAAGTGACTGTTCAGTTGGTGCACGAGGCTGTGACACCACCTGTTGGGGAACCAGCTGGTTGTTGAGGAGAAATCGGTGGTATTTCAAATGTAAAACAATATTTAACCTTCTACTTTGGTGGTGTTAGTTCAGACCTATTCCGCCTCCTCCCTCTCTCCTGCTTGGATGTCTTTGTTTTTCTAATTAAAGGTTCTTCAAAGAAACCTAAAGACAGTTTGTTTTTTGCGGCGTTGCTTTGGGAATCAAATTATTTGGACGATTCCCTTTATTGACATCAGCATCAAAGGCTGAACATGGTTGTGTGAGGATGACACATCCATCAGGTCGGGCCTCAGCAACCCCTGTTAGTGTAGAGCGCAGCATTATTCATTTAATTAAATCTGTCTCTCAATAAAACAAGTGCGTGGCCATCACCAAGTTCGCTTGTGTTCACGCATCGGACTTGTGAGCCAAACGCACTTTGTCTTGAGACAGAGTGTGCAGTGTGAAAAGCCTCGAACTTGATGGTACCATACAAACACCTTAGCAACGACTGTTTGGTTTAACATCAGTTGGCAGATTCAAAACACACAACACAATAAAAAACGAACCTCAGCTACGACATCGGCTGCATGGTTGGAAGTGGCTGGAGATCAGTGTCAAAGTATTAACCATCTTTCCATGCCATGGAATAACACAGGTGATGCTTTGAGTAAAATGCAAAAATGACCCCGTGAAATTGCAAACTTGATATTTATTTAAAGTGTTTACCAAATGTTGCCTGCGCTACTGCTCGCTACTCAACCTGCTGCACCGCTTCAAATTGGGGAACGTACAGACAGGAAATCAACCTGTGAAAACCTCTCTACCTGCCTCTTTATCTTCCACCTGCTCCCTGCTCTCACCACAGATCACAATGTCATCTGCAAACATCATCGTCCAAGGGGCTTCTTGTATAACCTCATCTGTCAACCTGTCCATCACCATGGCAAACAAGAAGGGGCTCAGAGCTGAGCCTTGGTGCAGTCCCACCTCCACTTTGAGCTCCTCTGTGACACCTGCACCACACCTCACCACTGTCCCACACATGGCACACATGTCCTGCACCACATACCACATCCAACGTACTTCTCTGCCACTCGTCGTACGCTTTTCTCCAGGTCCACAAAGACACAATGGAGCTCCTTCTGACCTTCTCTGTACTTCTCCATGAACATCGTCAAAGCAAGCACTGCATCTGTGGTGCTCTTTTTTGGAATGAAGCCAAACCGGTGCTCACATATGCTGATTTCTGCCCTTAGTCTACTTTCCACTAGTCTTTCCAACAACTTCATCGTATGGCTCATCAACTTTTTCCCCCAAACACTGGACATCTCCCTTGTTCTTGAAGATGGGCACCAGCACACTTGTCCTCCATTCCTCAGGAATCCTCTCACTCTCAAAGACCTTGTTAACTGTTCTGGTCAAAAAGTCTACTGCCACCTCTCCTAAACACTTCCACACCTCCACAGGTATATCATCAGGACCCACTGCCTTTCCACTCTTCATCCTCTTCAACGCCCTTCTCTTTGCTACGTCCTGATCTACAATGGTCACTCCTTCTGCTCTTTGTTCTCTGCTCTCATTTTCCTCATTCATCGGCTCTTCGTCTCCATCTTCCCAACGCACTTCTGTTATCAGTCAAAACATTCCCCTCTCTATCCTTGATCACCCTAACCTGCTGCACGTCCTTCCCATCTCTATCTCTCTGCCTTGCAATCCTGTACAAATCTCTCTCACTCTCCTTACTGTCCAACCTCACATACAAGTCCTCGTAGACCCTCTGTTTGGCCATGGACACCACTACCTTTGTCTGTTGCTGGGCCTCCCTGTACTCCTGTCTACTCTCTTCTGTTCTCTCAACGTACCACTTGTTCTTAGCTAACCTCTTCCTTTGTAAGCACTCCTGCACTTCTTTGATCCACCACCAAGTCTCCTTCTCCACTTTTCTTCCAGATGACACACCAAGAACTCTTCTACCTGTCTCCCTGATCACCTCAGCTGTAGTTGCCCAGTCATCTGGAAGTCCTTCTTGGCAACCCAAATCCTGCTTCAATCCCTCCCAGAAGGCAACACAAGACTCTTCCTCTTTCAGCTTCCACCACTTTGTCTTCTTCTCTGCCTTCACCCTCTTCCCCCTCCTCACCACCATGGTCATCCTGCACACCACTATCCTATGTTGTCTGGCCACACTCTCGCCCACTACTACTTTACAATCACTCATCTCCTTCAAGTGACGTTGTCTACACAAGATGTAATCCACCTGTGTGCTCCTACCTCCACATCTGTAGGTCACCCTATGCTCCTCTCTCTTCTGAAAGAAAGTATTGACCACAGCCATTTCCATCCTTTTTGCAATGTCCACAACCATCTGACCTGGATACCAAAACCTCCCATTACTTCCTCACTTCATCACTTTCTCTGTTTCCTGCACCAACAGTCCATTGAAGTCTGCCCCAACAACCACTCTTTCACCTCTGGGAATACTCTCCTGCAGTTCATCTCATTCACCCCCGAAGGTCTCCTTCTCCTCAAGGTCACACCCCACCTGTGGGGCATAAGCACTAACTACATTGACCCCTTCAATTTCTAACTTGAGACCGATCACTGTGTCCGATACTCGTTTCACTTCTATAACTTTCCTGACAAACTCCTCCTTCAAGATGACTCCCACTCCATTCCTCTTCCTATCCACACCATGATAAAACAGTTGAAGCCCTGCTCCAAAGCTTCTAGCCTTGCTATCTTTCCACTTGGTCTCCTGAACACATAGAATATCCACCTTCCTCTTCTGCATCATGTCAGCCAACTCTCTAGCTTTCCCTGTCACAGTTGCCACATTCAGAGTCCCAACTCTCAATCCTATTCTCTTGTCTTTCCTCTTCTCCCTCTGTCTATTGGAAAGCCTCCCCACTCTCCTTCTCTGACTTCCACCTACAGTAGTCCAATTTCCAACAGCTCTGATGGTGGTCGTTGGAGTATGGAGACTGAAAGTGTTTAGATTGTTAGATAAAACTAAATATACATGCGGATATACAGCAATGGGGTCCACAGCTTCGCTCGTCTGTTTGGGAAACACCAAACCATCCTTTTCGGGTTGAGAACCATGGCCTCTGACTAAGAGGTGTTGATCCTCATCCCAGCTGCTTCACACATGCAAACCG
The DNA here is from genome assembly GCF_027744825.2 of Synchiropus splendidus. NCBI lineage: Eukaryota > Metazoa > Chordata > Actinopteri > Syngnathiformes > Callionymidae > Synchiropus > Synchiropus splendidus. The sequence continues at coordinate 17,085,889 of NC_071340.1, forward strand.
ATCCTGTGAGAGAGGGGAATACAGATAAAGGGAAACTTAAATCCTGGACAGCCTTCATCACTCTTGACCACAACATTCTAATGGACGGTCTTCACTCCTGGCTCGGGATGTCAGCTTTATTTTTTACAGTTATTATACAATGCTGAACTACGTATACAATGAAACCAAAGACCAAAACCTGTTTTCAGGCCCAAGCATTTAAAAAAAATAAAAACATAAACATTTTCAACAAATAACTATGATAGTTTTTGGAAAAACTGTAAAATAATATTTTTAACAGTCGAGGTTGGACACATTGTGACCTGTACTTGCGTATTTCACCGTTCCTCCAACTTTGCCTCTTCGTCACTCTGCTTCGCTGTAGCGTCTTTTTCTGCTGAAGTCTGTAGTGCAGGTGTCTTTTTCCCAGAGAAGAACATATTTATGGGTAATGGTTGGCACTCTTTTTTCTCCTGGACAAGAAGATTTTTATAAACAGATATATACATATTTGAGAACTGCAATGAACGACACATCAAAGGGTCCTATTCTTGCGCCGCACACTGAAGTTCCGAGGCCACCTTTTACCATGGTTGCCAAGCGACCAAGCGTTAGTCCATCCTCCTCATCTACTGTCTAGCTCCTAGCTGCACCTCAGACTTGGTCACGAGCCAGCTTGCAGTCCTTAGGCAGTTCTGAGTCGACTTTGGGGGCGGAGTGTTTCCCCTCAGAAAGCCTCGACTTTGGAACAGGCTGCTCTGTAACTGGAAGCAGTTCCCAATGGAGCTCCGTGAAAAATAGATCCATCTGCGATTTGAATCGGAGCAGAGGCCACGCCGCAAAGCCAGGCATCAGGGTGTATGTTTATCACACGAGAAAAGGGGAGACAAGAGCAAGTTATTTGCCGATTAAGACCAAGACAAGACAGTATATATCTGGGGTCTCAAACCAATCCACAAAGTGGATGCAGGCACGCAGTGGTTAACCACTCAGGTGTCAGCTGAAACAAACGGCACAAGCCTGACTCTTGACAGTGACCCATTGTGGCCCGCTTGTGGATCAGTTTGAGACCCGCAGATATATAAAGCCAGAACCCTTCTTTTTCCATTTCTGACAGCTTTCTCTGTCGGTGTGTGCTGGTCTTGAATAGAAATCCTGATTCCACACAGTCTGAGGTCGAGACTAGACCAAGTAAAAATGCATTTGAGACTGAGACGAGACAGAGACCCTAAAAAGTGCTTCCAGTTTCGAGTACTACTACTTTGTTTTTGTCTCAATATCCTCCTAGCTCTCCGGAGCTCAAGCTTTTGCGACTGCCCTGTCTGGTGTCTTTGATGAAAACAATTTTTTATGAGGGGAAAACTTGAAGCTGACGATCAGTCTGGTAGATGAGAATACATTGAAAATGACATTATGAGAAATGCTCTTGGCTCTTCAGCCTCTCTGGAGATATGGTGCTGGTAGTATCTGTTATGTGCCAGAAGCTGTGTCCTATCATGGAATGGACGCAACAGAAACATCAAATGAAGCTGTGGAGACTGAGATTCATTCATGTTCAACGTCATTCAAGATGCTGATCCAACACCCTGATTCCTGAGCGTGTGACAGCACTGTTGGCTGAACTCCTCGACTCTGCAGGCTGACGATAGGAGCTGAGTCAGATCAGCCGTGCTTGTAGGATACAGAGCTTTTGTTATTGAATCTGACGTCGGGGAACAAGACCACGGCCCATCCTCGTGACATTCCAGCAGCATGTGAGGTCATTCCACGTCTTCAGTGCGGGAAATGAAGGGAAGAGTTGAGTCCTAGGACGGTACGGTACACAAGCTACTCATGGACACTAGCACGTTACCAATGGAAGAGGAAGGACAGTCAGGAGGAATGACACCACCGGAAACCTTCTGTAGACGGTGGAGTCACTGAAAAGATGAACGATCCACTCACATTCTTACAGCACAGCAGTCTAGACTTTTGTTTACTTACAGGGCACTGAAAACCTTCATGGTCCCCATAAACAAAAGACAAGACAATCAGGCTGGTTTAATATGGTCTCTTATTTGTTTTTTTATTGAGAGCGATTAGAATGTTGAATAAGAAACTTCATTTGATTTAGAATTGTTTCCGTTGTTGCGAGTGCCGATGGATAAAGATTGCTTGTATCTATACGCGACATTAACGGAAGTAGTACAGAGTGAATCAGCGGGATTTGCTAGAAACTTCAGAGCCGCCCTTTTTGTTTTCAGTCAGTTTTCACAGTGTCTGTTGTGGACATCAGTCGTGACGTGGATTTACTGACTGGCAGTTGTAGACTTGTTTGATGCGGGAATGAAGCAACAATTTCTGCTGTGTTAACGGCTGCAGTCGTTGCTGCCAGGGCTGTGAAAAGCATCGACACGGAAACGTCTCATCCGGACACGATAGTCGTGTCACCACTGTTGGGAATACACCTCCCGTGTACCTCCGTGCGTTTGTTTACCCGTGAGAATGACTACCAAGAGTCCAACAGGTTTTATCCAAGATTTATTCCCTGACAGAGGAGTCCAATACAAAAGCAGAATTCTGGGTCAGCAACTACGCCTGACTTAGCCTGAGCAGTAGTCCGGTAGAGCGACAAAAACTATCTGAGGTCTTGACCCTTTATACACAAAAGTTTCTCTACATGGGCACCATCCTCGTCCTGGCTCTTATCAGGACCAGCCTCCTCCGTCTGACCTTGGACCCTCCAAAGAGTTCCAGTGTTTGTTCCTCCAATGTGGTTCACTCCTGTCTTTGAACTCCACCTGCAACACACACACACACTCAGCCACACTCCTGCATTCAGCACTCCTGCATCTGTAAATAAGTTCTTTATTAGTAGCACAAACAATGAATAATATTCATACTGTAGAATAAATGCACTATTCCCATTACCACCGTCATCGTGACGGCTTCCAACAGGCCAGCTCCCCTCCTTTGATCCGGACTGTTATTAAACAGATACAAACTGATTCATGAATGTTAGTGTGGCTACGTTTGTCTGTGTCTGATCTAGCACCTATAACTTATACTGTCACTGGGTTACTTATTTGGCATTTACATGCAAAGCAACCAAGGTGAAAACTATCTTGTTTTACTATTATTTTTTCACCTTTTATTGAATGTATTTATCTAATTGATCTTTCTACGCCTTTTTAAGAGTGTATTTTCTTTTAAATCACTGCAGAAATTCGCTCCACTCGGACCCGCTCGTTCTATGAGAAAAACTTGAACTTGAAAACTCATCAGTCTGGTGGAACAGAATACATTAAAAAGGAGCAGAAATGACGCTCCTTGTTTTTTTCCGTCTCTCTGAAGTGTCTGGACAAAGGATGGTCATAGTTTTTGTAATGGGCCAGTCGCTCTGTCGTACCATGGAATGTAGACAACTGAAAGGTCAAGTGAAGCTGAGGAGACCAATGTAAACATTCATTCATGTTCAACATCAATCCTGTTGGCAGAACCCCACGACTCAACACTTCTCCGGCTGACGATAACAGCTGAGTCAGATCATTGTATTACTGAAACTCACCCACTTGAAACAATGAGCGGAGGAAAATCTCAACATCCACGATGAACTATGGCCAAACACGGCTGCGTCACAAGTAGAGCTGGTGGTTCAGCATTAACAACGACGCATGTGTTTTTAAGAGGCAGGTGGGAATGTTGCTGCGTGTTGCTAGGAGCCTCCCTCCTCTGTTTTATCCACCCTCAAAGGTTATCAGTCGGGTTGTGACCCGAACATCCCCGGAGAACATTCTCACAGGAGAACCTATTCATCAGGCTGTTGTTTTTTCTCTATTTCTTGTAAAAAAGTGACATTGGACCTGATTTGTTTTCCCCAAGACGAGACACACAATGGTACGCCCGTGCACGCATCAATTCCTGTAGATCTGTGCTATCATATTCCCTCCCTCCTAGTTGAGTCGAAGTCACGAGCAACGCCACACGCTGACACTTTTGCCCACAAATATGGACACCAAGGGGCGCGATTCGGACGTGAACGATTCATCCATGAATATCCAAATTTCCATGAGTGAAATGTAGAATAGACAGAACTAAAAAGTGGAACTCAGCGTCACCCGAACACTACACGGGGTGGACGTGAACAAACATGGCTGACCACGAGATCCATCTCTCTCCAGGATATTTCAACATATTTCAACATCCTGACAATGTGGAACATATCAGCAGTGACTGTTTTGATTGCTGCATTAATGAGCCGCTGAACTACTGCGGACACCCACACACACAAACATTCCCCACCTTTAGCTCTCAGACTCTGCCCATCCAAGTGTAACCAATGTGCGCTCATGACATGCAGTCAGCCCGGGAACGACTCGCGGAACTTATTCTATCATCAATTTTTATTTAGCATGTTCATTTAGTTATTGTTTGTTTGTCTGTTCTTTGCGTTTTCACTCATTGCTTTTTGCAAATAAAGCATATAAATAATATAAAAGCATATAAAGCTTCAAATCTTCGCAGCCTGGAGCTTGTTTTTTAGGCTAAAAAGTGACACTAGTTCTCTTATTTGGCATTTATATGCAAAGCAACCAAGGTGAAAACTCAATTATCTTTTGTCTTACTATTATTATTTTTCCACCTTTTATTTAATGTATTTATCTTTTTATTTTTTATTGATCTATGGTATTGTGTTCCATGTAAATACATTTTTTCTACGTTTTTTTAAGAGTGTGTTTTCTGCGGAAATTGTATTTTAGTTTTAATATCAAGTTTTAATTTTATTTAAACCGTGATTTGAGCTTTTTTTTTGTCTCAAAAATGGAGATGTGACCAGCTACCTGAGCGTAGCTGCTGATGCCCACTGTGGCCACGCTCCACTCAGACTTCAGCTCAGCAGTTGTTTAATAGATGCTGACAGACGAAAACAATCGTGATGATCCATTATTGTTTTAAGAAATCTGCTGCTTTGATCATCGTCATAATACAATGACTTATGTTACACATTTAACTTCAAAAACATGGCCTTCCAGCTGCATCCAGGTCTGGAGTCTGCTTCATTGGCAATTCCCCCACAGAATTGTGAGTTCTCACAAGCTCCTTTTTTTCCCATAAAATGTGCCGCCTGTTATTTCTTCACAACAAAAGAGGAGCCCAAAGAGGAGCCAAGACAAGTGGAGGATGGCCATGAGGTTTCCTGTGCCGTGGCCAGAGTGTGGGGGGATCAAGCCAAAAATCAGGGGGTCAGAATAACCAACCAATAAGTGGCCAAACATGAAAGAACTGTACTGTCGTGAATATCTTTTGATAAACAACACTACTCTGACAACAAAATGTATCTGGTTTGGATGTACTCTGGGATCTGTCTGTGTTTCACTGACTAACTAAATTAATGATCCAGGTTTCAAGTCTTCCACACCCTTCATTCTTCAACTTAAAACAAAAATAACCTTCCTAAGTGAGAAACGTGGGCGAATCTCACCGAGCGTGACCAGATGAGATACTTCTACACCATGTGACCACTGTGCTTGCCAAGCAGAGTGACTCTCCCATCTAGACTCTGAAGGGTGGAGATCTGGCGCTGCATCTCACTCACCTTTGTGAGAGTCAACGCATGAACTATTACTAGAACTAGAACATGCTGGTGATCGACCAAAAATAAATACATTTAGATTTATTTTTCGATGTCATCACAATCTCTTCTGCATGATTTTATTCTACTTTGAGAATTTCCAAATCTCAAAAACGTTTGTGGTTACCGTGGCTGCTGTTAGTCTATGCTCTGATGTGTCTGGAATCTCTTCATAAGTTCGCTGGAAGTGGTTCAGAGGCCTAGTGCTGCATGGGCCCTAATTTTCTGACTGAGACAACAAAAATGTGTGGTCATGCTGCTGACTTCAGTTATTGCACACTTGAAAGTGTATAATAAAAACAAAGATCATCCATGTTTCAGAAATCTTTTTTTAAGTATAGTATTTTCTCAGAGATAAAAAAAAAAAGTAATACACCCAGTGAGTATTCCATTCATGCATTCCTCCCAGACCCGAGTTTTTGCCTCCAAGACTGCACGGGAAGCGGCACGCTTGGCCTGCCGGTACACGTCAGCTGCCTCAGGAGTCCCACAGGCCATCAAGACCCGATAGGACTCCTTCAATCTCTCCTTCATGTTTAAGCTGTTTTACTTCTTCCATTTCTGACACAATTCTGTGCTGAGCCCAGTAGTGAATGAATCAGTAATAAACAGATAAACAGCACCTCAATGGAGGTGGCAGGATGTAGGAGAACAGGTCTGAGTTTGTAAAGTTTGCAAGTTGGCTCATCATGTCCGCTGCTCCATAGTCTCAGGGGGGTCGTCCTCGCAGAAAATGATCCCTCAACCCTGCAGGTCGCCTCTCCTCTTTTACCTTCATCTTGTAATTTTTCAGTTTTTTTTTTTGTTCTTTCTCTTTCACTCACCACCAACCTGAGCGGTGTTCTACTACTGGATTTCTGTGCCACCCACAGTTTGTCCATAACGAACACCGTGTTTGAGCACAAGGGTGTCCATAAGTGCACATGGCACCACGACACCCTGGGCCGGAGGTCTAGGATTGACTTTGTGATCGTGTCATCTGACCTTCGGCCACGTGTCTCGGACACTCGGGTGAAGAGAGGGGCAGAACTGTCAACCGATCACCACCTGGTGGTGAGTGTGATCCGCTGGCAGGGGAGGAAGCCGGTCAGACCGGGCAGGCCCAAACGTATTGTGAGCATCTGCTGGGAACGCCTGGCAGAACCCGCTGTCAGTGGTGTCTTTAACTCCCACCTCCGGGAGAGTTTCTCCCAGATCCTGAGGGAGGTAGGTGACATGGAGTCTGAGTGGTCCATGTTCTCCTCCATTGTCAGTGCGGCTGCTCGTAGTTGCGGGGGGAAGCAGTACTTCACCAGTACTGTTTACAGTGCGGGGGAAGACTGCTGACCCCGACTGGTGATGTTGTCGGGCGGTGGAAAGAATACTTCGAGGGTCTCCTCAATCCTGCCGTCACGTCTTCCATTGAGGAAGCGGGGGCTGAGGACTCAGACGACTCTCTCATCACCCGGGCCGAAGTCACCGAGGTTGTTCGTAAGCTCCTCGGTGGTAGGGCCCCGGGGGTGGACAAGATCCGCCCTGAGTATCTGAAATCCCTGGATGTTGTAGGGCTGTCGTGGCTGACACGTCTCTGCAACATCGCGTGGCAGTCGAGGACAGTGCCTCTGGATTGGCAGACCGGGGTGGTGGTCCCCCTGTTTAAGAAGGGGGACCGGAGGGTGTGTTCCAACTACAGGGGGATCACACTCCTCAGCCTCCCTGGAAAGGTCTATTCCAGGGTACTAGAGAGGAGACTTCGGCCAATAGTCGAACCTCGGATCCAGGAAGAACAGTGTGGTTTTCGTACCGGTCGTGGAACACTGGACGAGCTCTATACCCTGCATCGGGTGCTTGAGGGTTCATGGGAGTTCGCCCAACCAGTCCACATGTGCTTTGTGGATTTGGAGAAGGCGTTCGACCATGTCCCTCGCGATGTCCTGTGGGGGGTGCTCCGGGAATATGGGGTGCGGGACCCTCTGCTAGGGGCTGTCCGCTCCTTGTATGACCGGAGCAGGAGCATGGTTCGCATTGCTGGCAGTAAATCAGACTTGTTCCCGGTGCATGTTGGTTTCCGCCAGGGCTGCCCTTGGTCACCGGTTCTTTTCATTACTTTTATGGACAGAATTTCTAGGCGCAGCCAGAGGTCGGAGGGGATCTGGTTCGGGAACCACAGAATTTCATCTCTGCTATTTGCGGACGATGTTGTTCTGCTGGCCTCATCGGACCGGGACCTTCAGCATGCACTGGGGCGGTTTGCAGCCGAGTGTGAAGCGGCCGGGATGAGGATCAGCACCTCCAAGTCTGAGGCCATGGTTCTCGACCGGAATAAGGTGGTTTGCTCTCTCCGGGTCGGTGGAGAGTTCTTGCCCCAAGTGGTGGAGTTTAAGTATCTCGTGGTCTTGTTCTCGAGTGAGGGAAAAGGGGAGCGTGAGATTGATAGTCGCTGTATCGGACCGTCGTGGTGAAGAGGGAGCTGAGTCACAAGACGAATCTCTGGATTTACCGATCGATCTACGCTCCCACCCTCACCTATGGTCACGAGCTCTGGGTAATGACCGAAAGGATGAGATCGCGGATACAAGCGGCTGAGATGAGTTTCCTCCACAGGGTGGCTGGGCGCACCCTTAGAGATAGGGTGAGGAGTTCGGTCATCCGGGAGGAGCTCGGGGTGGAGCCGCTGCTCCTCCACATTGAGAGGAACCAGTTGAGGTGACTCGGGCATCTGATCCGGATGCCCCCTGGACGCCTCCCTGGGGAGGTGTTCCGGGCATGTCCTACCGGAAGGAGACCCCGGGGAAGACCCAGGACCCGCTGGAGAGATTATGTCTAGGGTCTGGCCTAGGAACGCCCCTGGGAAGAGCTGGAGGAGGTTTGTGCGGACCGGGAAGTTTGGGCTTCCCTGCTCCGAATGCTGCCTCCGTGGCCCAACCCCGGATAAGCGGCAGAAGAAGGTGAAGGTGAACAGGTTTATATTAAACATTAACCCTCCTACTTTTCCTATGTCTTCCTCATCTTCAACGAAAAAAAAAAACACAAAAAAAAAACAGTTGAGTCCACATCATGAGGGTAAAGAAACTAAAATCAAAATTCAGATTCAGTCGTGGAAAAGCAGCATGGTATAAGATACAGGCGCCTTCATCCTGGATCTACATTCTCAAAAAGAGTGATAAGAGGTTTCAAACGTGAATAAAATTTGTCAACCGATCCCTCTCATGGTAAATTTGACTTTTTCTGGTTTCTAGAAATGACATGGTGTCATATATTGCTCAGTGGCATCTCAGATTTCCATAATCAAAGAGTTCTTCTGCGAGCAATTAATGAGGTAAAAGCCAAAATATCCTTGCGTCTTTTTGTTAATACGTCATCTCAAAGTGATGTTCCAAAGATAGCTATATGTGGAGTGAGGTTGATTTTTAGGCCAGTTATTTTTGATAGTGCAGCAAAGAAGAGATGTCAGTAATTCTGTAATTTTGGACCAGAACGTATCAGTCAGGTTACGTGGTGTTGAAGAACATTGATGGCCCGTTTACAGAGACCGTATCGGGCTGTTAATAAAAGTCTTGCTTCCAATATCAGGAAATGAGCTGCTGTGGCTCTTGGCAAAATCTCGTAATTGTCAGTATCTAAACCAGGGGTATTGAAGTTAAAGGAGGATCGGAGTTGGAGTTCATTCATATGAAGCTAGAATATGTTGTATTGAGTTCTTTGAGATTACATGATAAACCGAGAGTCAATTCCAGCTGGTTTCAAAAGCTGATTATCACGAATAGGTGTCGATATTTTCAGCGTGTTGTTTACCATAGGATGCATTGCAAAAGATGATGAGTTAAACGTGGAACGGCAAGAGCCTCTGTCGATCTGTACCCAACTACATTGGCTTGACGTGAACCAAAGAAAGATTTTATGGATGCTCGAAGAACAGTAATATCTAAGAAGGTTCGGTGGACCATACCCCCCTGATGTCTTTTCCCCCAGAAGTGAGGTCAGAAGCGATTCCATGAATTTCTGCACGTTTGACAGATATTTTCCTCTTTTTCTTTTGGCTTCTCCCTTCAGGGGTCACCACAGTGGACCATCTTCGCCGTCCTCTGCCTTTGATATTACAACACCTTTGTGGTACAGAACCCCGGACACAATCACATAAAAGGCCATTTTGATCCCTTATGACCTTCTGAACAGCAAACTGTGCTTCCCCGTATTGTTTGGCAGTGGGCGACTACACACACGTGTGAGCTCGTTTTCGTGGTGAAAACATCCTCACACTACATTCACTCATCCGCCCAGGAATGCGCACAACCCGAGTGAGATCATGGAGTCTCCGCCTCGACAGGCGTCTGTTTGACCTCATAGTTTGTCCCACGTGGCCCCACTCGTTTTTCCCAGCAACGCGTTTTTGTGGTATCCGGAACGGGGTGTGCTACTCAAAATAAAAGCCGGCCACGCTCGCCGGACGTCACTCCAGCGCATCCACGACTCGGAGGGCTCTTCTCAGCCTTGTTGTCTCCTGCGACCCGCAGCCGAGCGAGTTCGGGCTCCGACTGCAGCCAAAGCGAATCGCGACTCTCAAGGTTTGCCTCTTCACTTTACTGGCTACACATGAAGTGATTTAAGCGTCATCTTAGTTACGCGCAAATAATAAGTGGTTTAAGCTCCATCTTATTTACACTGAAATAATAACTTAAAGGTTTATTGTCATAACTTCATCGAGACGTATGCTCTAATTCATTGTTAAACTGTATTGTATCCAAAAACGGAAATGCATTGTCATAACATGCAAACATACTTTAGATCCCTGCGGGTTTGGTGACTTTTTACAGCAGAATCTTGATAGTTACATCGGAGTCATTGTCAAGTCATTGCATAATGAATGCATTTATTTGTCTCGCGTCCTGTTTTGATGAATGTAAAATACAAAACACGTTTTGATTCATTACACACTTCGTTCTTTACTGCATAATTCCATGTGCGCTCATTCATAGTTTTGATGCCTTCAGTGAGAATCTGCAATGTTAATAGTAAATCGGAAATTCAGAAAAGGCATTGAATGAGAGGGGTATCCAAACCCGTACTATTATGTTATACATACATCCATATAGATAGATAGATAGATGGACGGACGGAGGGATAGATAGATAGATACCCCTCTCATTCAATGTGTTTTCTGAATTTTTATTTAATAGTTATATTATTACAGTACATAAAGTTGATATATTTCCGAATTTCACGGAAAAACTATCCAAACTGAAAGCAGGGATTGTCATTGTCATTTCACAAACTTTTTTTTTCTTTTTTTGTAATTAAAAAAAAATATTTTAATAGACAGATTATTTCAAAGCACGAACTCCATTTCAAGATTCTCATGTAAAAGCTGACTGGGACGTGCAATTAGTATCTCAGATGTCTGTACAAGATGAAGCTGAATAAAAACAGAATGTATTTTGCCGTCAGTGATCCAGTATCTCACAGCATCTTTACCGTAACTGCTTTTTTTTTATTTTTTCCCGAACTGGTGGTAGTTTGTGAAACTCCGGTGGCTGGTGTTTCACGTGGCTGAGTGTGTCTGTCTGTTCTTCTTCATTCAGAATACAAAATGAGGAGCAGAAAGTGCAAGATCCTGAGCAATGGTAAATACCTGAGGATGGACTCTACCATATCAGGACAATCCCTGAGCTTGGTGGACTCCCAGAATGACGGACAGGACGGTAAGACGTGACTTCGCTTCGTGTTCAACCTGTGGCTCCTTCATGCACAGCCTCTTGACGGGCGCCGGGTCCTCAGCTCACATGCAGCATGTGATGGCTCAGTTCTTGCTGGACGCCACTGTCTCACTCACCAAAGTGATCTGGTAATGAAAGGCTCTTGCTCATGTTTCCACTACCTCTGTCCCCAGTTCCAGTCATCGAATACTGGACAAAAGAAGATCAGCAAAACGGCCACATACATTATGGGTACAGATTCAACAAGGAATACCTGCTGTTAATGAAGACGTCGGAGCTAGACGTGAGTATGAGTTAGCAGTTCACGCGTAACTTTGACTGGTGGTGGGTGGGTCGAAGCTCTTAAATGTGAGCTCGCTCCGGGGTTCATCCCTTCACACTGAATGTTCACACACTACACTTAACACTTAAAAACATTTAGTTATTTTGGCAAAATAACTTCATTTTCTAACGCACAGAGAACAGAAGTGCAAATATTAACTTAGAGCTGGAGTCTGTGCAGTTCCGAACAGTGATTTCTAAAATAAATTCAGACTAATATGAAACTGTGTGAGAATGATTGAGTACTTTTTGCTGTTGCTGGTGTTCAATTGTATGCACTGAGATGTTTGGAATGTGAAAGTGGTTGTACCAGTTGCTGGCACTGCTATTTCTTAAGAAGATAAAGATCAAAAGAGTGAGCAATACATTGAAGATGAGTCATAAATGATCCTGTTGTCTCTCCTTTATAGCTGATGTCTGGAATGAAGCCCGACCCGTCCAACGACTGTCACTGGTTCCAGAAGGAGGACCTTACTGGTGATACTTTCAGCCTCAAGCCCATTACCCAAAAGGAAAAAAGTCTGGTCATCATAGAGAACAAGTATTCACTTGAAGAAGCAGACCACACCAAGTTCACTCAGAGAGACATAAGAGAATGATTTCAACAATGTATGCAATAGTGAGAACAGAATTGAGTAAACCAAACTATAGAGCCTTCTATTTTATAGTGGGAAATGGAGTTTATTATTAATATTATTATTGTTAATATTATTATCCAAAAAGCACAGTCTAATAACAAAAGAAAACAGAATGACCTGATTCGCTTATACAGTATTTTGCTCCTTCCGTTTTTGTTCTTCCCCTCTCTCTCGGTTGTCGGAGCGTTCCCATGGTAATGGGTGCGTTCGGGCAGAGCCACCATCTACCGGCGTGATGGCACTCCGGAAACTCACACTGGGCTTCTCGGACAAAAGGCTTGTGACACCGTATGAGGTCCATGCAAACAAATGAAAATCATAATTTCAAAAACATGGTGGTGAGAGCCATGACTCTAACTTTTGTGCTTCAAACTCTGACTTCTGAAAGCAGAATTTCTGAGTTTCAAACTGAGAAACTGAGCCTTAACATGTTCTTCTTATAAGGACGCAGCAACAGGAATTAAACAGTGCTTTAGTGCATTTATGCAACTGTCTCTGCACAATTCTCTGCTGTTTTGCACATTATCAGTTGCTGATGTCATATTGACCAAAATGCATTATCATGTGTCTCTGTTTGATCGTCTCACCCCCCACCACATTTAGGCGCCTAAGTGTTTCCATGCAAAGTGGTTGAACATGTTGTCACTCGCCAAGCATATTTCTATACATTCCCATTAAAGTTTTTTTTCCATAAATCGGTCCCGAATTTGTTCATTGCTGAGTCCTGACTTTCTCTATTGAAAGGAAAAGTATGAGGCATTGCATCAGATAATTTGATCAAACACTATTAAATGATTGAGGAACCTTCTCAGCGCGGAGATGAACAGTACATGATCCTCAGCCACACGCACAGAGGATCCGCTGGCTGCCACGGATGCTGCATGTGATGAGAACACTGCAGGTCCCTGCGGATAAGACACAGCGAAACGTTTTTGCCATGCTGCATTGCAAGAGAAGATGCTTGTGATGTGGATGAGAATTTGTGGCCCCATCTGCAGGAACATTGGAAGGTGCAGGAAGACTACACTGTGGTTCCCTCAGAACTGCATGTAATTTCCCCAAAAAGATGAGCCTGGTCAATGGCTCGGTCTGTCAACAAATTACAGTAGAGCAAAAACTTAACTGTGAATCAATCGCCCTCATAGACTAAGGTGTAACACACAAATATACAAAACTATGTCCAGCATTGAGATCAAAGTTTCCCTCCACAGTCACTGTTATGCTGACGACATGACTAAGCAATTTGACAGTTTTGTCCAAATATAATAACACAAGGACTTTCCCTCGAGTCAGATACGCCAGACCTGGGCAAAGTGTGGCCCGGGGGCCATGCGCGGCCCGACCGCCTGTATTTTCGTGGCCTTTCTGACGTCAGAAAGGCCAGCGTTCTGACATGTTGTAATTTTTCAGATTTTTTGTTGTTGTTTCTTTATCAGTCACCCCCACTGCAGCAGTAAATATCTAAATATAAATATACATGCTTTTCATTGACCATTTTTGTGTGTTTTTTCTTGTTCCTCAAAATACGTTGAAGGAATATTGAACATATATTTTGAAAAAAATGCTCTTTTATCTTGAACGTCTGGTCCACAGTTTCATATTCAAATTAAAGCGTATAAAACGGAATATTTCAATATGTCTCATGGCATATTTAAACTTCTTAATATCCGTACTTACATTTAATCTTGTTAGGTAAATTTTTTCCCTGTTACTTAAATATACAAGTAACATCCGACTTGCGATCTGCTCGACTTACGTCCACCCGTACTTGCAATGCTTTTTTCATTCAATGTCTGGCACCGCAGCATGTAGCAGCCCGCCAACGTGTACGACAGTTAGGGCAGCACAGTATCCCAGCATCTCACTCTCACACAGCCATCTACCACTGCAGTAGCACCTATAACCCTCACGTCGGCTTTTTGGCATTCAACTTACATCCAATCTGACTCACGACAGGTTGGTCAGAACTGATACAAGTTGAAAGTGGGATGTTACTTGTATATTATGGATATTTTGCAGTCATGTTTTGCTTCTAATGTGTCCCATGAGGAAATGTAATGAAATATGCTGACACAGCTCAAGTCCTAGTGGTGAACAGCCCGACTTCCCACAATTGGTGTTAGTATTTTGGTGCCTGTGTGTTTTGGTTCTGATGGCTTCATGGAAATCGGCTCTGACTGTACACAGCGTGTACGGTTGCTGCAGAAGAAACTCTTTCTTTAAAGCAATGGAGTTGGCAAATTGTATCTGTTCTTCTCAACCATTCCACTGTTATTGGTTCCATCGTCTTGCATGTTGGCTCATCATTTTCTTTTATTTTTTCATCTTTATTGCACCTGTGATGGTTAATGTTGGCACATTATTTTCATTCAAATCTTTAATTTTCTATTTAAATGGACACTTACATACCCATAACGGTAAACTGAGGTCATGCTGGCGCACTTCTTTTTTATTTAAATATTCAATGACGGGGGGCGCTACTGAGCAGGCTATGGCGTAAGTCGTGTTTTTCCTCGGCTCCTCCACTTTGCATATTTAGATAAAATACATATCTCCAACATTTAATACAATACAAAAAAGAGGCAGACAAGATGGTCAAAGGCAAGAAAAAGTTGCCCGCTGAGTCGGACGTGCACTTGAGAGATGAAGAGGAGCGCCACTCTGACGAGCTAGCCAGCGTTAGCTCACAGGGCTCGCCGGCTCATGAGGCCACGTCGCAAAATACTTCGTCATCTATACTGGAAGCAATTAGACAGATGGACAAAAAGATGGACAACAGAGTCGATGGATTGATGTTGTCACTCAATGCCGTAAAAGCAGCATTATCTGAAAACTCAGCCCGAATAACCGGACTGGAGGGCGCTCGGGACGACCACGAGACACGCATTGCTGACTTGGAGGGAACTTGTGAACGGCTGACGCCGCTTAACCGGAGCTTGAACACGAAACTCTGTGATTTAGAGGCGCGATCGAGGAGACAGAACATAAAAATAATGGGAATCCCGGAAAAGGCAGAAAACGGCTCCCCGACGGCGTTTGTCACAGAACTATTACTGAAGATCCTGGGAACGGACAACTTTCCTCACGGGATTAAGATTGACCGAGCGCATCGCGTGGGCCGACTGTCCAGCAAACCTCGCATCATTATCGCGGAACTACACCACGACCCAGTGAAAGAGCGAGTGCTGCAAATGGCTCGGTCCAAAACGCCTGTCACTGCCCTATTTGCTTCTTCATCCCGTTTTGCTTCCAGGGCTCAGTTTTATGACGTCATTTCCTGTCCGCATGCGCACATGGGTGTATCAAGACGTAGTTTTCTGTCCACATGCGCATAATTTATGAAGTTATGCTAATTTATGAATTAGCATAACGTGCTTACGTCACTGCACCCACGTGTACTTCATCGAATCATCGAGAGAAGCAGGTTGTGCTCCACATCTGTCCGCCAAAGATGAAGAATTTTGAGTACCTCAAGCGTTTCAGGGAGTTTCTCTTGACCGGCGTCTTTGACTCCAGCTTGTCAAAGATTGAAAAACAAGATATGCGCCGCTCTGCTCGCAGCTTTATATTGAAAGGTATGAAAAATTGACTAACTTGACAGGAAATAGCAACATTGGCAGTCATTTTAGTAAGTAATCGTATTTCTAATTACCTTTTATGTTCTATAACATACATTGCAAAAATAAATTGAGGCATATTATTCTTATATTAATTACGTGTTAATAATTGTATTTAATAAAAAAAACTGGCATATTTATTAATAATTTACACTTCGTACTTCACATGTAAAAACTAGATAGATGCATGTTCACGTCAACAGCAGAGATGCAAACAAAAGAAACATTAAAGACATTCTCAAAGTAGGGACAAAGACACCAGTGTGTCTGTGTCTGTATGTGTATGCATGTTACATGTTATGTTTCTGTTTAAATGTAACTAAACTTATTCTTTTGGAAGATGGCAGGATGTTCTGCACTGGAACTAATGGGCAATATCTCCGTTTGGTGGTGTTCACTGAGGAGGAAAAGAGGTCTGTCCTCCACGAATGCCACGATCATCCAGGGACAGGAAATCATCGTGGTTTGAGAGCCACCAGAGACAAGGTTGTTGCTGGTTATTACTGGTCAACTTTAAAGAAGGACGTGTATGACTGGGTAAGTACTCAAATACAATAACTATGTAAGTTAAAATAAGGTTGT
This sequence comes from Synchiropus splendidus, assembly GCF_027744825.2. Classification (NCBI taxonomy): domain Eukaryota; kingdom Metazoa; phylum Chordata; class Actinopteri; order Syngnathiformes; family Callionymidae; genus Synchiropus; species Synchiropus splendidus. The sequence goes on from NC_071340.1 coordinate 17,102,330, forward strand.
GTAAAATTTACTTTTCTTTGTACCAGGTGAGGTGCTGCCATCGATGCCAACTCAATGATCCCATTAGTACACAGACACCAACGTTGCATCCGATCAAGGTGGGGTGCATAACATTTTTGCTCAATGAAATGCAAAAAAAATGATCACTAAATATATAAATTGCTGTTATTCCGCTAGGTTAACGAAGCGTGGGATGTGGTTGGCTTGGACCTCATTGGCCCTCTCCCTGAGACTGCTCGAGGCCAGAAATATATCCTGACTATGACAGACCTCTACACCAAGTGGGTTGTTGCTCAGCCACTGTGCAGCAAGAGTGCAAGTGAGGTGTGTTCTGCCGTGGTCAACAAGCTGTATTCCTACGGCATGGTCAGGAAAATCATCACTGATCAAGGAAAGGAGTTTGTGAATGAGGTAATTATATAAAGTATACACAAGTCTTTAAGTATTTACTCTTGTTGTTTATAATGATTAATGTTAATTACAATCCACAGCTAAACTCGAGCATCTTCAAGATTTTGAACATCAAACATGCCGTTTCCAGTGCCTATCACCCCCAGACAAATGGACAGGTGTTTTTTATATTTCTCTTATATACTTATTTTATATATATCACTACATTTGACTTGTATTCAACAATTCGGATATTTCAACAAGATTTTGTTTTGTTTGATGAATCGTCCAAAGGAAACTTTTGTGATGGTCACCTTGTTTATTTGTTCATCTTATAGCCTGTTAGTCCTTCTTCTTGTTTATTTCTTTTTCTCTATCGACACCTAGTGGTCAATTTACAAACATCACTGATTGTCACAGATTTCAGATAAAATAATTGGATTTTTCTGTGCAATTTGCATGCAGTTTTCTATCTTGCCTACGAGGTCTCAGTGGTTAATTTGGTTTATTGCAACCAAATAAACAACAGGACAAACGTCTTTTTCATTGAATCACAACCTTTCTGAGGATTACATTTTATTAACAAAACATGAAAACACACCAACATTATTTATAAATGACTAAACTTATTTTATATACAACACATCGTAGGCAAGATAGAAAACTGCGTGCAAATTGCACAGAAAGATCCAATTATTTTATCTGAAATCTTGTTAAAATATCCGAATTGTTGAATACAAGTCAAATGTGATATATATATAAAATAAGGTTAAAATACAGTTAATGCGTCGGCGTAGTACTTCAGTAATTCAAATTCTGCTTCTCTTGATGAAATACGAGCGTGTAGTGACGAAACAATGACGTTGCTAATTTTATTCTAATTTATGTGTCAAGCAGCTACACCCATGTGCGCATGTGGACAGGAAATTACGTCTTGAAATTCCAATGTGCGCATGCGGACAGGAAATGACGTCATAAAACTGAGCCCTGGAAGCAAAACGGGATGAAGAAGCAAATAGGGCAGTGACAGGGACATTGGATCAGCATCTTCCCGGACCTGCCTGCAGAAGTGATCAAAGACCGAAAGGAATTCGATGGAATCCGACGAGTTTTGAGACAAGCTGGACTAAGACACGGATTTCTTTTTCCGGCTCGTTTAATTCTCACGCACCACGGTGACACCAAGATATTTAACTCCAGCACTGAGGCCGAGGAGTATGTCGATAAGCACATTCAGCCACGACAGACATCGACGGAGAACACTTCTGCGACATGTCAGCAATGAAGAGCGGTAGAATATAAAGTGGACAGTTTAAGTTGGTAATACTGGCGTGAGTATCTCTTCGCATACGTGTGTGTCACGAAATTACTATTTGACGAGTTATAATAATCGTGATATTGTCTGTTCTGAGTTTTATAATGCTGTTTCGTTGGGTCGGTTCCAGATACATTGTTCTATCCTTGTTTATAACCAGTAATGCCACGTTGCTGCATTTATGCTGCCTTTTCTTTATTTTATTTTATTTTATTTTTTCTTTGGCCTCTCGTTCTTTATTTATAATTTTTTTTTAACTTCATGTACCATCTAAAGAACTTGATAATTCATGAAAATAACATGAATATTGGAGACTATGCTAATAGATATTTAATAGAAGTGGAGAGGCTTGAGTTCTGTATTTGTTAGTTGTTACTCTTGACTTTAGAGAGCTGCAGTCAGGCTGAATCCAATGTGTCTTCTAAAATGGGTGTTTGATATGTTCTGGGGAGGGAGAAGTTGGGGAATTCTGTGTGTTTTTTTCTTTTTTTTTTCATTGAGATGTTGCACTAATAGGATGTCTTTATTGATCAAGATCAACATTTTGACACGGAAACTTTTGTGTTGACATGACGAGACCAGATGTAGTTTCAGCCACAAAGAACAATATAAATATATGCTCCTGGAATGTCAAAGGTTTAAACAACCCAACAAAAAGAGCCAAAGTATTTTCCCACATACAATCCTTACGCAGTGACATCGTTTTTCTCCAAGAAACCCATATAGTACACAAAGATTTCTTGAAGTTACAACATAGATGGAACGGTCATATTTTCCAATCCACATTCTCGGCCAAATCCCGCGGTGTAGCAATACTAATTGGTAAGGATATTCCCTTTCAGCATATTTCAACACAAAATGACCCAAATGGCCGCTACCTAATCATAACCGGAAGGATTCTAGCATTACATGTAACTCTACTCAACATTTATGCCCCAAATTTTGATAATCCAGGATTTTTCCGAGGTGTGTTCAATAATATTTTAGATATATCATCAACTAATCTGATAGTTGGTGGGGATTTCAACTGTGTACTTGACACTAACATGGACAGATCCTCAACTCGTCAGAGCAAACCATCGGACTCCACCATTGTATTAAATAATATAATGAAAACATATAACCTAGTTGATATATGGGCGGGCACATCACCCGGATGGGAGAGACTACTCATTCTTCTCTCCTGTCCATAAAACATATACAAGAATTGACTTCTTCCTCATTGATGGCAAATTGATGACTGAAGTTGCCTCATCCAAATATGGAAACATATTAATCTCAGACCATAGTCCAGTAATCATCAATATAGATGTGGGCTGGAAACGGACACCTTACACTTGGCGCTTTAACCCCAATCTGCTTAATGATGAAACATTTGTGGAGAGATGTTCAGGCAGTATTCGTGATTATTTAGAATTTAATGACACAGGCAGCGTCTCAGACTCAGTAATATGGGAGGCCTTCAAGGCAGTGACGAGAGGTGTCATAATAGCATACGAAGCCATGCAAAAGAAAGTGAAAACAGCTCGACTCACGGAAATAGACCGGGAACTAAAACAAGCTGAAAAGCAGTACAGAGAGACAGTATCATGTGAAAATTTAAAAAGGGATCCTGATCACTGATCATCATAAGATTAATGAATGTTTTAAAAAGTATTATGCACAGTTATATTCCTCCCAACATGATAGGACTGATCAAGACATTCTTAGTTTTTTGCAGTCCCAATTTCTTCCAAAATTAGATGCTCACAGACAATGTCAACTAAATGCTGAACTAACCCTACAAGAGGTTCTTACAGCTATAAAGCAATTCCCAAATGGTAAGGCAGCAGGTCCAGATGGCTTTGGTATAGAATTTTATAAAACATTTGCAGATGATTTAGCACCCCTTCTTCTTAGAATGTACAAGGAGTCAATTAAGAATAAAAAACTACCAGAATCACTCTATAGGGCCAATATTTCACTCGTACTAAAAAAAGATAAAGACAACACTGACATGTCATCGTATCGACCAATATCATTGCTGAACTGCGACTTCAAAATATTCACAAAGATATTAGCCAATAGATTAAATGAGCACATCTCCACGCTTATACATCCAGATCAAGTGGGGTTTATCCCTGGACGGTTCTCATTTTTTAATGTGCGCAGACTGATGAATATAGTATATCACAAATGGGATAAGCAGTCAAAAGCTGCAGTTCTTGCTCTCGATGCTCAAAAAGCGTTCGACCAGATAGAGTGGAGGTTTATGCGGATGGTGATCAAGGAGTTTGGCCTGGGTAGCAACTTTGCCTCATGGGTAGAAATGCTCTATCTTTGCCCGGTAGCATCAATCATCACTAACTCACAGAAATCTCCCCCTTTTATCCTTGAGCGTGGAGTAAGACAAGGGTGCCCCCTCAGCCCTCTTCTGTTCGCTTTATGTATAGAACCTTTAGCTGCCAGCATCAGAAACACACCGGAAATTGTTCCGATACACCTCGGCAATATAAATCATAATATCTCCCTGTATGCTGATGATGTTGTTTTGTTCCTTTCTCAGGCAGAGCAAGCAATGCCAGTCCTGTTAAATCTCATAAAAAACTTTGGGAAGTTTTCAGGATATACCATCAACTGGCAGAAATCTGAATTTATGCCTTTGGGAAGTGGATTAAACAAAGAGTTTATAAAAAATCTTCCATTTAAAATATCAACGCAAATACAATATCTTGGCACCTCAATTACCAAAGATCCAAATCTTTTATTCAAAAATAATTATGTTAATTTAGTGGATGAACTGAAAAATGATATTGAATACTGGCGGACACTTCCAGTATCAATGATCGGAAGAATTGCAGCAATAAAAATGATTTCACTGCCAAGATTTCTATACATATTTCAAAATATACCTATATTTTTACCTAAAACATTCTTTAAAAAAATGGACTCAATAATTCTTCCCTTCATTTGGGGCTATAAAACCCACAGAATTGGGAAAAAACATCTATGCAAAGCAAGGCATTTGGGAGGCCTCGCACTCCCAATATTTCAGCATTACTACTGGGCCGCAATATGTCGTGCGCTGACTTACTGGCAGAAAGCATTTCCTGAAGCTCCAACGCATTTAACCCCATCGTGGCTGGCCATTGAACAAAACATTAAAGGAACTTCCCTCCCAGCTTTACTGTATGCTCCAAAGGGGAATACAGGCTGTTCCAAAAAATATGGTTTCATTATCGAAAACTCTTTGAAGGTATGGCAGCAAATAAAGAAAACCCTGGATGTAAAGCAATTCAACCGAGCCGCCCCCATTTGTTATAATCATGCATTTCTCTCATGCCCTTCCTCATTCTCAGATCCTGTGTTTCTGATTTGGAAAAGTAAAGGACTGGTTAACATTCGGGACTTATATGTTGATAATATATTCTCATCATTCACCCAGCTCCAAGATAGATTCTCACTTCCGGCATCGCACTTCTTCAGATATTTACAAATTAGAAATTATGTTAAAACTCACATAACTAATTTTGAAACCGATGGTCCCCCTCACTGCATAGAGTCACTGATGATGAGCAAGCCGGATGCAAAACGCCTGGTCTCTCGCTTCGTCAATGCATTTTCAGAACAGCCAGATACGTCGACACAACATCAAAGAACATCATGGGCAACTGAAATAGGCGTAGAGATATCAGATGAGACCTGGCTGAAGTGTCTGCAGGCTATACACACATGCTCAATAAATTCCAGACATCAATTAATCCAATTTAAAGTTATTCATAGATTGCATTACTCTCGGGTTAGATTACATTCGTTTTACCCAGATTCCTCCCCAAGATGTATTAAGTGTCATCAGAGTGATGGTACACTGACCCACATGTTTTGGTCCTGCACAAAACTGAGGAATTTTTGGACCCGTATTTTTCAAATTCATTCTGAGATTTTCAGATGCAATATAGAACCTGATCCCAAAGCTGCAATCTTAGGCTGGTCAGAACAACTTGCAGACCTAGGCCGTCTTAAGACCCGTGCATTTTGGTACGGAAGTATTATTGCGAAGAAAAATATATTGATGATGTGGAACAAGGAAGCAGCACCATCAGTTGACTTATGGCTAATTGACATGGCTAATCTGTTGCATATAGAAGAAATAAGATTTGAAAGACTTGGGAAAATTAGGACGTTTAAGAAAGTTGGGCAACCTTTTTTTGATTACCTTTCATCCCAGTAAAAACATCTGTGTAACTCGTCTAGATGTCTGTCATGGATGATCGTCAAAGAATAAATAGATCACTTCATCTAAAGTGCAGCAACTTTTTTTATTTTATTTTATTTTTTTGGGTGGTTGTTTTTGTCTTTGTTTTTTGTTTTTCATGTTTTCATTGTTGTCCTGTGGTATATATATACAGATGTGTATTATAATTTGTGGTTTGTCAGTTATATAAACGTATACTAGAGACCACACTCGAGTGAATTATATACTGCAATGTGATTTGTGTTTTCTATTATGTAAAATGTAAAATAAAATATTACAAAAAAAAAAAAAAAGAATGTTGAATAAGAAACTTCATTTTATTTAGAATTGTTTCCGTTGTTGCGGGTGCCGATGGATAAAGATTGCTTGTATCTATACGCGACATTAACGGAAGTAGTACAGAGTGAATCAGCGGGATTTGCTAGAAACTTCAGAGCCGCAAAGACTTGCTGCCCAGTCGCAAGGCGAGCACGGTAACTCGTTGTCTATTGTCTAGATGTCTACTTTGTAATGTAAACTATGTTGGAAGCTGCAATCACTTTTTGTTTTCAGTCAGTTTTCACGGTGTCTGTTGTGGACATCAGTCGTGACTCCTGCATCTGTAAATAAGTTCTTTATTAGTAGCACAAACAATGAATAATATTCATACTGTGGAATAAATGCACTATTCCCATTACCACCGTCATCATGACGGCTTCCAACAGGCCAGCTCCCGCTCCTTTGATCCGGACTGTTATTAAACAGATACAAACTGATTCATGAATGTTAGTCTGTGTGGTTTACCCAAATGTTGGCATTAGCCGGAGCTGACTGATGCGACTGAAAGATGTTTTCTTCTATTAAAGATGCAGAGAGAAGTCCAATTCTAACTAAATCCACGGTAAGATCTGCAGCCAACTAAAGCAGTGAAAATATGCTTTGAAAATCAACACAGCTGTGGCTATGTTTGTCTGTGACGATCTAGCACCTATAACTTATACTGTCACTGGGTTACTTATTTGGCATTTACATGCAAAGCAACCAAGGTGAAAACTATCTTGTTTTACTATTATTTTTTCACCTTTTATTGAATGTATTTATCTAATTGATCTATGGTATTGTGTTCCACGTAAATACATTTTTTCTACGCCTTTTTAAGAGTGTATTTTCTTTTAAATCACTGCAGAAATTCGCTCCACTCGGACCCGCTCGTGTTTGTCTGTGAACTTCAGTGTTTAGTGATGATCCATTATCGTTTTAAGAAATCTGCTGCTTTAATCATCGTCATAATACAATGACTTATGTTACACATTTAACTTCCAAAACATGGCCTTCCAGCTGCATCCAGGTCTGGAGTCTGCTTCAATGGAAATTCCTCCACAGAATAAGCCATAAATGAGTGCTTTGTTGAGCGAGAAAGCCTTGATCAAACTGTGTGCAATAGATATCTCAATATTCAGAGGCCCATCATACAGCAACAATGTTCTCAGATACAAATACACAGATCATCTTCAGCCACACAGGACACACACCAAAGGTTTTGATGTTATCGCTGTCTTTGCACCGGAGAAATGACTAGAGTATCATCTCGCATTGGTACTGGTATCATCAGGTTTTTTTCCTACTATGAACATGAAGGTTTTATTGTCGGGAACACAGTAACCCAAAACATCCAAAGCATGGCGACATTTCATAATAGATGAAGTTACACACAACATTTACTAAACATACTTATCACGCCATATTCGGATTCGATTTCAATTCAGGTTTGAATCAGATTGGGAGCAGAGATGCTGATGCGAAATAATGTGCCCAATATAATAATAATAATAACAATAATAATAATAACAGAATGGACTTCTATGAGAAAAACTTGAACTTGAAAACTCATCAGCCTGGTGGAACAGAATACATTAAAAAGGAGCAGAAATGACGCTCCTTGTTTTCTTCCGTCTCTCTGAAGTGTCTGGACAAAGGATGGTCATAGTTTTTGTAATGGGCCAGTCGCTCTGTCGCACCATGGAATGTAGACAACTGAAAGGTCAAGTGAAGCTGAGGAGACCAATGTAAACATTCATTCATGTTCAACATCAATCCTGTTGGCAGAACCCCACGACTCAACACTTCTCCGGCTGACGATAACAGCTGAGTCAGATCATTGTATTACTGAAACTCACCCACTTGAAACAATGAGCGGAGGAAAATCTCAACATCCACGATGAACTATGGCCAAACACGGCTGCGTCACAAGTAGAGCTGGTGGTTCAGCATCAACAACGAGGCATGTGTTTTTAAGAGGCAGGTGGGAATGTTGCTGCGTGTTGCTAGGAGCCTCCCTGCTCTGTTCTATCCACCCTCAAAGGTTATCAGTCGGGTTGTGACCCGAACATCCCCGGAGAACATTCTCACAGGAGAACCTATTCATCAGGCTGTTGTTTTTTCTCTCTTTCTTGTCAAAAAGTGACATTGGATCTGATTTGTTTTCCCCAAGACGAGGCACACAATGGTACGCCCGTGCACGCATCAATTCCTGTAGATCTGTGCTATCATATTCCCTCCCTCCGAGTTGAGTCGAAGTCACGAGCAACACCACACGCTCACATTTGCCCACAAATATTGACACCAAGGGGCGCGATTCGGACGTGAACGATTCATCCATGAATATCCAAATTCCCATGAGTGAAATGTAGAATAGACAGAACTAAAAAGTGGAACTTAGCGTCACCCGAACACTACACGGGGTGGACGTGAACAAACATGGCTGACCACGAGATCCATCTCTCTCCAGGATATTTCAACATATTTCAACATCCTGACAATGTAGAACATATCAGCAGTGACTGTTTTAATTGCTGCATTAATGAGCCGCTGAACTACTGTGGACACCCACACACACAAACATTCCCCACCTTTAGCTCTCAGACTCTGCCCATCCAAGTGTAACCAATGAGCGCTCACTACATGCAGTCAGCCCGGGAACAACTCACGGAACTTATTCTATCATCAATTTTTATTTAGCATGTTCATTTAGTTATTGTTTGTTTGTCTGTTCTTTGCGTTTTCACTCATTGCTTTTTGCAAATAAAGCATATTTGCTTCAAATCTTCGCAGCCTGGAGCTTGTTTTTTAGGCTAAAAAGTGACACTAGTTCTCTTATTTGGCATTTATATGCAAAGCAACCAAGGTGAAAACTCAATTATCTTTTGTCTTACTATTATTATTTTTCCACCTTTTATTTAATGTATTTATCTTTTTATTTTTTATTGATCTATGGTATTGTGTTCCATGTAAATACATTTTTTCTACGGCTTTTTAAGAGTGTATTTTCTTTTAAATCACTGCGGAAATTGTATTTTAGTTTTAACATCAAGTTTTAATTTTATTTAAACCGTGATTTGAGCTTTTTTTTTTTGTCTCAAAAATGGAGATGTGACCAGCTACCTGAGCGTAGCTGCTGATGCCCACTGTGGCCACGCTCCACTCAGACTTCAGCTCAGCAGTTGTTTAATAGATGCTGACAGACGAAAACAATCGTGATGATCCATTATTGTTTTAAGAAATCTGCTGCTTTGATCATCGTCATAATACAATGACTTATGTTACACGTTTAACTTCAAAAACATGGCCTTCCAGCTGCATCCAGGTCTGGAGTCTGCTTCATTGGAAATTCAGAATCAGAATCAAATTTATTGCCATGGTCAGTGGGGAGCCCACTGATTAGGAAAGTGCCTTGGAATAAAGTGCAACAAAAAACAAATAAAATAAAATAAATAGAATTAACATTACAACAAGGCTGTTCATGAATTTAACAGTCTGACGGCCGAGGGAAAGAAGCTGTTCCTGTGACGGGAGGTTCTGGTCTGGATGGACCGTAGCCTCCTGCCAGAGGGAAGAGGAACAAACAGTCTATGTCCAGGGTGAGAAGGGTCGGCTCTGATCCGACCTGCACGTCTCTGGGTCCTAGAGGCATACAGGTCATGAAGCGGTGGCAGGCTGCAACCGATCACCTTCTCAGCAGAACGTACAATGCGCTGCAGTCTGCTCTTGTCCCTGGAGGTGGCGCTGCTGTACCAGACGGTGATAGAGGAGGTGAGGATGGACTGGATGATGGCTGTGTAGAACTCCACCAGCAACTTCGTCGGCAGTCGTAGTTTTCGTAGCTGCCTCAGAAAGAACATTCTCTGCTGGGCCTTCCTGATGAGGGACCTGATGGTTGACTCCCATTTGAGGTCCTCAGTGATGGTGGTTCCCAGGAAGCAGAAGGAGTCCACAATAGGAATGGATAAACCAGCCAACATGAGAGGGGACAGAGGAGCTGTTACTCTCCTGAAGTCCATGATCATCTCCACTGTCTTCTGAGCGTTGAGCTCCAGGTTGTTGTTGCTGCACCAGGACACCAGCCGCTCCACCTCCCTCCTGTAAGCCGACTCATCTCCATCTGAGATGAGCCCGATGATGGTGGTGTCGTCCGCAAACTTGATCAGCTTCACGGACTCGTGGCTGGAGGTGCAGCAGTTGGTGTACAGAGAGAAGAGCCATGGAGAGAGAACACAGCCTTGAGGAGAACCGATGTTGAGGGTCCGAGTGTCAGAGACAGTCGTCCCCAGCCGCACACGCTGACTCCGGCTGGTCAGGAAGTCTGTAATCCATCTGCAGAGGGAGTCAGGCACGTCCAGCTGGCGAAGCTTGTCTTCAAGCAGAGTTGGAAGAATTGTATTAAAGGCAGAGCTGAAGTCCACAAACAGGATCCTGGCATAGGTTCCTGGGGAGTCCAGATGCTCCAGAACGAAATGAAGGGCCTGGTTCACTGCATCGTCCACAGATCTGTTGGCTCTGTAGGCAAACTGCAATGAGTCCAGGTGAGAAGCAGTGATAGATTTCAGGTGAGAGAGAACCAGGCGCTCAAAGGACTTCATGACCACAGACGTCAGTGCCACCGGTCTGTAGTCATTCAGTCCTGTGATCCTGGCCTTCTTGGGAACAGGGATGATAGTGGAGGACTTAAAGCAGGCAGGAACATGACAGGACGCCAAGGAAGCATTGAAGATGTCCGTGAACACTGGAGCCAGCTCAGCAGCACAATGATTCAGGATGGCAGGGGAAACTCTGTCCGGACCTGCCGCCTTCCGAAGGTTCAGCCTCCTGAACAGAATTGTGAGTTCTCACAAGCTCCTTTTTTTCCCATAAAATGTGCCGCTTGTTATTTATTCACAACAAAAGAGGAGCCCAAAGAGGAGCCAAGACAAGTGGAGGATGGCCATGAGGTTTCCTGTGCCGTGGCCAGAGTGTGGGGGGATCAAGCCAAAAATCAGGGGGTCAGAATAACCAACCAATAAGTGGCCAAACATGAAAGAACTGTACTGTCGTGAATATCTTTTGATAAACAACACTACTCTGACAACAAAATGTATCTGGTTTGGATGTACTCTGGGATCTGTTTCTGTTTCACTGACTAACTAAATTAATGATCCAGGTTTCAAGTCTTCCACACCCTTCATTCTTCAACTTAAAACAAAAATAACCTTCCTAAGTGAGAAACGTGGGCGAATCTCACCGAGCGTGACCAGATGAGATACTTCTACACCACGTCACCACTGTGCTTGCCAAGCAGAGTGACTCTCCCATCTAGACTCTGAAGGGTGGAGATCTGGCGCTGCATCTCACGCACCTTTGTGAGAGTCAACGCATGAACTATTACTAGAACTAGAACATGCTGGTGATCGACCAAAAATAAATACATTTAGATTTATTTTTCGATGTCATCACAATCTCTTCTGCATGATTTTATTCTACTTTGAGAATTTCCAAATCTTTAAAATTCTTCGCCTCAGCTTTATAATATCAATGATTCTTTCTCTCTTCACATTTTGAGTACATTTATTTCGCTTTTCGCTTTCAGCCCACTCCCAGTATCCAGTAGAAAAACACAGATAATATAAACAACGTTTGTGGTTACCGTGGCTGCTTTTAGTCTACGCTCTGATGTGTCTGGAATCTCTTCATAAGTTCGCTGGAAGTGGTTCAGAGGGAACAACGTCATGCAAATATTGAAATAACTAATTTTCTGACTCAGACAACAAAAATGTGTGAGGTAATGACTTGGTCATGCTGCTGACTTCAGTTATTGCACACTTGAAAGCGTATAATAAAAACAAAGATCATCCATGTTTCAGAAATCTTTTTTTAAGTATAGTATTTTCTCAGAGATAAAAAAAAAAGTAATACACCCAGTGAGTATTCCATTCATGCATTCCTCCCAGACCCGAGTTTTTGCCTCCAAGACTGCACGGGAAGCGGCACGCTTGGCCTGCCGGTACACGTCAGCTGCCTCAGGAGTCCCACAGGCCATCAAGACCCAATAGGACTCCTTCTTCAATCTCTCCATCATTTTTAAGCTGTTTTACATCTTCCATTTCTGACACAATTCCGTGCTGAGCCCAGTAGAGAATGAATCAGTAATAAACAGATAAACAGCACCTCAATGGAGGTGGCAGGATGTAGGAGAACAGGTCTGAGTTTGTAAAGTTTGTAAGTTGGCTCATCATGTCCGCTGCTCCATAGTCTCAGGGGGGTGGTCCTCGCAGAAAATGATCCCTCAACCCTGCAGGTCGCCTCTCCTCTTTTACCTTCATCTTGTAATTTTTCTGTTTTTTTTTTTTTGTTCTTTCTCTTTCACTCACCACCAACCTGAGCGGTGTTCTACTACTGGATTTCTGTGCCACCCACAGTTTGTCCATAACGAACACCGTGTTTGAGCACAAGGGTGTCCATAAGTGCACATGGCACCACGACACCCTGGGCCGGAGGTCTATGATTGACTTTGTGATCGTGTCATCTGACCTTCGGCCACGTGTCTCGGACACTCGGGTGAAGAGAGGGGCAGAGATGTTAACCGATCACCACCTAGTGGTGAGTGTGATCCGCTGGCAGGGGAGGAAGCCGGTCAGACCGGGCAGGCCCAAACGTATTGTGAGGGTCTGCTGGGAACGCCTGGCAGAACCCACTGTCAGTGGCGTCTTTAACTCCCACCTCTGGGAGAGTTTCTCCCAGATCCTGAGGGAGGTAGGTGACATGGAGTCTGAGTGGTCCATGTTCTCCTCCTCCATTGTCAGTGCGGCTGCTCGTAGTTGTGGGGGGAAGCAGTACTTCACCAGTACTGTTTACGACTGGTGATGTTGTCGGGCGGTGGAAAGAATACTTCGGGCGGTGGAAAGAATACTTCGAGGGTCTCCTCAATCCCGCCGCCACGTCTTCCATTGAGGAAGCGGGGGCTGAGGACTCGGACGACTCTCTCATCACCCGGGCCGAAGTCACCGAGGTTGTTCGTAAGCTCCTCGGTGGTAGGGCCCCGGGGGTGGACGAGATCCGTCCTGAGTATCTGAAATCCCTGGATGTTGTAGGGCTGTCGTGGCTGACACGTCTCTGCAACATTGCGTGGCAGTCGAGGACAGTGCCTCTGGATTGGCAGACCGGGGTGGTGGTCCCCCTGTTTAAGAAGGGGGACCGGAGGGTGTGTTCCAACTACAGGGGGATCACACTCCTCAGCCTCCCTGGAAAGGTCTATTCCAGGGTACTAGAGAGGAGACTTCGGCCAATAGTTGAACCTCGGATCCAGGAGGAACAGTGTGGTTTTCGTACCGGTCGTGGAACACTGGACGAGCTCTATACCCTGCATCGGGTGCTTGAGGGTTCATGGGAGTTCGCCCAACCAGTCCACATGTGCTTTGTGGATTTGGAGAAGGCGTTCAACCATGTCCCTCGCGATGTCCTGTGGGGGGTGCTCCGGGAATATGGGGTGCGGGACCCTCTGCTAGGGGCTGTCCGCTCCTTGTATGACCGGAGCAGGAGCATGGTTCGCATTGCCAGCAGTAAATTAGACCTATTCCCGGTGCATGTTGGTTTCCGCCAGGGCTGCCCTTGGTCACCGGTTCTTTTCATTACTTTTATGGACAGAATTTCTAGGCGCAGCCAGAGGTCGGAGGGGATCTGGTTCGGGAACCACAGAATTTCATCTCTGCTATTTGCGGACGATGTTGTTCTGCTGGCCTCATCGGACCGGGACCTTCAGCATGCACTGGGGCGGTTTGCAGCCGAGTGTGAAGCGGCCGGGATGAGGATCAGCACCTCCAAGTCTGAGGCCATGGTTCTCGACCGGAATAAGGTGGTTTGCTCTCTCCGGGTCGGTGGAGAGTTCTTGCCCCAAGTGGTGGAGTTTAAGTATCTCGTGGTCTTGTTCTCGAGTGAGGGAAAAGGGGAGCGTGAGATTGATAGTCGCTGTATCGGACCGTCGTGGTGAAGAGGGAGCTGAGTCACAAGACGAAGCTCTGGATTTACCGATCGATCTACGTTCCCACCCTCACCTATGGTCACGAGCTTTGGGTAGTGACCGAAAGGATGAGATCGCGGATACAAGCGGCTGAGATGAGTTTCCTCCACAGGGTGGCTGGGCGCACCCTTAGAGACAGGGTGAGGAGTTCGGTCATCCGGGAGGAGCTCGGGGTGGAGCCGCTGCTCCTCCACATTGAGAGGAACCAGTTGAGGTGGCTCGGGCATCTGATCCGGATACCCCCTGGACGCCTCCCTGGGGAGGTGTTCCGGGCATGTCCTACCGGAAGGAGACCCCGGGGAAGACCCAGGACCCGCTGGAGAGATTATGTCTAGGGTCTGGCCTGGGAACGCCCCTGGGAAGAGCTGGAGGAGGTTTGTGCGGACCGGGAAGTTTGGGTTTCCCTGCTCCGAATGCTGCCTCCGCGACCCGACCCCGGATAAGCGGCAGAAGAAGGTGAAGGTGAACAGGTTTATATTAAACATTAACCCTCCTACTTTTCCTATGTCTTCCTCATCTTCAACGAAAAAAAAAACACAAAAAAAAAAACAGTTGAGTCCACATCATGAGGGTAAAGAAACTAAAATCAAAATTCAGATTCAGTCGTGGAAAAGCAGCATGGTATAAGATACAGGCGCCTTCATCCTGGATCTACATTCTCAAAAAGAGTGATAAGAGGTTTCAAACGTGAATAAAATTTGTCAACCGATCCCTCTCATGGTAAATTTGACTTTTTCTAGTTTCTAGAAATGACATGGTGTCATATATTGCTTAGTGGCATCTCAGATTTCCATAATCAAAGAGTTCTTCTGCGAGCAATTAATGAGGTAAAAGCCAAAATATCCTTGCGTCTTTTTGTTAATACGTCATCTCAAAGTGATGTTCCAAAGATAGCTATATGTGGAGTGAGGTTGATTTTTAGGCCAGTTATTTTTGATAGTTCAGCAAAGAAGAGATGTCAGTAATTCTGTAATTTTGGACCAGAACGTATGAGTCAGGTTACGTGGTGTTGAAGAACATTGATGGCCAGTTTACAGAGACCGTATCGGGCTGTTCGTGTTTCTTTGCTATAGTGGAGTTAAGATAAGTTAAGCCTTGCACAGCCAGACGATGAGTTTATTGCACATAGAGGTGGTTCCCAAAAATGATCAGAGAGGTCAATCTGGAGCTCCGGTTCCCACTTCCTCTGAATTTCTGTCCATCTGGAGGAGATATTAAGTTGTAGAAGAAAGAGATGTGGCGTTTTAATAAAAGTCTTGCTTCCAATATCAGGAAATGAGCTGCTGTGGCTCTTGGCAAAATCTCGTAATTGTCAGTATCTAAACCAGGGGTATTGAAGTTAAAGGAGGATCGGAGTTGGAGTTCATTCATATGAAGCTAGAATATGTTGTATTGAGTTCTTTGAGGTTACATGATAAACCGAGAGTCAATTCCAGCTGGTTTCAAAAGGTGATTATCACGAATAGGTGTCGATATTTTCAGCGTGTTGTTTACCATAGGATGCATTGCAAAAGATGATGAGTTAAACGTGGAACGGCAAGAGCCTCTGTCGATCTGTACCCAACTACATTGGCTTGACGTGAACCAAAGAAAGATTTTATGGATGCTAGAAGAACAGTAATATGTCTTTTTCCCCAGAAGTGAGGTCAGAAGCGATTCCATGAATTTCTGCACGTTTGACAGATATTTTCCTCTTTTTCTTTCGGCTTCTCCCTTCAGGGGTCACCACAGTGGACCATCTTCCCCGTCCTCTGCCTTTGATATTACAACACCTTTGAGGTACAGAACCCCAGACACAATCACATAACACACGTTTGAGCACGTTTTCGTGGCGGAAACATCCTCACACTACATTCACTCATCCGCCCAGGAATGCGCACAACCCGAGTGAGATCATGGAGTCTCCGCCTCGACAGGCGTCTGTTTGACCTCATAGTTTGTCCCACGTGGCCCCACTCGTTTTTCCCAGCAACGCGTTTTTGTGGTATCCGGAACGGGGTGTGCTACTCAAAATAAAAGCCGGCCACGCTCGCCGGACGTCACTCCAGCGCATCCACGACTCGGAGGGCTCTTCTCAGCCTTGTTGTCTCCTGCGACCCGCAGCCGAGCGAGTTCGGGCTCCGACTGCAGCCAAAGCGAATCGCGACTCTCAAGGTTTGCCTCTTCACTTTACTGGCTACACATGAAGTGATTTAAGCGTCATCTTAGTTACGCGCAAATAATAAGTGGTTTAAGCTCCATCTTATTTACACTGAAATAATAACTTAAAGGTTTATTGTCATAACTTCATCGAGACGTATGCTCTAATTCATTGTTAAACTGTATTGTATCCAAAAACGGAAATGCATTGTCATAACATGCAAACATACTTTAGATCCCTGCGGGTTTGGTGACTTTTTACAGCAGAATCTTGATAGTTACATCGGAGTCATTGTCAAGTCATTGCATAATGAATGCATTTATTTGTCTCGCGTCCTGTTTTGATGAATGTAAAATACAAAACACGTTTTGATTCATTACACACTTCGTTCTTTACTGCATAATTCCATGTGCGCTCATTCATAGTTTTGATGCCTTCAGTGAGAATCTGCAATGTTAATAGTAAATCGGAAATTCAGAAAAGGCATTGAATGAGAGGGGTATCCAAACCCGTACTATTATGTTATACATACATCCATATAGATAGATAGATAGATGGACGGACGGAGGGATAGATAGATAGATACCCCTCTCATTCAATGTGTTTTCTGAATTTTTATTTAATAGTTATATTATTACAGTACATAAAGTTGATATATTTCCGAATTTCACGGAAAAACTATCCAAACTGAAAGCAGGGATTGTCATTGTCATTTCACAAACTTTTTTTTTCTTTTTTTGTAATTAAAAAAAAATATTTTAATAGACAGATTATTTCAAAGCACGAACTCCATTTCAAGATTCTCATGTAAAAGTTGACTGGGACGTGCAATTAGTATCTCGGATGTCTGTACAAGATGAAGCTGAATAAAAACAGAATGTATTTTGCCGTCAGTGATCCAGTATCTCACAGCATCTTTACCGTAACTGCTTTTTTTTTATTTTTTCCCGAACTGGTGGTAGTTTGTGAAACGCCAGTGGCTGGTGTTTCACGTGGCTGAGTGTGTCTGTCTGTTCTTCTTCATTCAGAATACAAAATGAGGAGCAGAAAGTGCAAGATCCTGAGCAATGGTAAATACCTGAGGATGGACTCTACCATATCAGGACAATCCCTGAGCTTGGTGGACTCCCAGAATGACGGACAGGACGGTAAGACGTGACTTCGCTTCGTGTTCAACCTGTGGCTCCTTCATGCACAGCCTCTTGACGGGCGCCGGGTCCTCAGCTCACATGCAGCATGTGATGGCTCAGTTCTTGCTGGACGCCACTGTCTCACTCACCAAAGTGATCTGGTAATGAAAGGCTCTTGCTCATGTTTCCACTACCTCTGTCCCCAGTTCCAGTCATCGAATACTGGACAAAAGAAGATCAGCAAAACGGCCACATACATTATGGGTACAGATTCAACGAGGAATACCTGCTGTTAATGAAGACGTCGGAGCTAGACGTGAGTATGAGTTCGCAGTTCACGCGTAACTTTGACTGGTGGTGGGTGGGTCGCGTCTTTAGAAGCTCTTAAATGTGAGCTCGCTCCGGGGTTCATCCCTTCACACTGAATGTTCACACACTACACTTAACACTTAAAAACATTTAGTTATTTTGGCAAAATAACTTTATTTTCTAACACACAGAGAACAGAAGTGCAAATATTAACTTAGAGCTGGAGTCTGTGCAGTTCCGAACAGTGATTTCTAAAATAAATTCAGACTAATATGAAACTGTGTGAGAATGATTGAGTACTTTTTGCTGTTGCTGGTGTTCAATTGTATGCACTGAGATGTTTGGAATGTGAAAGTGGTTGTACCAGTTGCTGGCACTGCTATTTCTTAAGAAGATAAAGATCAAAAGAGTGAGCAATACATTGAAGATGAGTCATAAATGATCCTGTTGTCTCTCCTTTATAGCTGATGTCTGGAATGAAGCCCGACCCGTCCAACGACTGTCACTGGTTCCAGAAGGAGGACCTTACTGGTGATACTTTCAGCCTCAAGCCCATTACCCAAAAGGAAAAAAGTCTGGTCATCATAGAGAACAAGTATTCACTTGAAGAAGCAGACCACACCAAGTTTACTCAGAGAGACATAAGAGAATGATTTCAACAATGTATGCAATAGTAAGAACAGAATTGCGGCCCCCACATGATGGCACTCCGGAAACTGACTTCTTCTCTTCTCTTCTCTGAAAGCAGAATTTCTGAGTTTCAAACTGAGAAACTGAACCTTAACATGTTCTTCATATTAGGACGCAGCAACAGGAATTAAACAGTGCTTTAGTGCATTTATGCAACTGTCTCTGCACAATTCTCTGCTGTTTTGCACATTATCAGTTGCTGATGTCATGTTGACCAAAATGCATTATCATGTGTCTCTCTTTGATCGTCTCACCCCCCACCACATTTAGGCGCCTAAGTGTTTCCATGCAAAGTGGTTGAACATGTTGTTACTCGCCAAGCATATTTCTATACATTCCCATTAAAGTTTTTTTTCCATAAATCGGTCCCGAATTTGTTCATTGCTGAGTCCTGACTTTCTCTATTGAAAGGAAAAGTATGAGGCATTGCATCAGATAATTTGATCAAACACTTGAGGAACCTTCTCAGCGCGGAGATGAACAGTACATGATCCTCAGCCACACGCACAGAGGATCCGCTGGCTGCCACGGATGCTGCATGTGATGAGAACACTGCAGGTCCCTGCGGATAAGACACCGCGAAACGTTTTTGCCATGCTGCATTGCAAGAGAAGATGCTTGTGGCCCCATCTGCAGGAACATTGGAAGGTGCAGGAAGACTACACTGTGGTTCCCTCAGAACTGCATGTAATTTCCCCAAAAAGATGAGCCTGGTCAATGGCTCGGTCTGTCAACAAATTACAGTAGAGCAAAAACATAACTGTGAATCAATCGCCCTCATAGACTAAGGTGTAACACACAAATATACAAAACTATGTCCAGCATTGACATCAAAGTTTCCCTCCACAGTCACTGTTATGCTGACGACATGACTAAGCAATTTGACAGTTTTGTCCAAATATAATAACACAAGGACTTTCCCTCGAGTCAGATACGCCAGACCTGGGCAAAGTGTGGCCCGGGGGCCATGCGCGGCCCGACCGCCTGTATTTTCGTGGCCTTTCTGACGTCAGAAAGGCCAGCGTTCTGACATGTTGTAATTTTTTTTTGTTGTTGTTGTTTCTTTATCAGTCAGCCCCACTGCAGCAGTAAATATCTAAATATAAATATACATGCTTTTCAAGCATTTTCAAGAAAAACACACAAAAATGGTCAAATTTTTGTGTGTTTTTCTTGTTCCTCAAAATACGTTGAAGGAATATTGAACATATATTTTGAAAAAAATGCTCTTTTATCTTGAACGTCTGGTCCACAGTTTTATATTCAAATTAAAGCGTATAAAACGGAATATTTCAATATGTCTCATGGCATATTTAAACTTCTTAATATCCGTACTTACATTTAATCTTGTTAGGTAATTTTTTTCCCTGTTACTTAAATATACAAGTAACATCCGACTTGCGATCTGCTTGACTTACGTCCACCCGTACTTGCAATTCTTTTTTTTTTTAATTCAATGTCTGGCACCGCAGCATGTAGCAGCCCGCCAACGTGTACGACAGTTAGGGCAGCACAGTTTCCCAGCATCTCACTCTCACACAGCCATCTACCACTGCAGTAGCACCTATAACCCTCACGTCGGCTTTTTGGCATTCAACTTACATCCAATCTGACTCACGACCGGTTGGTCAGAACTGATACAAGTTGAAAGTGGGATGTTACTTGTATATTATGGATATTTTGCAGTCATGTTTTGCTTCTAATGTGTCCCATGAGGAAATGTAATGAAATATGATGACACAGCTCAAGTCCTAGTGGAGAACAGCCCGACTTCCCACAATTGGTGTTAGTATTTTGGTGCCTGTGTGTTTTGGTTCTGATGCCTTCATGGAAATCGGCTCTGACTGTACAGAGCATGTACGGTTGCTGCAGAAGAAACTCTTTCTTTAAAGCAATGGAGTTGGCAAATTGTATCTGTTCTTCTCAACCATTCCACTGTTATTGGTTCCATCGTCTTGCATGTTGGCTCATCATTTTCTTTTATTTTTTAATCTTTATTGCACCTGTGATGGTTAATGTTGGCACATTATTTTCATTCAAATGTTTAATTTTCTATTTTAATGGACACTTACATACCCATAACGGTAAACTGAGGTCATGCTGGCACACTTCTTTTTTATTTAAATATTCAATGACTTTTCTTGACAGTTTTTTTGCACAGCAACATAAAAGTGTGGACATGCTGATTTGGAATTTTGTATTTATTTGATAATATATTATACAGTTAATTCGCTTTTGATAATTACATGATTCATGCTATTGAGCAAATAAATATAGTTATATTGGCAAAATGAAGAATTACTGCAATAGCAATTCACAGAGCAGCAGAAGTGCAATTGGTGCAACAATGAAATGTCACTTGACAAAAAGAAAGAATACGTCGTTGACACGATTCAAAACTCTTACTGCAAAGGTTTGCCATGAAAATTTAAGTGATCTCAATGTATCTTTTTTTACAGGGTAACTTTGCTATGATTTCATTCAGAGCTGCTCCTCTGTTGCAATGGGAGTGAATGAGACGAAAACAGGTTTGGCTGCGCATGTGAAACTGGAGATTGTCCTATTTCTGAAGCCATGAATCGCAGCATACCAGAGTGTTAGGCAGCTGCTCTGTATTTGTCCCCAGAGTTTCTCTGTTTCCTGTAATCACTCGATGATATCAGTCTCGTTCGTACGTGTATTGCGTCACCTCATAGGTCCAGATACAGATGTTCCCCGCCTTCCTTGGGAATGACATATCATATTTTGGTAGGGTGAATCATGCATTCTTTGTGAGTCACATGTATTTTGCTACCTAAGAAAAGATAGTGTTTATCTGGTATTTTGTCGGGGATTTATTATTTCAAATATTGATCGAACATCCACCAACATTTTCATTAAGGCATCGATCAGGGGTCTGAAATTCACAATCTCCTTTGATGGTGACCGGTTCTGGATGGGGCCTGGGTCTCCTAAAGTCCACCACCATCTCTGGGGTCTTGGTGGTGTTGAGGCGCAGGTGGTTGGAGTCGCACCATGTGACGAAGTCCTGGATCAGTTTCCTGTACTCATCCTCTTGTCCACTCCTGATGCACCCCACGATGGCCGTGTCGTCTGCGAACTTCTGCACATGGCAGAGCTCCGTGTTGGACTGGAAGTCGGAGGTGGACAGGGTGAAGAGAGAGTACTGTTCCCTGTGGTGCTCCTGTGCTGCTGGCCACAGTGTCAGACCTGCTGTCCCCCAGCCTCACATACTGAGGTCTGTTGGTCAGGTAATAAGTGATCCATGCCACCAAGTGTGTTTCAACTCCCCTCTCCGTCAGTTTGTCTCTGAGCAGCAGTGGCTGGATTGTGTTAAAGGCGCACTGGAGAAGTCCAAAAATGTAATCCTCACAGCACCACTGCCTCTGTCCAGGTGAGATAGGGACCGGTGGAGCAGAAAGTTGATGGCATCCTCCACTCCGTCTTCTCTCGGTAAGCAAAAATGCAGTGGGTCTGTGGCCTCTGGTGGTGGCTTCTTGCAATCCAAAATCCCTTTTCAAAGTCACTTTTCTCGTGTCTATCTTGAGTCTGTTGACAGCCTCCAAAACTTGAACAGTATTGTTACCATGGCAACAATACTGCAGTGGCAGAAGGCTAGTCATCTGTGATGAGAATAGAGATGAGGCCTACTGGGGATACTCTTTAAAAATCCAAGGGTTTGCCATACCATGGTCCTTTGGAAATGGCAAAAATGAATTCTAAACCTTTTAAAAGCCTAAAACCAAAAATGTCAAAATGGATTTAAAAAAAGAAAATTTGTAATTGGCCGATGATACGAAAATAGAGCAAAAATAAATGATCCCGATTTTCTCAAAGACACGAGTTTAAATCTTTCAGTGACGTACCATTCAGATAACCTCACATATATGGCTACACGTTGGTATTGGTTTGGTTTAGTCAGTGTTCATTTTAGATATGGAGACCTGTGCTCCTGCTTAGTTAATGCTGAGCGTTGTTATTTTAATGTGACTGTTGTAGTAGGCTTATCTGACCACTCGGTGGCGCTGCGGGGTGCCGTTTATTTCCGTGTCAATCGAAATGAATTATGTTAATTTAAACTTGGACTTAGGGGTTTAAGAATACGAATTTAAGTCACGTTAACTAAATATAAACTTTTTTTCTAAAGTGGTATGTCATAGAACAAGCGGATAATTGATTGAATTATTATTGTTTTAATTTTAAGGTTTTCAAGCATGACAACTGACATGCAAAGAAGAGAAAATATTTCTGTCTTAAGTAGTAAGACCAATTCTTTATTTTTACTTTCTCGTTTGTGAATTACAATGCCACTTACTGTCAGCTATTAAAATGAATCCAAGTAAATTTGTATTCCATCTGGATGCCTGGACAAACTTTACACAACCTTAAATGGTTTATTTTAACAGTGAATGGAACTATTGTCCAAAGCAATACATTAAATCATCTTGAAAGTGAAGTCACTTGGCGGCGAATCAAAAATAAATTCTGAACTTCTAGAACTGTTGACCTGAGGTCAGCGTCCTGGAACATTTGTTGCAGTGCAGCTTGTGTCCAGCCGAGGGCAGTGTCACAAACTGTTAGGTAACTTGAGGTGGGGGCGGTGCAGTCAACTTGACTCTGTCTCTGTCTCCTCACACTGATGTTGAAATGCTTCCACACTGTTTGCTCTCGGGCTGCTCACCATATCGAAGTCAAGGTGGCCTCCCGGGAAGCGTTCGGCCCGCTCCAGATGTGCGGGCGGTTTATCACGACATTTGACCTTGAGGAAGATAAACCTTCTCTGTACCTCTCGCCAAGCGCCCCGTTGCCAAGATGGCGACAGGGAGTAGTGACTCGCCTGAGGCATGGACTGTGTGTAGCGTTAGTCAGTTCAATGCGCGGCCACTCGCTGGGGTGCTAGCTGGATTCATGATGGCTCTGTTGATTCATTGGACTCCCATGTCCTGGTTGGTTGGTCATGTGGTCCACAGGGAAGCAGGCTGAACTCACAAAATGGCGTCGCAGTGTTTTGGAGTGGGTGGATGGTGGTAGCAGTGACCCATGGGGCCCTCGTGAAATACTGCAACTACAGTGGGGGCCATCATGCCAAACATGAGGGAAAAAACCCCAACTATGTGTAGAATTGATAAAATGGACCTGAAAAAAATGTAATGAACTGTAGGAAAGGATATTAGGAAGTGTAAATATACCATGAAATCTGTATTATATTTTGTTTTATCTGCTTTTTTTTTTTTTACATAAATCAAAATCAAAATATATTTTTTTCTAAATATATTTTCAAGTTACTTTCAATATATTTTGAGGAACAAGATTTACTCACAAAAACATCAAATGAAAAGAAGAAGAAGGTCGAACTGGAAAAATGGAACGCAGTGTCATGGCATCTGCCTGGACAACAAACAAGGTTTCAACGTTAGAATTTATTATTTTTTACTTGATGGTTTTGTACTTGTATCTTGGTGATAAAACCCCTGTGATTGTAGCTGTATTGCTCATCTATTAACAGCATGGGTTATACCTTTGTTATAACACGCTAAAGTTATCAAGCTAAACCAATGAGTTTAGACGTGTGCATGTTTGAATGAATATTTATTTTCATACAAAACACTGAGTCCCTCCTGATTATTTATCATCCATGGATTTTGAATGACTTGTCAATATATCTATCATATATTTATGCATATTTATTTCTTCATCTCAACTCTCATGGTGTGGATATGTAGAAACCTACAGTTGCCCATTGTGTGAGCTGCAAGCACTAAAATGGAGGAGAAAAACAAATATAAAGACCTAAACATAAATGAGTTGAATCTGGAATTCATGTGAAGGAAAGGTGACGCTTGGAGGGGTTGCTGGTGCTACAATGCAACCATTGATTTGTTGCTTGCACGGTTGTGTTGCCAGCGAGTCTGTGACAGTGTTGTTGGTCCTGTCTGGGTCAGTGCTGGGCTCTAAGTGCTTTCTCCTGGGAGGGAAACACACTGCGAGTGCTTCAGCCCAGGATTGCTCAGGCTTGTTGGCAGGTACAAAGGTCCAGACCGTCGCGGTCAGGAGAGTTCGACCCTGCCGCGGTGGTGTAACCAGAGGGAATCTGGAGCAACGTGTGCCGTCCTCCCGCGTCCTGGACTATCAGTCTCTGTTTATTGCCTTGTTCTTCTCATGAGAAAGGAGGGCTGTTGGCTTCTCGCCGCCAGTAGACAGCGAGTTTATCGCGCAGGCCAAGCAGTGATGGCTTCATCCAACCATCGGGAAACTCAAGGAAAACCACAGACATCTGTGTGGGTCACATGATGATCATGTGACCCTCCCAGGGGACATAAACAGCTTGGTATGTGCTGAAGACATTATCTGGAAAGGAATGCGGAACAAGGGGGTGGTATGTGTGTTAGGGGGTCAGGCCGCTGTTATGGGGCGAGGCTGCAGTTTGGGGGGGTCATTAGCATCGACTGCTGGTGATATCATCAGACTCCACTGGTGCAGGACTTCCTGAAGGGCAGCTATCTCCTGGAGGCGCTGAGCTTACTAAGACAAGTACAACAGACCCTGAGAAAGAAGTCGTGACGGCAGCCACGCACAGTTTCCGACACCATATCTTCGACCCCCTCCTGTCACCATGGAGACAGTAGAACCACAAAGGTCGGAGCACCTCTGGGTTCAGCACTGAGGCGAATGTTTCACCGTGTCGACCTGGACTCACTAGGTGGCACCTCATTTAACAGGTCGACAGGCTCGAGGGTGGAATCACAACCTTGATCTAAGACACGAAGGAGAAGGCAGCTGACCTGAAAGCAAATCTAAACAAAGTGGAGCCAGCCTTTTTGTGAGCGGCGCTGGTCCTTCTCTCTGGACACCCCCCTCGCTTGCTACGCTTCCTGCAGCTAATTACAGACGCTGGTCCTCCATGCTCCCCCTCAGAACAAGTCACTGCGGGTCGACGACTGCAGGACCTGCCGGCCTGTGTGAGGGCGTAATGACAGGACGCGACGGCGTAACAACAGGCTGCTGATTTGGGGGTTTGGGTCTTAGGGTCCTCAACTGACGGTGCTGCAGGAGAAACCTGACATTATCTCTGTCTGAACTGCTCCAAGAAGCACTTTCTTTGAAAAAGAAAACTCTTTTATTGACCGTTTGGGAAATGAATCGCTGAGAGTAACTTTCAAAGTATATTATACTGCACATGTATTTTCCATCAACTGCGCCTCGGTCCGACCTTCTAGTTCCTTTCTTTCATGAGTTCTTGTGTTGCAATTTTCTTCATGACAGTCAAGGGTTCTGCTTTTCATTGTAACACGTATTTGCTGTGTATTGAGTGGATTTTTCATGATTTCATGTTAGTGTGAGGAAAACATTTTTGAGCTCATAGTTTTCTAGTTTGCTAAAGGCCATTGTACTTTGTTATGTAACATATTTTTGCTGGTTCATATCATCGACTCAGGTTGATGCTTTTGGACTTTTTTTTTTCATTTTAACATCTTTTTATGTCTAGACTTTATGTTCTGTGTCATTGTTTCTGGAGTGGGGGAGGAATGTTTCCTGGCGTCTAGTTTTGTTTTTGTTTCCCTTTTGACATTTGCCCTCTGCTGCTCTCAAATGTGACATTTTTTGAAATAGCAAAATTACGGTTTGTTTTTGGTCCCAACTACTTTTACGTCACAGTTTCATTAGGTCATTTTTTTCTTCTTTTTTGTTTTTTTGAATCATTTCATGATTTTTATTCATGTTTCTTTTATTTCTTAGATTATTGAGATATATTGCGTCCAGTTTCTTCTTGTTGTTTAAAAAATGTTTATTCATTTTCCAGTAATTTCCCTGGACATTAATTAATGGTTGGTTTTTTTTTTTATCTATTTATTTTTAATTCCTCACATTACACATTACAGAAAGACATTTTGGAATAATAAATCACTCACAAGATGATTTCATTGGTTTCTATTTTATTTATTTATTTTGGTGAAATAGAAACTGTACCAAAATAAAACAACTGAAGTGTTAGACAGATCAAAGAAGAGCTCACAGAAAATGTGAGAAGTGAAAGTCTGGATCTTCGTCTGTAGTTTCCATGAGTGAATGTTTGTTCTGTCCTTGTTTGCGTGCCCCCCCTCTTCTCGACACACCACCGCCGTCTCTCCCCCTCAACGCCCCCGACCTTGCCATCCTTCAGCAGGCTGTGGAGAAACATTCCAGATAAGTGCCGGCTTGCTGCTCGCTCACTGCGTCCTCTGTTCTCCCCCCTTCCCCTCGACCCACAGCTGTGAAGACCACTGCACCAGCGCAGTTCTGGGAAAGATCAACTCTGGTATAACATGTGTTGAACGGATTTTATTTGTTACCATATAGAGTTGTTCTCCGTTTTGATCTGAGTCCAAGGCCATGGTTCTTGATCAGGGTGGAGATAAGATCTTCCTCAGGTTGTGGGGTGGAAGCATCTCAGGGTCTTGTTCATGAGTGAGGGAAGCATGGCGCTTCAGTCTGTATCTGAGGTAGAGAAAGTACACCACTGACCACTGGGTTTCTCCTCACCAGCTTTGTCCCCAGGACTAGATGAGGCCCCGGGTCAGACCCAGGACAGACCTCAGTGTTCCACCAGAAGATCCAGAGGAGGTGTCTGGAGAGAGGGTCGTTTGAGTGGCAAACGTTCACCAGCACTGATATGAGAACAAGGTCAAAGACACTTGTGAAACCCTGCTGTCTGATCTGGCTCCAGAACCACAGTTTGATCGAACACCGCTCACTTCACCAACAAGAAAGTTCAATATTGAGTGAGCTTTTGGAGTCCAGCGGCGACACACATGGGTGTGAGCTGTGCGTCTCGAAGGTTGCTGGTTCAAATCCACTCAGTGGGGTTTCCTCCTGGTCCTCGCCCACTTCGACAACGGGACACGTTTCCCGGCGATGAGCCGCAGTCTCGCACTGAAATAGAGCCGGTTTGCTCTCCACCGAGGCCCAAACTGGAAATCACCTGCTCTGGTTTCAGCTTGGCTTTCCTGCCTGAGTGATCAATTTCACTGTCCGCCCACATGACCAGCGCTCAACTGCGCCGGGCCCTGAGCTTCTAGTTTCTTTCTTTCTTTCATTGGTTCTTGTGTTGCATTTTTCTTCACAACAGTCAAGGGTTCGACTTTTGCTACACGACTTCATTGTAACACATATTTGCTGTGTATCGCGTAGATTTTTGTGTCATGTTAGTTTGAGGAAAATAAGTTTGAGCTCATAGTTTTCCAGAACTTTGCTGAAGGCATTTGTACTTTGTTATGTATTCTGTTTTTGCTGGTTCATATCATCAAGTCAGGTTGATGCTTTTGGACTTTTTTTCTCATTTTGACCTCTTTTTATCTCTAGACTTGTCGTTGTTTTTGGAGTGGAGGAAGAATGTTTCCTGGTTTCTAGTTTTGTTCTTATTTCCCTTTTGACATTTGCTTTGTGCTGCACTCAAATGTCACATTTTTTTAAATAGCAAAATTACATTTGTTTTTTTGTCCTAAATTTCTGCCTTTTTTAAGTAATCTTATTTTTTCCTTCCATTTGTTTTACAGTTGTTACTGTACTTTTTTTGTCACAGTTTCATGAGGTCATTTTTTTTCATTTTCATTTTTTGAATCATTTCATGATTTTTGATTTAATTCTTAGATTAATGACAATATATTTATGTGCCAAGTTTTTTCTCGTTGTTTAAAAAAAGTTTATTTATTTTCCAGTCATTTCCGTCGACATTAATAAATGGTTGTTTTTTGATCAATTTCTTTTTATTTGTGTGAATCGGTGATGCCATGTCCAAAAGTGTTTCAATTGTTTTTCTTAGTGTCAGACTTGCCCTATCAGTCATAAGAATCAGGACATTATATATCAGACTGTTTGCTACGTGGAAAGTGGTTGAGTTTCGTAAGACCAGTCCCGCACTCCCCCCCTCCCTCTGCTGGTTCCAATAAAGTCCATTCATGTCTGGTTAGAAAGTGGATCCAGCAGCAGCTGTGAGGATCTTTGTGTCCTCTCCTGGTGAACCTCAGACGACCGGCTTCACAGCCACCTGGGGACTTCCTGTTCACGTATGCCTGTCGACCCGTAAACCAAAGCAAGTCTTTTTCACCGGATAAAACTTTGTCTAGGCAGGGATTTGAACCAGCAACCACTCTTGCACAAACATGGCGTGTTGAGACAGAAGTGTGACCACAGTTCTGGAGATGTTTGTTGACTCAGACGTCTGTAGGTGGTCCTGATGAGAGGACATTAGTCACAGGCTGTGGAGTGTGTGTGTGTTGTGTGGGGGGGCTTGTTTATCCTACTTTTCTGGGGACTACTTCTTGTTAAAAGCCTGCCTTTATGGGGACATTTGGCTGGACCCCACTATCTTAAGCCTCAATTTCAGGACGAAGACTTCAAACTAACTGGGTCATTTTAACTGGGTTTCTGTTTGGTTCAGAGTCCTGTTTATGGTTAGCCATGTGTTTTGGATGGTTAGGTTTATGGAGAGAGGCTGGGGAAAGGGTTATAGCAATGAGAGGTCCCCACAAGGATAGAAAGACCTATCATGCATGTGTGTGCGTGCTTCTGTGTGGGTATGTTTTGACAAGCCTCCTTCTTGTAAGGACATTTTGCTTTGTGAGGACATTTTGGCCTGTCCTCACAAGGTTCATTCAGAGGGTTAACACTGGGGAAAGGGTTATGGCAATAAGGGGTCCTCGCAAAAATAGCAAAACGTGTGCATGAGTGTGTGCACTCTGTGATCATGTTCAGACAGATGTTCCTCTTTGATGGAGCCAGTTTGAAAGAAGCGCAGTTGTTGAAGATTAGAAGCAATCCTTCCCTGAACCTGCTGACTCATGGTTCTGCAGAAGTGTCAGAACCTCGAGTCAGCAGGCCCGGAGCTGCCACGTCGGCCCGGCAGACCCGCCACATGTGCAGGAAGTGTAACCATGGAAACAGTCTGGACGGGAGACAGCCTGATTCACTCAGCAGGACTCACATGGAGACTCAGCTCAGAGGAGATCGTGCCCTTTATGTTGAGCTAACCTGAAGTCACACAGAGTCCTGTGGCTATAAAAGTAAATCATGAAATGTTATGAAGTTTTATGTTATGTTAAGAAATTATTATTATTTATTGATCCAAGTGAATCTGTCAAGGAATCCCACACACCTGAGTGAGTCCCTCTGACTTGAGTATCCGACTCATAAATCAAGCGCTGACACACAGATTTCCGTCGTGACAATTCAATTCCAACGTACCAAGTCACCTTCAGTATCGACACTAAAAATCACAAAAAAAATGTGTAGCTTGATGAAAACAGAGAGTGAGTGTGTAGCCTGTCAGTCAGTCAGAGTAAACGTGAGCGAGCAACTAGCTTCAAACATGCGGCTCCATGAACTTGAGTGACTCACAGCCGGAACGCTCTTCCCTGTTTGTGGTGGAAAATCGTTTGTTCCTGCCTCCCAGCTGAAGCTCTTATTCCGCTTTATGGGTTTAGCAAACACGCTCCTGCAGCTCTGTCGCCATGGAAACCATGATAGGATCTGTCCTGCGGAGCGTGGCCACATGCGTCACTCGGCCTGGCCGGCATGAGTCGGCCTCATGTTCGGGCCGCGGCTGTGACGCAGGGGGTTTCTGCACATTCACGTCGAATGATTCAGAAACAGCACTTTTTTTCACCATTTTAAGTTTGAAGAAGAACGAACATGGCGCTGCAGTGGGAGGGTCAAGAGTCGACTGTGTCATTGTGGTTTCTCACCTCTCAATTTGACGGAACGTCTTCGGACTCCCGAGCGCGATCAAGTCCCAGCTGCCACGGCTTCAGCATCTCTATATAACACTGCTGAGCGCATGAAACAGACACCGCCGGGAAAGTTGATCCAGATCCGTAGATTGGTGATGACAGTGTCGGATTAACAAATCTGTGACTGAGATGGACAGAGTCAAGTGTTAGCGGGAGTGTGTAGCGTGAGGGTTAGCTAGGATATTGACCATGAACTGATGGAGGACCTTGAAACACAGGGGTTGAGGTAACTAAGTCCTGTAGTAACGGTGCATGTTGGTGCTCGCTTCACCTCCCACGTCGGTCCGGACTACACTGGCTCATCCACTTCCTGCTCAATGAGCAACACAACAGTTGCTGCCTTCCTACTCTCTTCCCCCTGTTTTCATGCCAAATATCACGAAAAAGTCTTCAGCTTGACGCTAATAACTGGTACGCTAACAGTTATGTTAGCAATCATGTCAACTTTATGTATAATGTTTGAAAGAAAAATTCATTTTACAGAACATAAAAGTTTTAAAATATCAAAAACGTAAATTAAAGTTCAATGAATTTTAACAGGTGTAAAATATCCAAAATATAGGACTAAACAATGCATATTATAATAATAAAATAGATGAAATGCAATAATTCAAAGAATAAACAATATATAAAAACAATAAATGAATCCTGCAGAAATTATGTCAAATTTGCATTTTGCATGACTGAGGATTGACGTCACTGCCTCCGAGCTCTGAAGAGACTGACACTCTTTATTTGAACAAAGTCGGATGAATTTAGAGTTCAGAGATAAGACGGCTTCCCGGTGCCTTCATCTGCTCTCCTGACTTTGTTTTTCATCTGAGCTCTCTTGGATTTCTGAAATCCATCGTTGTGGTTTCTGCTTGGGAACCATCAACACCTCAGTCTGGACGGGAGGTTTGTGTTCCCCCATGGTCCTGGGAACCACAAAGGGCCGTCTCAGGTGAGCGGACAGACAAAGAGCGGCGCACAAAAGACCCCATGGAGCTCTGCTGCAGACCCTCCCTGGAAGAAGCCCCGGGGCCCCGGCCAGGTTTACACAGCCACTTCTACTGGAGGAACTGCCGGGGGGGCAGGCGGGAGACTGTGGGATGCGGAGGGTGGGAACCACTATGGGAAATAAAATGTTAGTATTCTCAAGTAGATGTCTTCACCACTGACCAGCCCCATTAAATACTAAAGAGAGCTGGTTAAATTCGTAGCTATACTTCTTCTTCTTGATAAAATGTTTACAGACTTCTACTCAGATGTGCAGCAACATTGTTCAAAGCACATGAGTTCTTCTCAGTTCGATCCATAGAAAGAGGCTGATGATGGGCGAAGACGGGTTTGGTTCCAGGTGGGACCCGGGTCAGACATTGAGGCACCAGACATTGATGACATCATCAACATGGATGAAATGATCTTCTTCTGCGTGTATCACCTGAGTCCTGAAAGCCGTGGTGGAGGGGTGGACCGCCGCTGACCCGGTTCAGAAGACTATTCAGGAGCTATTCTCCTCCCTCACTGGCAGTGTCAGTTACACGACTCTTAGCGCTCATAACCAGGCACGACCCAACACATCGGAACCGCTCCGGGCCAAGTCTTCCGCCCTGAAAGCTCCAGTTGTGTAATGTCTTTGAAAGCGAGGCAAAGGAAAGTCCATGACTGAAGATTTCAATGTGCTTCTTCCCAGATGATAGAAACATCTAACAATATTTGATATCTCTTGAGCAGGATTCATTCATTGAATTATTATTATTTATTGTATAAAAAAAAGGTTGATCTAATTACATTTTTTGTCACAACTAGTATGTCATTTACACTTTTTGTAAACTAAAAAATTACATTTTAATATTTTAACCTTGTTTGTATTTTGTAAATATTTTAATTAATAATTAAAAGTCATGGATGTTAAAAAAAAGCTAAAAATTCATTTTAATATTCATTAAAATTTTGCTTTTAATTTTAGGTGTCACAGTGCTTTTATGTCTCCAGTTAGTTATTGAATTACATTTGTTAATTTACATTTTTCAATTGTATTAAAATATATGTGAATATATTAGTATTTTTTCATTCTTTCTTTACAATACAAAAAAATTCTGTTTCCATTAATGTATTTTTTATTGTATTGTTCACGTATTCCCTTTCAGACAATGTTACAACAGCATCATCATTACTATTAGCGTCACTATTCACAGTTCAGCTGAGGAGAACCTGAGCTGCGGTTTCCCGAGGAAGAGGATGTCCGTCGCAGAGCTGTTCTGAGAAACTGAAGTGAGGTGCTGATGTGGTTTTTCTGAATCTCAAAATTGTACCAAGAAATCTTCAGCTCGCTGTAGCTGACAGTGGGAGGTAACCAGAGTCTCTGCAAACACAGAGCCCATGACCTCGAGGAAAAACACAACCAAAGAAAATCTACCACACCAGAGCTAATGTTAAGAACACGATGCAAAACCGCTCAATCCACTGCACAGTTGAAGCCGCCGCGGCCCGACAGAACCGGCCCAGTGGCCCGGATTTGGCCCCAGAGCCCTGAGTTTAGCGCTTCCATCAATCAAATGAGAAAGCCTCTGGATGAAAGAGAGAACACCCAATGTCATGGCATTCATGAGAGCACAGGGCCAGGGAAGGGGGGGTTCAGGACTTGTTCGGGTCCTCATGTTAACACACTGTTGTGCTTGTCGACAACTGTGTCACATGATGGTGGAGAGACTTGGAGCGGGGTCCGTGCGTGTGATCTAATCAGTTCACATTCAACGAGAGCTTTTGTGAGTCGGAGGCCGCAGCAGTAACTGTGATCTCTTTGTGTCGTGGATCTGAGCCTGCAGGGGGAAAGGTGTGTCCCCCTCCCCCTGCAGGCCCAAAACACCAACAAGTCCTCCACTGACCCATTTTCTCTGTCGGTGCAGAAGAAGTCGGGTTCCGGTGCCAGGAAACTCCCTAGTTGCAGCAGAGGAGTTATGCAACAGGGTTCCTGGAAATATGAGGCTACACTTATGCAACACTCACAAATACACACTCACTCTCAAACGCACACACAGATTCAACAGAACAAACAAGATAATGGTGTTCCAGATAAGGTGGATACTGAGGAAGACCGACATCAGCGGGTCTGTGGTCAGGCTGAGGATCCTTCCTGCTGCTGAACCAGGCCACAGCCAGTGTTTGGACTTGTGAAGGAGAAGCGTGTCCAACAGTGGAGCATGTCGCACAAACACCAGACCAGAACTGCTCTTTCAGACTGCAGAGTTCAAGTGTTGCAGAGAAGCGGTTTCAAGAGAGGATGGATTTCACCAGTCTTGTATCTCCTTCACGTCTTCCCAGGGAACATGTCTGTCCCATCTACCCAGGGAAGCAAGTCTTGAAAGGCTGAGGAGTTAAGTCCCATTCATACTACCTTTAGGTACAAACTTGTACCCGTCCTTTTCTGACGGACTTGCCGTCACTGATCACTCTTTACATTGATATTGTTGTTCACCAGTATATCCACCGCGGGTGCAACCCAGACTCAAAAGTTTATCACTAACATAGGTGCGAGTGGAAAAAGTATTGATAACAAACCTCTTGCACCAAAGAGGAACGCGGAGGTGGTGGTCAGTGAGGACGTTAAATATGTCGCCCCTGGAGGACGGAGAATTCCCACCACCGATATCACTTCTTTGTGAGCTACGTATCAGGTTTCTGGTGGTACTGCTCCATAAACACAGGATCTGTGGTCAGTGAGGACGATAAATATGTCGCCCCTGGAGGACGGAGAATTTCCACCATTGATATCACTTCTTTGTGAGCTACGAATCAGGTTTCTGGTGGTACTGCTCCATCTCTGTAAGCTCCATAAACACAGGATCTGTCTGGATCATTGCGCATTAATGGACCTTTAAATATATGTACACTGAGACAGAGTTTGTAGAGTAAACATTAGTAACGGACGGCCCTGAGGAGGCGCTCAGATGCGCTAGCACGGGCGCACTCATCGGAGCTAGCCAAAGGAAGTCGTCAAGTCACGCACAAACGGCCACACAGGTGCGATGCAAAACTTTTTTTAATGCAGTAATTTGACTACAAGAAGAGCGACAGTAGAAGCGGTAGTTTTTACATGCGTACATACATACAGTGACTCCGAAGCAGAATACACAAATAAATAAAATACTTAAATGTTGGGGTCCCCTCCCCCGCGTGGTGGCAGATTAAAAATGGCAGGAATTGCGTGGCAGTTCAAATTTTCTCGCAGACTCCCACAGGTCAATGGGGCGGGCGCCTCGGCGGTATACACGGTATATGAGGAAGCGGTTCAGACGCTGATTAACTGGGGGAAGAGTTCGTTGGCAAACATGTCCTCCCAGCTGCTCTCGGAGCAGAGGGGGGACGACATGTTGCTGAACGGGGAGGGGGACCCTTCGTACCCGGAGTCACTGAAGGTGTCCGCGAGGCACGCCTCCTTGTCCAGGCCGCCGAGGTTCGGGGAGGAGTCCGCAGGGAAGTCGGTGTCCGTCGGGGCGTCGCAGCCCTGGATCACCACTTCCTCTGGTTCGTCCTTCACGCACATTTCCACTTCCTCGACGGCGGCGAAGGTGGCCACGATCTCCGCGTCGCTCTCCGAGTCGCTGCACTGCCCGTCGCTCACCTCCTCCACGGGCTTGGTGTAGATGTGGTCCAAGTGGATCAGTCCATTAAGGGCCTCCAGCTTAACTGGTGAGGCCCCCACAGTCGCAGGTGCGGCGGGAGGTACTGGTTCCCCCCCTCCGACCAGGAGCACCGGCGGCTCCTGGCACTCCTGCTCACATGACTTGAGGAACAGCTCTGGGCCAATGATGTCCAGAAGGCCCAGGAGCAGATCAGACTGGAGGGAAGAGAGAGGACCAGTTAGAGCAACCTCCTGGGACACCATCGCATGACCCTCACAGTCATGTGACAGCCAAGCGTGAACACAGCTGTGTTCAACTGCAGAAAGGAAGACATTGTGTCCTATCATTTCATAGTCATACATTTTTATTTTTACATTTTCTAAAGTACATTATTCAAACACAATATATTAGTTATTATACATCCATATTTAACTACATATTTGCATGTTCTGTTGTTCGTCTTCAATAATAATTGGGCAAATTAAAAATGGCCATTTATGCTATATTTTATTCTTTTTTCCCCTATATCTCTACTTTAAGTACAAACCTAATTTTAATTATATACATGTTACATTTTTAATACCAATATGTCCATAATTAAAATTCACATGTAGCATTTTCTTTTTTTCATACTGAAAAAAATACATAAAAATTATTAGAACTTGCAAAGTGAAAAATGCATTTTGTGATATTTTGTTGGAATGTCCAAATAGCTTTTGAATTTTAATATAAATATAAATAATTACAACAAAATTCGACTCTTAAGACACTCACCTCAGAGTCTGCAGGGTCAGGACCATCTGTATCCATTGAGAGGTCTTCAGATTTAGGAACTGCTGGGCCTGCACCTGCTGCGGAGGCACACGTAGCCTGAGTGCTGCGGACTCAGAAGACCCGATCCCCAAATCTGCTTCGCTCCCAGTGGACAACAACACCTGCACCTGGAGAGACCAGCGGAGTGTGAGAGTGAGACACCACTCGGTTCACTGCCCATCTCAGATCCTCCCGACCTGCGAGCAACTGATCGGTTCCTCAGACACCAGCCTCACCTTTTCCTTCGACTCCAGCGCGTCCAAGCCGAGCCGCTGTCTCAGCTCCTCGTTCTCTGTCTGGAGGCCGCTCGTCTGTTCCCGAAGTCGCATGTTCTCGATGTGAAGTTTCTGGTTCTGCAAGAGAACAGCTGTTAGTTGGGCCGAAAAGGCAGAAGCGGCGTCCGAAACTGAAACAGTCTTCCCCCAGGAAACCAATGGAGATTCAATCTACATTCAGAGTGAGACATGATCTCCAGTCTGGCAGCAGGTCAAAGTTAACATCTAGTGTGGTTCCGCTCCCTTATCTGCAGCTCGGCAAACAAGCCCATGAGTGCATCAGCAGCACACTGCGACCTGTTCGACTTGTTTACAGCGCTCACCTACTGGAAATTCTGACTCGGCTTCCTTGAAAAGAAACTTTGACCGACGCCATATACAACTACACTTCAGCTGAAGCAATTTATCTTTTAGGCTGTATACAGCCAGTGCGATAACCTCCAGCTCCACTTTATTACTATGTTATTACAGCCATCAGTACAGTACTTTTGAGTAGAGGACAGTTCTTCTTCAGACTTCAAATGACAGCTGAACCCAATCTATACAACTTAATATTTATACCAACATTTCCAAGTTCATTTCAAAATCAATATTACATCACTAGGTACAGTAACTGAGATACATTACAGATTTTGTGTCCTTCTATATTTTATAACGTACATTTCAGTCAGACTGAACAAATATCGCCTGTTACTTTCAACATTTGCTCGAAGCGCCCGCGGCTGTTTCATTTCTCCAGCTTCAAAGCCGAGGCTGGGGTTGCGTCATATATTGGTTGAAGAGAAACATCGCACCTCCAGTTCCAGCTCCAGAACTTGCTGCTCCAGTTCCCCCATCTTGGCCTTCTTTCTGTCTCTGGCGGTCTGAGCCGCGACTCTGTTCTTGAGCTTCCTGCGAGGAGAAAGAGACGGTCAGCGGAACGTCAGCCTCCGGGGTGTCAGCCATGTTGATGCCACGCAGGCAAGTGGATCCGGGCGGGTCGCACCGATTAGGACGGTACATAATCCACCAGGTCACGGCTGTGCCTTTAATCTCATTTCAGCCTCTTTGTTCGAGTGGATCGATGCCTGGGCGTGTCCCGACCGGCCGCTCGCACAGACGGCCTTTAAATATGGCGATTTGAAAACCCTCCACTGACCTTCGAAGCGCTTTCTCCTCCGGACTCAAGTGGGTCAAGCGCTGCCTCTTCCGCACCGGCGGCCCGGCCGACGTGCTGGACTCGGAGTCCGACGACGCCTGGCTGGAGGACGGCAGGACCACGGAGATGGGCCGGCCGAAGCCGGGCTGGGCGCCGGCGGAGCAGCTCTGCTTCCCGGAGATGAGGAGCACCTTGTGGGCTCCCCCTGCTGCTACGACCACCATGGCTGGATAATCCTGCGCGGTCCCAAACGGAGCGGAAACCGGTATCCGAGTACGTGCTGGTGGAGGGTCGGACTCCGGACCCGGCTGATCTTCTCTGACTGAGGAGGAGGAAGCAGCGATCGTTTTCTACCGTCGTGGTGCCATATGATTGGCTGCTGCCGCCTGTGACGCACGTAAAGCCCTGCGCTCTCATTGGCTAAGAAGTTGAAGCAAACGAGAAGTTTCACTCCGCTTGCGTCAGTTATGTTTAAAACCAAATTTTTATTTTTTATTTTTTTTTATGAATTTACTTAACGTGTGAACGAGTACTCTTTGTAAGTAATTAATAGTGATGCGTAGTTGCTTTGGCTGAGGACAACAACTCGCGTTGCATCATCCTGGAACTTTCCAACTTCTCGGCCGTTTATTCCGAGACTCATTTCCAGTTGCATGAAGGGAATTTACAGCCTCAACTTCCAATGCAAACAGCTCTTGAGCAAGCAAGAGTTCGAAGGTTAAAGTCCGAGATTTCAAATCAGCTGATGCAAAGAAAAGTAGAGATTCCCGAAGATCAACAATCGAATAGCCCTCCAAGTAAACACAATAACAACGTTATCATAGCTACTATGAATAGTAGTAGTAGCTATTTTTATGACTGCAATTACAACTATAGCAGTAGAATAGATTAGAAAGGAAAATAATAACCTACTACTACTGTTTAGTGTTTGTTGTCCTATATTTGAAAAAATATTTGATTCCATTTTGTACTACTGTTGTCGTAGCAGCAGTAGTAATAGTATTTATAGAGAATACAATGTCTTGTTTCCCAGTCTTCTACAATACTACTAGTATAGTGTATTTGTAACAGTATTAGTAGCAGCCACTGTCGTACAGGCTGGAGCGGTATTTGTCGTAAAATAGAAAACAATGTCTTTTCTTCTACTTCAGTAGTAGTATTTACATAGGAGGGGTCGTGGCCTACCTCAGACCCTCGGTGAACCCCCCACCCCGCACCTCAAGTCTCTCAGTGCGAGTCATCTCAGAGCTACCATGTACAGTCTCATGGCTCACTGACTAGTGTTCTGCCTGACACGGTCTCTGCTGAGTCCCAGCTACACAGGGTGAGGGGCAGAGACATCCGGGACCAGCCCATGACTGACAGCCACTCACATTAACAGAGTCAGCAGTTACCCACAGCATGTTGAGGTGCTGCGGGAGGAAAGCAGAGTGCATAGGGAGAACCCTTCACACTCAGACTTAGGACCGGATGCTCAGTACTGCAGGAGCCTGACGGAACCTGTTCAACTGTATGTGACATTTCATCCACTCATTATTTTGTGCTCAGGAACAACAATTGTTTGACTGTCTACATTCCTTCCCACTAAAACAAAACGAGTCCAACAGCTTTCATGACCCACTGAATCGAGTGACTCATCGTTTGAATGGCTGATATGTTCTTCTTCCACTGAAGGTCATTCAGTAGAAGTCCAAACTACTGGTTCTGCTGGCTGAAACCAGTGGCCCAAAGCTCTTCAAGGCTTCAGAGTGATGTAAATGAGAGCAAAAATGAGAGCGTCATTCTGGAACCAAGTCCGATCAACCAGTCCAGTAAGTGAGGTCGAAGTTCATGTGCGGGAGGAGGACTCAACACAACAAGTGGGCCAAGCTTCGCTCCTGAATGAAGCCCTCACACGAGCCAGCTATGTTCTTGGGTTCTACCTCCGACCTTGAGTGCAGCAGGGTTGACTTGTTACCATGTGAACTGCAGTGTCGAAGGTTGTGTGTGAAAGAACAGAATGTTTTGTCCTCGACTCACATAGGTGTCGTCCAGTCTGTCGCCTCTGCAGGAGAAGCTGCAGCCGCCAGAACAAACGTGGGCTTGTTTGCTGAACCTCTGAATCAACATGTGAGAAGATTGTGAAGGAGTGAGTGTATGTGTGTGCCTTGTATAACTATACTTCTGAGGACCAATTCTTGGAAACACATTTTTGCCGGCACCCACAAGGTTAAGGCTCAATATGAGGATCAAGACTTCAAAATAACTGGGTCTTTATAACTGGGTTTCAGTTTGGTTCAGGGTCCTGGTTAAGGATGTTGTAGATGCTTAGGTTTAGGGGGAGAGGCTGGGGAAAGGGTCATGTCACTGAGAGGTCCCCACTCAGATTGTATGTGTGTATGTGTGTGTAGAAGGTAGAAACCCCAGTGAACACACAGAGAACTCACACTTGCTCACCACAAAAACAGAAGTCACAAGACTACTTTGAGTCCGGTTTCACCGAGACAACAACTTTCCTCAACAGCTCTGACACCCACAGGTTGAACTCAGGTTTCGAACTTCGCTGGTCGATATCATGATGTCATCACGATGATGACTCAAAAACACCCACTGGATGAACCACCAAAATCAGCAGGTTAAATTGTGGAAGTTGTTCGAGGTCAGACTGGCAGAAAGAGCATGGGGGCACAAGGAGGCCCTCAGATTCACCAAGCTTTTCCACTGGATGAGAAGAATCACCCCAGGCTTCATATGTTTTATTTGGACTACAACCCTTGCATTTGTACTTTGCATTTGCATTTGAAGTTCATTGACATTCATTTTAAATAAACATTGAAACTTTTGGGTGTGGGTTATTTCAGTACATATTTTGTCCATAAAAAGAGAAAATGATTGACGAGATATGTAGTGCGAAAGTGTTGGAATTTTCAGTTAGAAAAACTTCACTCTCCGAGGAATGTGAAACTTCCCACAAACTTTCATTTCCTGGTGAATGCTCGGTGCACCTGCGTGACACAGCAAGAGTGAGCCAGTAAGATCTACAAGTATGGTTCTCTGGTGTATTTTCTAGCTCAATTTTTCACTTTGGTTTCTGTCACTCCTCCACACGTCACACTTTCAGCCCTTAGTGTTCTTTCAGTTGACTTCTGTTCAGTCTAGTCCAGTCTGTTTTTTCCAGAGGAGGCCTTTGCTTTACCGATGCAGTGTGACTGCTGCGTGGGGCCATCAAAGAAAGAAGGCCTGAACAGCAGAGGTAAAATACTCCAGCAAGGTGAGAGAAGCTGGCAGGAGAGGGAACACTGCCAGTCAGAGCTAAATCTATATACAGTTTATATGAAGATATCGATCATTTCAGTGCCGGATATCGTGCCAAAGGAACTTGCGGGGAATTGAAAAGACATTTTAAAAATCTATTTTCGGGAAGAGAATTATTTTGCCTGCTGAAACTAATTTGACTAAACATTAGATATGAATGTTAATAACTGTGGGGAATGACAAACATGGAGGAGAAAGTGAAAGGAAAAAGTCACTTTTGGAAATGGATGAATGAAATGAATCCGACGAAGACACTCCTGCGCTCCACTCTCTCCTCCGCCCCCCCGAGATTCTGCCTTGTGGGCGACACCTTTTAATGTTCAGTTGCTGCTGCAGCAGTGAAAGGAAGAGGCGTCAGAAGTCAAGTTCAGTCTGCAGGACGAGTGAGACCGGCTGGTTGCCGCTCGACCAGTTTTCAAGATCCTTTGTCGTCAAGTGAACTTGAGTAGGTCTGGAATCCAAAGTGGGAATTTGCATACAGGAGACCAATCTGTCCAGGAAGAGCAGTTCTCTGTTTCCAGGTCGCCTCCACGCCCTGACGTGACTTCAAATGTCAGATTTGATACACATCTTACTTTCAGGGCTGTCAAAAGAACAACATTTTAAATCTCAATTAACCGCACTGAAGCTGAGTTAACACGCAAAACCTGATCTTCTGAAATGTCCTGAACTTGGAGGATTGCCAGCAAATGAACGGATAAAACACTAACTCACAAAGCTAATGGCAGCATCGTCTTGTAGCCTCCCAGTTTGTTTCCTCCGCTCACACAGCCGACTTCAAAGGGGGTTGTTTGGAGAACTAATCGTGAGTTAGGTGAAGTGTTGAAACTGCTGTGATGACAATATGAACTCATTTACACCTGACAGTGACAGTATTGATCGGCAAATGAACTCATACAGGAGCAATTGACGGCAGTGTTTCGGGAGCTCTGGCCTTCATTCAAATCCTATCATGACTTCCTGGAACATTAAAGACTGTTTCTGTTTGAGAACATCTGAAGCAGAAACTGTTGAAACCCGAGGCGTGCGTCTCACCAAGATTAGAATAACTGATTTAAACATGGCTGCTGAGCCGCCGGCAGGGCTTGTCGGTGAGCTCCAAAAATAGACTCTAGACCAGACTGGACCAACTCTGCCGAGATCCCGGAGCTCCTCGTTGCGGTCTGTCATTAAAGCGGGCGGATCCTTTGTCTCACACAGAACCAAACACACATCATAGGACTGTCAAAGTCACTCTTCTTCGGGTCTATCGTCCGCAGACAGACAACCTGACATAAGGAGCTTAGACTCCAAGGTCATGGGGTCAAGTGGCGACTTCCATCTGGTCCTGATCGAGGTTCCCCGAAGTTCCTTTCCTGGCAGTGAAGCTCTACTCTGAGTGTCCGACGGAAGGCTCCTAAATAGACATTTGTATTGCTGCAGGTTTCTTTCCACGCCGAATCACGGAGCTAAAAATGCCCCCCTCACCCAGTACTCCTTTGATCCGCCCTTATTTGTTCCATTTACACTAATGAAATCAGGACAACAAGATTTGCGTGCATGAGGCTTAAGTGTCCTTCTGCAAACCCTGGTGCATGCCGGGTAAACAGTCACACCCGCGTCCGCACACCGCAACGTCGTTACAGGACAGAGGTTGCTCGATCCGGGTGGCGGGGCGGGGGTCACACCCTGGGATTGTGGCCAGCTGCAGGGGGCTGGGGGAGGGTGTTTGCTCACCTCCTCCCATGTTACACATCCTGCTTGCTACCCATGATGCACCGGGGTGTTTGCCGCTCCTGCAGCGTTCCCACAGCAGCCCGTGATGCGTTCACTTCCACACTGCTGCCCAACATTCTGTTCACTAGACTGCTGAGAGTGAATGACTTCAGGAGGTTTGGAGAGGAGCTGCTCAACAACACTTGAGTGCGCTCGCACCTGCAACCTCTGCTCAGTGAGCTGCAGAGAGCGCAGTTCCACACCGCACACATTTACATCGCTCTTTGAATATAGTTCAGAGGAAAATAGAGAACCGAAATGGTTCCTTCTTAGACACCTAAAAAATGAAAGTTAGCCTCTAAATGTAACCATTGAAAAAAGGTGATAAATAATATCATGATCTCAAAACAAGTTTTGGAATATACTTTTTTTTTATTTCCACAGTCAGACTCAACAGTGGAGATCTGCCTGTTAAACAGGAAACAGTGGGGAAAAGTGGAAGTTAAAAGGCTAAAAGTGTCGTTACATTGACACTTCAATGTAAGTGTCGTTACATTGAAAATGTAACGACACAGTGAAAGTAGTACAGAAAAAAATATAAATGTCAGTGACCCAATAGTGACAGATATCCAAGTTCATTATTTAATTTTATTTGTATTTTTAAAAATAATCGAATGTATTTCTTAAAAAAAGTTTAAAATAAATAAATAAACATCGTTGAAGAAAATAAAAAAAAAAAAAAAAAATATATATATATATATATATATATATATATATATATATATATATATATATATATATAAAGTTAAGCAAATGATATAGTCTTTAAAACATAAAAGTTGAAAAACATTTAAACAAACGTGACTGGCCGACCTCAGCACAAACACCCCTCAGTGTACTGGGTGGGTGTGAGAGCTGCTGGCTGGTGTTTCCACAAAGAGCTGACGGAGCGTTCTCGATGTTCTCTTGTTGACCCTCTGTTCCAGCTCACAGCGCAGCTCTTCGGAAGGGTAGGATTGGCAAAGAGTGGAGAAGCGGTACAACACGCTCCCTGGAGCCACGGCGGTTGTGTGTGGCTCGCTCACGGTGGCGCAACACTG
This sequence comes from Synchiropus splendidus, assembly GCF_027744825.2. Classification (NCBI taxonomy): domain Eukaryota; kingdom Metazoa; phylum Chordata; class Actinopteri; order Syngnathiformes; family Callionymidae; genus Synchiropus; species Synchiropus splendidus. The sequence goes on from NC_071340.1 coordinate 17,145,530, forward strand.
ACGTGACGAAACGTCCTTCATCGGCGCTGCAGGCTGCTTCTCGTTTTACTTCCTCTCGGTTTTAGCCAATTCATCACCACACACGCTTCTGCTTAAACCCGCCAGCACATTCGAAGCTTCATCTCCAGTGAGATAGGAACCATCTGTGGCCGCAGTTGACCCTGACACGAGACAATCTGCCCTCTGCTGCCCCCTGGCGTTGCTACAACCACACTGCTCATAGATGTTTCAATCCACAACATGTTTTAATGATGCTGATTGTTGCCGTACAGTCCGGTGAGTATGGCACCTGAAGCATCAGGTCTCCTTCCAAGCCCCACCCTCCTGAAACGAAGGTGTTTTCAGGTGACGCTGAGACTCACCCTTTCTCCAGTCCTGGATCTGTGTCCCGTGACCACCTCAACACTCGTCACTCGTCTGCTCTTGGAGGAGCTGAGTTTCTGCCTTGGGTCTCTGCTGAGTGACTGACCCTGCTGAGGTGAGATCATAATGAGAGTCAACCATCACATCATTTCGTCCCTGAAACACCACGGAATTTATTTATTACCGTTGTAAATCACCTTCTGCCACTAGAGGGCGCTATGGTTTAAATTATAGAAATTGTAACGTCATTACGCGTGGTAAAAAGAAAGTTTTAAATCATGTTTTCTGATGCTGATATTTGCTTAAAAGTCACAAAAGGTTTTCTTAAAACCAAAACAAATTCTTTATTTCAACAGTAACAGCACAGACTTCCCATTCAAAATCAAAACTGAAAATGACAACAGCATGTCTGCGCGCAAAACTTTTTATTGATCAAAAAACCCAGTGGTTTTTTTTTAAATTCTGGGATAAACAAACCAACAAAAAAGACTCCCACCAAGATCCCACCCAAATGTGTTTTGGTCATGATTATTAGAATCTTTTTGTATTGTTTGTTGTTTGTAAAAAAAAAAAAAAACACGCTAAAAGGCCTTGATATGTAGTTCGATATTTCAAATTGACTCAATGCAAAATGCACATTTGCAGCTCATTTGAATGTTGGAAAAACCTTATAGCAAATCGAGTGGGGCCTCGTATGGATGTCAATAATCAAATTAAGCTAACACCATAGAACCAACAGGAATTAGAACCCAACCATCAGGTCAGTCGGGAGAAATAGGCAGCGATATTTGAGCCCATCTCGCGCAGGCTCGTCTCTGCTGTCTTTTGTTTTTGTCTGCTGCACCTCAGGGTCGCCCTAAGGACGCAACCTTCAGCTTTTCCTGGGAAGTGCTAGGATCATGAAGCATATTTTTGTCATTAAACTTGATAACTTCAGGGACGGACCAACCAAACAACAATAGTTTTTGCCATTTGTTCTGGCTTGAGCACCAGCCCCCGGAAATGTCCATGCACATGCCCTCTCCACGTCCGAACTCATCTTGATCTTTCGTTCAATCCAGGCCTGTGGGTAGCACCACATCATAACATCACAACACAGGGTGGACATGTGACCAGGTTGATCATGAGTTTCATCTTCGTGTTTTAAACAGGTCAAACGCTACATGCCACCACGACACCCGCTAGCGAGCAATCTGTATCCACTTCTGCTGCTTTCAACTAAACTGCTGTTTTTGACGGACTTCTATGTAGAGCGTGAGCTTCTTAACGGTTTCTCCTCTGCACTGGGTCTGTGTCAGCAGCGATAGCTTGCTGCTCGCTATTATCGCTAATGTTGCTAAACGCTAAGGCTAATGATGTCGTGTCAATGAATCGCAGTGTGTATCTAACCCTGTGCACAGTTCAGCCGTGTTTCACTTGAAACTGAACGCTCTTTCATCGTGGCCTCCCATGAGAGTTTCCCACTGAGCGGTGACATCATCGCACACATGCAACATACTTGGCTGGAGTCAATAGTCATCACTGTGTTATCCTGGGCAAAATCATTTCCCATCCACCCGGGGCTCCGGGGCCCCTTAATTGCTTTATGTAATAATATGATGCCCGCGTATGGGCGCCATGAATGTAAACCCCTCCCCCCATCATCTCCCTCCATCATTAGAACGTAATGTCACAGCAGGACAACAAAGAGTCGATTCACAGACCTTCACATGTTCCCTGCAGATATTATCCTCTATTGTTCATTTCATATTTATTTATTTATCCAGCCGAGTCACTGTGAGACAAGTGCTTCCTCACATGATCGGACCTTTCAGATCCGAACGTGTCACTGTGACGATGAACTTCTCGTTTCAACTCTGACCGTTGCTGGACAAAAGTATGAGGCTGAGAGAACGTGTTTCCTCCAGGGCTGAGAGGGACTTCAGTTTGGTGGTCCCAGCATCTCCACCGCCATGTCTGAGACCATGGTTCTCAGTGGTCCAGGTTACACGAGTTCAATCCAGGGATCTTGTTCATGAGTGAGAGGAACATGGAGGAGAAAGAGCTGAGCTAGGAGACAAAGCTCTCCACTGACCAGAATCATTTCTCCTCTCCCCCTGTGGTAAGAAGTGACTCATAGACCCAGACCTTCTCTGCCTGGGCTCTCTGAGAGAGAGGAGCTCAGTCATCCAGGAGTGACTCAGAATGGAACCAGTTAAAATAGCTCATGTCTGTCGTGAGGTCTGTGGAGGTTTAGGAGCCAGACGCAGGTTCTGAGTTTAACCATGGTGTTTCATCCAAACACAAACCTGAGAGGGCAACACAAGAGGAGGATGAGGTCAGAACTGGACATGACAACTCAATGACTAGACGGGATGTGACAAGACAAGATGTCTTCACTCGACTTGACTTGATGAGCCAGAACTCGATGTGGAGACTTCACAGGGAAAGGCAATGACTAGACTCGATGAGACTCAACCAGACTGTTAACTGACTAACTTCAAAAAAAGACGGACTTGATGTGATGGCACTTGACCATATAGTTACTTGACTTGAAGTGGAGACTTGACTTGACTTGACAAGGCAAGACAAGACGATGACTTGATTGGGTGAGATGGGACTTGTCTAGACTGCTAATGACTTGATGTGGAGACCCGACAGGGCAGGACCATGACTTGACTAGATGAGACTCGACCAGACTGGAACAGAGGGGCAGATAAAAGGGAAACTAACCCCACCAAAATAAAACAAGAAATAAATAACCCAACATTCAAACTCACAGATGAACTAAACATGACAGGAGATGTGTGACGATGTTAGGGCGTCTCCTGGACTAGAGAGGTGTCCACCTAGGAGGAGGCCATGGGGCAGACCCACTGCTGAGGTGAGGTTTCTGGGACCAGGTAAGTTGGGACCTCTTTCTTACTGCTTCACACGGAACACATTTACTTCACTGAACATGTGAAGTTCCAGAGCAGTGGCTCTCACCCATATTTTGGAAAGTCCCCATTGACAAGGATTTACAGTGGGGTAAAAACTGTTGAACTCTGAATGAAAGTGTGAATTTTCAATCAGCTACTAACAAACTATTTAAATACTTGCGCATTAAAACTTAAACGAATGTTATTTTTAAAAGCTTAACAAATAAACTATACATAAATATGTTCTCTTTATTTATGTTTTATTTTCTTTATTTTGATATACTGAAAAAAAATAATAATGACAATGTTAAATTAAACAATGCCTAAACTTATGCTAATATCTCATGAACCACCCCTGTTTCTAACGCCTCTTCGACTGAAATGTTCGATACCTGGATTGACCAGAAGGGGGCGAGCTCGCCATGAAGGTCTGATCCGGGATCAATAGCGCCTGTTGCTCCGATGATCGAAGTGATCCACCAACTCGGGTCCAGAGTCAGGGCCGTGCTTTGCTCTCCTCTGCCGTCTCCCTGCTACTGAGTCGTCGACGTGTCACCGCGCGGACATGTGGTGCCGATCAGCCTTCATGAAAACTGAGGCCCGGTCCGGTCCAATGTGATCTGTAAATGATTTTGCCGTGCAGGAAAGCGCGGGGATCATTCGGGGATTCTTCTGTTCCTCCCTATTATTTATTTGTTTTGTTGTTTTTTCCCCAGCTCACACACATGCGGCCCATTTCCTGCTGACCCAGAAGCGGGTCACAGTTGGTTTTAATCATGACGCGGTGACAGCAGCACAAGGCCTCTGTTGTTGCTGGGCTCACAGTTAAAGGTGCAGTCTGCAGGTTTGACGGGAGGATCTCATGAGCTGTGGTCTCCACTCTCCCATCCAGGCTCAGGAGAGGGTCTACTCTGAGTATCAAGCTGAAGCCTGGCCTCCTCATGTAAGCAAGCCTTGACACTTGAGGACCAAGGGTTGCACCACCAAACTGAATGTCAGAGTCGGCTGATAATGCTGCTGTTGTTCAGGAGAGACAAAGTCTGTGTGGCACTGACAAGCGCTGCCGTCTCTACTGTGGCTTCCATCTGAAGACTTAGACTTAGATCTTCTTATTATATTCTATATTATCAGAATAAATCAAATACAAATATATTTTTAAAATGACATCATCTGATCATAACATCTGACATTTATTTCCATTTATATTTCCAAGCACCCACTGCTGAAATTCTGATTTTATTCTTCGCATTGTTTTCGCATACATTGAATGTTTATAAATTTCCATATTTATATCATTAGTTTAGCTCCATTTCAGCGTATTTTTTGTCCTCGAAAAGCTTTACCCCTTTTTTCATTCCGCATCAGTCATATTTAATATTCATCATGCAAGTTCAGAAAGCACTTTTATTCCATCATTCAAATATGCAGTGTATTTGATTTATTTATTCATATGTGTTTATAAATGTCTGTCCATTATCTTGCAAATGTTAGGATTTTCTCATTTATTTTCTTATTTTCTCTGCCTAAATCCTCATGTCTGCATATATTTCATGTATGTTTTTAATTGAATTTAAAAAATATAAATGCATCTCTATTTGTATTTTATTCATTTGTAATGTATTCAGCCTTTCATTTCTCATTTATTGTTATTATCATTTACTCATGTATTTATTCATCTTTTCACACTTGAGTATTAATGTATCCCAACAAATCTATTCCTAACATTTTCAAATCCATCTCCAACTTTTGCACAGTTTTTTTATTTCCGTCTTTATTTACTGCCACTGAGCGATGAGACTGGTTCCCACGTTCAAGTCTTGGCACGAGTTTGACTCCGCGAACGCCAAACAAGCCTTCGATAAAGCGCTGGATGATGTGAGAGAAGATTATCTTGAAAGAACATTGAGTCAATTGAAATATAATTCTATTTAATGACATGTGGGAAAGTTTCCTGGTCATAATCTGCTGAGTCAGTAATTACACGCTGTGGTCACATGATCAACAGAAACAATCAACAGCAGCTGCCGTGAAGTGCAGAAGATCGAATTAAGTTCTGAGGATGTCAGAGCGTTTCAGGGAGGAAAGACAGGCGTGTTCTAATGGAGTTTGGAGAAATACCTGATGTGATTATGACCGGTGGATCTCAGTCCTTCCCTGTTGCAATGACCCGCTCAGCCTTTCCCCCTCAGAGTATGGCGAAGTACTTCACATCAAGGCGGGAAGACAGCGACTCTAGCCTTTTGGTCCGGGATATTCTCCACTCTTCTGATCTGTTGCCAGGTCCCAGACTCAACAGCCAATCCTCTTGCGTCTTGGGTCCACCCCGGCATCTCCTCCCAGTTCAATATCTCGCTCTTGAAGGTTCTACGCTCAGTCTCTCCTGGATGACTGAGCTACTCTCTCTGTCTCATTGTTACTTTGTTGAGCCAGCTTCCAGGACACTGAAAGAGGCTGTATGAAGTAAAAAAAAATAAATAAATACATCCGACAAAGTAGGTCCATCCTAGACTTCCGTGCCTGCGTCACACTCAATCCAAAATTTTGATTCAACGCGTACTAGTATGTGAAAACACTAATGCAGTAGCGACACTGTCGTCCTCAGCAACACAATATGTACGTGAAAAACATTGTAAATCATAACGCAGTTTGTGAGGCCTTTTGACACGTGCAAGACAGAACTTATGTTGCACACGACTAAGAAATAAGCAGAAAATCGGCAATGTGCTGCTGAGAAATTCATTTGTTTGCTTCTCAATTTGGAATTTGTTCACACTACAGACTCATTCCCAGATCGAAGTCCAGATGGGTCTGGCTCAAGAGGGGTGTTTTGGCCTGGACTTCTCTGGCTGACGGACAATCGAGTGTGTGAAATTGTGTTTCAGTATTTGGGCAAAAAAGAACAACATCACAATGGGTTCCACGTGAGTGAACAGTTGCCTTTCACAAAACAATGTGTATAGCGCCCCCCAGCTGAAACCAAAGCACGGCACAAACCCACTTTGAACTTGGTCCTTTAGTGGCTACTTTGACATTGTCAGACAAAATTGATGGGCACCTTTTAGGTATCCGGGCCCCCAAGTGGCTGTGAGAACCCTTGATAATGTTTAAAACCAGTGAATAAATTTGAAAATGCCATGTCTCTGTGTGCATGGCTGATCTGGATATTTCTGGAACTGATGATGTCACATCATAAAATAATTTACCGTCTACGTGGAGCACTGGAGCGCCACAACAGTCCTGTCACATGCACTACATCGTGTCCACGTGGGGACGACACTGTTTTGATCAGACAGACTCTGTGTGGATGATGCTGAAGGTCGCTGCTTGGTTTGCCTAGTTGGAGGGACGGACCTGCTGCAACTGCATCGGTTGTTTTAAATTAGAGTGAATTCGAATCAGGGAGCCTCGACAGAAACTTCTGAACCTGTGGATCCGCTACAGAAATGAGCCCGGTGGGCTCCTGGAAGGTCCCACGGGAGGGTCGTGTTTGTTTTAAGGTGGTACGACAGCGCTGTGAACAAGGCCAGCCGGAGACTCCACAACCAGGAAGCGGATTCCTCCGAGGAGAACCGGCCGCGCGCGCGCGCAGAGCAACGAACGCCAGAACCGGGTCAGACTTTTGTCTGCGACTGGAAAGTTTCGCGGCTCGGCGGAAGTTGCGGTGCTTCCTTAACTGAGGCGAGGGTGAGAACGATCGGTGGGAGGGGAGAGAACCCTTTTGGGGGTGAGAGAGAGAAAAAAAATCACGTGTTTAGAGATCAAAGGAGATCCGCTTTGTAGAGGAGGAGGAGGAAGAGGGGGAGGAGGGGTGAGAAAGAAAGAGGGAGACAGAGAGAGAGAGAGAGAGAGCGCAGTGTAATTGACAAGCAGTGGTGAAATAAACACGCTGCGGCTCCGGTTGCACAATTCTCGCCGCTCTCCACGCATCCAGCAGCCCCGACCCGATTCACGAACCCGCCTGGAATGATGTTCCGATCGGCGCCGGCGAGATGATGGTTCTACCGCGGAGAGGTGCTGGTGCCGGAGGAGGCTCGGAGCGTGTGTCGCTGGTGCTGCTGATCCTGGTGTCGGCCGCCTCTCTCGGCACCGCCAAGGATACCGCCTTTGTGGAAGTGGTTCTGTTCGAGTCCAGTCCCAATGGAGATTACACCACGTACACGACGGGATTGCAGGGACGCTTCTCCAAAGCCGGAGCCACGATCAGCGCGGAGGGGGAGATCGTTCAAGTACGTCTCGCTTCGTATTTCAGCGGGAGTCGGGCACGAGTCGCAGCCGGGGGCGCGTGCAGCGGCGCCGGCTGCGACTCGGACCGAGCTCGCCTGCTGGAAAGTTCCTCCGCTGGCTCTTGTCACAAGTGCTGTGCGAGTGTGTGTGTGTGTGTGTGTGTGAGAGAGAGAGAGAGAGAGGATGGTCCGGTGGTCACAAGATGGCTCCGAGCTTTTGGGAATCTTCTGCAGGTTAATTCCCGAATCTCAAATTAGCATCTCCGGCTAACAGCTTTCATTAGCAAACACAAACTGTGTGGAAAGTTAGCATAACTTTCTGGACGCAAACCCGCGTCTTCACGCATTGAATTAAACATGAGTCACTGTAGACTCACCAAAGTTTGCATCCCAAACAGCGCAGTTCCCGTTTCCTCCATCCTAGCCTGTCCCAGCTAGCCAGGGCGCCGCCCTCCCCGCCACTGGCAACCTTTGGAAACGCCCCCTGCAGGAGGGGTTGGAGCAGCGCGATGCGTCTCCGTCCCTCGGTGCCAAGTGTTTATTAGAAGTTTTCCTCTGATTGCTTCATCTGCTTCAATCCAATAAAGCCTCGAGGCAGAGACAGTGTGGTCATGTGCCAAAGCTTTCATGTCTTCTGCCGTTTTCACCGAGCCAGAGTGACCTGGAAAGAGTGATTGATCACTTTCCAGTGACTTTCTGCAGGATTGATGACACTAGTCGGTCCCTCCAGGTTCTCGCAAACCTTTGTTATTTGAATAGTTGCGGCTTGGTTATGCGGCAGACTTAAAAAAAATGCTGTGAAGGCCGTCCCCCCAACTATGCAAACCAAGCAGCAACCTTCAGGCTGCATCCACACCGAGTTGTGGATGTCCACACGTGACGCGGTCGAACACACACAATGTAGTAGACATGCCTGTAGTCTGTAGTAGGACTGTAGTGGTGCTCTAATGCTCTAGAAACACATACCAAGATAGTGGAAGTACATTATTCCCTCGGCTACACATTCTCTTGAGGCGGGGCTACCGTCTGATTTGTTTACCTTTTTAACTTGCTGAACATGCTAAATGAAAATTGATAATAAAATAAGTTCGTCTTTTTTATGATGATGTTCCGTGAGTGGTTCCCGGGCGTGTAGTGACGCTTGTTGTGTTGTTACGCAGCTCCTCACAAGGGTGGAGTCTGACGGACGTTTGGACGGGGTGGGGATGTAGAGTGTCAGAAATAGCATGGAGAGAGATCTCGCCGTCAGCCGTGTTTGTTTACGTTCCCCCCGTACACTGTTTGGCGTCACACATGACTTCATCTCAACACGGAGGGAGGGAATATGATGGCGCACATGCCGCGTAGAGCAGTGGGCGAAAGCAGACTGAAGTGATTGGTGGAATTATTGGGAAAGTCGCTGTGATTGGACAACATTGCTGCGCCTCATAGAACACGGTTGGAATTGCGTCCAGAGTTGCGATCGCAACATCGCCATCTCCCTCGCAGTGTAATACTGGAGCTGACATGCAGGGGTGCACGGTATGTGCCGCACTGGTCCCGGAACATGGTCAGAGGTGAAGTGTGTCAGGAGTTGATGTGACTTCAAATATAAGTTGAAGTCCATAAGCATGTGATGATTGTGTAACTGAGCTAATTCAGCATCTCATCCATCTGCCATGCTGCTGACTGAAGTTGATACAGAGTTGTTTACACTTCATGTATCTCACTCATGAAATTCACCTCTATGAATATGATTATTCAGAACTTCCACCGGCTCTCTGTTTTGTGGATGGTATTCTGTAGTTGTTCCCTCTTAATTTAGTTTAGTGAGCGATGCTTTTCGATAAACCTTTGAGAAGCAACTCGGTCTAGTTTCTACTAGTGAGTTTCTGAACTCAAAGTCACCATGTCCAGAGTGTGATCCATGTGGTCCCCTGGTGTTTACTGTGTGAAAATACACTGCCATCTTGTAGAAAACATTTTAGTTTGTCCATCCACAGTCTGTTAAAATGCTGAAAGTCAAATGTATATTACTGACTTTAAATGTGTTTGCACTGTTGTTTGGTGAAAAAGCTACGCTCACGCAGCTTAGCAATAGAAAGTCAGGCGTGGAAAACTTGCTTTGCAGAGTAATGCTAGCGTGGATGCTTGACTGGAAGTCAATTCATCTGCTGCAAGACCACGAGTTCTGTTCCCACAAGTGGCGAGACGACGGCAGTTCTCGCTGCGTCAGTCATCATCCAAGTCTGTCGGATTGGGCCGACACGCGTGTGCAGCGGCGCTTCTTGTCACCTGCCAAATGTTGCGCCACAAACAGCGACAGTAATTTACTGGTTTTGCGTGCTGATGTTTGCACAACTGCTGCCAATATGAACACTGCTGCAAGCCTCTGAAAAGGTTCCTCAGAGTGCAGACGTTTGAAGCGCTGCTGACATGTGGAGGGGGGGAATCAAAGAAAGGGATGCTCACAAAAACAGCCCTGTTTACACACAAGTGCGGCCTCTCGGCGCCACTCAACTAACCACACCGAGCCGCCGGACCTCAGCTTTACATCGAAAACCACATCTATTTAGGTTTGCTTTCTTTGCTAACATAGCCTCTGACCACTTGGAGGCAGCTTATACTTTGTCGCGCTGTAATGAGCGGCAGCTTCGACGACGTCTCCTCGCTTTTATAGCAGGATTTATGCACGCGGAAACTGACAAGCAACAACAACCTGAAGAGTATAATTTGAAAGCGCTATTGAATTCCTCACTTGTAAAATAACATGGCGGGAACGCAGCGCGGTGTCCTGGCGGATCTAGTGTTACTCCTCTGGACCCGAGCTGTGTGAAAATATTTGGGTTTCGGGTCGCCCGTGCTGACCTTGGTGAGAGACTTAGCCGAGGTGTTCGCGCTTGTTTGTGTCTGGTTAGAGTTACCTTGTGTGCACAGCGGTGGTCAGACCTCAGCAGGTAGAGGGTTTACATCCCGGCAAGCGGTTTGGCGGCGTTCCTGAGCAAAGACAAGACCCTAATCACTGCTTCCTCATGTCCCTAACTCCCTTTTTACTGATTCCCCAAAGCTAGCACCTGCTCCTCTGAAGAACACCAGGTACACGCCTCGGGCTAAAGATAATAAATTAACTTCATTTGCCCTCTTTCTTTTGAGAGAGCGAGGGGGGGGTTGATGAGTGCTCTGCTCCCTGGAGCTTAAAAGTCTCTTTCTTGATTGCTGGAATTTTAATTGAAGCAGCCGAGTGTCTCCTGGTGCAGCAACCCTTGTTACCTGAGGAGACTTGGAGCAGAGTATTTACAGAAGCGGCTTTTCACGGCTGCTGATCAGTGGCTTGTTGCCGTCCTCGCTGCCAGATGCCTCCTGCTCCACTCCTGCCCCGGATTAACAGAAATTGTGGTTTAGGCAACAGGCGGCACGAACGCTTGCGGCGGGGGTTTGAATGTCGTCATTTTCAGGTCACCGTGGGCGAGTGCGGTGAGCTTGAGGAGTCGACTCAGTCTCAGAAATTGCTCTCACCGTTGCACACACTCGACCTACACTTGTATGACAAGTTCAGCTAGGAGCAAAGTACCTGGCTGGTTAGCCCACTGGGTAGCAGCGAAGATGATCGGGAGGAGGTTGTGAGCATAAGCCTCCGACGTCACTTTGGGTACAAGTGTCTTCGACGAACATGTACCATGCTGGTTTATCAGTGGAACCCTATTAGCAATGGTACTTTTTGCTGGTAGCTATAAGTTTAGCATAGCTGTTAGTTTAGCTACTTAATCGAAGAGGTTTTACATGGAAATATATCCTGTTAGAGTGGCACAGTGGGGCAATGGTTTGCACTGCTGCCTCTCAGAGAGATGGTTCAGGGTTCGAATCCAGCTCTGGATCTTTCTGGGTGGAGTTTGCATATTTTCCCCATGCCTACGTGTGTGGTTTTCTCTTGGTACTCTGCAGTCCTCACCAATTGGACACTCTAAAATTGCCCCTAGGTACGTGTGTGTGTGCCCTGCGATGGACCAGCGACCTGTCCAGGGTGTATCCCTGTCTCTCGCCCAATGACCAGCACTCCCCGCATCCCTGAACTGGACTAAAGCGGTGGTCAACTGTCGATGTATATATATCCTGTGAGTGATTATATACCCAATTTCAGTATTCATTCCATTTCAGTATTTTGTGGACTTTTTTTTGGTTGTTGTGGCCAAAAATGCCTGGCTTTGCGGCAGATTATAAAAATAAAAGCGGTGAAAGTTGTGATCATTTATGGTTCTGGAACAGAATCATGGCAGATAAGGACGTTTGTGACCTTTGACCTGTATTGGGGCCTGTAGATTTAAACTTTGCAACAACGTGGGATTTTCGAGGATCACCAAATGCCTAAACCACGGCCATGATGAAGGTGCTCTGGGGCCGTTGCTCGTCAGTACTCCAATATCGGCACCAAATGTATCCACTTATGGAATGTTTCTAGGCTGCCGCCAGCTGATGATGTCACATACGACACCTGACATTGTAAAACTGTTTAATGGATGAATGGAACTTCAAACGAAGGATTCCATGGTACTTTCTAATATTTAGCAACCAGGAGTTTGTTTGCCAGACATGTTGTTCGACTTGTAAACCATGGGTCTTAAACTGATCTACAAACATCACAACTCAATGACTGCTCGTGGAACTTAAGTCATGCATCAACCAGACATATGTGTCTGTTCACAATGAGCAGTCGGCCTCCCTGCTAGCTTGGGTTCTCCACGTTCTCACAGTTGACAGTCCAAATGGCTTCCAGATGTTCCTGATGCAACTGTTAGCCGGTGTCATCTGCTGCTCTCCTGGTGGTGTTGCACCTCTCATCGTGAGGCGGCCACTCGCGTCCACATCTGCGTCGCATTTCCCGTGGGCGCGTGCCGTCCACATGTGAGCGCCACGGCAGCGAGAGAACCAGATGGAACTCATAGTGCCATGGGTCAGGACCAGAGGGAATAATGTGGCTTCAGCCCACTTCCTGACACAAAGAGTCTCTCCATATGAAGAAGAAGAGGGTGAAGACGGTCCCTCCTGAGACAAGGGAGGGTGACCGTTGCTGTGTTTGTCCAGAGCTCAGACAGTGATGAGCTGAAATACTGGAGCGCCTACCTTGGAGCTGGCAGAAGTTGTGTCGCACTGCTTTTAGACTATAATGAGAGCTTTAGTGGTTTAAGGCATCCAGCGCTGTTTCTCACCGCAGCCTGGAAACCCCAAGAGGCCATAACAGGCTGGTCCCAGACGGGAGGTGCCTGGCAGCGGGGACACTCCCAGCACAGGGAGAAGCAACAGTAGCAGCACACAAACGTTGGTTTAAAAGGTTAAAAGTGCTGCTCCTCATTTATTGGCTGGCGGTCGGCGATGTATTTTAAGTGCTATCGTCTCTGGAACCGCCACCCTGTTTGCCTTTCATGTCCCAGCCAAAGTAATTTGAGGCTTCTTTTCTCCCGTTTTCAAAATAGAACAGACTAAACTGTTTTTCTCTCGCTGTCTTGCTCGCGAGCCCTCCCCTCCAGCAGACGCACCATCGCCGCTCTGCTCCTTTTTGTTGCTGCCAAAAGTCGTCATGCAGCTGACAATGCGGAGGAACGGATTTAAGTGAAGGATTCCGGTGGGTAGAACTGAGCCCCCAGTGGTTCAAGTGGATGCTAGAGCCCCAAGAAAAGTTTGGTGTGATTGGTGCACGTAGCCATGAGCGCGATGATGCTACCATGCTAGGAGCGTGAGCTGTAGCTAGCCGCCGGTTTCCGTTTTTTTGTCAGTCAGCTTCTCCCAAAAGTTGTGGCCCCCAAACGTCCGCTTTCATCTACGTGTCCAAACGTATTTGACAGTGCGCGGCTCCTCCTGGCACTTTCGCTCCCTCTGATCTGCTCCTCCCCACTCACCTCCTCGCTCTCTCCACCTGGAGCCGCTGCGTGTCGGTACTGGTGGCCCCCGTAGCGATGCCGACGTTTGAAGTTGCGCTCCTGCTTTGATTAATGCTGGTTCTCACTGCGCCTGCCGCTCTCCTCCTGTTTTCCTGTTGCTCGACACCTTGATGATGAAACACTACTATTTTGTAAAAACCTTTTCAGAGTTGTCCCTTTCCCGAGAGGCGGCAGAACAAAACTGGGCGAGAAACACATGAAATCTAGTCAACTGAAAAGTCTTGATTTGCACTTAGCATCACGATTATGACTAAGAAATGCTTTGGAAATGGGAGGACTGTTTCTTTAATAATACAAAAATGGTTAAGAATTAGCAAAGTGAAACTTGTAGAAATTATTAAGCGGATAAATTGTTGACAGATTTAATGATTTAATGTCTGGTCCTCCACATCTTCAATAGATATTTGGGGTGGCTCAGGTCAGGAGGTCTCTGTAAGGGGTTCGACTGGGAGGAGGCCCTGGGACGGACCCGGGGAAACACTGGTGGGATGACCTGACCTCTGTATTACTCCAGATGAGATGGTGGAGTCGTCTGGGCCCAACCTCTGACCCTTGTCTCTGCTAACCCTGTTTCAAAATCAGAATCATTTGTTTGTCTCTTGTAGAACCCTGTTATGTTTGTAGCCTGACTGTTCTGTGTTCTGCCAGTTTTACTTTGGGGTTAAGTGGTGGCTGTGTGATACGACGAGATGTGTCAAAATGTCAATTAACATTTGTTGTTGTGACATGATGATATTTAGGGAGAATGTAGTCAAGGAAGGAGTGTGTATTTTGCCGAGGCGGCAGTGCTCTAGGAGACCCGGCATGCGTGGATGTGATCCACATTGGAGAGCCGCGTCCAGAAGCTTATTTGCACCGCTCGATTAAAGAGAACCAACTGTGACTCTGAGTCTCAGTGTCTACTGAAGTCATCTTTGAGACTTTCTTGTATTAAAAATATGTTTAAAGTACACTGAAGTCCACCTGACTACCCACGACATGCCGGTGCCGGCTGTCACATTCCGCGGAGCTGGAGAGTGCAGCGCCCTGTCATACGTAACATTCAAGTCCAGTGCTGCAAGTACACCTGTGTTTATTGAATTTATAATGTGGTGTTATTCAGCGTGGGGAACAATGTCCTACTGAGGAGGGGAAGAGCTTAGCTTCATGACTTTCTTTCACCCTCCTTGTGTCCGACTACTGTTCAAGAAAGATGCGTATCTAGGCATCGACAGCTGTGGTGTGTACTCAGCATTAGCCACTTGGCACACCTGGGATTCAGTCTTCATGAGATGGTTTGAGGTCATCTTGCGCTGCAGCTGCCACTTGTTCTCTCTGATTGGACGTTGCACGACTCCAGGCTTGACTCTTGTCGTCTGAGAATGCCAATGTCTCTAATGTAAACGTTGAGGTGAGCTCACCTTGTGATGGCATCTCAAGTGACCCCTCCAAACCGGCATGATGACCTGTCAATCAAATTGCCAGGGCTGGCGCTGTATTTCAAGAAGTGAGATTGTCCCGCGGACAGTGACAGGGCCGTGTGTTGACTCTGGAGCGTGGCTCAAGGCCACTTGTTTCCAGTTCCGTACATACTGAGTCATGGTTAGCGTGGGCTGCTCTGGCGTGTCACTCTGTTCTTCGATCAAACGTCCGTCTTCTCAGCCCACATTTCCATCCCCTGACCCAGAGAGGTCTGTGGCACAAGGGCCGGGAGGTCGAGGGTTATGAAATGACAATGCTCACAGTGGCTTATCCAAGCAGAGGCGCGCTTTGTTGTGGTGCAGGAATGTGCTGACTAACCGTGGAACACCACAACGCCGGCCTCCTCTTTTGTTGTGCTTTTTGGGCCAGTAGACTCTGAAGGTAGATGTGCTCGGAGTTCATTTCACTCCATCGGCCGTCTCCTTCCTCACAATGCACTCGTGCCCTCCTACTACAGGTTTGTTATCACAGATCCAGCCACGAGGCCGAGACTGCCGAGTCTAAAGTCCTCCATTTGTGTTTTCTTACATAACCGTAAACAAACGGTTGTTTACTACAACATCCTCCCGTCAGGTCCCTCGGTTCACTTCATGGAGGCTTGGCATGTTGAGCAACGTCCATGCTTGTCGTTAGCAAAACTTCTTCATTGTCTATTTTTATTTAGGCCACTGGGCCGTTATTTGTAGGTCAGGATTTTGAGCGGCGGAATGAGAGAGTCCAGATTTGCTCTTTCTCTCTCCACAATGTCACATAGAAGGCCCTAATGAATCGGTCGGTAGCTATGCAATTCTCCGAACAGTAGTTTGAAGAATTTCCTCTTCGTGTTGTGTAACACATACGCTTGTGTGGCTACATTAAAACTGAACTGAATCAGGACATTTCTTCACAACAGCAAAGGTCCATTTCAATGCATGCAGCCACGTTATTGCATAAAGTGCAGAACTCGACTGGTTTTCATTCAACGGATATAGAAATTTAAATCCGTGACAAAGACACTTGCTTCCATCTTGACGACTAAAAGGTCGTCTGCCCGGCTCTGGTCGATGGTGCTGAATTTTGACCTTCTTTTCTCAAAGATTTTAGTGCTTTATTTAGCATAACCAGGTCTCCAACGTTTGAATCTGGAAAATTCTCCAAATTTCTGTTAGGCATTTCCCAGAACACTGTTCCTATATTCTGTGATGGACGTACTTCTCAAAACTGCAGATATAACCACACAGTTATTGGAGCTTTCTCACATTGAAATTAGGCACTGTCACCGAGTCGGGCGGTGGAGTAGATCAAAGGAAGTGAAGCTTCTGCTTTGACCATCAACTCCATTTTACTTCCACCCTATTTTTGATGCATTTCCTCTCGATGGTGTTGGAGGTTGTCACAGCTGGTCCAGATGTGACTCCTCTGTGAGTCCGAGTCCCATTCGTCTTCCACCGTCTCGGCGCTCGCTCCTGTAGTCAGCAAAAGTCAGGTTCTAACACAATGGGGTCGGCGTCATGATGGATCGGGCCTGCTCGGTCGGCTCAGAACAAGCCGGTTTATCACTGCGCTGGTGGAGCTGCAGCTGGAACCTCCCTCATCTCGCTGGCCTAGATGACAGAGATGTAAATCTGAAGATGCTGCTGGCTTCAGTCGTAATAGGTTTGTGTTAAGCAAACACTTATTTGAATCTAAATGCTGTGATTGGATTTCTTTTAGCTTGAGGAAAGTCGCTCACGGTCTACAAACGGGCGATGTCTCTTTGTAGCCAGATCAGTCGTCCCTTTCCGTGGACGATCCAAACTGTCCACCCAACTGTCAAAATCCAGGTCAGCAGGATCAAGTGTCTCAGGGTGTAGTTCACGAGTGAGGGAAGCATGAGATAAGCTGTTGCCTGGGTGTCTCCTGGACTAGTGAGGACATCCACTGGTGGAGCCCCTGGATCAGACCTGGGAACACGTCAGTATTCCCTCTGAAGAGCTGCAGGAGGAAGTCTGGGCCTCCTTAATGCAGCTGCTGCCCCTGTGATTTTGGATGCGAGTTTGATGCCTTTTATACAGTATATTTCATCCCTTATATTTACCTTCAAATTTTTTAAATATTTTTTTCTTTTAAAAATGGGTCTTTGTTGTTGAAACAGACAGAGCTGCAAGTGTATCAACTCTAATAAATCTAATGGTCCTGACAACAGTAAAGATATAACTACCACAAAGACTTCACCGTGTGGGACTTGAGCGTGGCGTGGAGGTGTAACTTTCCTCTCCAGGAACACACAAATATAGCGTGTTGGCTCGTCTCAGTGGCAATAAAAGCTCTGTCACAGCACTTCAGGCTTTGATGAAGCCTCCACAATTCCTCCCGTCCTTCCCCTCGACCCCCATTGGCAGCTCGGGCCATCTCCGGCCCCTTTGGACCCTGAACAAGGGAGGGGCCTCGGGCAAATAGCTGCCGGGAGTCGTGCTGCGGGTGTAAACCACATGAATGTGCCGCCTGAGCAGATAGGATCAGGCGAGGCGGGGAGGCCTGGGAGGCCATGACGCTCGGCGCTGCTCCACGCGCTATCATCAAAGGCCATGCCGGAGGGTGGGGGCGGGCGGGAGGGGGAAGAAGACGAGGGGCCGGGCCAAACTCTTCAAAGGCTTCTCTGAGTAATGCCGATCCTGATATGTGGCTTTGCAAAACTGAGCGATGATGTAATTGTGGGCCTCGCAGCTCATTCCTGCCTCGTACAAATAAAGGTGGAGGTGCTTCCTCGCACAGGCGGCAGGAACACGCCGTGAGGGAACATGAGGTGGCGTCCTGGTGGCTGAGCGGTTTGGAAGTTTATTTCTGCAGCGCATACTTGGAGTCACACACTGGAGTCACTTTTGAATTTTGCGATACACACTGAAAACGCAAGACACCTGTCGAAGTAGAACCCAAGCCAACCTTCACCCACCACACGCTTATAAAGTTTCACACGAAATATCAAAACAGTCAATGTTGGCCTCTTTTCATCGTAACGCCGAACTCATCGCAGCTGGTTAGTTTGCCTGATCGTAGCGTGCAGTGTGGTTGCCTGTGTGTTTCCCCTGTGATGGGCGTTCCTGCACGAACGACAGCACGTCTTTTCTTTATAAATAACACCAGCCTGATCACTCATTGACAGCGACCGTGACAGGCGAGGTGCGGAAAACACATCCCGGCTGTCGGGAGCTTGTAACAACTCACCGCTGTTGCTTTGCCAAAGATTGCTGGCGTGCCTCTGATTGAAGTCATCTCCTCGCCCTTGTTTTTATTGTCGCATGTGTCTTTTGATTATAAATAAGCAGTAAATGGCAGCCCTTTGATCTACTGAGAGTTCACCACCTTTCAGGTCCCATGTCGACGGATCGGAAAGTCAGAGGTGCCGCACAAAGGCTTTTGTTTTCTATAAGGGAGCTGCTTGTTTGCATGGATAAGATGATGATCACAAGATCGTCTTACGGCTGAGCATGTGTAAACATTATTCTGTACACGGTGACGAGGAGGCGGAACCAGCTGTCAGTATTGTTTTTGTAAAGCAGGGTGATGCTCTTGCTATCGCAGAGCAAAGCTAGAACTGTAGCTCTCCCTTGAGTCTTCCCTCATCAGCGACACCCTCCAAGCCATTGGCCCATCTACCACTGCTCTCCAATTGTGTTCCATCGTCCCCTTCACGGTTATGGTGGCGTTATACTCCTTTACACCCCTGGTGTCAAGTTGTTTTTCAAGGCTGCTTTGTTGACATCTTCATGACTTCTCGATTGAGTGCATCGCCAAGGACTAATTCTTGAGCGTATTCTGACTTGTTGTTGTTGGTTCACATTGAGATGGGCGATGCTTATCGTCTGCAATACTATCGTCAACATGCTCCTGACACTAATGTTATTGAGTATTTATACCAGCTTGATGTAGAAACAAATTGATAGTAAATAAGTCGCTAAAGTGGAGCTACACTGGGTATGGCAACTCCGTAGCTAGCTCTGTCCCCTTGTCTCTGGAGGTACCTGACCAGACTTTGGCCCCAATTTCTACAAAAACAAATGTGTAATGTGAGTTTTCTTGAGCTTAAAAACGTGTCACCATTGAGCCACCGTAGCACTGTTTTGTCCTCATCGAGACTGGTCTCTTTTATGACCTCAAGCAGCCTCTGAACAAAAATGCCAAGCATGGCTCCTGTAGGACACGGAGGACTGTCCAGCTGAGGTTTTGCTCAGCTCTTTAGGAGTCTGTAATTTAATCCAGGAATAAATCTTTTTTCCCCAGCGCGACCTTCTAAGTGAAAGTGAGTTTGATTAGCTGCTAGCTTGTTTGGGATGCTTGTTTTTGTCGCGCCATTGTGAGGTGAGTGTGTTGCAATCACTGTTCATTCGTTATTTGCACCAAAAGCGCGGTTGGCGTTGTGACGTTCGAGCCCCGATCTGGAAGATGGAGTTAACAAATCTGACATTCATAGTGCTCCACACTGCCACTTGCTCACGGTGCTTCAGAAAGGGCAACATAATGACACATGGCCAGCTCAGTCCGCAGCGACACTCCATGCTAGCTAGCTAGCCGTCAGACTCTGTCAAAAGGTGAAAACAGACGATGCATCGCCCGTTTTGCCACGGCACAAGATGACTTTTAAAATCAGAGAAGCGGCTGCCCTTTGTTCACCTCAAACACTCTCTAATGAGCACTTGTCCCGAGACCTGTCAGAGAGTCTGGATTCCCAGAATGCTGTTTTGAGAGGACGAGAGGTCTGGTGGGAGATTTTTTGGAACAACAGAAAAAGACGGGCCGATGCAGCCCTTTGCTGTTCCGAGTGCATCCCACAGGCATGTGACAAAGTGTCACCCGAGAGGCGACATGGATCCCGCAAGCATTCCGAAGTAAACATGATTGAGACTTGGATTGCAGTGTCCCGCCGGACGCTTCAGTCTGCTTGAAAACTCTGAAATAGCTTAAGACGCTCTTTAAAATAACAGCGAGTCTATTTGAGTTGGCAGAAACTGAACGCGCCACCAAGGCACTGGGACACCCTGGACAGGTGTTCACTCTGTTCTATAAAATTATCAATTCCCTCAGTCCATCCAGTTTATGGGCACAGTAGCGGAAGTTAGGAGGCCAAGTGTCTAACTTATCGTCAGCTTCTCACTGGACAGGCATCCGGGAGAGGGGCCGTCTTAAAATTTAAATTTTAGAGCCCTGAAAGTGTGCACTTCTATGCTGTAAGCTTTAAACCCATTCACGTTCACACCTTCTTATGTGCTTCTTTGTGTAGCTAGAGTATGATGAAGTCCCTAACATTGATTCCCCCGCCCTCCCGTCTCTAAATTCTGTTTTCCTGCCTGTTCGCTCTGTAAAGCTGTGAGGCAGAAGGGGAGGAGCTATAAATGCGAGACCACACATGCTGTGTCAATGTTTGCTGGAATAATTAGAGACAATGTGGGCCAATAACGGGAGGACTGCAGTAACCTGAACTCACTTTGTTCTGCCCCGGCAGCAACACAAAAGCCATTCACAGATGTACACATCGGCGGAGGGGGGAAAAACCTTGCGGCCCAGCAGATCCGCAGGGAAGTCGATTGTGCTCCCCCAGAACCTTAGCAGTCAGCTGTCACATGCTTTTTCAGCGCAGACTGGAAAGTGATGTTGATGTCACTCCAAAGACTCTCTAAGCTTTGCATTTACATCCCCACCACCGTCCTCAAACGCACCCCTCTGCAGTCCACCAACACATGGCCCCCGGCTTAGTGGGTCCTCTTTAACTAGAGGATATCCGGCTGGCCGGTATGCAAAGAGCCTCTGGATTCCTAACACAAGTGCCGGACTCAGAGGTGACATTCAGTGTTGCGAGACAACTGTTGGATTAGCAGGACACTTTGCGTTGACTCTGAGCCAAATGTGCTTGGTCAAAGGCGGGATGCTGGACTGTTTTAAGCCCAATATATTATGTTACATTGAAGCATTCTGTCCAGAACGCAGTGCTCTGTCACAGCAGTAAAGAAAACATCTGTCATGGTTTTCTCCAAAAAGTGTTCCCCAGCCACACAAAAAAGTGTGTGTTTTACTGGCACCCCCTGTTTGGACCAACTGGTCTGTCCCCTTCAACTTGAAAGGGGACACCGCTATGGGATGCATACATCCCGTGGAGGTCGCCGGAGTCATTGTGGCACCTGTCCCCTCCACTCTTGGCTGGTGTCAACAACTCCGATTTATTTACATTCACTCTTGTTTTCCAGTGCTCTGAGCTGGGAACAGTAGAGGATCGGCTCAGGTGTCTTTC
The DNA here is from genome assembly GCF_027744825.2 of Synchiropus splendidus. NCBI lineage: Eukaryota > Metazoa > Chordata > Actinopteri > Syngnathiformes > Callionymidae > Synchiropus > Synchiropus splendidus. Next base: position 17,166,630 of record NC_071340.1, read on the forward strand.
TTGAGGCTTCGTCCCTCTGCAGTTGTTTTATTTTGAACATTGGATGATCGTTCAGTTTTTCTTATGCTTTATGTTTTCAAATAAACATTTTTCTGAAAAAATATAACAAATAGTAGAGAACCTTCATAAAACACCATGTTGCGTGTTCACACTGACACTGGTAATTCACCCACTCACACCAACTGGTTTCTCTGCTGCACTGCTGTTTCTGCACTGAGGAGGAGGATGATTTTTGGGACTGCTTTTGTTCAGAAACGTTCGTCTATGGTTGCGATGGAAGTTTCTTTTAACCCTCTCTCCTTTCAATATCCTCTGCTCTGTCCCCTTCACTCCTCAACCCAGCGTGCTCCTACCTCTGACTCTTCTATCAGCCGCACTTGCTCAAGAGCAGAGACAGAGGCTGCAACGCTTTGTGTCGCAGACCTCACCAGAGAGAAATTCTGTTTTAATCTGTTAAGTTCTGTCGCAGCTTCAATGGCCAAGTTTTCTCAGAAAGCTGAAAAGGCTTGTTTTAAAATGTAGCGCCCCCCTGCTGCTCGGTGAGTTAATCCGCAGAAGCAGCTGTTCCCGCTCCAGGACAAGCATCGCTTCTCGTGCACGCATCAACAGTCCCCCACATGTTTTGGAAACTTGAATCTTTATTCCCGTCCAATTCACTTCGCTAATGATCAAACGAGCCGTCGAGCTTGTGAGCTCCGCTGCTGACTGGACGTGTAGCTGATGAAGGGAGAGGCTGGCGGCCAAAAGCAAAACTTGCAAAAAAGAAAAAGCCCAAAATGATATCGCTGGTGAATATCTGGATGCTTGGGATGCCTCAGATCGCTGCTGTACACTTTTGACTTTGTCTTTATGGGCATGAATAGAAGCCTCTGTGGTGGTGATGACAGGTTTCTTCAGGCCGGGCCCCGGCTGGCTGGCAGACGAGGTGGGGAGACTTCAGACCTCTGGTGGGGGCCGTGAGGCTGTCGGTAGATGCTGGCTATCCTGGTTCTACCTACAATAGGCGCTCTGTTCTGAGGCCATGAGCGGCACTTGTTATTGGTGCGTGTCACGTTCTCCGTGTTTATCTCGTGTTCAATAAAATCAGTTTTCATCTCTCCCAAGTGAAGAGGGAACACTGCGGTGGGAGATAAAACCACGTCTGGTCCTGCTCACAACACGTCCTCTAACCCACAAACACTTACTAACCAGTGTGTCGAGAAAAAGACTTGTGAACTCCACTGTACCACTGGAGAATGGAGTTGCTAATGGCTACATGTCTGACTCAGGTTGCTGGTCTCAAGCTTTCTAGCTCCCTCAATTTGATACCTGATACGTGGAAGCTTCTGAGTGAAGGCCACATTGAGATTACAGACTGAGATTCCCTGTCAGAAAAGGAAGTGTAGGATGAAGCGGACAGTATGTATGTATTCGGTCTGTCACAGTGAAGTAAGTGCTGAGCCAGCCCTGGTTGTTTTGCATTTAAAGAAGCTGGAGTTTCTCCCGGTTAGGCTATCTCCTGAAGCGCACATTTGGGCTGAAGTGCATGGCATACCGGTGTGAGCACTCAACATGGTGTTTCGTCCAGCAGCCTTCTGCCCACTCTGCTGGTCAGAGGAAGCAGGAGGTAAACGCTTTGCTCACTGGAGTGTGGCTGACTTCTAACATCACAACAGGCCTCCCCAGGGACATGGATGGCTGAGGCTAGCTGTGGTCTTTTCATGTCTCTTGAATTATTAATAACCAAAAAAGGTCCTCACAAGAAGATGGAACTGCCACACGCGATGTACAGAGAGGTGCGACTTTTGCAGCCCTGTTCACATGCCCTACACGTTGATGTCTGCCGCCCTTCCCGAAACATTCAAAGAACTTCTTTGATGTGAATGTTGTCCTCCCAGCTGGGAGGCTGATGGGAGGTGAGCATCCTCCTCTTGTCTTTCATTTCAAGTCATGCATTCTTTCCTTAAGGATACCAAGGTCCTGACCCTTTCTTGCTGAGGAAATTCATATGCAGAAATAGTCGAGCCAACGCTTCACATTTAGAAGGTGATCAGCGTGGCAAAGGTTTCTAATCGGTTCTTCAACATTTGACTCAGGAAATGAGTCGGCACCGAGCCTTTCCCCTCACCAAAGTGGCTTGTATAAAACCCTCATCATTGAGACATCCTTGAACATCAATAGGTTAGTGAAGCTTGCCCGCTTATTTCTCCAGAAGCAATATTTACTGTGGCTGTCCCCTCCACTGACCCGCAATCTTCTCAGATGTGGTGCCAAACGTCCCGAGGGTTACAGCCAGCTAAGTGGTTCCTCGTCTCTAATAAAAACAAATCAAATATCACCAATCCCTGGAGGGTTGGAACACCAGAGTCATGAACTCTTGGCCTGATAACACCCTTCCAAATATCCGCACTCAGAGGTTCTGGGTTTTCTGTTGTGGAAGTGAGTGACACTGTTCCTGCTCCAACAACACAGAAGTCAACCTGATAATTTTGTAGACCATCACCTTTTCATGTCCTGACAGGAAGTGCTTGTGTGTAAAGCGGGTTTGATGTTTAACTCTTCAAGGGCGGCCGTCCCAGAGGGGTCTACCTATTCCCAGCCCTCCAACAACTCTGCTTTTCCTTTCCCTCTCCAGTAAAGTCAGCGAGAACAGAAGGGACAATACTGTGTTTGTGCTGCTACACAAATGTTCAGAAGAATTCTCAAGCTCGGCCTTGCCCTTGGGCTCCGACTGATCCCACAGTGACTTCATAAACACTCGCAGGGGCAATCAAAAGAACAAATCCCCCTTTATAGGGCGCTGTATGGTAAAGGGATTACTTCAATACCAATAAAAGTTTACTTTTCCCTCTCGCTTCAGCATTCGTAAAAAGCCTGCGCGGAATAGTGTAGAGGCAGACTGGAACTTCTGCAAAACTTATTCTGCAAAAGCTGCTCTAACGTAAAATAGATAAACAGATGAAAGTCTCTGTGACTTGCTTTGAAGACTAGAACTACAGAGCCGACTCCAAGGAACAAATATCACATTTATTTGAGAGTTACACAACTTTATTAGCTCCTGCAACAACCTTTACTCTTCTTCTGTTGATAATTACAAATATTGGGCATGGACTTGTGAAATTAGCTGATCCACCACAAGTCTCCTTTTGCTGATTTTGAAGAAGTCTTGTGCTGTGATGCTGGACGCTTATGTGTGAGTCTCTTTAACTCCAGTTATGAGACAAGAAGTAGTTAAGTTGTGACTCTCATGGTCCCTCGCTCTAGCTGCAAATTCAACTAGTCGGCAGTGACAACTGACAATTTTTTTTCTTGGTCGCGCTGGTGCAACTGGCTGGAGTGCTAAGCACACTTGCTGCATTGGACTTGCATCCTCAAATATGATGAGACCGTAACGGCGCACCGTGCCCTTCAGCTGTGTGACGTTTGACACCCGACACCGGCGTGTGACACTCATGGAGAATATAACTCTCACAATCGTATTTTTGATACAAGAAGCTCTTAATAATGACAATAGTCCACTCTGAGTCTCTGGATTGGTCTTGATGTATGTCAGCTAACTAGTACAATAAATCAAAGCTTTATAATATTTGACAAATAGTCTTTGATCTGCTGTCTGGTCTACACTTCAGTTCAGTCTTGTGTTGCTGTTGTGATGTACAAAGACAAATAACTTGTAGGTGATGCAGCTGTGCTAACCGTGACTCTCTCATCATCATCTCTCTTGTTTTGTTGCAGTCAGTGTTAGAAAAAAAAAAGAAGAAATAAGTCTGAAAGACTACCGCTGGATAATCCGGAGTGACCCCCCCCTCCCTCTGTGGAATGTGTTAAGCCCACAGCTTGTGTCCCGCGGCTGCGGTGTAGCTTCAGATTTGGGGATGAGAGGGATTGAGTGACATTGATCCACACCCAGAACTTCGGCAGACCCCGCTGGCCCTTAGGTGACTAGTAAAACGATCCCAGCATGAAAAGTGTTTTTTCTTTGCGAAAGCGGGCGACAGGGACACCACGCTGGAATTCTGAAAGCTAATCCAAGCCAAAGCTTTTATGTAGAAGATGAAAATATAATCTGAAAGTCTGACTTGAACTCGGGAAAGATCAAACATCGACTTAAAATCTTGATCAAGAGCGACCTATTTAGAAATGCGGGCCGAATTCCCTCTTCTAAGAACTTTGATGTGGATTTTTTAGCACATGAAACTTTCACAACCTGTTAGTCCAATCATTGTAGTGACAAATACTTTTTGCAGAGGGACTCTCTAGTTTGGAGACAAAGTTAGGGGTTGAACTCATGGAGAGGAGAGACAGCGTTGGACCAGCACTGTTGGAGATGAAGAAGAGGAGGGGGCGGTTCGAGGAGATGGTCAGTGAGGACATGGCTCCATCAGAATGACAATGAGGGCCAAGCACTGGCGCAAAGATTGTCTTTCGTTGTCCGTGGTCAGGCTCCTCTTTAACTATCTACCTTGACAACGCTGCCTAAAATACACAGCTTCTGCCGGCCACTGTAGAAGCACACGTGTTGGAACAGAGGACTCTGTTGTGCCTCCAAAGCCTCCCAAAACTGTCATCTACTTTCTCCTTAAAGCTCTTCCAAGATGACTTGGACTTGTGTCTAGTTTTCTTCAGCGTAAACAACGCGGCACAGCTTGCGCTAGCATGTCCACTTGCCCTATCGCAAAGTCCACCTCTGGTCTGCGCTGCAGTGCTCCTGTCCAGTGTTTCCAACATGAGCTCTGGTGGAGGAGATGGAGTAGAGGCATCACTTTCTAAATCAGGTGAAAGACAGCACCCCATTCGCACCCACGATCTGAAGTCCAAACAGGAAATGTCAGCTGCTCACACCTGCTCGTCCGCATCTCAACCAAACATCCTTCAGTCCATTTTCTCCCACCTCGTCCCGGCCTCAACTTGGCCCGGCACCTTGCTGCCTTTTATCTCCTCCCACTGATGGAGCCTCAACTGCACCCCCACCCCTTCTATCCTTTTCTCTCTGTCTCTTTACCGCTCGCCTGCACAATAGCCTCACTCGGCAGAGTTCCAAGAACAGTGTTTGTGCGATCGCCACCCCAGCCCTGCCCCCCTCCCCCTTTTATTAGTGTGTGTTGAGGGACAGTGTGTGTGTATGTGCGTGTGAGCACACACTGTCTTTAAGCGGCCAGGAGGAGGTGTGGCAGAAACGTTATGGTAACTTAAATTGCCGAAGTGGCTTGTATATTATCTTTTGAATTTGAAAGTGGGCGGAGTGGTGTCGCACATCGATTAGGTGCTCTTGTGGAGTCTTGTGCAAGATGACTTGCAGTTGGAGTTCCTCCAAGTCTTTGATGGGGAAACCTGTGAATCGCTTTCAGAAGACCAAAATTGATGAAAGAAAAGTAGTTCTCCAGTTTGAAAGACCTGATTTCAACTCAGAAGTAAATGTTGTTGGTGTATGTAGACGCCTTTTTTTTAATGCGTTGGTGTCCTTTGACCTGGAACATCTTGGACTGTTTCAGCTGCATGCCCTTTGCTCACCCAGCTTTGCCCACTCTGCAGTGAGAGATGCCCACTGCTGTCCCCAGGCCAACTCGGAGGTTCCACTCTTGAGGCGGGTCTCCATCATGTTAGTCCGGGGTTCAAGTTTCCTTTGTGTTGTCTGAATATGTTTGTGTGGGTGGGACCGCCATGTGTTCAGTTTCCATGAAGGACTTATAGGGCTGATGAACTCATGTGTGAAGATCTGAAGATATGTGAAGCTTGAGTGAGAACCTGGAATGACACCAATGGAGAGGAATCTTTGGTACTGAGGGGGTGACAAGGCTCTTCACTGCTACACACTCCTCTGATACTACGTTAATCTATGCCAACATATTTTTAAAGCCCCTCCCCACCTCTCCCCAACAAACCCCACACACTCACTCGTCTATACACTGGCCCCAGTTCCTTGCCAAGTTGTGCCCATGCTTCCCCTTTTGTCCAGGCCACTGACCTTCAGGCACGATGGCGAGGCCTGCCCCATTGCTGGACGCTTCATGCGAACATTGTTGGAGCAGCAGGTCCTCTTCACCGTGGTAACCAGAGCCCTTTGAGCCCTTACCCCTGACTGTTTGCCCAGCCACTCTTCGCCTCTCTGCCCACTCTGCTTTTCCCCCTTGCCGTGGGACTGGAGCAATGCTTGAGAAGACAGCGTGGTGTTTTGTGCCGGGTATTGCTGCTGGTGGCGGGCTTCCTACGGTGCACCAAAGCTTCCATTCACTTTCTCTCCCTTTCCTTCTTTGACCTCCTCGGGGGAACAAACCATTGCTTGATCACATTAAGGGGGTGCGGAGAGCGATCTTTTGACATTCCCACTAGCTTTTGACAGTGTGTGTGATGCTGATCAGTTTGCCCGGCAGCGGCAAGTGGTGGGCCTCTTCTGCTTTTAAGTTTCTACTTCCATTGTGGGACCTTTTGATGAGTACATGAGGGAAGGGCTCTGGGAAACAGTGGATATCATACTACTGACACCACGGCTCCTGAATCTTAAAGACCAGAATTAAGTTCACTCAGTTGGGGAGCAGTTGTGTCAGGAATCTACGATGGTTTCTGTAGTTGTTCTAATGTTTTGTGTGAAAGCAGTCGATTTAAAAGTCTGGCCTGGAGACGGGACAGCTTGTTTGAAAGAGGCTCACGAGGAAAGCCGACGGAATTCACTGTTATTTTGACACCGTCGACCACCAGTATGAATGTCAGTTTAGGTCATTTTGGACCTTCACAAAGGCTCTGGACGTGGAGCACATGAAGCAGAAAAAAGCTGATGTAATGGGTTTAAGAAAATCTTCAAGGGGAGTCAACGCTCAACCCCCCGTTTTTGCCCCCCGCGTCCAGCCGTAACACTTTGATGCTGCCGTCACCTGAATATAATGACTTCAGTTTCACTAGTCCAAATAAACTGCCTTGAAGCTCAGTAAAACGGTATTGATAAATGTTTGAAGGGACAAGGAAGCAGGCAGAGGGGAGAGGGTGAAGAAATTCCTGCAGAGCACCTGAACGGCCTCCAGATTCCATCTTGTTGGGTATCAAAGGCATGCCTTGCGTATGAACAAGAAGAGCCTAGTCGGTAAGATAGGACAGGGTGAGCCAGTGAACCCAGATCGGCTCGGCTGGGTGCTGCCAGCTAATCTCTCAGATAGGATTTTTCCCCTCCTCTACTTCTTTGGTCTCCTTCTGTTTTTTGCCTCCATGTGAATTTCAGTAGTCCTGAGTAGAACTGAATAGCTGAACTTGGCTGACCCTATCTCCTACCAATTCAATCGATACTCCCACCCTGAGGCATGTAGATAAGCATGCCTCCCCTCCACGCCCTGACAATTCTTTCCTCTTGTTCTATTGAAAAGCCTCTAGTTCCAACGTTAGCAATGTCTGATCAATGGAAGGAGTGACAAACCATGTCAGAGTTGCTGTGATCTTGCCACCGGGTGACAGGTCTGTCCATCCCAGTAACAGTGTAGGAACTGGAAGAGTGGAAGACCCTCTCACATTGCGCTAATTATCCCCGTCTCCCTGCTGCTCTGATCGATCAGTCTGCCTCACAAGAATGATTCCTCTGTACTGGAATGGTCCCTTTTTAACTGTCCCTGAGAACCTTGGCCTTGGTTCCCCAACATTTTATCTCAAGTTGAGCTTAGTTTAAAACTTTCAATCCAACTCTCTGGATTTATTCCTGGCTGTGCTTTGTTTCCTCCCCCTTTACCGCGAATATCATTAGCTACTGTGACAGCACAACGGCAATTTTCATCCTCTTGTTTCTTCCTCCAGGCTGCCATGAAATGTGACCAGGCAGTCTCCAGACACAAGAGCCAGGATGGGGATGGGATGAACGCTAGAAGGCATGGCAAGGTTTTGCCTGTATCACAAGTCAATCAGAGCGCCGTTATTCTTCCTAATTTTCTTTGGAGGTCAGGACGTCAAACAGAAATAATTGAGCCTAAACCATTTCCATATGTGGCTAAACGCCTCCTAAGAGTGCAGCATTGACCCCGATCCCTCGGTCCAGGAAGTGATGTAGGTGAGCACTTCCTTTGGTGAAGTCGGAGCTGCTGTAAGTGTTTCCTAAAGAAAACAAGTCTGAGGCGTTCGGAACATGAAACCCGTGCTAATATTGGCCGTGTCCCCACCTTACCCCCCCCATTCCTTCTCCTTAACTACATACTCCATAGGGAATTCTCTGACCATGTATTTCATGCTGCAGCACCTGTAGGTTGTCTCTTTTTCTTTGTGGACTGGTAACTGTAATGTCTGTAGTGTGAGTGATATATATCGTATTACCTGTCCGGAGTTCCCCCCCACCTCTAACTCCCGAGTATAGACCCACCGCATGTCCATGTTTAGAATGCAATGAGACCAGCAACGAAAACAGACCAAGGATGCCTGGACAGTTTGACAGTAGACTGTAATTCCTGCAAGGAAGCCTGCGCACATTTGGAGAAGAAACCAGAGAAAGTCATGTGTCACCCACTGCTGAAATGAACCACATCGTTCTGCTGCATTCCAACACATCAAGGTCACAAAGTTTTTGATGTCTTATAATGGCAAAACTACCCATATCTATGGTCTTTTGGTTCCTGCTCTGGAATAAATCAGCGGGACAAGGTTACCGCCATGTTGTCCAGCATAGACAACAGGTTGAAAGGAAAGAGAGAGGAGGAGGAGGAGGGGGAGGGGTGGGGCGGTGTTGGACCGACGCTCTAATCCCATTCCGGGGCAGCAGCAGCAGCTTGCGCCACATTCCACAACTGTAGGGGCTTTTGGAAGGGAGGGAGGGCGAGCTGCATTCCACCACGGCCGGATCCTTCAAAGACGCCGCCGCACTTCAAAGGCCAGTCAGAGCTGAGGTGTTGATGACTGCAATCCTCCCTCGGTCTACTTTTAGCTTCCTTCCACACACATTCAGCAGATGTGCGTGTCCTCCCTCTTTAATAGCAGCAGAATTAATCATCACTCTTGAAACAGTGACAGCCACTGTTTTCGTCTGCTGGGGATGAAAGCCGCTGGGGTGGATTGCAACTTGTGAGGCTCCACCCGGGCTAAATGCACTTCATATTTGGCTAAATTGAAGTTGATTTGACTTAATGGTAACGACCGCTTTGTTTGATAATTGTATAAATTGCTGCGAGGGCGCGGACCTGAGCTGCCGAGCACCACGTCAGTCACAGAAAGCTGAGAGGTTGAACTCGTCTTGTAGGGACATGATTCACCCCTCCAAGTGTCTATTAGATGGATTTAAGATAGACAGTGTAATATACCTTCTCGCAATGGCACGATTACGCGACCTGGTGTTGCTTCGTGTGACCTAACGCTCAGGCTCTAGGCAGGTTTGACTTCTAGGAAGAAAGTGTCTTTGTGTTTTATAAACCCAGAAGCTCTGTGGTTTCACGTCCCTACCTGCCATTAGCTTACCGGTTTTCCTACTTTCTCCCTCCAAGAGAAGAAGACGTTTTCTTTTTTTTTGATTGTTGCAGCCAAAAATGCCTGATTTTTGTGGCACATTTAAAAAAGACAAATTGCGGTCAAATATGGTTTACGGAATGTTGGAGTAGTTGAGGTGCTTCACCCTATTTTCTTGTTGCTTTGTTAGCGTGCTAATCAATTCACAGTCCCACTGCCGTGCTAATTATTGATACACGTGTTAGCCTACTTTAGCGTGGAGAGCTGAGAGCAGCAGCTGTTTTGAGGAATACACCATGAGCTTGGTGGTGCAGTTGCGCGCCCCCCCCGTCCCCTGTCTCCATTTCAAAATGGTGGCACCCAGCCCGATGGTGACCTCTGAACTTTGTCGGCGCATCCTTTGTTGGTTTTTAAAGAGTGAAGAGCTGAAAGTGACACCGCGGAGCGCACATGCACACACGCCTCAGACTGTTTGCAGAGCCTTAATAGAGTCACAAGGTTGACGTCCCGCTCGGTGTTAAAGCTGTCAACCCCGCAGCCTTGTGCTACATATCAGGACATTTACATGATATTAGGTGTCCTCTGCCTCGCACTGAAACCATGACACTTGTTTGCTTGGCTGGTTGCTATGAAGACGGCGTGGAGGCGATTTTCAGGAAGGGTTAAGCGGCGGATAATGACCGGCGGGGTGGAGAGGTGGGATCGGGCTCGCGTCGGAAAGCTAGCTTGACCTTGACATGACAAAAACAATTCTTAGCAATGTCGAGGCTCCCTTTCACACATGCGTGGAGGAATAAAAATACTGCACGCCATCGGGGATTAGAGGGTAATGGAAACCCTAAAATGCCTGAAATAGCTCCCCCTTCTGAAGCTGGCAGGTATTTTAATGGGAGTGAACTGATGGTTTGAATTAATGTAGCAATTCTGGATCATTTCATTCTGAAAAGTAAGCGTTACTGCACCTGGTAGTAAACAGAATTAATGATCTTTCATGTAGTTAAACCTGGTTGACAGTCTGAGGGACTCATGTCTGGGCGCTCGTAGAGATCCAGTCACGTGACTGCAGGGGGACTTGTCGAGAATATGGCGGCAGTGCAGCAACCTACACCAGTGGGACAGAGCAGCACAAGGCCGTATGGAGACATCTGACTTTAAAGGAGCATCGCAGTGGAGAGTGCAAGCTCTGAAACTCACAGTACATTTATGTTTACTCTGTCCAGCTGTCTGGTTTTTTTCCTCTGGCTTCAGAACCCAAACTGATATACTGGTATTTTCAAAATCGTTGCTCCAAAGCATTTTTAATGTAAATCTGTTTATCTTTCTATCATGGTCGGTGGTTAAGTTGAACTCACTCTGACCTGTAGGATTCCAATCTAGTATGTATTTAGTTCTTTAGACCCACTTACTTCCTGTAGCCAGCGCTGGAGACCGCTGCTTCATGTTGAGTCAGAGTCCTCAAGTTGTCTTCTAAACCTGGTTGCCCTCTGCTGGACACATTCAACTCTATGATTAGTCCTCAGCTATGATGCTCAGATCTGCATCTGGTCTTTGACTCAAGCTTGACTTTCAAGAGCGAATCACACATCTATGTGAAACAAGCGCTTCAAAGTCATATAGGGCCCTATGCCTTCCGTGTTCACACAATTGCAGATTTAGCTGGTTAAAACAAAATCTATTGTAACGCAAAATATTGAGGAATTTTACATACTGTGACACAGATTTTGTGTGTCCAGGGACAATGGAGTGGAGGTACAATAAAAAACTAGAATAATAAAATACGTTGATTTCTATGTAATTTGTGCACATTTTTGTTGTTTATACTTGGAAAAAGTCTCCAAAGTTAGCACTTGTGCAGAAGTAGCTTTGCCCCATTGAGGTGCTGGCGCTGGAGAGCAGCTCTTCCCCCCTCAACAGGGATATGTGGGGAGTTACCACCAGATCCAACCAACCCATAGACATTTTAGGGGCTTGTTTTAGCTCCCCAACATGGTGGTACCTAAAGTATTCTTCCCGCCTTTGTCGACCGTTGTTTTGACCGCGGCACGCCATGCTAGCTAGGCTAATTGTTCTCCTCGTCCCAGTCGAGGACACAAAGGAGAGGAAGTCTTCATTATTTGGGAGAAGCAGAGAAGAGATCTCTTTACAGCGATAGTGTTACAGGAGGAGGAGCGCCGGCTCCACCTGCAGGGCCCTCCCAGCTGCTCGGCTGTAACCGGACCCCCGGCCCGTTCGCTCCTCAAGGCTAACAGCCACCTTTGAAGTTATTTCCAGTGCTGGGAACGGACGGCCCTGCGCGACCCGGAGAGGAGAGATTGATGGAGAGCGCAGTGTGTTTGTGCACAATGGTGTGCGACATAGACGGCGGGAAGACGAAACCCCTCCCCTTCTTGAGCAACATTATGAGTGAAAGTGTGGAGATAAGAGAGATAAGCAAAAGTAACGCCGTTTGAAGTCACATGAAATCAGTAAATCACCTGGATTGATCTTGAATTGTGCAACTCTCTCGTCTTATCTGAACCAGCTTCCTTCTGTTCCATCTGGATGTGGTGGTGAAACGCTGCATGAGTCCAGAAGGTCAGACTCAAGTGTGACCGCAACAGCTTAGTGCCCACGTCTGCACGTGTCTAGTCTGTCTGACCAGCTGAACAAAACCTTCTTCAGGTGTTCATCCACTGCGGAACAAGTGTGTGTGTCTGTATGTATTCACATTCTTGTGTGGACTAATCTTTGACAAGACAAGGATATTTTGCTTCGTGAGGGCATTTTGGGCAGAATCCTGGTTAGGGTTTGCCATGTGGGTGAGAGGCTGGGGACAGGGTTATGTCAGTAAGAGGTCCTCATAAGGCTAGAAATACAAGTATGTGTGCGTCTGAGCACTCAGGAATGTATACTAGTGTTCTGCAGTTTGTTGGTGCGTTGAGATTGTGATTAGTTTGTGTGTTCATGATTGTCCTCAGTAATTATTTTTGTGTGTTAGTGACCAAGTAGTTGAGTGCTCTGTGATTGTTTGTGTGTCCAGTTGTGTTTGATCTTCTTGTGCATCGTTTGTTGTTGTGCCATTGTATGTTTCCAGTTTTCTGTCCCTGTCCCTTATTGTTCCTTACTTGCTTGATCAGTGATTTGTGTTGTTTCTTTGTTGTTGTTGTCTTCGATCGTGGCCAGTGATGTTCTTCTGTGTCGTTTTGTTTTCTGGTACTTTGGGTCCACCTTTGTGCTTCCTGAATAACACACTGTGTTGTCGTGACTCCTCCTTTTGTGTTCAGTGCACGTCCTATTGAGTTTAGAGCGTGTTGTGTTCAGCGATTCCTTGTGTCTTCAGTGGTTGTGTCGGGGGGTCAGTTATGCGTCCAAAGGTCCGCTCCTGCTTGTTAGGTTGTTGTGCTCATCATCTCGTCCGACGCCTCTGTCAGCGCTGGCCGCAGCGTCGCGCTGCCGCCGTCCTCACCTGGTTCTGTCTGTGGTCAGGAATGGTGAGGTGATTCAATGGAGCACTTGAAAGTGAGACGCGGTGACATTCCGCACGAACAGATGGCGGCAGAGCTTTTGGAAACATTGAACTTTGACTCGCCGCCTTCAATCACCTCGCGACTCGCCACCTGAAATATGTGGTTTTAGCAAAATGCACATTCCTAGAGTTTTTCTTGAAATAACAGCCTGAAAAGAACTCAACTCAATATATCAGTATTTCAGGTGACTGCTGCTCAAATACACGTTTCAGTGCTGTTCTTTCTCCTTGTATCAAGTCTTGCTCCACCTGTTTCTGACAGAAACATTGGCAAACAATGATATAGGGGAGCAGATGAGACCAATGCTTTCGTGTGGAGAACATGCCCCTGTTTCTGACCAGGCCATGTGTCTGAGACTCAGAGGTGGTGCTGCTTCAGGACCTTCTTTGTAGCGTCCTGGACTGTGCAGCTGTGAAACCACTTGCTGCAGATCCACGTCAGCCATGTGGAGTTCAGTCCAGCTTTTCCTAGGCTGGTAGGTCCTCCACATCAGGATGCCAGGTCCAGTCCGTCCCAGAACGACCTGCCTCAAAGTGTGTCTCTTCTTTCTGGTGTTCGCCCTCCTCTTAGATGCCTTGAGCGTGGCTTTAGCGGCGTCTGCTGTGTAAATATTGGGCTCATCTTCACGAGGCGACTTCCTCCCACTAATGGGATTATTTAATCCGGGCTGCAGCCTGTATCCCGTCTGTGACTTGTAATCCCTGGCTGTGATTCTCCTGAAGAGTGTGGTGCAGTCGCCGTGTCGGGAGAGTGAAGAGGTTTCTGCCCAGATCTTGTGTAACTGCTCTGTTTGGATGGCTGACGGCGTCTAATGATGATTGCCGGGTGGATTTGGAATCTGCGTAATTTACGGAGCTCTCTAATTGTGCTGATCAGAAAGACGGGTTTCACTTCCTGCTCAACCTTGTGAGCTCTGAGGTGGCCGGTAGTCAATTATCTGCATACACGTTGTCACGGCAGTTGCTCATTCAGACTCCAGTGGGGAGACTTGTTTTGCTCTGTCATCTGGAGTTACGTCGCAGGGGCAGCAGCTTGTGAAAAGAGGCCCACTTCCCCATCTTTAGAACCTTCTTCGAGCTCTTCTGGTGGAACACTACAGTGTTCCAGGTCAACTTTGAGGCATCATCCTTCCAGGGTGTTCTGGGTCTGCCCCGGAGCCTCCTCCCTGCTGAACACCTCACAAGTCCACGAGTCACCCTGATGGAAGCCACCTCAGCTGTCCTCCCTAAGAGGAGCAGCGTATCTACCCTGAGTCTCTCCTGAATGACTGAGCTTCTCTCTAAGAGAGTCCAGACACCCTATAGTTTCAGAGAAATGTCTGTGTGGGTTTCCTCTAAATAGTGGCATAAGAATACAGTTTTGAAACAATAAAGATCAATTTTAATAAAACATAAAAGTACTGCCGCAAAAAACAATGGTTTGAAATTACTGTCACAAAAAGTGTAAAAAAAAATATAAAAAAAGACAGCTGAATGAATATCATTTATCAGAATAAAAATGCACAGGACAAAGAGAAGTTACTCGGAGGGAAAGGATAAGATTTGACAACCAAAAATGGGTTGAACCAAAGCGATTGTTTAGGGGAAAAAGTAAACTCACTGAATAGAAAAGAAGATTCCATGTGCTAACGGACACGTACTGTATTTAAAAATAGCATTGTAAAACGTGATTTTGTTGGGAATGGCATACATTTATTTGAGATTAAATGAGAAAATGTTTTGCAAATTTTATGGACGAAGTGAACTATGGATGAATGGATATCAGGAAATCAACTTTCAGAAAATCTTAAAACATTAATGTCGACACTACAAATGCTCTGCTTAGCATCGCCGTGGCTAGCATGGCCGAACGGGCATTTACACGTTCAAAAGGAGGGTGAGCCGTTCAAATGTTCTCTATTGTGCTTCCTCTATTTTGAGGTTGTTTTTCGTATCTATCGAGGCTGTAGTTTGGTGAGCAAAGCAGCGCATTATATGTTTCTTTCCGCCCGTGTCTTAGAGAAGACCTGATGGGAGCTGCTGTCTGAGGGGAAATGAGGTGACGTGGGGGGGTGTTGTGCAAGGTCGGTGGGGTCAGCTGAATGAGGGCCTGGGGTGGCGGGTGCTGATGCGTCTTCCCCGGGGTGAATGAGTTCACAG
Source organism: Synchiropus splendidus (assembly GCF_027744825.2). Taxonomy (NCBI): domain Eukaryota; kingdom Metazoa; phylum Chordata; class Actinopteri; order Syngnathiformes; family Callionymidae; genus Synchiropus; species Synchiropus splendidus. The sequence continues at coordinate 17,181,655 of NC_071340.1, forward strand.
CGAGCAGCTCGCGGTGCCATCCCTCGGTCACTTATGAAGCGTCTCAGGCGGCTACACACAAACAGCCAGTTAGCATGTGCAGGGGAGGCAGGTGGGTGTGAGGACTGGCCGCCCGCCCGGGGTTGTCTCCCACTTCTGTGTGTGTGTGTGTGTGTGTGTGTGTGTGTGTGTGTTAAATCAGATCTTGGTCCAACATTCATAAAAAGAAACCTCGGGAACCAGCGATGTGTCCAGTTAATCATTTAACCGGCTCCACAAAGACCATCTTGTAAAAATTGTCTTTGGCCGCCGCGCGCTTCAGACAACAAAGCTTCTTTGATTGTTGTGACAGGAACTCGTCCTCATCCTGACCAAAATGTTGCAACACACACAGGGGCACAAGATCAAGTCAGCCTTTGGACGGGATCAGGGCAGGTTGATGTCAGGTCACTGTATGTCAAATGAGAGCGTTCTATCTGCAACCTGCAGAGCATTTGTGGGACTCTTCCGTCCTGGTCACAAAAAATGAGTTATATTTTAAACAGACTTTTTAGGTCTTCCATCTCACTCCTGCACCCGATTCAGACAAAGGCTTTTCCATGCGTCAATAAATTCGGAATCTAACCCTAGACAAAACTGGCTACATTCTTAACTGTAGAACCATGGCGACAAACTCTAGCTGACTCCTCCGATTAGCCAAAATAATAATAATTTTTACTGCGCAGTTGTGCTTCCAATTCAAGGTCACCGTGGGGAGTGAATGAGTGGGATGTGGGATGCTCCGTGGGCCAACCATCAACTGTATATTGGACGCATTGAATTTTGGCCCACTATGGCTCATCACATGGACACAAATGGTAGTTGGGTCGTACAACGCTCAGTGTACCACTTTTACTTTGAAAACGAGAACCTGACATCCAAGGGCCACAAGTCCTCGGCCCTCACATCTGTACCTTGAGGTTGCTGAGGAGCAAAGTTCTGCTTTGAGCTGCTGGCGAAGCTTAAATTGGGAAAGCGATTACGAGACTGTCCCCTAGTCCCTTCAAAGCCTCTCGTGTAAATGTTGTAAAGAACGTTAAACAGCTTATTTTTGCTTGCGCGGCAAGTTTATTTACGAAATGTGTCAGCAGCTTCAGAAGGTTCTGGACTGTTGGGTGCAATCCTGCTAAGCTGTGGACTTTTGGAACTGCAGAGGAGTAAAGAACGCTGCAGAGAGGCTTTCATTTGGGTGATTCCTCATCAAAGGTTTCATTTTTTTTTTTTTAGAAAAGTGGGTGATGCAGCAGGACGGGAGTGATTTGAACGTGTGTGGAGGATTTCTTTTGTTGAGGGGGGTGACAAGAGCCTCCAATAATTCAGAGGCGGAGAGGAAAAGGGGGTGCGGCTTGAGAAGGTGGGGGGCGGGGGGAGCTGAGAAGTGCTTGCTGTGTGATCAAAGGCTCAGCAAATTGTGTCACAGATGGACAGAAGAGTGGTGTGACTTGCATTTTGATGGCCTTTGAGAGCCTCTGGGGGGAGCGGGGACACTTTTTTGGAGGAAGGGTCCTATTTTGATCATTAGCAGCCCTGCGGCTGTCACCGTCAACTGAAGCAATGTTTCGCAGGTGGGACTCCTCGAGCCGGCCTCTAGGTGGGGCAGCTCCATTCTGATTTTAAATGTTGTCCTTAATATGTTCGGGATATGAGTGATATTCTTGGGAAAGACTGCCTTCCTGAGGAGGTATCTCTGGAACCGACGTCGCCCCCTGGTGGTATTTTAATTCTATATCGCCCAAAACTCCTGCGAGCTAATTGGAGCAACGGGGTATTTCCAGTTGGTCTATGCTTGTGTGATCTGGGGCCTGGAAGGGAAAGATAAAAGCCGGGACACAAGAGAGGATCGTTTTGTGGCTTTGTGTGTGTGTGTGTGTGTGTGTGCTGAGCAAGTTCGCATATCTGCTTGTTCCTCTTTTGTGTATGCGACCGGTAGCTGTAACCCACTTCACTAGATCACTGTCCAAACCACCTTCTTCCCCATCCCTCAACCTATCAACACCAACGTCAGCTTGTGAGGGGAAAAATCCCTGCGGTGGAGATAATGGTGCGATGGCCAGCCACTAAAATAACAACAAGGTTCACAACAACAACACTGGCCCATTTTGGAGAGCAGGAGCCGCCACACAATGGCCCAGTGTTTGGGAACAAGGGGCGCAGGCTAGCCTCCTCACCGCCATCTCGTTGAGAAAGAGGGTATAATCGTAAGACCTTCAATACCTGGTCGTCACTTTTGATGTCGCTGGGGTCTTTGAGCTCCAATTGCTTCTATAACTCTAGCACTGGTGTGAGTAGCTTGACATTACCATAGGAATTCTGCACCCGAGTTGTGGGTCAGAAGCAGTGGAGTGTTTGAGTGTAGATTTGTTTGGGCTTGAATGTAGATCTGCAGATGGGGCAGAATTAACTGAAACTCTGCCTGAAGTTAGGGCTTCAAAGACCTACAGGGTTCGCACAAGCTCTGAAATTATCATACCAAATAGTAATGTAATGTATAGCTTCCTGCTCCAGCCAGCCCGCGGCGGAACCTTCCGAACATTTATGCATGTGCTGTGGAGTCGTGAGTGACCGAAGAGTGTGAGTGAATACCAGGATGCACTTCTCGCTTTGTGTGGGTGGACCGCCGAGGGGAGAAAATGTCCACCACAGCGCTTCTCTCCGTCCTTCAAGTGAGGGAAGATGTGTTGTCAAGGTGGAGGATGTATCTAGAATGGCACACGTTCCTTTCTTTTCACTCCTCAATGGTCACCTGATTTGCATTTTGGCTCTTCTCCTGGGTTAGCTGAGAGGAAGAAAACCTGAGGTCAGGGGCTTGACCCGCACGCCCTTGTGGGAATGAATAAGTCGGCTACGCTTGCAAGTAACCTGCTCTCAACGTGATGAGGTGGGGTTCAAAGGTCGGGGGCTACCCGGGGGAGAAGGGTATCTTGGGTCATCAGCGTTGTGCCCCGAAGCCACTGTGTAAGAAAGATCGGCGCCACAGTGCTAGGTGATTGGGCAGCTGTGCTCTCTGGGTTAATAGGATAAGTGGCCTGCGGGTCAGTTTGGCCAATGCTAACACAGGAGCCGGTCGCTGTCATAGAAGTGCTACGGTATGTTGTCTTGAGGGAGCTACTGGTTACCACTGAACAATCAATGTTTGCAAGGACCCGATACATGGTGGTCACCCAGTTCCAGCTCACTTAGTTATGGTCCCCATTTCAGGATACTTTTCTGGAACATGGTTGGGAATATTCAGTGCTATATGAAGAGAAGGCCCTCGAACAACCAGCACCCACTCATGAACTTGGATGTCACAGTTGCATTAACTCCAGCTGGAACCAAGACTCCCGCCGTCAGACACAAAAATAGCAATTAAATGCAGCCTACTCCCGCTGAGCGTAACCTATTGTCTCTCCTTGTTTTTCCAGATGCATCCTCTGGGATTATGTAACAACAACGACGAGGAGGACCTGTACGAATACGGCTGGGTTGGAGTCGTGAAGCTGGAGCAGCCCGAACTGGACCCCAGTTGCCTGACCGTGCTGGGAAAGGTAAACGCAAGATGTGTTGTTGTGCTAGCTAGAAACAGGAGTGGATCCAGGTTGGCTTACCTTCGATTAGAAACCAAACTATCCTCCTGCAGATGGTTTAGGAACGTCATGCTGACTGGAAGACAGGATGGATGAATCGCAGACGCTGAGTTTGTTTTCCTTGATGGGGTCACAAGCTGGAGTCTGTCCCAGCTACCTGGGTGAGAGGTGGGGCCTCAGTTGTCAGGACAACCTGTCACACCTCATCAGTCATTCTTTGGCCTCGGTGTGTTGGGGTAGTGTGGGAGGAAACCGGAGTGCATGCAGGACACAGTAGCGCAGGGAGATCTTAAGGCCTACACTATTGTCCGGTTCACCCTGATGTTCTAGACATTGAGTGCTATATGTTGTGTCTCCGTGGACTCACCCCGCCTCAAGGTCGTGCGCTTGACCGGTTAGAAGACTGGACGAGAACAGGAAGGCAAAACTGTGTTTCTCAAGTGTTTCACCGCCGTCCTGCAGGAGCCAGCCACGGCTCCGTTCGGCCGCTCAGAACCCGACTGGAGACAAAAGGATGTCGCCACAGGATGTTTCACATTAGCCATAAAAGCATTCCAACTGCGTCTTTAATTAATCAGGCTCCTTGGCTCCATATAAATTGAATTCAAAGTCTTTTTAAGAACCTTCAGCGGTCTGTGGCGATTTACGCTCGACTCTTGTATCTCTCCCTTGTGATGTGTCAGCGCCTCCCCCCTCCCCTTCCCCTACCGACCCTTCTGCAGACTCCAAGTGGTATTTTATCATGCTTTAATTAAGTGTTACTCTTATTGGAATGTACCAACATTCCCCCGAGGACCATGAGGAGGGGGTCCGGAGATGGTCTCATTTATCCTGAGCGTGCGTGACAGAAGGAGAGCAGCTATTCATAATTTAAGAAGCTCTTGTGCTGCAAAGACTCGCTAATGGTGCCGCTTCCTGGCGGCTGCTGCCGCTCAGGTTGCTGAGATTCAAAGTCGTGCCCGGTGACGGGCCTAGCTGGCGATCCAAATAATAAATCATAACAAAAGTGTGAAAATATTCATGCAGCACTGATATTTCAACAATGTGGGATATGTATGAAATGCAAAACTCACGGTTTTGTTGTCCAACGTCAACCCACTCATGAATGATGTACAGGCTTCAAACCAACTGGCCGAAGATTATAAATTAAACATTTTCTCACATGAAAACACAGTACATTTTAGTTGTTTTTATGTTTATTTATAGGATTACTAAAGCAGAAAGACAACAGTACCTTCATGAAAAATGTGCCGCAGCTTTATTTCTACATCCAAACATCATCTTTATAAGGCAGATCAAGCACAGTCGGGATGACGTGCAAGCACCTGAGTAGACCTCAGTGAAACGTGTGGTGACAGACTGTAAAAAGAGTGCTCTTGGATTTCTTGGTGTGGGTCTGAAGAAGACTTTACAGATGCACTGACTATAGTAATTTACATATCCTGCATACCGCTATCCGCAGAAACACCTCCAGGTAATCGTGCTATACCCACGGTTTTATTTGGGCCATCGAACGACATGCGTTAAGACTTTACGAAAGCCCAAAATTCGGCCCATTTTCAGTGGCGCATCCCTAGTTTTTATTGGTCACATTGAACCACAATTTTTTTTTTGACAGTTTTTGACAGGTGTCACTGTAGACTATGCGACTCAACTGTTGTGTCGCAGCTAAGGCTGCATAGGGGTGGAAGATTTCCTGTAATTTTCCCCGAAAAGATGAACTTTGGAATTTTGGGATTATTCTATAGTGGATACTTTCTATGGAGATTTTAGGGGAACTCGCTGGGAATGAAAACGCGTAAAAAATGAAAAGCAAACATCCATACAGGACGTCTTCCGCAGATATTTCAGCAGGTTTATCTGTTAATAGAACAGAACTCCTACTTGTTTCACGGATGAACAAAAACAGGAATGTTTGGTTCAATATTTCCCATCTCTCAAGCCCACTAATTCAACAGTGCATTCCCAACAAATATAGCGCTGATAATGGCAAAAGTACAGGTCCATGAATCTACAAATTTCAACCTAATTCAGGGAAGACACCCTTTCATGGAGGCCAGTACGTTTAGGGCACTATACATGCACAAATGATCAAAACTTTAGGGCGTCCTGCTTGACTTTGCCAATTTATGGCGACCCCAGACGCCCCTCCTGCTAAAAGCTTGTTCCCCATGAAGAGCCAACCTTCAGTTTTGAAAATGTTATTCCCTTAAATTCCCGTGGAAAGTTTCCATTTTTGAAAGTTCCTGGAATTTTGTAACCCTAGTCGCAGCACGTCCGTGTTGTTGGTAACAACCGTTTGTTGGTGGTTCTAATGAAAGAGTGAAGATTCTGTGTCAGTATTAACAACTAGCCCAGCAGCTGTTGCAGAATGAGCGTGTAGTCTGCTGTTTTTGTTGGCGGAAACTGGGTGAAGAACTTTAAACTTTAGAGAAGAAGAGAAGGAGAGACTCATGAATGTGTTTTCAGTAGCTCAGAAATGGCGTGGCACGGCTGTCGTATGCCAAGATGTAGCGCCGGTCTGGCACTTGAGCGAATGTTTGGAGTCATGTTTGAGTCTGACTCTCTGTTGTTGTTGTTGTTGGTGCATCTGAACCGAGTGTCTCTCGGGGTCGCTACACAGCTGGACACTCTCGGCTGGCAGCGCTCTCATGCCCGCTCAGTCGGAGCCGTGCCCACCCCCTGTCACTTTGCTCACTCCGTCCGAGCCCACCGTGCTTAGGCCCGCTGTCCCAGCTCACCCCGCCTGGTCTGGCCGTACGCTCGGCAGCCTTCACCCAATCCGACTGACCCCTGCCTGAACCCGGGAGCCCACTCCACTTTGCTGCCACTTTGCCACCAACCGTGTTGGGGTCTTGTCTGGTCAATTTAGATTCCATTCAATTACCGGATCCAAGTGAAAGCACCAAACAGATTGGTGGAGGAAAACAGTGTTTACTCTAAACCTCTTCTAAATATAAAGTGTGGGAAAACAATGCCCCCAACTGCACCACTGAGCCGGTCAACACATAGCAATGCTTGTTCTCTCCTCCACCTGGAGTCTCCCACAAAGAGTGATGGGGGGACCTTTATTTTCAAGTGCATCTGGACCCACGGAAGGCGACCAAAGTTTGACCGACAGTAGGATTCTTTTGAGCCCAGGTATGACTTGGAGAAACACTCTGTCGAACATTTTCATGGTCAATGTGGCGGTCCTTTATGGATTAAGTTTCACGCCGTCATGATTTCATTTCATTTCATGAGACAAATCGTCTCTTTCTTTCGTCAAGGTGTTGATAAATGTAAATCATGCTTGCACTTGACCCACATGAAACTATTTATTTCACTCGGTGACATATTCCTGGTTGTCGCTTCCTCCTGGCTGTGTTGCTTCTCAGCAAGCAGCTCTCCTTTCTGACTCGTCTCCAGTTCCTTTTCGCTCACACATGCACTGCAATTATTGGAAAGCGCTCTGGAACATGAAATCATGCTGCCGTGCCGACTTTCATTTGTGGCCCACGCCGGGATGAGGACCTTGTCCGCGTGCCAGTCAAATATCTCTTTCAAGTAGCGCTCCGATGGACACACTTGGCCGGAGCATACCGCCGGTGCTGCTTTCATCTTGGGCTTAAAGCATGACATCAGCTCCCAAGTTTGGAAGCCGGGGATGGAAGGGAAGAGGGCAGCGCTTGTAGAGATTTGATAGAGAGAGAAGCAGGAATTAGAGGGTGGAGGAATGAGGAGAGGTGGGGGCCTGGTTTCTCGAGAAGATGACGAAAGCAAAAGTGTCTGGTTCGGTGTGTGGGTGGCGGCAATGTGAATCTTTGAACTTTTTTTGGGAGCAGAACCATGCAACCCGTCCTCCCACACACCCCAGCAGTGTGTGTGAAGCAAGCTCTTGGCCGGTGTAGCATGTACAACTCGCTGGTATGCGCTTGTTGTCGCGCTGCCCTTGACCGGCTCGTCTGTGAACCCTGATCAGTTCCACCTCAGACACCGGCCAAAGACAACATGTCATCGCAGCATGACCAAAACTCACCACAACAAAGCGACCGGATCAATTCCACGATCTTTATGACGCGTTCTCCCAGAAAGCTCTCCTGCTTTAAAGTGCATGCCAGAGGCACACAATCATAAAATGCGTATCCTGTGTGGGAAGTGCTCTGCTCCACACAAAATTCTCAAACCACAGCTGCAGCCAAACAATGCGTTCGTCTTCAAGTTGGCACTACAAGACAGTCGATCTGCAGAAACAGCTGCTCCTCGCGAGTGCCATTTGGGACGGAACCACGTCGGCCTCCTTGGCTCTTGCGGCCACAGAAGCTGGCATGTGTGTCAGTGGAGTATGTGCAGAATCACAAAGGCTGTTGAGGATGTTGAGTAGAAGACGAGACTTGCCTGCGTCTTGGAGGATGAGATGGAAACAGGCAGATGAGTGTGATATTGCGGGTGACTGGCTACAAGACTGTGGCCTACTTTGCTGTCTCGCACACTGAAGTGGGTACTGGAGGTTGTCTGAAGGCCACGGCAGTGGCAGGAGAGTGTCATGCTGTAAAGATTACCCCGACCTTGTTTTCACCTAGCGCTCTGATGTTCGCTGACAGATTAGGTCTGATCAGGGAGATCTTGGAGTAGGCGCTCCCTGGATAAGAACTGGCAGATCAGTCAGATACAGACGGAGGGATGACTCATCGCGTCTCTCCCCTCCATCTTTTTATCCCTCAAAATTCTGCCTTGCACAGACGGCTGACAGAAGATTGCTCAAGTGTAGCACTTGTCTCTGCGCTGTTTTGATGAATCGTAGTCAAGAAACAAATGGTGATTGATTCAGGGCGCCACCTTCTGTCACGCACACACACACACGCTCAAAGTTTGCCAGAGAAATCGTTAGTCATCTCGCTGTGGAAGCGGGGCGATATATTGACGCACGGTATTGCGCCCCCACTCATGCCAGCTTTGTCGGTCTGGCTCTGTTCATCGATCGCAGAAAATTGAAAGTCAATTTGAGGCCCTTCAGAACGCAGCCAGCTACATCAGTGTGGCAGGGCGGAGAACTTGAGTTTCCAGTTTATGTTCATCAAAAGATGAGATGAATATTGCCACGCACCATTTTTTATCTGTAACAGCACTGTAGCAGTGAGAGGCTCGGGAGGCGCCCTGTGAAGCTCTGTGACTTGGTTCCTCCCGTCACTTGGTTCTCTGTCACTTGGTTCCCTCCCATGCAAGATCTTTTATCCGAGGTTGAAGAGCACATGGATCACTTCCAAAGGACTGACCCGATATCCCCTTCATTATGTGGGTGCTTGACACTTGGGGAGGCTAGTACAACTGGTGCACTAGAACAGCGTTTTTCAACCGGTGTGCCATGAGAGCGTGTCAGGTGTGCCGTGGGATAGAGGTGGGCGACATGACATCATGAACAATCAAGACGTGTAGACGATCTACCCATGTGTGGAGATTACATGGATTCGATCACATTCTTTCTATACACTATAGATCTATGCTGATGCACTAATTCGTCTGTCAAAGCAGCGCTGCTCTGGTGCGCGGTGCTCCACTTCCCACACACTCACAGTGAAGAAGCCGGTCAAATGCACAGCTCCCAGTTGTTTTTAAACCTGATGCATCTCCACCTTGACCACACACCTTCACGGCTAATGTGACGTCTCTCTTCAAAACTTTGTTGGTGTTCATAGGTGAAAGACTAAACACATAACAAAATAAATGCACCATTATTATGATGCAAGTTGACACAAATAATGGTCAGGATTTGACTACAAATGCTCCAAAATACAATACAACCATGCAAAAGACAAGTCATAAAGTCACAAGGTAATAAAATTGAAACAGTTATCTAAAGTAAATACATGAATAAATTCTGATATATTTTTGCCATATTGCCCTCCTCTTCCTGGAGACATTTAAAAAATACATTGCTATTGCTATTTGTTTCTGCAAATAATATGCCAAAATAGCCGCCTGTCTGTAGCTAAATATTTCCACAAAATTAAAATGGATTTTCCACTGGACTTGAGACTAAGCTCAATTGCGCTTTGGCCAAGGTTCTTTTGGTGGTGTTTCTCTTTCAATGAACAAAGTGTGTCGTGGCTTAAAAAAGATTGAAAAACACTGCCCTATCAGATATTAAAGATGTTGGGTGATTGCCCCTCGCTTGAAGCAACTTTGTTGAAATTGACCAGCTGTTGAAGGCATTCACCGGAAGCTGTCTCACCTCCATCCTGGCTGCACAGGAGTGGACAGAAGCGCACCCTAAAAATGGGATTCAATACCTTTGTTTGTTTCAGCCACCATCTACATCACAGGCCATGTCTCACTGTGAATCCTTTATGGCCTCCATATCGCTGTGAACCATTTCAGCAACTGTTCAGGTTCCATTTCTGGCTGTCTGTGCCGACTTCCCATCCAGGAGGCCAAAGAATAGCAGGCATGAATGAGAGGTAGCTCCTACTCTTCTGAGGCCTGCGCTCACCTGCCAACACTCTCAAAACATCCTTTTCAAACACCGTGGCCCCCAGAGATGGAGAGAAAGAGGATGAAGAAGAGAGGCAGCGGGGGGAGGAAATAAAAGGAGCCTGCTGCACTCAGAGGTCCACCTCTCCTCACATCTTTGTGTACTGCTCAACTTGCTGGTATTTTCTTGGATGCTTCTGCTAGTGGGGTGTCGGGGAAGAGAGAGGGGGGTTGTGTACTGTGATAAGAGTGTCCCCTCCCACCCTGTGTGCAGCGCGGCACCCTCCCCGCTTCCCTTCCTTCCATGTAAAAGAGAACGTCCCGCTCCTAAATCACTGCTTCACCGTGTTTCACGCCGCTCGGAGGCACCCGGGATCCCACTGCGCCGGTTTCCATGGTCACTGGGAAGCTCCTTGTGTCATGTGGCTCAAAGTGAGCCGTCCCTGGGCCGAATTACCCGGCCATCAATGGGAGGCCAAATGACCATTATTAGACTTCACAGCTCAGGCCTCTATTTAAAGAGAGAAGAAAGGAGCCCCAGGGACTTAAGAGGACAGAGTGATGGAGAGAGGAGAAGAATGGAGGAGGGGATGGAAGAAGAAAGTAGCATCACTTTAATAAGTAGTTTTTTTACTTGGGCCTTTGATTGTTGTTTTGAAACTGATTAGAAAGTCAGACAGAGCTAAAGGCCAACACCCACAACGATGGGGCGGGCACCGGATCAAAAGATGATCTGTGGAAAAAGAGTGAGGCAGACGTCCACCCACATCAACCAGAGCCCCTGTTTTTCCCTGCTCCGTCTCTGTCTGAGCCGTCCCGCCGCGGAATGCGCTCGTGAGAATCCTAGCATCCTGCTGCGCTTACAGAGCCATGTTGCCTTTAAGGCCCGGCTCCATGGTCTGGCACGGAAGCTGGAAACTGAAGCCCCCACCCCTGCCCCTCAGCTAATCTGAGGCCTCTCCATCACTGCAGATGATTCCTCTGCCGAGGGATTAGCAGGGGTGAAATGGCATCCTGCTCTTGTGGTCTGAACTTTCTTTTATGCTCGGCCAGGGAGATAAGGGTGAGGCCAGTGGAGGAGGAGCAGCGGTTGTGGGTGGGTGTTCTGGCTCAGAGGCACTGAAGCAAATCGAGGGAGAAAAGATTCTTGTTGAGGAGACCTCTGGCAGAGACTCCGGTTGACCATGGTAGCTTTCTAGTTGCCTGCCCTTAAACCCCCCGCACTGACCTGGTCACCGTAGCGATACCCTTATGCCTCTCATTCTACATCATGCTTCCGTCATCCTTGGGTATTTCCGGTGGGTCCTTCTAGCGTACAGGTCAAATACTGGGATACACGATCAAAGCCAAACCTGGCTTTCAAATGGAAAATCAAGTGGGATTGGTGCCTCCATCAGAATCCAACTCCGTCTTCTTGTACTTTTTTCTCCTGAGTTTCAGAATAAGAGCTTGTGCAGAAGTCTTTGACATGTCATGGAAGTTAAACCTGGTGAGGAGTCTGAGCAAGTGGCTACGATGGTGTGGTCCAGTTCCTGGTCCTTATTGGGATGAGCGCCAGCTTGTCTATTTTTAACTGCTGCTATCCAAACAAGAAGTCGCGTCTCTTTCATCTCAAGCATCTCTGTGCTGAAGAGGCACTTACAGTCCTACTGAGGAGCGTTTGTTTACTTTCCTGTGAATCACAAAAGCGCCAGATCTGAAAACCGGTAAGAAAACAACAGAGGAGGGACAAGAGAAGAAGAGTGGAGGAAATTTAATTAGCGGTTGTCCGTCGTCTGGACTGGGCAGCACCCAGGACTGATCGGCTGTGGACGTCTGTGTGTCCTCTGACTGCGGTGACCAGCAGGCACGTTTCACGCGTACGTTTCTGCTTCGAAGGCACCATCGAGTCTCACCCGTCGCTCATTTCTCACTATTGCTTCAGAGGGTGGAACTAATAGCCTGTGATTTTGCTCTGGACAAATCCAAACATGGCAGCACTGTGTGTCCTGAAGAGCTCTGTTTGTTCAAAGAAACCGCAACATTGGCGCGGAAACTCTCCATGCTCACCACATGACGACAAAGTAGTCTTTTCAAGGCGATTCTTCTTGTTGTTGCAGTGAACATGTACGTCGTGTGTTTATGTTTTGTGGCTTGGGAGAGATTGATGCTGAAACCAAAACCAGAAAAGCTTTTCTTACTTATGATTGTCTGAAAAAATTTCTTGTATTTTTACAGAATTCCAGGTAGTCAGGATGTTTCCTTAACTAGTGAGGTGTTCAACTCGGGGAGGCCCTGGGGCGGACCCGCGACAGGCTTTCTGGAGAGAACACCCAGCCTCGGGAAGAATGGGTAGTTTAAGCACCTATAAGTTAGCAACAGTCAGCGCTAACATGCGAATGTGGTGTTGTGTTTGTGCAATTGAGTTTCATTTCAGATCCATGTTTCAAACGTGAAGCTACTCAAGTTAGCGTTGTGGAGTCGACGTTGTCATCAGAGGCTGGAAGTTTCTTTTATGAACAAATAAAATCAACGGCTGAAATTTACGCTAACGGTTTTAACTGTCGCTCGTCGCACACGTCTTGGTTTCAAGTCACTTTAACAAGGATGAGAAGGGTTCGACTGAAGTAGCACCAAACTGGAAGTTTTCTTTCGGAGGATGAAAGAGGTCCGATCTGTCTTTTTGTCGGACTCTTTGTTCCGAGGCTTGGGCTGTTTGCCAAGTTCCACTGGCACACACACACACACACACACATACAGATAACGGCGGTTATGCAACCTCTGGTGAATAGACACCCCAGATTGTGCGATGAGACGGAGGTGGATGATGATTGGAAGACACAGACGAGGTGAGGAAGAGTATAGCGAGCAAGTTTCTCCTCTCTGGAGTTAACAAGTCAACTCTCATCTGCTTGTTAACCCGTGAGTCGAATCTAACATCGAGTCTGTTGTCCTTTGGTGGCGATGCTGCCACATTCCACGATCCTCCATGCTAAATGTTGACTCACTGATCTGAAGGAAGTGGCTCTCACTCGTAACTGCAGTGGGACAAGTGAGACTTGTGACTCAAGTTCCTACAGAGAGACTCCCTGTTTGGTCTGAAGGTTGAAGGTTCAAGTCTCCTGAACTCCCTTTGCAGAGAGGGTCATCATTTTGAGGTGCTGACATTAAACCGGCGCTAACCCATGAGTCATTCATCTCTGTGCTGACTCGGTTATTCAGAGGAAGAGATGATGCCCGGAAGACAGCAGATAACTCGGCGCCCAGCTCCTCCTCGACTGCTGTGCGAGGGCGGCCATGTTCTGCACACACACATGCAGGTGTCATCTTACCTTGAGGTAGAGAAGGGGAGGGGGTCTAACCCATGATCTCCTTCACTCTCACGATTCACTGTTTTCCTTCAGATAAAACATTTGTCCAACAAATTAAAGAACATTGAACAAAAACATCATTTTTGGGAAACAACTTTTTAAAGTTTTTTTTTTCAGGCACCACATTTTCATTTTCCAAATACGTAAATGTGATTCTTGAAAATGTCTTAATTTTTTGAGACTTTTTTTTGTAGTTAAACTTTTCTTTCTACTTTCTACTTCTTTCTTTTCTACTTTTTTCACTTTTATTTCACTTTTAATTCTGTAGTATTTTTTTTTCGACTTTGTCCCTCACCTTGCTCAGACCTGCTCTGCAGCCAGGGGGCAGAGTGGAGCTCCAAGTACAATAGCCAAGTGTTCCGATGGTTTGGTTAGAGCAGAGAGAGAGTGGAGGATGAGGAGGAGCAGTGACGGAGGTGAAGTGGAGAAAGTTCAGAGAGAAGAAAGTGAGGAGTGATGCGATTGTGTGTCGGCCAGATGTTCCAGGTGTGTTTGTGCAAGTGTGCGCTTGAGTGAGGGGATGAGAGGAGAAGATGAGCGGGGGAACTCTCTCCTGTCATCTAGTGAGCTGGCAGGTCTTCTTAGCGAAACTAAACACTGTGTTGCTCTCCCTCGGCGTCTAGACTCCACACTCTCATCTGCGGTCTGTTTGTTCGCTGGAGGGAAAACCTGAGCCCTAATTCTGGAGCCCGCGGGACGTTTGTTTAGCGTGAAGACGCTCTTTATCCTGGAACATGTGACGTCAAAACGCTGCACTCAGAGAGGCTGAATGAGAATGCAAAATCTGAGGCGAGTCCTGATCCAGTTGTGGGAGGTTTGTCCAGTCCACAGCTTGCAGGAGACCACAGACCTTCACCTTTCACCTGCTGACACCTTCACTCATCAGTGTGTCAAAAACACAACAGAGGAGGAGCTTCAGATGACACACGAGGTTCGACTGACACACTAAGATGACAGTGATCACAAGATCCATTATGAGATTATAAAACTCAACTGTTAGTTACCCCTGGATGAAAAGGTTTTTAAATTGGTGTGAAACCTTGGGGAAAATGGCTGTTGACCCGAGACAGTATACAGTGATGAAGCAGTCACATGTTTTATATAAATAACAAAATATGTTTTGGGGTAAAAGTTTTTTAAAACACTTAAAAATTAGAAGAGGAAAAAGTACACAGTTAGCAGTAAAAAAAAAAAAAGAACACAATTTTCACTAAGAAAAACATCCATAAAAATTTCTTTTAAATAACAATATAGCTCCCAAGAAAACTTAAAACTTCCTGGAAAAAAATGGCTGAATTTGTTAAAAAAAAAAGTTTCAGTTTCAGACTCAGAAGTCCAAACACGCTGGCTTCTCTCTTTCCCTCTGCGGTGTCGGAGTTTTTGTTCGCAGGTATTTGATGTGTCACGTGTCACGCCGGCTCGCCCGCGGCTGCATTTTTGTCGTCGTCAGACAAGTCACTGCGCCGACTCGGGTCCTCCAGATCTGTGAGCGTCTCCCTGAGAGCTATTAATTATTAACTGCAACATCAAAGCGGCATACTTGTGCTGAATTAAAGTGGGAGGGGAGAGGAGGGGGGCGCCGCCGAGTGAGGGAGAAGTGGGTGAGAGGCGACGGCAGAGATTTGCCTTTGAACTCCTGAACAGGTCCAAACTTTGAGAGAGGAAGTCAGAGACAGACAGTTTCCTCAGGTGTCTTTTTGGAGGAGTCAGCCACAACGTTGTTTACTAGCTCTCATGAGTCGCACCTGATCATCACGTGCCTTCCCAGTCCATCCAGTCACACCAGTGTGCAGTGGTCAGGGGCTGCTCAAGAGGTCATAGGCCATGTTGGAGTCTGGCGACCCTCAAGCTAGGATGGCTAACTACACTTCGGACCAGGAGTTGGAACTGTGGTGTGCAAGGTTGAAATCAAAATGGCCAACAAACCCGGAGGTTACCACGCCATCCTACCTCTGACGCCAGGCGCTAGTTTCATCACAGCAGGACTCGAACTTCGTCATGGAGCGCAGGAGTGCGAGACTCCTTCCTGCTGTTCTCCTCCACTTGGATTCAGCAGCAGACTCTGGTTCAGATGTCTTTATCTCAGTGGCTTCAAAAGAGTCCCACATGAAAGACACAGAAATCTCACTCGATGATGTTGCAGCCGTGATATCAACCACAGCATGTGCGTGTTCAGTCTTTATTACAACATTTGGGCTGGAGATGGTAGACATGTTTATGGACGTTGCTGGTTCACATCTGAGCCTGGTCACTTTGCCTACTGACACCCGTCCCCTTGTTGTTTCCCCACAGGCGAAGAGAGCGGTGCAGAGAGGGGCGACAGCTGTGATCTTCGACGTGTCCGAGAACCCCGACGCTATCGACCAGGTGAGGTGTGATGTGTTTCGCAAATAGAAAGTGGGTCACATGCTTGATGTCTTTAATGTTACCTAGTTACCAGTTAGCTAGTGATAGCCTCTGTTGACACGGTCTGCATTGTAGTTTGGATACAGCGTGAACATTGATATAGTGTCGAACAATACTATGTATTCGACCGATTCTGAGGAAGGAAAAGGTATATATGCGCCATATTACAGGAGCTCTACTCATTGTTTACACTCACAGCACCAATCTGGATTAAGGGCTTGAAGTGGTGAGAATTTTCGGCCTTCTGAAATCCGACGTCACCTAAGGGGCGGAGCTGTGGATTTCCCTTTTCTGAGACCAACAAATGCAGCTGAAGGAAATGCTAGCACAGCAAAATTAGCTTCAGATATGGCTTCTAGTTTTAGCATGATTCTGATATAACAATGCTTGCGCGGAAACCTGCTAATGTAGCTTGAGAGAGTTAAGGCTCAAGTGCTAATTGGATTGATATATTTCATTGAAAGAGGTTAGCATTAGCACATGTTAGCACACAGCAAATGTTTATCATTTACATTAGGACTAAAAAGGGGGACCCTCCACCCGCACACTGGGATTTTGACCCTCAAGCTGCTCATGGGCTGAGTACAAGCCTGTGTTTGGGGACTGAAGTAGTTCTGGTCGACAGTTGAGTCACACAGAAATTCTGAAAACAGACACGTAAAGTGTGAAGCTGTGATGTGTGAAAACATCACTGTGATATTCACAGTCAGGTTTCCATGACGACACACACATATATACACACACACACACACACACACACACACACACACACACACACACACACACTGGTGTTGCTTTTGGGAGTTCAGTTTCTTTTCTGAGTGTCTTTGTCGCAGGAATTCTGCTGTGGTTTTCTTCCTCGCCGCACCAGCCTGGACTTGCAGGTTTTTTTTTCTCCCCTTCTTCATCTTCTTCTCCGCCGCCGGCTCGTAAAGCTGCGAGCCGAGAGATAAAAGGAATTGCGTAGCGACCACATGAAAGCCGGGCCGGGCGGCTGCGATTCCCCTGCGAGGCTTTTCAAGCCCGATCGGTGCCGGCCGGGCCCTCGAGGAGGAGCTGCAGGAGAACCCTCTTTGACTTTCTCCTCTGATTTCGGGGGCCGGAGAGTGAAGTGCTGAACTTCGGGTCAACTTGCGCTCGCAGTCATCGAGGAGATCACAAGTTTGGGCGTCGCTGCTTTGAAAGCAGAAGAAATAGAAATATGAAGCTCCTCGGTATTTTCCCTCGGGCTCCTCCAAATTACAGATTCCACCAGCAGACGGGGAGGAGACCCGAGCCCAGGACTTCCTCCTGCTGCCGTCAGCGCTCTGACCACAGCTGCAGTCGGCAGGTCGCTCTCAGTGGCTGACGGCACACTCGCACCCTCACCACGCTGAACACAACATCAAACTGCTCAGCACTCAACATCAAGTTGCTGAACGCAATTTTCAGTAACTAAACACAGCATCAACTGTGCACAAGATCAAGTCTCTGAGCCGAGTAGCAGACCATTGATGAATGCAGCATTGGATCACACACCATCATAAACACACCTCCTAGTTGCCAAACAAATAACACTTGATCAAGTCTGACTGAGAACAAAGGCACCTGAGCGAGTTGCAGCCAGTGCAGCAGCTCTTTCTGAGCTTTTTCCGTTTCAGTGTTTTTGTTTCTGCTGTTGTTTTTTTTATCTTGTTTTTGTGTGGATATGCTCTATGCAGCATGGACAGTCATGTCCTAGCGTCCGGAGACTCTGCTCATTGACGCCAGTGACGCCAGTCCAGTGCTGTAGTTGTTTTAAGAATATTACATTTTGTCATGATGTTAGTTTTTCTGTTTCTTCACTGTTGTGTTGTTGCTCTGCCGTAACAACCCAAATTTCGCCCTTTGTGGGAACAGTGCAGGAGAACTAGCATAGCATAGCATAGCATAGCATAGCATAGCATAGCATAGCCTAGTCTAATCTCAGTCACTCAATTCAACACCAAATTACTCAACACAACATCGAGTCTCACGCTGCTGTGTTGTGTCACCTGCAGCTGAACCAGGTGGGCGAGGACCCACTGAAGCGTCCGGTTGTCTACGTGAAGGGGAACGACGCCGTCAAGCTGATGAACATTGTCAACAAGCAGAAAGTGGCTCGAGCTCGGATCCAGCACAGACCGCCCCGGGTAAGACCCCCCGACCTGCCCGCGTGTGACTCATGACGGCCAGAAAATACACTTGTTGGGTCGACTCAAGCGCCGTCACTGGTCTCACGGCCCGTGAGCGAGAACGGTATTTAGGTCTCTCGCACAGTGGTCGATGACTCATCCTGAAACTGGCTGACTCAGCAGGATTTTGAAGGGTCTCTTCTCCTGCAGCAGCCCACCGAATACTTCGACATGGGAATCTTCCTGGCCTTCTTCGTGGTCGTGTCGCTGGTTTGCCTCATCCTGCTCATCAAGATCAAACTCAAGCAGCGGCGGAGTCAGGTCAGTGTGTCGCCACGCAACCCGCCTAAATCTGTCATCAGTCCTCTCATGAACCGGAGCTCCAGATAATAGCTGCCGAGCTAAGCACAAGTGATGATGGAGCTAACGGCTACCGAAGATACACTGCCGCATGAGTGATGATGCTAATGCTAACGTGGATTACCTACATGTTGATGGCTATTGGCTATGGCTATTCTAGCTCTAATGCTAATGAATTAAATGTATGACTATAGCCACATGGCGCAAGCTCTATTTTAAAAGAGCTAGCTTAATCTAAACTTTAGAATCAAATTGGCTGAGCACTAAAAATGTATATATATTAACTTAGCGGAGGTGCTGATTTCGTTGTTAGAGGGGAACTTGGTGTGAATGTACTGTGACCAGCTTTGATAAAAGTAGCAGAATTACGCTACTGCTTACACTGCGACGAAAAGAGCTGAGGTGCTAATGTTGCTAATTGGTGCCATGAGCTAAGCTCCAGGAATTGTTATGGTGTAGATCTGATTTAACATCACGATCAAGATAGATAGATCAAGATTTAGATGTCCTAGCTAAGATGCTAACATCAATGAGCTGTTGGTATTTTATGTTTTATCAAAATCACTAACATAGCTCACATGCTAATGGGCTGCTTCTAGACATCGCAATTATTCAGTCATTCCAGTTAGTTGAGCGAAACTAAGGATAACTAAAATAATTTTGATTAGCCCGAATACAATATGTGGCTAAAGTGAGGTGAGAACTACATTTCTCATAAATATGCTACATTTCTGTGACGTCCTTTGATCGTAGCGATAAAGAGAAAGTCAAAGTGTTGTGCTTTAGCGCCATTAGTTTCACAACATGTGAATCACAACATGCTAATGGCACCAAAAGGCTTGGGTGCAGCAATTACAATGAAAGATATACCATTATGACCACCTGCACTTACTCCGTTGTGACGTCACGTGCAACAGCTCTCGTGGCGTGAACTGACTCGCGAGTCCAACAGTCGCTGCTGATGGATTCGTGTGCTTCGACTCCCGCCAGTGAATGTTGCCGGATTTACGTCTAAGTAGCGCCGATGAGAGGTTAGCGCCGCAGCCAAATGCTTGGTGATGTCATGAAGTTGGCGGTAATCCAGTCAGGAGTGTCCAGGCTTGTCAGGTGTGTGAGAGCAGCAGTCGACGCAGCGCCAGCTAGTGGGCAAAACATGCCATCTGGGGCAGAACTCTGTTCCTAAATGAAGCTGATGGTGGGGTGGAAACAAAATGACACTAAGATCATTTAAAACAATGGTATTAAAATACATAAAATTAAAATTTAAATATTATAAAAATAAATTAGTGGTAAAATGGATTCATTAAAAACAAACATTCTTGTGAAAGCCTGAAGTAGAAAGGTGTAAAAATCAAAGTTGAAATATTCTTATGAACAGGAGAAGATTCTGTTTTCAGGGAGGAGCTTTGTCATCCATTAGAGCTTCAGGGCGGAGCAGCTCAGTGGTCAAAACTAACCTGTGGTCCTCCTGCAGAGCTCCATGAACAGGATGGCCATACAGGCGCTGGAGAAGATGGAGACCCAGAAGTTCAAGGCCAAAGGGAAAGGTCTGCGGGAGAGCAGCTGCGGGACGTCGGACTCTCTGAGCAGCAGCTCCACGTCCGACTGCGCCATCTGCCTGGAGAAGTACATCGACGGGGAGGTGAGTCGTGACGCCGCCACCTGTGGTCTGAAGGCAACAACAAGTCCAGTTTACACTCTGGTGCAGGAACATCAGAGTGGACTAGCTGGTCTCACTGTTGTTCGACATTAACTTGGGTGTATGCCTCCGCACCAGAACATTATGACCAGCTGACTCCTGCTTCTGCAGTGGTCACTAAAGTACTTCAGGGCAGGCAGTCGTGGTTCTGGGCCCGCTGTTGACCGCTTTGTTTGGGCTTGCCCACCACAGTCAGCTGGACAATGGCGTGGGACTTCCCATGCTCCGGACCGCAGTCCTGGGCCAACGTTGCTTCCTGATGTTTGAGAACACCTGGAGGTGACGTGTCTGCTGTGCTCCACTTGGATTACTCTTCCTGTTTTCGTCTTTAATCCCTTGGTGGGAATAATGCTGCTCCACTGGAAGTGTTGCTCGTCCTCGTGGGGACCGGTTTGTTTGTGGCGCTGCGGTACGCAGCAACACAACAAAGCGTGGCGCCGGCGCGGCACACAGGAAGTGGCTGTATAAAAGAAGTGAATGGCATCAAAGCGTTTGTGGAGCAACAAAAGATGAGTCACGTTTCCACCGCTGAAGTCTTCAGAGGAGCAAGAACTGCACCTCCCGTCTGCTTCTGTGGGGGGAGACGTTGCCACACAGGCTTCAGAGTGTGTTACTCTGCTGCCCTCTGCTGGCCACTCTGACACAAGCGCTGCTGACTTGTACACGACAGGTGCACTGAAGCAACCGCGTTTAAACTAACGATGACAAAACAAAACTGACCCTCTGGACAAACTCTTGTCTGAGACTGTCCAGGTGTGGAGTGTGTCCACCTGTGTAACCTGGATGTTGTATTGCAGGAGCTGCGCGTCATCCCGTGTGCTCACAGGTTCCACAAGAAGTGCGTGGACCCGTGGCTGCTGCAGCACCACACCTGCCCGCACTGTCGACACAACATCATAGGTGAGTCCTCCGCTGGAGGTGGGGCTCCGTCCCAAAGTCACAGGTTCTAATCCGGGTTTCCGTCAACAGAACAGAAGAAGGGGAACCCGGGGCCGGCCTGCATGGATCCAGGAAACCCGCTCCACGGTCGCCAGCAGAGGGTGGTGCTGCCAGTCCACTATCCCGGGCGAGTTCACCGCGCCGGACAGGTGACTGCGTACCCGACCAGGACCAGCATGGACCCCCACGGCAACCCCATCACCGTCCTCACTGTGGACCAGCACCCGGATCCTCAGGGGCTGTACCCGCCGCAATCGACGTCCGCCTTCCTCCGGAGCTACCACCCTGCCCTGCACCTGGACCACTCGATGAACCCCCACCACTGTGGGCTGGAACACCGTGGCCCCCCCGCCTACCAGGCACAGCATCACCCTGCCTTCAAGCGGCCCAAGTTTCACGGGCGCAACTTTTCCAGAGCAGCCTGCTTCTCCCAGTACGAGACCATGTACCAGCACTACTATTTCCAGGGTTTGACTTTCCCTCAGCAGCCTGAAGGTGGTGCTGGACCCACGGTAGCGGGACATCTGGGTGGTGCGGCAGGGGCTCATAAGGGCCACCACAGTAGAGCCTACCAGCAGGGACTCTTGTACCCCACAGTGGTGCACATGGCACCTTCCACCTCATCCAGAATGGGGGACGGCGGCAGCTCTTCGGGCCTGAGCTGCTACCACGGCCACCGCTCTGTCTGCAGCGGCTACCTGGCTGACTGTCCAGGGAGCGACAGCAGCAGCAGCAGTTCGGGTCAGTGCCACTGCTCCTCCAGTGACTCCATGTTGGACTGCACCGAGGTCAGTAACCAGGGGGTGTACGGCAGCTGCTCCACCTTCCGGAGCTCGCTCAGCAGCGACTACGACCCATATGTGTACCGGAGTCGAAGTCCATGTCGGGGCTCTGCGGGGGAAGCAGGGAGTGCGGGGTGTGCGACGGCGCCCGCCGAGGACTCCTCCTCTTCTGCCCCCTCGGGACATGACTGCCTCCAGCTTCCTTCAGGAGCTGCAGGCTACAGTTCGGGGGACCACCTCTCCAGTTGTAGTTTGGAGCCCAACTACAGCAGTCGCTCGTCACTGGAAACCCGGGAGAACGGCCACACCAGCACTACCTCAGGCGCCGTCTCGGAGGGCGCCAGCGCGGACAAGATGAAGGGCTCGCAGGAGGACTCGGGGGACCTCAGTGCTGCCGCCTGTAGCTGCTGCTTCGAGGTTCTTCCCCCAAAGATGGAGAGCAAAGGGTCGGACTGCGAGGCGCCGTCGGGGCGCTGCCATCGGACCGCGGACTTTCAGAGCTCTAAGAACTACTTCACCTCGGAGCACATGTGTCCTTCATCGGAGCAGGTGGCCTATGATGGCCTCCCTTGCTGTTTCTACAAAGAGATGAAGGTCCACCGGGCCGGGCCGGGACTGTACGCTGAGGACTATGCCGTGAATGTGCAGTACGCAGACTCGGACGTCTGCTCGGGACAGAGCTGCTGTGACCTCAACCAGAGGATACCCATAATTCCCGAGGACACTGACTGTGAAACGGAGACGCACAGCAGTTTACTGCCCGACTGTGTGACTGTGGAGACCGAGACGTCGGAGCCCAGAGACGGTTGCTTCACCTCAGGACAGTCAGGAGGGCAGGACGAGGAGACCCGGGCTTTGTTCCGCCCACAGCTCCCCGCCAGCCCCTCCACAAAAGAGGCGGAGCTCCGCTGAACTTATGCATCTGGTACCGGATCAGTCCAATCAATCATTCAAACGTTGCCTTGTTCCATCTTCTCTCCGTGTGCCGAATGTTTTACCAGAACGTCTGTGGATTTCTACTGAAATGTCTTTTTCATTTCTCGAAGTTCATTCCCACCATCCAAGGTGCTCAAACCAAATCCGGCGCATTCTTCTGTGAGGCCACAAACACGACTCGCAAACGTGCGCGCAGGAACGCCGTCGCCTGTTTGATCCCGTCGCCGACTCGCGTCTTTGGAAACCAAAAGATTGTGCGTTTAGTTTTTTTTTTTTTTCTATCGGAGAGAAAGATTTTATCTACGATCAGACGCGGAAATGTGAAAACTCACACTGGTCTCTATTTTGGATACAATTGTGGCCTCCTCGTACGAAATGTGCCAGAGCAACACAGAGGCCTTAACGTCGCTAAGCTAATTGTAGCAATACGTCAAGACACGGCTGTTGGTCCCGCCCCGACCAAAGTGACTCGTGTCTCAGGGTCAGTGGATTTCCTCAGAGACGGAGCGCTCTGATTCTCTGTCTGTCGTTCGGAACCCCTCATCGTGTCTCGGTCACGTACACCTCCCGCACTCTACACGACGTTGAAACGGAATTGGACACCTTTAGCATGCTAGCTGATTCCGCTCACTATAAACAGCGGCTTTTAATGAGTTGCCTTTTGCAGCGCAAATACTTTAGCTGCCACTGACTGTGGTGGGCTATAAAAATTTGTAATAGGCAGGTAGCAACTGTCGCCACAACGATTAGCTCTTGAGGATGACTGGCAACAGTCTTTCTTTTTTTGTTTCTCAAATTAAGAGTTTTTTGGACCGACATCGCTCAGTTCCTGACTCTTCAACGTCGTGTCGAGTCTGTGTTTTCTTTCCCTCCGTGAGGCGCCACGCCTCCCCGGTTCTTACGATTCTCGCCAAAGGAAAGGTTCAGAAGTGAGGCAGCGCCGGGCCATCAAAGACCAAGAGATTTATTTTCAAAATGATCCATATTTAAATAGATGTCTATGCTGTTCTTCCAGTCGATCGTTTATATGAAAAATAATTTTAAATTAATAAATTAACCAGTTAAAAGCCAGGGCTGCAACTGTGGTGCTCCTTCAGTCCAGGCTGTGCGGTGCAGCGTTTTAGTCTCAGTTTTTAGATTTTTTTTTCCTTACATAAAAGGCTGAATTTAGATCCTATTAAATAGAAGCTAACACACATCGGTGAGCTACTTTATTTGTTTCCTGTATAACAACATAATTTTGTCGTAAACCTATTTCCAGTACTTTAAAGCCTGGAATAGCAGGACAGCTGAAAAAAGATGCCTCACCTTGCTGGAACTGTACTGCCAGACTTTTGATGATAGTGGAGGCATTTCCACCTTAGTCCTTCCGATAAACACAAAGAGGAAAAACGTGTTTATTGAAGAAGAACTTTTACTCACTAATTCTACTTTAAAGAGTGAGGCGCAGCGATTTGTTGCTCTTTCCAAGCCACTTTGTTTCATTATTTCCGTTGTTAAATTCACATTTTGAATTCAGTTTTCGTCAAATAAAAGATTCTTATCGCGACACTGTTAATAGTTAACCGAACTGGATTTCGTTGCTCCTCTATTAAAGACAGTGCGGTCAAAGGGTTAACCCTTTATTTCGTCCGCGAGTCTGGGATGGCCCGAGCGCGCGCCGGCGGGTTCCACGATGTACTGTGACTTTTCTTCGATGTAACAATGCAGTTTTCATATTGTGCCGTGCATGATGATGACGCTCGCCTTCGTTTGTCCTGCAGACTGTTCCATACTGTTTCTATGAAATATTCACAACCGACACAACTATTTATGATCCAGTCAGCAACTTTGAATACTGCAAGTAACATTTTGGGGTACTTGAGTCACTATTTAATTTTTGTAATTGTTTCTAGCACTTAAGATTTCAACTATGTACAAACAAATGAATATTTTTCAGAGTAATTATGTTTTACAGAGGCTGGAGACGAGTGTGTATATTTCTGCTCCTGTACAGGCGTCATGAATGGAAATGTTCTCTGGATATTTATTGACTAATATATTTATCTTTGTAAGCCATGTCTTATGTCTGACTGGAGGAATCACTAACGTTGTACATACATGGTTAATTGCACACGATTAAATCTTCTCTGACCAAAAATCCATTTTAAAATTTAGTACTTCACCGTTTTGTAATAAAGTGTACAAAGATGTGTAAAATATACAGTTTTATTCAAGTCGCTGGTCTTCGGCTCTTTTGTTTGTTGCGGTGACGCCGCCTCAGACTGTTGTTACAGTGAAGAGTCTCATGTGTATTAGCCTCATTATTCCTCATCCGGACTCACTCCCATCCTCACTCGTGAACAAAACCTTGAGGAGTCACATGACCTCCTCCTGCTGCAGAAGTGTCCTATATTGAGGCGTATTTATGATCCAAATGCTTCACATTTGCAACAGACTTTTACATATGTAAGCAATTTTACATATATTAACTGGAGCGTTTCTCATCTTTGCAAGTTATTTTATTGAATTTAAAATGGAGTCAAAATACATTTTTGATTAAAAAAAAATCAGATATACATATCAAAGTTTGTTGTGATTTGACAGAAATAAAATGTCCAGCTGTAAAAATCGAGAAAAGAAATATAACAGTTCAAAATGTAACCAGATTAAAAAATACGTAAAAATACTGAAGTAAATAAAATATATTAAACGTTTAAAAAGGATAGAGTTCAAGGGATGAAAAAAAGAATTTGAATAAAATAAACATTTATATTTAGAGTCAAAAATGAAACAAGAATAAAAGCAGCTGTGCCGACCTAAAATGATGGCGTCATAAGGTCAATAAAAAATAGTCAGTAGTAGTAGTTGGCTGCTTCTGGTGTCTCGGGTTCAAACACGTAGCCCCGCCACCTAGGAGCCGTCTGGAGTCAGAAAAAAGGGGAAATAAATATGGAGTTTAAAACCAGACAAAAGGTAAAAAGTAACAAAACAATTCACAAATAATTCCAGAACAAACGCGGACAAAAAAAGAAGAGATTTAATAAAGTTAGATCCAAAACAAAAACTCAAACACTGGGAATTCCACAGCAAGTTGGACGTGATGCTTCCAGTGCAGCTGCACTGAGCTGGCGCCATCTACTGGAATAAATCCATTGACATCCGCTCTAACTTGATGTGGCTGCATGAGGCACGTGGTGTGAGACCAGAGTGACGGCGAGTCCAGTCTGATGGTGGAGCAGGTGCAGTCTGCAGCAGCAGGTCACCTAACAAAGCCAAGAAGACGCTGCGTGTGCACATGGTTTATTGGCGATCAGAGAATTTCCAAGTCGAGTGGAGTCAGTCGACAGGTGTCACTCAGAGCTTGAAGCCCGAGTGCAGCGAGACCACTCCTCCGGTGAAGTTGTGGAATGTGACGCAGCAGAATCCAGCGTCCTCGATCATCTGCTTGAACTCCACCTGAGGAGGGGTCAGAGGTCACGTCAGCCGTCCAGATTCAGGTGCTGCGTCCGCACTCACCTGGTCAGGGAACTTGCGGATGCTCTCCACCAGGTACTTGTAGGACTTCCAGTCGCCCGCGATGACCTCGCCCAGGACCGGGATCACCTGAAAGCTGTAGGCGTCGTACAGGCTGCGGGGACCGGGGACCACAATCTCACACACATATGACCACAACAACTGCACCTCCTCACCTGGCCAGCAGGGGGTTGGTGACCTTACTGAACTCCAGACACATGAACCTGCCACCGGGCTTCAGGACCCGCAGCGCCTCCTGCAGGGCCTGGAATAGGGAACAGCAGCAGCTGCGATCAGTGGGGCAGCAGGGCGATGATGTCATCCGCCTGCTCACCTGCTCGATGTGTGTGACGTTGCGGATCCCAAACGCCACGGTGTAAATGTCAAACTGCTCGTCGTCAAACGGAAGCTCCTCTGCGTCGCCCACGACCCACGACAGACCTGAGAGAGAGAGAGGCCACACTTGAGCCGTCGCTCAGACCTGCCGGCGCCGGCGAGTCCAGACCTGACGCGAGGCCGAGTTGTTCCGCCCTCTGCTTCCCCACTTTCAGCATCTCCTTGTTGATGTCACAGACCACGGCCCGGGACTCGGGCTCCGCATCCTCCGCAGAGTAGTGCGAGGAAATGTCCTGCCAGGACGGAGTCTGCGCAGAGCGAGCTGCTCGCCGCCGCTGGCGCTCCAGCTGCGACTCCACGTAGTCCAGGAAGCGGAAGGAGATGTCGCCTGCACGCAAGAATCACTCTGAGATGATGCAGCAACGCGACATTAGGTTGAATGAATACTCTAAAAATATATTTAAGAGAAGAAATATAGATTTAAAGTCTTCAAAAATGACAAGAAGAAATGAACATAAAAAATGTAATAAATTTCATCTTGAAAAAAAAATGTAAAAAATATTTTTTTATTCAGAAAAAAATTTATATTTTAAATTGCAAATTTAATAAAAAAATGTATATTAAATGCATTAAACTGAGTATTTTTTAAATGGAAGGGAAATGGAAAACAAATGAAAGAATGTCATTTGAAAAAAAATGAAAGTACAAAAATACAAATATTGTAAAAATCTAAAATGAAAAATGGGCAATTATATAAAACATATATTTAAAAAAAATGTTCACTACTAATAATAAAAATATTTTCCTCCACCACATGGTTGAAAAGTTAAATAAAATGAACATATATTCTGTGTTAATCGTAGATGTGGTACAATCTCCCTCCACAGCATCAGCTGAACTTAAGTGCGTGTTTGAAAACTCAAACAAGGCGAGTGCTGGTTCTGACCCGTTCCTCCGGCCACGTCCAGGAGCCGGGCTCCAGGTTGGGGGTGCATCACATGCAGCAGGGCGTCCTTCCACAGGCGATGGATGCCCAGACTCATGGCGTCGTTCATCACGTCGTACTTCTGTGCCACGTTCTCAAACACCTCGTAGACTGGAGACCAGAGCAGAGCAGAGCATTGACATCCACTTCAGTTCTGACACTGATCAGTGAGCAGCTGCTGATAATCCACGTGAATAAAAGGAACAAAACACAAAGATCTCTTTATATATTCTGAAAAATAAACTCAGCAAATGACAAGAATGTATACGTCAGCTGGGAATGTTTTAAAATATCTATTATGGGAGGGATTTTTTTTGCACCAAAACCCATGTCTTGTGGAGTAAAAGTGCCGTGAGAATAGTTTTCTATCTCCGTAATTCATCATTTACATGTGTGTCAATAGCAACGCGACCTGTTGCTCTAGGTAGCGCAGGACTTCATTCAGGATTATGATCTTGAGTCGTGACAGACTTTCACAATACTGCGCCTCTGTGGGAACCGTCACTCGCCTTTCTTCGCCTTCTCCGCCTCCGGAACCGTTTGGAAGCCGAAATGTGTTGTTCTGTCTTCAGGCGCATCGCTGAAACACCGACGGCTGGTTTTTACACTCGCTTTAAAGTCACAGAGAGAAAGACGCGCTGCCCTCCGGAGCAGGAGCCTGACGGGGGCGGCCATGTTGGCTGGGCCACTCTATTAGGCGTCACCGTGACGTCATACACACGGGACGCCACAGAGTTTGTTTGGAAGTTGTTTTTCTATGCTACACTTTATCTATAAAACTATTAACTTATTACACATCCACTGGATGAAGTGATGAATTAATCTGCTTCATAACA
The DNA here is from genome assembly GCF_027744825.2 of Synchiropus splendidus. NCBI lineage: Eukaryota > Metazoa > Chordata > Actinopteri > Syngnathiformes > Callionymidae > Synchiropus > Synchiropus splendidus. Next base: position 17,209,945 of record NC_071340.1, read on the forward strand.
TACTCATTTGTTTAAATAGCTTTCACTGCAATATTCACAGTAATAACAAAGTAATAACAACGAGCTAACGCTGTAACCTTCTATATTCAATACTTTATTATTGATCTGATCTGTACTGTCTGGCAGGAGTCTCCTCAGCGGGATGTGTGGACTCAGGCAGAATCAGAACCCGCCTCATTGCTGTCATAATCATGATAATCATGATAATACATTAATAGAAGTAAGTAAGAAACAAACAAGCCCACAAACAACAAGGACACTTCAGCCAGTGTTTCAAGAGCCCGGCTCAGGTTCTGATGCTGCAACAGGCTCCTGCTTGTCCCCACACACCCCCCATGGCCGCGCCAGCGCCGGGTCTCAGCAGCAACCAGTCGCTGCGCGGAGCGTATAAAGCGACTCTTTCTCATGGCTCATGGTTCCAGCCATGAGAAACCTGCTCCGGCTCCCTGGCTGTGGGGCCTTTTGTCCGGCTGGGTTCCGACGGTAACTGGAGCCCGGTGGCCATTGTCTTCTCTGCTCAGCCTGGTTCAGATGGATCTGCTTTCACAGGCCTGTGGGAAGGTGGCACCTGAGGGAGGGGACCCGCAGGAGACGCCCGCAGACTCTCAGTCTCCTGCTGCTGAGGGATGAGGCTGAGGTCAACCACAGGCCGCGGAGGCGCAGAGTGGGGGGTAAAGGTTGTTTAATGTAATCTAATCTAAAATATGAGGAGCCCGAGTTTGACTCCCTGTTGAGGCGCAGGAGCAAGATAACCAGCAGGGGGCGCCACGGCACCATTCAAACTGAATTCTCTAAATAATCAAAATATAGTAAACCGCCCTCATTTTCCACCCGTATATTTAAAAGGTACGATTGTAAAAATACTCCGAGTCACACCGAGTGTCTCAGTCAGTTTAAGTGACTCGGTGTGTTCTAAATGTTTAAAGGTGCGTCACGTGGTCACCACCGCTGACCGACTCCGTGTTTTGAAACAGGTGAATAAATGTTGCTTTTTCGCGGGGAAGACGTGTTTGTCTCGGGCGAGAAAGCGCGGTCTTTAGCCGTGAGTGCGCCTGCGCGACCGAGTCTGGAAGTGATTCCCGTAACTGATGGGCTCAGGCCTGGTTGGGAAATAAGCGGATGCAGATGTTGACTGGGATGTTTCGGACGATGACTCTGATACTGTTTCGATCACCTCGATCACAACTGAAGCTTCAATAATTATGTACACATTTAAAGAAATTCACTTAAAAAACTTTTTTTTTTTTTTTACATTTTCTAATGATTCACTTGTATTTCAGAGATACATTTTATATACATACATTTTTTTAGAAATTAAATAAAAAATAAATAATCAAAATAAAAAAACATTTTAAATTGTGAATTTGAAGGGAAAATATATTGATAATGGTATTTATAATGATGAAATTATATAAAGGTTTGAGGTTTCTTAAAATGGAAAGAAATTGTAAGAAGGACAGAAAAATCAAATGAAAAACAAAACCAACAATTGAAAATTGAAAATAAAAAAGTGGACAATAAATGGAAACACAAAAACAAATATTTTATAAACAATTAAATATTTTACTGTAAAGTGAGCAGAAAAAAATGGATGAATTAAAAAAACGACCTTGGATAAATAGTTCTAAAATATATAGTGCAGTATTACTTTTTATTTAGAAAAATGCAAATTAAATCTACATAAAATTATAAACATAGAAATACATTTTTAATTATAAATTCGAATTGAAATATAAATATAATGTACATGAAATTGGAAGGTTTGAGGGTGTTTTTTTGGCTTTTAAAAATTTAAAGAAATTGCAAGAAAACAATCTCAAATACAAAAGAAACGGAAAATAAAAGAAAAAATAAAAGTAAAACAAGTACAGATAAAAAGAAAAAATACAACTGTTTAAAAAGACAAATAAGCATGAATATCAAGATTAAAACTATTGAATACTATCAGATGTTTTACTGCACCACAAGGTTGAGAAGTCTGGAACTTGCTGGGAAATAAGAGGATGCAGATGTTGACTCTGCTGTTTTGGAAGATGACTCAGCAACTTTTTCCATCACCTCTCTGCTGTGCTGTCTTCTGGAGGAGAGCCCGGGACCGACCCAGGACTGTAGTGCTGTAGAGAATATTGGCCACATTATTTAGCACGGAAGCACTATCGGTGTCTGGAGAGAGGGAAGTCTCTGTCTCCGCTGCGACGGGACCCCTCAGGACATGGAGCCTGAGCAACTCATGTCAGGTGGATTCATGCTCACGTCACTGGTTCCCTGGACTCCATCGGTGTCTCAGGGTCTTGTTCTCCAGTGAGGGGGCGACATGTTGCATGAAGAAAATCCAAGAGTCGTGACGTAAGAAACATGCATACAGTGTTTATTTTACAACCAGGACACATTAAATAAAAGGACCAGGCCACTTCACGGATACAAAAGATAGATTATGTCCCACTGACGTACAAAAGAAGAATAATTTACTGTATAAATAAAAAGAAATCACGAGCTATGTACAGTTCCATCAAGACAGGTCGGCTCTCCAGACGTTGGCGCTGACCACAGACGTGACTTGGGACCCCTGCGCTCCTGACTCGTCGGCCATGTTTGCTCAGTTCCTCTGAGGTACGACCAGAGCTGCACAGCACATCCATCCACAGGTGTGTTCGCCAGCCGCTCAGCAGCAAACTGGCTGCAGTGGCTGGTGTCCTCACTGGTCCATTCAACCATGTCGAGGGCTGATATTACTGAGTCACTCTGTTGTTTCTTCAGTTGAAGAAGAAAATTTCACAGCACTCCAGTTCACCTCGAATAAAAGAGTGAGATGTATTTCTTAAATCGGATTCCAGTCGATTAAGAATTAAAGTAACTCAAAGGGATTTTCTGGTTTCCATGTGACAGTCAAAACAGTCAGCAATAGTGAGGTCGATTGAAGACACGTCTTGAACCAGACTGCGTTTGAAACCATGTGATTCCAAACATCAGTCTGTAGCGCTGCTTCCTGTGGGAGTGACCTCACTTCCTTTGACTCTGGATCTTTGTTTCCTGCTGTCTGAAATCACACGGAGAACGGGTTGTGGGTTTGAATCCCGAGTGGATTCAGTTTCAGGTCCCTGCTGGTAGCTGACAGTTGCACCAGTTGAAGGTTTCGAGTGCTCAGGTAGCTCAAGTGCTTTCATAGTGGAAGTGCTGGATAAAGAGGTTTCTGGCTCCAAGTGGAAGGACACGTGTCGATGTGGTGCAGCTCTGGTGCCTCAAGTGCTCCACGTAGGGGCCTCTGTAAGTGCGTTCCATTTGTGATGTGGCTGTCACTTGACAAGTGGAAGTTGGTTGTGTTTTGATGACACACACTCAACGATCGATGTGAACAATATGTTCAGTAAGACGAGCGGGACGTGACAACCTGTCTTGGAGCGATCACATGGTTATTTTTACAGACCGAGTGCCTGCGAGTCACGGCGGCGTCGCCCGTGAGAGGATCAGGTGGGACGCGTCCACATGACCGCGGTTTCACTGCTGAAGCAGGTTTCAGTGACGCTGTATTATGTACATTCATCTCAAGCAAAACTCCACCTCCTCTACTTTTACAGTGTCAGGTGACGATAACTTTTTGCAGATTTGATGGTTTAGTCTTCCTTTATCAGAAAGTTTTGGAGTCATTCCTGTCAGATCTAATCTCTGCTCGGGAGACTGACTCGAGAGTCTCCTCTCTGACTCAACCCACCTCCCTGACGCTGTCTGTTTTTCTGAGTCACTTGACAGTGAGTGATGGACAGTGAAACCACGGCGCCTGTGGACGCCATCTGAGCATTTGGGACAAAGTGGATCCGTAAGGCACTTGAACACAACTGACCCCGCCCCTTCCCGCCACAGTCCCCTATCAACATGTACATTGAGCTCCTCTCCACAGCTGAGTGGGCGAGCGAGCTCATCCTGGCGATGATGCCTCCCGAAAGTGTCCCTGTTGTGGTCCGTTTTTCTCGAAGACAAAAGAAAAAACTCTTTGGATGATTATCGTCCACACGAGGCAGCAAAGAGTTCCTCCTCCCTTGAGTCTGTGATGGAGGCCAAGTGTCTCCATCACAAGGTGTCCTCTGACTGCCCAGGCTGGGGGGCGGAGCCTCACCCGCCCGCACCGCTGGTCATGCGCACATGCTAGCTAGCACCTTGTATCAGTTCCACAGTCTTCTTGGATTGGTCAGCTCGGCCACACACAAGTCTGGGTCCACGGAGCTCAGCAGCAGCAGCAGCAGCAGCAGTAGTCGTAGTAGTAGAAGAAGTAGTTGTCATTGCGCTAGTTGCCCACCAGAGGGCTGAGGTCGCCGTGGTGGTTCTTTAGTTTCTTCTTGAAGAGGGAGATGGTGGAGGGCCGGTACAGGATGATCCAGGGCTCGGAGGACGCCGTGCTCTGGCTGCAGCTGTCGGAGCCGCTCACCGTCGGGATGTTGGGGGGTCTGCGGGGACAGGAGGAGGATTTAGCATGAGGTGATAAACAGCCCTCAAAATTCTACTTTGACTGCTGACAAACCACAAGCCTGAGCGTTAGCAGGAGGCTAATGCTATCTGGCGCTAACCTCTGCCTGCCAGAGCATTTTCATGTTTTAGATGTTGCTGTGCACCGATTAGCCTGTTTGTGCTGAGTTTTATGTTTAAGAATGTCTGGGTTGTTCAACAGGAAGTTGCTGGAGGCCTTATTTCAAGAGTCACCAGCATCAACCAATCCATCATTAGAAAGAAAACGTACTGGGTTTTCATTCTGTTTATACAAAAGAATAGAATTTGGTTTCCATCTCCTACCATAAAATCCACTGTGATTCTCCAAGGTTTTCATACTGTAAGTGGGTCAAACACCAGCGCCATCTTGCGGTGTCACTGGAGGGACCAGTAAGCTTTGGAAGTAGCGGCAATATCAGCCAATACTGAGGGATTTGTCCACGGTTTTTGAAGAAGAGGAGCAGGTCAATGTAGACCAAGGACTTGTTTTGATTCCAAACAAGCAACGACTCGGAATATTGTGAGAGGATGAAGTGTCTGAACAGATCAGAGATGGACGGCAACACTGAATGCTAATGTAAATGGAATGTAAAACTCTCTTCAGCAGTACGAAACAGGTCAACAGTGGGACTGACTGGGTCTTCTACCGACACCTCCTCACCCATGTTTTTGATAACTTCTCTGCTGTTTTGATAGGTTGCTATCAACGCTTTCAGTTTGTTTACGTTGGAAAACCCTGGGCTTCCAAAACAAGTTTGAGACAAACTTTCAAGGCAAAATAATCCTGCTAAGAAGCCAAACTTAGACGGTTGCCACTCGTCCCTCCTACTTTAAACATGCTTCACCTATTTCCTATGATGCTCTTCGTCTTTTTGTTAGAAGAATGGGCTTCGATGCTCACTGGCATCATTAAAACATCCAGCTGTCATGCAACACTCTGCCATTCCTCCTCTGATCCTCAAGCTGAAGAGTTTTTGTACCTGCATTCTGGGCCTTCTCTCCATTGCAGAGTTTCAAAATTGGACAATAAAAGCGGCAGAAGGCTTATACAGCAGGCTAGTTCTTCCATCAGTTGGGCGGAGTGCATATAAAAGATCTTTCAGGGAAAAGGCGATGGCCTATAAGCGATAAACCAATAGTGAAGTCTGTAAGAGGACTCAAAGAACTGGAGTTACATCCAGGTAACCAATATATCTACATCAAGTGATGTCACAAAGGCTTGTTTCTGGTTCTTGCTTCTTTCTTTCCGTGTTTGGCTTTGATTCACTCAGAACTAGATTTATACTTTTTTAGATGAAAATAGATTTATTTGACTGAGATATGATTATTTCATGCTGCATATTTACGCATTGTTCCAGAAGCGAGTTGTGACAGTTTAAACCTCACACATCTTGTTTCCCCAAAAATGTTTGATATCGATCATATATTTCAAAATGCTGAATCTCTGACTACTTTTATTACCCAGTTACAGCTTCACACCGAATATTTTAGTCGAGGGAGAAGAACAAATTGATGTCCTCCAAGAAAACAACTCCCCTCGCCGAGACCAAAGGCAGACAGAAGGTCACACCTTCAGCTTGACAAAGTCAGGAGCCCAGAGAACCTCACCCCCACTGAGAGTCAGAAGGCTGGACCACCTGAAGTCCACTCTGATCCGGTTCATCTCTCCACACCTTAGAGAGACGGTCAGCAGGAACTTACTTGATGGTGACGTGCAGCAGCAGCTTGGCGACCATGGCGACGACCGTAAGGACCAGCAGAGCGGCGAGAGCGTAGATGGTCCACACTGTGGAGAGCAGGGGAGTCAGAAGTCATGAGGGAATCACAGCATTAGCAGGCAGGAAACAACATGGATGTGAGAACATACTAGTGCTGTGGCCGCCGGGTCCAGCCCACTGACCTGGCATGTTGTGCTCCGGTTTACCGGGGCTGGACGTGATGACGTAGAGGATCTGGGAGGTGTGGCCTTTCGAGGTGCTGTTGGACCTCTCTGTGACGGCCCCGGGCAGCGCCGGGCTGACTGTGCTGGTGACGTCCTCGCTGGACTCTCCAGAGTCCTGACTCCTCAGAGCTGCGAAGACAAGAAGCAGTCGGAACTGAAACTCTGACCGCTAGGGCTAACACAGTCACAGTCACAGAGTCACTGCAACACTTTATTGACACCAGTAGACTCGAACAGTTCGCTTTGTTGTTTAAAAGTTGACCTTAAAACTAAATGCAGAACCAAATAAATGCGCTCCAAAATGTGAAGATGTGATGAAGCAAATTGAGGCAACAAATAGAATAGAAACGGAATAAAACCAAAAATTAAAAACAAACATCGAGTTTAGCCTCAACATAAATGCAAGAAACAAACGATTTAAAATGAGACGCTGATAAAAAAAAAAGTCTCCTTTACCGTGACATGGCATACACGCTCTGCTGTAGATAGTACTGTAATTCAAACACCAGCACTGTTAAATATTGATTTCAAACTTAATATTAGAATTTTGACTGCTCAAAACGTAGTGTGGAAGGTGTATGTCCTGTGATGTGCTGGGTCGCGATGGTTCTGGAGCCTCAGCCACCTGACCACTAGTCGACTTGTGAACCCTAACTTTCAGTAGCAAAACACTGACGTACTCACATTCTGCATTAAACTCTGAGCAAGCGATTTTTTAAAAGACATTTTAAAGGATTATTTTTAGTTTCTTTTTCAGTTTCAATCTAAACAATGACTTGAAGAGTGAAAGTTCGTCCTTTGTCATCTTAGTTCTCCGACCTAACGTTTTTCCAACGACTGCAGAGCCATGAATCAAACGGTAGATAATTGGTTCAACAAGTGGGACGCTAAATGAGATTTTGCAGCGGCGAGCCAAACGCGTGGGGTCATCAGGTGCAGCACAACTTCACCAGTCGCCGCAGCGTTGAGTGTGTAGGTGGCTGGAAAATCCGCAGAGCAATTCATCCGGGGAGCGGCGGAGCGCGGCCGCCTGCTGCAGCTCGATAAGACTTCCGTGGCAAAACAAAACATTATTCAAATGTGCGGCTTCGCCCGGAGCTGTGAGACATTGACTGGCAAATGAGAGGAGAAAAGAGGCGTGTGAGCGAGCGCGGCTGGCGAGAGGCGGCGGGCTGAACACCTGATCATGCAAAACAGCACCGGGCGCTTCTGACCCGACACGCAGCGCCAACACCACCCATCCCAGTGTAAACAAATGTCGTTTTGCATTCAGACTGGAGGGAGACGTTTGAGTCCTGCAGGCCTCTGCTGCAAACACTCATCAAAGTTTGTGCAGTGATGCAGGTGGGTCACTCATGCCGCCACCGAGATCCACTTCCTGTTCACGACACCTCACTGAGCCTCCTACCTTGGTACAGCAGGGCGAATCCCTGCGCCTGGTTGGTCCGGTCCGAGTAGAAGTAGAGGATGACAAAGTCGCCCGTGATGTTGACCAGGTCGCGCGGCGGGTTTCGCCAGTCGAAGCGTGCCACCACAAGGTTGGTGTAACCGTCCAGGAGCTCCACCATGTCCGTCTGGTCGGAGATGTCGAAGAAGGTGAAGTTGAAGAGGATGGCGCGAGCGCCTGGCACCTGCACGGTCCAGTAGCACACGCGCCCCGCCGAGTATCTGTCCGGGTAGTCTGGCGAGTAGATGACGTCGGACGGGGACGTGTAGTTTCCACCGCAGGCTCCGACTCGAGCTGGAGGAGAGACAGGACCCAAAGGGCTCAGAGTTGAAAGCTACCGACTCTATCTAGAAATCCACCCATCCATTTATCGGTCTGTCCATTTATCCATCCATCCATCTACCCATTCACCCACCCATCCATCTATCCATCCATCCATCCATCCCTACATCCATCCTAAGCAGATGAAGCAGCTCACTGTCGAAGATGATGATCCACCCGTCTCCTCCGCAGGGCTGCGTGTGATCACCGAAGCACACGTGGTTGCACTCCATGCTGGGTGACTCGCCCTGGTCGTGGACGTCCACCTCATTGCCACAGAAACAAGCGTAGCCCGACTCCATGCCGGCCAGCTGCAGAGAAAACACATGACCCCAACAGTGAGCTTGTGATTTGCAGAGATTAATAACATGCATGTGATGAATCATCTCAGACGATGGAGGTCCAGAATCAAAACGCTGAGTCATCTCGCCCGCTCGCTGGCGAGCAGGAATGTGGGGCGTCAAAAAACCAGCAGGCGTGACGACCCCACCGTCTCCAGCGTCCCTCAAAGGGGCTTTTGTCCCCCCATCAGAAGGACACCATTGTCCTGGTCTCAGTTGCCGAAGTCACCCAAAGGTGCCGCATCATTTCCCACTGCGACCTCATGGAGCCGGAACTCATGCTGCGGAGTTTAATGGCGCTGATGATGCAACGGCCCGGAGCGCTGAGCACGGTCAGACCAAGGTCCGGGAGCCGTCATGAATCAGGGCTGACAGGAGGGACGGTGTGAGGAGCACGGCAGGAGTCCACACTGACTGGAGTTTATGGATTCTATTTTAACTGATGAAACAGTTTATGCATTAATACTTGTTGAGCAAAACTCAGGGCCAGTTGGATAATAACAAATGGCCAACAATGTCAATTATTATTATTATTACAGTATGAGGCCATCGTGGGAGAGTCTGAGGCTTCTGCTGAAACCTTTGGCTGGTGTGGTTGAGCAGGTCAGCTTGTCTGGGGACAGTTGGACCAGGCCATGTGGGAGACACGTGAAGGAGATGATGGGGCGCATCACACAACAAAGAGACCTGAGTGCTGCAGTGGAGGGACTCGTGTCAAGCTGAGTTAAGAACGAGCAGAGGAGCTGTCAGAAGCAGATGTTCGGAGTCGTGATCCGGACGCCTGCTTCTGTTTACAGCCGGGACAGAGACCTGCCAGACTCAGAGATGAGAAGGTGCCCGCTGGGCTAATGACGCTGCGCCCGCAGCTGTCAGCCCTGAGTGCCGCCATAATTTCTCATCTGCGGCGCCAAGCTTGAGCCTCCATGCTGGAGAAACACAAAACAAAGCAAACTGTTCCGGACGGCGGCGCCGGAGCTCGCAAGGATTCAGGGTGGCGTGACGCGTAGGGCTCTCACCTTGTATCTCTGCCGGCGGCAGAAGCTGATGCAGTTCTGGATGGTGAGCTTGTTGGAGGTCTCGCTGCTGCCCGACAGGGTGGGGGGGTCGCCGCTGTCCCTGAAGCAGCCCAGGTTTCCTGGCACTGTCGGGGGAGGAGCGGACAGGTTACAGGTGGAGACACTCACAATTCACTTGCACTTTTCACTCTGAACCGAGCAAACTCCGTCCCTCACCTGACACCCAAACACATCGGTTGACCCACAAGCGAGTCTCAAAAAGAGAATCTGAAGCGACCTGACTCTTCTGTAGTGCATCTCAGATGCACACCTCATCACTCCAGTGCACTCCTCCTCCCTGAAAACACATCTCTTGCATATACGTCCATCCTGGAATGCGTCATCAAAATTAGCAACCCCAAACTCTGAGACCCCAAAACCAATCTCCCAGCCTTCAATCATCCACAGCTTCACGGCTCGCTGCTCAAATGCAGATTATTAGTTTCACAGCTCGAAAACTTCTCGGAGTGAACTTCCCTCTCTCCAGAGTTGGTCCCCGCAGACGTAAACAACAATTTCAAATATCCTCAGGACACATTTGAAGAAACAAGTAGGACAGCACTCACATCACAGAAGGCAAACCTGCAGTGTATTACCGAGGATGTGAGAACAAACAGTGAACACCGAAGACGTCGGGAATGAGCTCGGGAAAACCGCTCGGAGTCGTAATTGAAACAAGCTGTCAGCTTTCCGACTTATCATCCCGCGGATCGCCGGGAGAACCCAACTTGACGTGTCGGTTCTGGGCCATCCAGTTCACGGAATTAGTCGGAATAAAAGTGAAATAGTTTCGGCACAAGGTTATGTTCGCTAACAAGGAGCAGCTTTTCATTTGGGAACGTCATTACGGTCCGGAACGGGAGAGTCAAACTGGGTTACAGAACCAAATCCTAGATGGGGTGGAAGAGGGTTCACAGTAATTCATCAGGACACTCACGAGTCTTCTGCAGATTCCTGAGAGCTGTGCCGAATTTACAACAGGGAAGAGATCTAAACTGACATCAGTGGAGCGAGGAAGAATCGAGATTCCAACTCCTGATAGTCAGTCACCTTCCAGCCAGGAGGGGGAGCAGCGCATCCTGGTTCTGTCCTGCAGCCTCCTCACTCTCAGAGTGAAGTGAATGTTTAGCAGTTCAATATGTAACTTTGGTTCTAAGCAGGCAGTTTCCCCACAAAGCTGGCGTCACGTGTCAGGAGCGGTGGAAGGAAGGCTGAAGAAGATGACCTCAAGTAACCCCGACAGACCACCGACTTCCCTGTTGAGTCTTCAGAGACTGATGTTTCACCAACAAATTCCAAACCACGAGAACAAAAGCAAAGCAATGTGAAGAAGGAAGAGACTTGGATCAGTGATTCACCCCGAGGGATTTCATTCCACACACGAATGTTGGACCGCTGTAGCTAAATTTGATAAAGTGGAAGAAAAAACATGTATGAACTCAATTATTGATGAGTCTGTTTAAAAATCTGACCTTATAATTGAAAGAGAATTTCAAGAAGGAGAAAATATATTTTGAAAAGTTGAAAATAAAAAGAAATTTGATTAAAATGTTACTATAATATATAGATATTTACTATAATATGTTTTAATATATAAAACATAGTAATCCATACAAAAGCACTTACCGGTAATCATTTATAAGAAACAAAAAATAAATAAAGAGAATACAACACCATCATACACCAAAAAGTGTATTTATAGTTTATAAATGAAATACATAAAACAAGTCAATAAATAAAATACTTTTCAAATGCACTGTTTGAAATATTCAAAATACACATATAATAAATTAAATCTATTAAAATTGCTGAATAATATTACATAGCTTTGTCTGAATTTGTATTACAAATAAAAATAAATAAACAAATCATTAATATTTGATATATTGCTATAAAGGTTTTTTATAACTTCATTTACTATTTTAGTGTAAAAGAGCACAAATGAATAACAACTTACTTTAGTTAATTCCAGAAAAAATATTTAATTAATACAAGAAAGTTTATTTTTTTTCTAAATGGTCCAAGAAGAATTTGTCTTCAGTGAAGCTGCAGTAATTCGCCTTGTTCAAATGCCAACCTCTGATGCACCTGCAGTGACTCGTGTGGCCAGGACCCAGTTATCTTTCAAAACAGATTCATACAAACGCTCATGGATCATAAACGTCTTTGAAACCCAGAAGAAGTTTCACAAAGAAGTGGAGATAATCGTCCCCATTATGATGATGACGACGATGATGTCACTGGCGTTTCGCTTTCATGCGTCACCTACACTGACTATGAAGTCAGTTAAGCACCAGGTGGAGAACCGGCAACCTGCCTCCGAGCAAGGTATGCAGGTCCCACTTCAATGGAGCCTTTGAAACTGCTTCTGCGGGCCGTTGCCGCAGATGAAAGGTTCTTCTTCCTCTGCTTTGACACGAAGATTGCTCACGACCGTCGGTGCATCTGCCTTTGTGCGCCGAGATCCCAGAGGCGGGAGGAGAAGCCGGGTCGAATCACGGCTGCCACCGAAGATGGACGGCAGCGCCAGGAAGAGGCGGATCAGCCGAGATGCAGGAGAGAGTTTACAGGGAGCTACACGCTTGACAACCACAGGGAGGCGGCTGAAAACAACCCTGGACACTCAGTGAAGAGCTGAAGTTTCTCCAGGATGATGGACAAGGAAACCACCTTCACTTCGGCTGGGGAGCACCTCGGTTTGGCTGGGGAAAGGGGAGTCAGGAACTCATCAATGAACCCAGGCAGAAGCAGGGTGCGCCTTCCCTGGATTCACCGGCATCGAACACTAGGGACTACAAAGGACTACAAAGGGATCTAGGTTGGAGATGAAAGTTCACCAGAGCTTGACGCCTAAAAGCTGAGACTTTTGGTGTCAGAGCCACATCATCAATAACATGAAAACAAACTGGCTCTCAGGCTGGAGGTTGCCTCGCTCCTGGCAGCGTGACGTCACCCATGCTCTCCTCGCCCAGATGTTGGGAGCTCCTCTGGGACCGGCCTTCAACATCTGCTCCAGAGCACACGCAGGGGACACCAGGGCAGGAACTTCATCATCATACAAAGCCGGTGAAAGGATGAGAAGATGTTCACCATTGTTGCAACTGTCGTGACCAGTTGAAGAAGCAAGGATCAGTGGCTTTACCATGAAAGATGTCCCATCTAGGTTCCACGACTGAGTCCCCCCAGAATGACTCTCCACTTGACCCTCACTTGGAAAAGCTCCAGGACTGACGAACAAACCAGTTGGCGGAGTTCACAAACGCAGCAACAAAACTTCTCATAGCTCTTGTTTATGAGAATGTCCCACCCCCCCCTCGCACCCCCCTTCATTGTGCCTCGGCCTCATTTATTACCCCCTTTGTACTTCTGTATATTCAATACATAAACAAATACAGCTGCTGCATTTTATCCGGCTGTTGACTAGTGCGGTCTCTGTTGGGCCTGAGAATCGCGGTCCCCTGAGGAGAGCCGGCCGCCATCGACTCGCCGCTGAGAGAGTTCACTGGCGTGAACGCTCGGCTTTTCTATGGCGATCGTAAATTAGACCGGCTGTAAATGGAGCACTTGATGGTCAGACAATGAGGGAGTTATTATTGGGCAGAAGAGAGAAGAGCCTGTGTGGGACGCAGGGACTCGCAGTGGGAGGAAGACAACAGCTTCAGTGAGAACATGTGCGAGTCAAGCTTGCCGTTTGTTAGTGGGGTTTACATCTCGCAAACATGCAGCGGAGCCAAGCCGCCGCGGAGCTGGAGGAGAATCTTAGGAATGGTGAGACTCTGAGACTATGGAGCAGGTCGGGAATGTTGCTGCGAGTCCCACAGTCGCACTGTGCGTGTGTGACCACCGGAGGGAGCCCTAACAGGGAGGCTACATGAGGATCCACGTTCCATGGATCCAACTCAAACTTGTCATCGGAATAGCACCTGGAGGTTCAACTGAGTCCCCAACACTCCAGGGGGAATCCTTCAACAGCAGCATGAGCCATTAAAGTCTGTTGACCAAGCTTGGCAAGGCAGTTTCTAGCAGTTTCATTTGCATATGTTGAAGGTGATACAGCAGTGCTGCTGTCATGTCGTGCTCCAGGGTAAACAGACAGGAAGTCCTACAGTACAGGCCTCTGCCTGTGGGCTTTCAGACCTTTCATTATTCGTTCAGATTTAAACGTTCTATTCAAGTGAAGTGTGATGCGAGTTTAAGGGAAATGAATGGAAAACTGTAAACATGGTGCGTATGTGACTGGGAAATAAAATTTCAAAAGGGGCCACAATCTACAGTGGCAGCTTGTCAGTATTAATACCACAAATAGGTTTAATCCGGGCACTCTGGTTTCATCCCACAGTCCAAAAACATTCAGAAGTTGATCGAGGACTCTGAAGTGCCTGTTGGTCTGAGGGTGTGAAGGGTTGTCTGTCTCTGCGCCCAGTGTGTCATGGTGTCCCCTGCCTCTCACCCAGAGTAGCTGGGACTGACTCCCAAGATGAATGAATGAGTGCAACAATGTACCTAATTTAGAAGGTGTGGGATCAGCCTTCGTAAGTAATAGATGAAGATCCAGGCAGGCGAAGAAGAGAGCGCAGGCAGGGTGGATGAAAGAGACGCTTGACAAGAAACTGCCATGATGGTGCAGAGACTCTGGAGTCAGAGAGGATCTTAGAGTCCCGACCGTTGGACACGGTGAGCACTTGCTGTTTTCTCCTCACCGACTAGCAAGAACAGCATGAGGCAGAGAAGCTGATGGACAAGAGTGAGTCAGAGCGCGTGCGTTAGAGGAGCAGGGGAAGATCAATGGAGCGGCCCGCGGCGCTGAGAGGGCCACTAACCTTCTAATTAGAGGGAAGAGAGACGAGCCTGGCTTCAGATAAATAATTAGTAGCCTCTTCCAGCGGCAGCAGAACAATGCAGGCGCATGAAAAATGGACGCCACATCATTGACTTGACTCCACCTGACAAGGCTAATGGCCGGCGCGCTGACGAGTCCCGAGGGATCAGGTACCAGATGAAAAGATTAGCAGCCGCTCTGGTGGCGGAGGAGCGCCGCCGCCATAAATCTCTGTTTGCTTTCAAAGAGGCTCAGAACAATGAGCTGCTTCTCCTTCCACTGCCGAGGCGGCTTCTCTCCGACGCGTCCGCAGTTTTCAGTCTCAAACATGCTGTAGCTACATTTACACGCCATTCCTGCAGTTCACCTACTGCAACCTTGTGACCACACAATCCAAGTCACACAGAAGAGAAATAACTTTACCACAAAATCCTGCATCCAAACTTGAGCATTTGGAAAAGTATGTCATAATTATTAATATTACTGAGGTAATGCTGTGGCTCTAAATAAATATGATTTCTAGTCGTAGAACTAGGATGGGAAACATGAAAGTGTTAAATACACATACACACATACATCAAAAATATATATGTAACCAAATGTATATTTTTTTATTTTTTTTTAAATCATATATTAAATTAACTGAAATATTAAGCTAAGAAAAAACAACAAGGCAAAAATAAAAAATAAATAGAAGAATCAAACAAAATAAATAAATTCAATTTGCTGAATTGAATATAAATATGATGGAGAAAACTTCAATAAGGGGAAATAGCAGTAACAATAAATAAATACATGAATAAAAGCGCCCTCATGTGAACACATGAATGCCGTACTGTGAGTGAACGTGTGACAAAAATAACAGATTTGAACCAGAGACGAGGATGACAGACAAACAAATGCATGTCGCCTGTTCTCCCTCTCATTATTAGACCCTCGCCCTCCCGCCTGATCGATACTCTAATTCCTTTAATGCCCTGCTCTGAGGAAGCACCGGCAGAGCAGGAGTCCAGGGAGCAGGTTTAATCTACCTGATGTCCTCGCTCTGTTTCTTCAGCTCTGCCGTCAGTTGGAGGGCTTCTGAGCAGGTATAAGCCCGCAGGCAGAGGGAGGGGGTGGAGTCAGCTCCGGGGTCAGAGGTCAGACAACAAAGAGCGTGCTGAGTCGCCCGAGGGCCGACCCGCGGCTCGGAGCCTCCTCACTGCCACCAAATGTCAGTTTACAGCTCACTTGGTTCTGATCCAGTGAAGTGAAGTGACCTTCAACACCCAGAGACTCCCGGGTTCGGTTCAGTGCTTCCGCTGGAATGATCTCGCAGCTCAACATGAAAGTTTGAGACACTCCAGACCAGAAATCCACGACACATCACGACTGTCAGATGCTCAAGATCGATATGTTGCTTCAGGACGGTGACAGATGGAGCAACATTTCACTCTTATCTTCTGGCTCTCTTTCCATCGTCACTTATCTTAGTATGCAAAACATTGTCCCGTCTACAGGCCATGTTCAATGTTTCAATGTGTTTTATTTATTTATATTTCCACATGGAGACACTTTTCTGTGGTTACAGGGTGTTTGTTCTTTTTTGCTGTCCTACATGGCCCTCATATCAGAATTCAAATGTTTTATTATTAGTGTTATTATAATAAATATTCTTTGTTAAACAGCCTGTTGGTCGTCTGGACAGTGAAAACCAGTGAACTTTTTGCGATGCTCCTTTTACTTTGCCTTCTCCTTTACCCTCAACTAGTTGCAAAGGAATACATTTGGTTAATGAATAAACTTTTATGATAGACCACTTTTGCGACTGACATTTTTTAAATTTTCAATTTATTTTTAACCTGTGAGATTCAACATTCTTTTCTATGATGCTTTTTTAATTTTATATTACCTGTAAATAGATACATTTAGAAAAAAAAAAAAAAAACGACGACAAGTTAACAGAAAAACAACCACAGCAGCAGAAATAATATCAAAAAGAAAGAGACAAATCTAAATTCCTCCTCCATGACTTCAGGCAGTGTGTCATACTGAACATTTTTCATGTTAGATGAGGTTGCCAAGTCTTCTGAAATCCTCCCGTGGAGCCACCCACAGCACACCCAGCCTTTCTTTAATGAATTTCTTCAGCAGTTCTCTTCAAATGTCATCAATATTCATGATGAAACAGTTGAACTTTCTTATCAATCTTTCTTTAATAACACTTATTATAAAGTCATAACTGGCGCGAGCATCATTTCCCAGGCTCTTACTCTGATAATGATCTTGCGCGATCTGAATAGCCACGGCGATGATTGACAGCCCAGAACGTTGCAGGCTGAGCTGCTCCCACTTTGACCTCAGCCGAAAGTATTCCCCGGTCTTGTCCAAACACACCTCTAATCTCTGTTGACACCTGCAGCAGAACCGCTTCCTTCATTACACAGCTTCCAGGTGGTTGGCAGATATTTGCCGAGTCAGCGGAAGTCTGGCACCGGAGCTGGTAAATTTGCCTGCGAACGGGTCACTGACGCGACGCGCTGTTTAGCATGTCGACTCACAAACCCGCCGTGGACTTGATACTCCGGGGAGATAATCTGGTCATTCTTCAGAGGTTTACCTGCTGAGTCAGTTCGAATGAAAGTTCATCTACAGTGAAGTTGCTGAGGCGCATCCACAGGTGCAGCAGCCAGCAGCCTCACCTCGGCATCGCTTCCTCCCCACAACAAAGCCTGGGCCCGCCGCGTCGGGGTGCGGCCGCCGGACCAGCTAAGAGAGGAGCGCAGCAGTTCGGCTTGATTTAACAAGCCGTCATGACAGAAGGCGGTTTGATGGGATGATGAGTCTCATTAACGCATGGCGGTAATTACGCACATTAGAATGAAAGCCATTGTCTTCCTTTATGTCTTCTGACATTCCGAAGCATCATTACTCTTCTGCACTGTCAAGACCAAAACTCTCTCGGAGCGCTGCCAAAGCATCCTGAGGTGAGCGAGCAGCGACCACCGGCAGGTGGTTGGTCCTGTCCCAGGTGAGATGAAGGAGGCCGACCTCTGCTGTGTGAGATCTACACCCTATTCAAGGTCGTGTTGGTGGGAGACGTCGCAGCTACGGGGGGCAACAGCTGGGGGAAACCCTGGGCTCACCAGAAGACGCTGAGACAAAACACATCCACATGCCTGCGGATCGTTTTGAATCACCTTTGAGAGGAAATCAGAGTGTCAAAGTATTAGATAACTCTTGAGCGTTCGTGTAGGACTGAAGTGGCCCAGAACCTCACTCCTGCACCACATTACCCTGCAGTGGTACAACAAGTTTTTCTTGGTCGCAGACTCAATGATCAAAGAGTCTTTGTCTTGGCAAACACTCTTAGTGTTCAGTCAGTTACAGCGTCAGTCTGACTGACAGAGAGACGCAGGAGGCATGAGCCGTCCAGCCAGCACAGAGATGCGCTACTAGTCCAGTGTAGCAGCCACATCATTTCGCCAGGACGTGTCTGTCCTGGAGACTCACACTGGTGGCACCAGAGAAGTTGAACACAGCAGAGCCAGGGAGCCACTTTTAAAGTGAGAGTGGCCCAGCGAGGCTCTGGTTTACTCCCACAGTCCGAAAACATCCGGAGGTTGACTGAGTACACTGCAGGCTGGTGGCCAGTTCAGGGTGCAACCCGCCAGGAAGAGTCACAGTGGGAGTAATTTGGGGGCTTGTTCACACGCGAGGGAGGATGGAGATGGACAGCTCAGAGGTGAAGAGCTGAGCCAAAAGGCAAAGCTCTCCACTGACCTATGGGTTTTGACTCACACTTGCCGTCACCAGCTCTGACCCACAGAACAGGGACTGTGTGGCCAGGGCAACATCAGGACCATTACCTACACCTGTCAACGACAGCCTTCCCACATGACCCTATAAAAAACGTCCTCCAAACAGAAAGTGCAGAACGGACGTAATGCTTTCGCTCCGCTGGCAAATTCCTCACAGCTCATTAGATTCCGTGTTTCTGTGTCAGGCGGCTCGGCGTGGCAGGTTCGGGCTTGACGCTGGACCACTCGGAAATTCATCAGTGGTGATCTCAGCCTTCCTGGAAACTGATGACGGCAACAGGCACCAACAGCAGTTCCCAATCATTAAAGCCTAATGGCTCTGTAAACGACCCGGTGACGAGATGATTACAGTCAACGTAGTTCAGAAGTGAACGTTGTGGTGATGAGATAAATCGGAAAAGAGAACGGAGCAAAGAGATGGACCGATCCGATCTGGTCCGCTGGGTCAGTATCGGATCTGATCCAGGACGAAATGACTGGATCGGCTATTGGGTTTGTTTTTCAAGGACCAATCCGATCCACCAGTGCGAATAGCCTCATTCCACTTAGCGCCACCTGCTGTAAACACGGACAAGCTGCTGTGGTCATGTGACTGGAGCGCAGGTGTTTGCAGAGTGAGCTGCAAACATGGCAACCATCGCTGCAGGGAACACAACAGAAGCTCGCACCAGAGTGTCAAGCTGAAACTGATACTCAAGCAACTGCTTTGTGTCATGGAAAATGTGGGTTTTTGAGGCAACATTTGGAACCACGCTACTAGTTTCCAAACCAACACACCATCATCAGGCATGAACAGGTGAGTTACTTTGTCTCCAAACGTGTAGAACCCACAGTCATAGTGAGTTTCACAACTGAGATTTTGAGTTCAGACGTGCAGAGCAGTGACGCTATCTGGCTAACAGCATGGACACAGCTGCTGCTCTTGAACATGTTCTCCACTGTATAATCCAGCTCATGCACGTGGCCTGTACTAATACGCTAGGACGAGTCAAAACAATACAAAACTTTCACACATGCACAGAAGCACAAGTCAGACTCTTGGCCACTGAAACAGTCACGGAGCGTCTTCCTGAGGTCAAGTGGCCGTCCGAGGTTTTCGGCTTAACAGCCTGGATGACAGCGACGTCGGACGGAGAATACATCATCATCCATCTCAGTTGGGTAAACCACCCGTCCCACCCTGCCAAACAAAACACCAGCAAGAATCCAAACACAAACAAAAGGTGCAGACCAAACACCAGCCAGACAAAACCAAAACAAAGAGCATTGTTGCCGTCTCTCTGGCTCGCCACACTGTTTTGCCGCTCGCTAAGAAGATGCGCCCCAACACTTGGCAGAACATGTGTTCAAAGGTGGCAAACTGAAAACAGGCAGAGGGTTTGTGTCTGAGCTGGTGCCCCTGCAGGGAGAGACCTCTCATCGGGTACGTTCTCCGGACGGAAAACTTATACAACAGGTGACACCTGATTCAAAATGACGCTCGGACAATGAGAAGACGCCACGAGTCACAGGCTACGGGAAGCCAGACAGGAACAAGGTTGGGGCAGCAACAAAAGCTCGACCTCATCCAACTAGAGATAAGAGTTGGTATGATCATGTGGGATTTTCATTTTCCTACCAGAACAAAGGGTTTGCGACAGCGAGCAGTCAGGCCGGGCTAAGTGGACCTCTGTTGGAA
This sequence comes from Synchiropus splendidus, assembly GCF_027744825.2. NCBI lineage: Eukaryota > Metazoa > Chordata > Actinopteri > Syngnathiformes > Callionymidae > Synchiropus > Synchiropus splendidus. Next base: position 17,229,827 of record NC_071340.1, read on the forward strand.
GTAGGTCAGACAAAACCCTAAAGCAGACGCGAAAGAAGAGACATGAGGACGGACACAACATGGGTTTTGAGCTTGCCGCCTTGAGCGACCCGAAGTTCAGGTCGAGCATGTCGACAGGGTCAAGAGGTTGAACGAAGCGAGCGCTCATGTCTGACCTTAACACTCTACTGCTATCAGACTAGTACAAGCTCAGGACGGTTGGGTGCAAGAGCAGGACTGGGGTGGATGTCTGACACCCTTCACCTTTAATCCAAGGCTGTCTATGCATCGGGTGAATGACAGTTCTGAGTGGAACTAACCCTAACACAAGTCAAGCAAAATATCACGCGTGAGCTTTTAGGTAGTCAGAGTAAACCTTCAGAACATAGAAACACAACAGAAAAAGTTTCAGGAGTTACCTCAAGGTCCCTCTAGATGCAGTAGCCACGATGCACCAGACAACCTCCTGCTGTTACAGGACTTAAACAGGAAGTTGTCTGAGTCTGTGTTCAGCGTTACATCACAACTTGGTAGTCAACTCTGAAACACTTTGACGGTAAGGCCTTGTGGCAGCCAAGATGAAACTCCAGTCATGACCCTGACTTCACCCCGGGATCAGGTTTGTCTGTTCAGTTTTGCTGCCAATAGCTTGATCGACAAACAAACAAACCCACTCGCAGCATGAGCCCTGGATCTCGCTGATGAACTTGATAACCGCAAAATAAGGAAAGTGGATACGTCTGACACCAACTCCACCTTATCATGTTTGTGACTCAAAAAGATCCATATCTCTGTAAATGTGAGGACGTGAACGGATGCCAGAGAAATATCTCTGACAACATCACCACTTTAGAACATTACAGAAGCATATAATCACTCAAAAACCGCCTGTCAAAACAAGGCAAAATTAATGAACACAATCCGGTCGACGAGTCCCAATAAAGTGAGGACAAGTCTGGGCAGGAGGCGGTGACGGCGGCAATTACAGGCATCTTTGACATGATAACAGAGTTGATTCAAACCTTCGGATTTGACAAAGCAGCATCCAGCACTTGCCCCCGGAGTCATGAGGGGGCGACGTGTCGTGACACGGTCAAACAGCAGTACTCACTCTGACACGTGGGTATTTCGCAGTATCGCCAGTAGATGCTGTCCTCGTGGTCGGCAATGTAGCACCACGGCTGAACGTCCCCATCTGGGTTTCTGTGGAGAACCAAAAGGACAGGAAGGTTAGGAAGGTTTGGCTCTTGAACCAATCGGAACCGATTCCCGCACCCCTTCCTTCTTTCAGCTACACAATCCATTCCACTCCTTCACATTGTCAAATCAACAGCAGCATTTCTCCATTTCTCAACGGAGACTCTTCACTGATCCATAAATCCTTCCATCATATCAGTCCTTGTGTCACAGAACGTCCAACTATGCATCAGATGTACAGTATTCAATCTACCGTAGCCATTCTCTGCATCCATCTGCCGTATCCTCAACTTACAGTGTGTTTGCAGTAGCCACATACAGACACCCATAATTCAGATCAGCATTCCTCAAACTGTGACTTCCAAATCAGCCTGGTAGAAAAGGGGAGTGAGAGGGTTTGAGAACCACTGCACTGGATCATAACATCACATCTCACAGCATTGGCCAGGCGTGTGAGAAAAACCAGAGTCACATAGGAACAGAGTCGCGATTCTCATTCACTACGATTCAGAAAAGATTTTAAATGTACCAAAACCGATTTTTAGAAAAAAAAAAAAAGTATATAACGCTGGCCGCCATTTTGTAACTGTGCGTGACGTCTTGACGTCAACCGCGCAGCCCGTTCTAGACACACAGAAAATACTGAAACAAAGATCCTACCAGCTCAGTCTTTGCTTATGGCAAGAGTTTGGCGTCATTTTGAGTATTATGGAATGACAGAATTGGAATTGTCATCCTGGAAAAGTCATCCTCCATCAACTGGTGGCGAGGTACCGCAGTCACTGCACGCTGACAAAACAGTGGAAAATTCCCAATACACAGCTGAGATCCCATTTTAGGACCAATATGCTTGAAAGCACTTGGGAGAACCCTGCGTCAAATCCATCCATCCATTGCATCCAATGTTTCAACCACAAAAGAATTGTCATCCAACAAGCGCACTCATCCATCCATCCACCCGACTGAATCAATCTAATCTCCCACCATTCATACGAGCATCCAACATTGCCAACCGCTTCACTTGAACACCATGTTCAGTGCCATCACCTATATCACCTAACACATAACATGTACAGTAGTATAGTGACTGGAATGAAATGGTGGAGGAGAACAGCAGAAACACACATGGTTTTATGGCTGAATTAGGAAGAGCTTTAAGGTGAAATGAAAATGTTTCTGATGCAATGAGAGAGAGAGACCAACAAAAGACTGGACCCAAGAGAAGCAGAGGGGGGATCGACTGCAACCCTCCTGCTGAGCGCTGAATTCACAATATTGTTTCAGAGGTAAAATATCAAGGATGTGTCAATCAAACCCTTCACATGGACAGGAGGGGGGTGCTTCATCATACATGTCAAACCGGGCCACACCACGGTTTACAGGTCAGAGGGGGTCGGCGTCTTTGTTCTGGCCCAGACACAGCGCTGAAAAAGGGGGACGGGTGATGGGCTGCGCCTTTGTGTGAATCTGCAGCCTCTTTTGAAGCACATCAAGGCACTTGAACCCTCCATAATAACACCAACGGACCCCTCGGTGCTTCTGCCTTTCAGTGTCACTTACAAAAGCAGGAAGACAGAACCAGCTGAAAGCAAAGTGCAGGCTCAACATCTCGGGAGAAATAATGAAACTGCTTTCATCAAAGTTTGAAAACTCAAAAGTGGTGTGATTTCAAAACAGGCTTCAATTGTCGCTCAAATGCTATTTTTATCCGGGCCTGGCCGCGAGTGCCGTCTCCTCTGACACGCCCCATTGTCGCATCTTGAAAAAGCCCCGCAGCGCTCCACTATCCCATTTCACCTTTTGTGAGCAAAGTTGTGATGGGCGTTTCCACTTCTATTCTTCTGGCGTTCCAAAACACTATCATGCGTTTCCTGCCTTTCTCTTCCCGCTCAGATGGCAGTGCTGACAAACATGTTTCTGAAAAGACTTTGGCTTCAACTGCCTTGAGACCATGTGCCACCATCGGCAGCCATGTTCCCACTGTCACAGGAAACTATACGTCCCACCACAGACCTGTCCAGAGCTCCACCCCGTCACCTGTTAGGAAGCAGAAACAGGTCACTTGCTGATGTAAACATTGGATTATTTACCCGCTCTCCTTTTCACTGCTCTTCCCATGACACATCTGTCAGCACCTGTTTGGAAATCCGTGCCCACCGGGCCCAATTTAACCACCATTATATGATTGAGTGCAGTTTTTCAGAAATCCCTACAGAAGACACATTAAAACAATCAAGGACTTGCGTCACGTGGAGACCACCCACCCAACAGATGGGGGCAGCCTGTTTGGACAGCTGTTGATGGCGTTCCAGCCTTGGAGCGGAATGTTTTAAACCGGTTTCAAACTGAGTATTTTTAAAGATATAGATAAAAGAGGATGATGGCTGAGGATGACAAACACAAAGCTGTGACATGCTGTGACATGTCAGTTATGTTTTGTTCGTCTGCTAGTTTGAACATTCTGTTCATTTCCTGTTTTATTTTGGTGTGATCAGTCATTATTCTATTCTGCCGTCACATCCGTGTGTCACGTTCCGTCAAGCCGCCGTCTTCCAGTCAGGTTAAGACAAGTCTCCAAGTCAAGTCAAGTCGAGGTCTATTTCATCCAGTCAAGTCATTGTCGCATCTTGCCCAGTCAATTACCCATGTCAAGTTAAGTAACAGTCAGGTGGAGTCCGGAATGGTCAAGTCCATCTTCTTGTCAAGTCTCTACGTCAAGTTAAGTAAGAGTCAGGTCAAGTCCAGAATCGTCTAGTCAAGTAATCCTCATGCCGTGCCCCTCTAAGTCAAGTCTCCACATCAATCAAGGTAACCATCTAGTCAAGACCCGTCTTGTCTAGTCATAACCAAATCATTGTCTTGTCTCATTAAGTAAAGTCTTGTCAAGTCATTGTCTCTCACGTCAAGTCTTTTCTACATCTACGTCTGTCCTCATCTTCTTTGGTTTTGTACACATCCTCGGTGTTTCCACTTTATAGTCTGTGTTTGCACCAAACAGTTAATCAATAAACATTGTCGTGAAGAGTTAATATTAATTGAAGTAAAATATGAACAATATTTCAACATTCAAAGTGGAGTGGATAGAATGTTGTGGTACGAAGTCAGATGGCAGCCAACAGCCTAACAGGCTCTATAATAGAGGACGGAGAATGATGTGGACAGGTACGGTTGCTGGAGGACGTAACCGGTAAAAACATGACCTGTCTCCACAGTGTCTGGGGTGAAACTGTTGCCTCCATATTCGTGTTTACTGAGAGAGAATACGCAGTAAGCTGAGGATCAAGCCATTCAAAAGAAGGCATCGGGGAACAGGTCTTCATTCAGTCGATGTGGGTCCATCCCGAAGCACATTTCACACCGATCTGGGCGGCTATGCCGCGTTTCAAACACCTCGATGATGGAGAGCCATTTTGGGTTTTATTCACCCCAAATATCCCGCACACCTGCACTTAAAGACTTTGAAAGCAAGAGCATGGGAACATCATTCACCGAGTTCGGCTGAATGGGCCTGAGAAACATTATCTTTCCTGCCCTGGGGTTTGTGTGTGTGTGTGTGTGTCCAAGTGTGGAGTTGCCACACAGCAGATAGAACCTCCATGAATTAAAATCGAGCCGTTTAACCAGGCAGCAGATAGAGAGTTCCAGATAACTCCTGTTCCTGTGTACACGGATATGTGTGTGTGTGTGCAGGGAGGTTGCATCCGTGTGCGTCAGGCACAGAGGTTTACCCAGAGGTAGATCACAAAGTTTGGACACTTAACTGGCACAATTACGTTGATTGACTCATTTTGCTCAGCGAGCAAACACACACACACACACACACACACACACACACACACACACACACACACACACTCATATCAGAGCCAATTATAGCCACAGTGGGTTTTGCCTCGCAGGCTCTTTGGTTCTGCTCCGTAGGTCTGAACAGAGAGACGCAGCTGTTCCCGACTTGGCTGCCGCTCAAGACTCTTCAATAACGTAGTTTCCACATCCATCAGAGCAGATGATTTACAGTCCTCCTCACGCTGACTGGCACCCACCACGTTGATGCTAAAACACGACATGAAAATATGAAGCGGAGCGCATCTTCAGAGAGAGTTTCTTGGAAGAGCTTGTCGGATGTGGAGGAAACTGGCGTTCGTCTGTCCCAGTGTTCGAGGTCAACTGGAGATCAGAGCAATTTGCTTCCCAAAAGCAGACTCCTTAACTGACTTGGATGATTTCACATGCAAACGACTGGCTGCTGGGAGAGAATGAATGAATGTATTGAGAAGACGCGCCCATTCCCGGGGCACTACAGAGCTTTGGTAATCGCTCAGAGTTGCGCCAGCAGACAGTGCTTGACAAAACTTGAACCCAAAACAATGTATTTCTTGGTCCAACACGAGGCCTCAGCGGCACCAAAACAATGCTGGCATAATTCATCTACCTGCTGTGTGGAGCCACTGATCTTCTGAATAATTCAAGTCAGTCAGGAATCTTATACGCCACAGATAATGCCCAGACACAAAGGCTGTATCTGGCAATGCATTACTGCCACATGTCCTTTGAATCCACTATAAACACGCCAACCGATGGCCGTACATTACAGACCCATTCACATGTCCCAGAGAACTAACTATGCCAAGCTTTAGCTGCTCAGTACCACAGTCGCTAAGGCTTTAACGCCATGACCCATCCTCACTCCCAAAGAGTCAAACCACGACTAGCTTCCAGTGACTTTTGGGATGTACCATATTTCAAGGTGTTGGGTAAGATAGGACGTAAGAAAGTGTGGTTAGGCCAACTCTAACCATAACCTCCATCTGTCTTTAAATGACTAGTTACCCATGGCATCAGCATGTGGAGCCTGCTACCACTGACAGTCTCATGAAACACATTATCATAGGCTGCAAAAGTCACCCGGGGAGTGAGAATGTGTTGGAGTCATGCTGACAAGATCCAACTCATCTGAACTCCCGGGAACACATTTCCATGACACACTCGTCCGACAGTCAACAGCAGACCTCCTCTTCGACTTGGTGTCTGTCTTGCTCTCTCACTTCTCTTCTTTTCTCCTCAGGATTTACGCCAAGGATGCGGTTGCATCAGTCATTGCTATGTCTAAGTAAACTCCCGTAAACAGCTGTGTTACCACACATCATCGATATCAGCCCACAAACTTCCCTGTGTAGTTGTGAAAGTCCAGCAGGAAGTAATCAGAAACTCAAAAGTCCCTGATATTTGCTCCGCTGCTTCATTACCAGTCTGTCACCGCAGTGACGTCACATGGCTCACATCTTCCCCCCAAAATCGCCTCACACTCCCGTCTCTGCAGCGAGGGCCCTGGCTGACACATCTCAGCAAAACTTGCATTCCAAAGATGCATTCCACTTAGACTGACAGAGAATCTCTTCTGAGGACGAACGGCGATTTCCCCTGCCAGCATTTGCTTCTCCACTTTCATGAGGTCAATTTGTTTGTTCATTTTAAGACAACAAATCACTGGTGAGAGGAGCCAGAGAGGAGAGAGGATGGGGAGAAATAGGTCGTTCATTTGCACTGTTTTCACGTCAGTCGATCGCGGATGCACCTGTGTTGTCGGTCTGTCGCAACAAAGTCTGCATTATGTGTTTATTTGTGTATTTACAAATGAAATAGCGACGACCGAATCCCTGTTTTTCCACGAACAACGAAAGCAGAAACCCACTTCCCACCACACCTGACAGCTCCATGCGTCGCCTTTCATCATTTCATTTCAACCCAATTCATCCGTTATTCCCCGACTGCCTGTTGCGTTTGACAGATTTGTTCCTGTTATTTGATTCCCGACACGTTTGGAGAGGAATTACGGCAGATTTGGGACAGAAACAACATCCAGCTGGAGTCACATTTCACAGCTCTTGACTGTTTATTTTCTCTGCTTAACACTCGCCATGGTTCTGTTGTAATAAATGTTGAAATGATCCGTTGTCCCCGCGAAATATAAACATCAGAAAAGCAGAAACAGATTCTTCAGGGATGAGCTTTTTCTTTCGTACTTTCTGTTGCTCTTCTGTTGCCTCTGTAGGAGATGCTTTTTGTTTCGTTTTAACAGAAGAGTTTGAGGTTTTCATTGGCAGCAGCTAACAAGAAGAGGAGCAGAGACAGTGTCGGACGACCAAATATAAATGAGTGAAAAAGGAATGTGCACAGAGAGGGAAAGCTGCTGTAGAAAGTGAAAGTGAACCTTCTGTTTTTAAGTGTTTTTTGAGAGTAAAAAAGTAGCAGCTGCAGACACGGAATACCATAAATCCTCCTGGCACACCATGTCCCCTGACTGGCTGTCAGAGGATCTGCAACGACGTGTCAGGGAAGTACAAGCCTGACTTGGCAACAGCCTTCCAGTCTGCGATTCACATCAAGTTGATTCAATAGCAATCATCTCGGCCAACACTTCACAGTCTGGCAGCTCCATTATCTCATCCAGGAGAGCATCCTGAACCCTCCTACGAGCGCAGACCTGCATGTTAATGAGGCGGCGACCGGGAAGCGTTACGGCGCCGGTGGTACTCAGCCAACTCTTCAACATGGATGTGATCAAGCACTCACAAAATGTCAGCCGGGACGTGAGACAGGAGGACACGTGCTAAAAATGTCAGAACCAGGCGACAGAATTAAGAGCTTTCACTCCGAGTCTGGAGCCAAACATGATAAGTAATCTGATATTGAGAAGACACGAGAGCTCTTGTCCTCTCCTGGAGCTTTGTGTTCTTTTTTTTTCACTCCACAGGGAAATGATGTGACATTTCCCCTCTTCCCAAATTTCCCCTGTTTTCAACAGCACGGTTTATGACCGGCAGTAAAATTGAAATGTGGGTGCTGTTAGGACTTCGCTCCCTCGCCCTCTTACAGCGAGGGAAAACAACCAAGGAACTGATGGCTCAGATATTTCTCCGACACACTTGATGCGCTCATGATGTATTCCTTCAATGACTACAGTCCCCTGGCCGACCTCTAGGGAAGACTTGATGAGTCTTCTGATCAGACGTGAAGCGTCACTGAAGTTACAGAGAGAACGTCAGGGAGGTGCCCTCAACATATATGTCGAATTCAGAAAACTAGTGTCATCTGAGCCTTTTTGAAGCAACATTTCTCAGATCTTTCACTTTCACTTCACTTTGAAATAAAGATCATCATTTAAGTCATGAAACTACAGCTGTCAATGGGTTAAAAATGTAATCTCATTTAATCGCACTAAAGTTGAGTTAACTCGCGATTAATGGCAAATGAATCCCACATTTTGTAACAGTTCTCAATCTAACTAAGGAAGATCACCAATAATGCAAAACCTCTTTGTGCCATCAAGTGACCCTCCATCACCTTCACCTGTCTGTATCATACCTTCATGCCCCTCATCATCATCATCATGAACCTCAGGGGTGAACCTCCTCTTCTAATTCTCCAACATCCTTGGTCCAACTCTGTCTCTCCTCTCCATAACCATCTGTCCTCCCAAACTTTGTCTCCAAACTTCTCCACATGTCCCTGTGATAGAGTCATTGGAGATCTCCTTTCTCCCATTGACAACCTCAGGCGCTTCATCTCTGACTCCTACAAAGCTTCTCATTCACTCTGGCTCATGTCACCCATCACCCTTATCCCCTTAAGACCATGGAGTGGCACCAAACCTCCGTGGCCCTCACCTTCACTGTTTATCCTTGGATTGCATGAGAAAGTCCCTTGCGGGACACACTGACCTGCAGAAGTTGTGACTCCCGAGTCCGCCCTCTCCGTTGGGGTACTTGACCGTGTTGTACGGGTGCTGGAAAGTCTCGTTCCAGAAGAGACAGGGCTTCCCGCCGTGTAGACTGGTCTGGTTCTGGAAGCCTCTGTAGTCCTCTCCGTTGGCGGTGTAACACTCTGAAAGCAAACAGAGAGGGTTGAAGTCTGCAGCCCACACAGCAGATTAGAGCGACGACGTTAGATATCAAACACTTGGACACTGACGTGTGAAGACCGGAACATGTGTGACCTGCTGAATCTGTTGCATGCCATTAGAGCATTAAGAGTGATTAGGAATAATGACTTTCTAATGGAAGCCAGGGTGACTCATCACCGTCTTGTTCGAATCATTCCTCACAGAGGTAGATGTGCAGTCAAAACACTGGGCGGCCATATGGCCCGGTCGCAGGCAGACGATGGCGGCTGGACGCCAACACAGAGGCGTGATAACAAACACAAGCTGAGGAGAGCGTGACAGGCTCTTCGCGCTGAGCCCCGGGGCCGAGTCAGGGTTCGGGCTGTGACGGAATTCCACCTCTGATCGTCTCACAAAGAAAAGTATTTGTGTATCATCGTAACAACGCAGGTGTTTATAATCGCGCTTGATTGAGCCGTTCGACCGGTTTCACTTTTGGAACGTCCCGTCATGAACGTCCTCTGAGAGTCCTCTCCACGTCCTACAACACGAAAGAGAGAGTTGTGTTTGAGGGTGATGGTGTGACTCAGGCTGGGCCTTCATTACTGAAGCCACGACAAGTCTGATCCTGTTCCTTACCTCGACCACTCGTGTCAACTTTTATGAGACTACTGTTTTGATTTCTAAGACACCTTTGTGTGGAGACAGTTTTACTGTCACTGTGCTCTTTACACAATGTTCAACACGCTGTTATGTAAATGAAATTATGAGGATTAAAAGGCTGTAAAACAAACAAAAAAGTAACAAATAGATATAGATAGATAGACAGACAGGTAGATAGGTAGATAGATAGATAGATAGATAGATACTTTAAGAGACACTTTTGATTTTGTTTGTGTTGATCACTGTTTTTTTCTGTTTCGATCGGAACTTTCTTGTCTAGAACTTTGCTATTGAACTTCAGTAATTACTTTAGTTCTCGGTTTAATTGTATCAAGCTCATCAAGAAGTCCAGTCACCCTCATGTGCTGCACCTCGATTTAAATGAAAAATAATGACGGGAGCTCCCACTATGTTTTTTGTGTCATTTATGACTTATTTGCCTGAAAACGCGCAATTATTTGGACTACAAATTAAACGTTGCATGTATGATTTCACAGCAGAATCCGACCGCTCTGGCGCTGAGGCAGATCCGAAAGGTAGAAGATAGCATTAGCTGACATGGTGAAACACTTACGGTGACCCTGTCGAGCTTGTCCCGCCTGCAGGCTCTCACACAACCGACTAGTGAGTGAGAGCCAGTGACCAGTGAGCAACTACATATGACACAAGTAACTTTGGAAAAGCAGTGCCCATTAAAATGTATCTTAAGTTAGATCTATTGCATGTATCAAGCCAGATCAGAAAATAACTTCATATTTAGGTCCCATGAGGCGGAAGTAGATGGGCGGGACCTAGGCTACCCATCTGCGTCTTACGTTGGAAGCTGTTGTGGGCCACATGAAATGACTTGTCAGGGCTGGTTTGACCTCCAGGCTTTGTGTTTGGCACAGATCTCTGTTCTTCCCAGCATTTACAGAAACATACAGACAAACAGACAGAAAACAGATGAGGGCTCTTCTCTCAGCAGACACACACATCAGCACAGGTAGTGTCGGACTACACGCACCCTCTAAGTCCCGTCAAGAGCTCGGAATATGGATCTCCGCTAACCTCTCTAACCTGGTGTTGTTCGCGGTCACCAAACACCTGGCTATTCAACTCCAACTATCTGTGACGGGAATGAACTCATGCCTCGCAGTATGACAGTCGTTACACCCCTCGGTGAGGCAGCCAAACCTCCTGCTTCTTTTAGCGCTTCTGCTCTTCAGTCCATGGGCTTTTAATGTCGACCCCTCTCCGACACTGGAGGAACATTTGAGACTGTTCCAGCGAGTTCTGAGGCAGATCCAGCATCACTTCAGCAACAACAGAAACACCTTGAACCCGTGGCAGAAGACACTGTTGCTCTATCATGTGACTTGGAGATGCACCTCCCTGAGCAGGCATGGACTTGGTGTGTCCTCTTTACTGATGACTCTGAATGAGTGTTCCAGGACCAAAATACACCTCCTAAATACACCCTCAGCCTTTTAAAATCTACTGACTAGTGTTTCCTCAGTGTTGCTTTCTGGACCATCAGATATGCCACACAGCTCAAGAAAACAACAAAGAAGTGGCGGTCAGACAAACTTGCTTTTAATTTAGGTCCTTTCAGCTCTGCTGCCTGGCTGACAGGAGCTCAACAGCTGCTGAAGGGTTCTCGCCATGATGACCCCACACTATTGTCGACAAACATCTCCCCCTCTGGTTTAGATAATTGCTGCAGCCTTGGCATGTGAGAGAGCCAACCAGTGGCTGGTGAATCCACCAGAGGCCAGAGAGAAGCTGCAGCGTAATGGAGGAACGACGAGGGTGCTGTGCTGCATGAGTCATACCGCTGGAAAGCAGTGATATGTAAGACATGTGGAGGCTCTTCCAGAGCTTCCTTCTAGTTCTATTCATCTTTACAATTTACTCATGTCAAGTCCAGTGCATCCTGGATTTGCCACCATAGATGCACAGACTCAGGAAGTGTCCAGGAGGCATCCTGATTTGACCCAGTGCACAGAAGACTTGCATCTGTGATCTCGTTCTCTGGGTCACTACAAAGACGGCGACCACAGGTGAGTAGAAATCCACCGGTCAGTGAAGAACCATGTCCTCTGGCTAAGCTCTTTCTTCACCGTGACACTGAAGATGCTGAACCAAGTGGTCCATCTGTCCCCCTCGTTGCTAAATATGACTCAGTGAGGGGCATCATCTCCACCCTGGACAGGACCTGCCACATTTTCCGGATGAACCGACTGTGAGTGACTGTCACACTCAAATGACTCGCTCTCTTTTTACCACTGGATCACTAACACTGGTCCACCCTTCATGCAGACCAAGGTTCAGAGAGAATATTGATGTTTTCTTCAGGCTGAAGTTACTATTTCATTAAAGCAACAAAAGACTTTTTTAAGCCTCTTGTGGACTGACATGTCCCTGTCTGAACGGAGACAGCAGTGGGGAGAATTTGGCAGGGGCCCTATTAGCCGCCGCTTCCTGAAAGTAATGAGGACCGCTCCAGCCAGGGAGGATAACATCAGGCCAGGGACAGGCGGCCCACTGCATCCTCAATGAAGCCGTGCCCTTCAGATGTCTTTCCGAAAGCTTGGCCGTGTGCAGCACCGCCTGATGCTCTGTATCAAAATGACGGCTGTGCTCTTCCAACAGAAACTTGCTTGTTGGCAACCACCCCGCCGCTGTGCGCCAAGCGAGTGTTCCAGACCTGAGATGGTAAATATGTTAGCGTTTTGCCACAGGCTGGGAGGCGGTGGGCTGCTGTGTGTGGTTTCATGGCGAGGTTTGCAGGAATGGGAAGCACTAGACCCACACAGACGCGGAGATAAGTGGTTCCATCGTAAAGATGAATGGAGCATTTAGGAGCTTGTGGACAACCCAACGTCTCTCAAGCAGGAATGAGAGGCCAATTTGAGGCTGGAGTGATGTGGATATTTATGTGGGATGTGAGCAACGCTTGCACCAGGTTATGTGCGTGACAATAAACAGTCCCCAATATATAAAACCAACATTTGAATATCTCAAAAAAGGATCAGCTTCAGAGGAAAGAAGGGGACAGGAACAAGAAGCAATATGTTGGTGAGCAAGAACAGAATGTTTTTTAAAGACGCCTTTTAAAGTCGACCATTTCAAACATTGTGGGTGCACAACAGCATGCTAACAAGCAGTAGCTAGCAAGGCGCACATTGAAGGCGTCATGAGTTAATGGCACTGATTCCTGATGTTAGGACAAACATGCTGCAGTAGAACAGAGAAAACAACCCAACTGAGTTGGACCAAACCCAACTCTGGCACATTTCCATCTGCACAACCCCTTGACAAGTCATATCCCGCCTCTCGTCACCAGGCAACGGTCGCTCTCGCCACCGGGGCAGGCTCTTTCTTGTGGTTTCATCACTGGCCGTGATGCGAAACAGAACCAGCGCCGCGGCAAGAGGGAGGCTGGGCGGAGGGAACCATAAAATGTATGTCGATCTACAAATAGAAAAGAGAAGAAGACTCGCCCTGAAACCAAAGCTACTCCACCGCTGACAAGAGAGAGATCAGGGAGCTAATCGCCCTGTTATTATATTTGTTGGGGTTTCAGCTAATCACTTCCACATTGAGACTTCAAATGCACTTGATGCTCTGAGAGAAAAGAGGGTCGGGGGGAGGGAAGAGAAGGAGGAACGAATGGCCAGTTAGGGCTTCGGTCACCAGCAGAAAGCAAACAAACAGTTTCTATGAGAGGTTGCCAGGTCACACTTTTATTTGTTGTGTTTGCGACAAAGGATGAAACATGCGGATAATTACAGGCGACCGCTTCCTCGCAGACATGAAGAGCTTCTTTCAGTCTTTATTATACGTTCCTCGGACAAGAAAAGAGGCTAACTGTACTAGTAATAGTCCGTCTTATTAAATTAGAGGAAATTGTTTCCTGACGGGACAAGTCATTAGTCGCCATGAAGAGACCAACTACTGGATGGCAAGGTTCCACTTAGAGATCTGGTGGGTGCACTGATCACCAATGACCTTTCAGTAGGGATCAGCGTTTTCATTCCAGGTCTGTAGATGGTTGCAGTTGCACCAATGGTCGTGTGCCCATTGAGAACAGAGGTCTTGGGAGGTTGAATCCTTGGACTGGGAATTCATGGCCCCCTTAGTTACAAAAATGTACTTGTCTGTTTCAAACCAAGTCGGTGCTAATGATCAAACACTTCCATGCATTCTATATGTTGCGGTTCACCAAAATATCCACCAGGTGGAGCTGCCCAGAGTAGAAAGTTTATGACGACAACAAACTCCAAAGACCACGGAAATCAGAGGCAGCGTTGTAGGTGGCGGTGGTCGATGAAGCTGTTAAATATATTGCGACTGGAGGACAGAGAATTTCCGTCATAGTTATGTCTTCTTTGTGTAGTAATAGCAACACTGCCCCCCAAGGTTTCCGGTAGTACTATTCCATATCCGTGTCCGTAAGCCTTGTGGAAACTTGCAGAAATAATGCAGAGCACGGACAGAGGCTGAACTAGCTTTTCAACATCTCCTCCTTTACTCTTCCTGTTTTCGTCGGCTCACCAAATCCTCTTGTGATCATCCAGGCAATAGAGGCATGTTGCCTCCTGGGGGCGCCACTTATGTGGTCCTGGATAGGGAGCCACCTGGCACATAAAGCAACAAATGACGATGGTGATGGATTATATAATCCTGTGATTGCTGTTCATGCAGGAATGCTACATCATCTTAATCTAAAGCAGACCTGGAATCTCATGAACGTGTTCCATTAATGGGGTGAGAGGAGGGGAACTCCCGGGAAGCCTTGCCAGACCGTTCACGGACAACATAGAGACATCAGTTAGCACAAAGCTGGTTATCAAACCAGCAACCTTCCTGCTCTGCGGCCACCAAGCTCGCCTGTTTTTAGCATGGGGACAAAAATGCCTTCAAGAGATCAGAAAAACATCAGTCTAAGTCACCTTGTAAAAGCAGACCGGTTCTGAAACGCCTCCCGCACCTGCCGCACAAAACAGCTTCACGAGCTTCATGTGAAATGGATTTGGCACGAGTTGAAACGCCGAAGGCGTGGGCCCACGCTGGGGGCGTTGCTGCTTAAAAACACAATCTTGACTTGTTAAAGCTGTAAAAATGCATCCAGCGCTGAGCCAGATGTGAGCCCTGCTCCTCTGTTGTTGTTGAAGGCCGCAGCTGGCCCCGGTCCTCACCTCAGCCACATCAAGCCCACATCAGACTTCAGACACTTGGCAGGCCTCCGCCTCCATTAACAAGGCTTCGCAGATTTAGAAGAGCATCCTATTAATTATAGTGGATGCTGGTAAAAAAGTTAGTGATTGACCACACCTCTGCTGGTTTCCCTCCGACCTGCCTTCGCCAGCGAGTATTTTTAAAGAGTCAGTGAGAGTGCAAGTAAGCAGCTGCCTCCCGACGACCTCACTCTGCGAGCGCCTCTGTGGGGTTTTGCTCTCCTGCTTCTCATTTCATACCGTAAGTTGAAGCCTCAATAACCAGAGCATAAACCAGAGGCCTCACTCCGGTCTGAAACTCCCACCACCACATCTCGCTTCGACTTGTAATTCACGGAACTCCGCAGGAGTCGCAGCCAAAATTGCAGTATTGGAACGATTACACGCGGCCCCTTTTATTCCAGTCACAAATCCAGATTTCTGCGTCGCTGGGTCCAGCAGTGTCAGAGTGAGGAGGGATGTCAACAGAGCGCTGCCACGACCCACGAGCGTCTGAGCGCAGAGAAATCTCAGACAATCCAGTCTTCCACCTCTCTCTTGTGAAGGTTTTTAATGAGCTGAACAAAACAGTCATAAATTCATGAATGAAGCAGCTGATGCAGCGATAAGAAAATTCATTTCAGAAGAAAGAAACTTCCATTCTGATGAGGGGAATTTCGCAGTGACTGTCGTCTAGCTGCCAAAAAAGATGAAGCGGCACCACAAACACGGAATATAGAGCTATTACCCAGCGCGTGTGTGGGTTTGTTACGCCACTCTGGTTTCCTCCCACAGTTCAAAACCATACAGAGGCTTGTCATAAATTCGCCTTCAAGTCCTGTGGGGGAGGCGGGGCCCCATGGGCCACTCAGACATGAGCCATCAATGAATGTGTATCTGTCAGGACTGTGTGGCAGTCGAGGCCACTTCGACTACATCCAGACCGAGACCAAACTGAATCTCTCTCCGTCCTCAGCTCTTCACATGCCTGACTTTAATTCCGCGAGCAACCGTTGTTTGGAACATCATAATTACTTCTTTCTGGATTTTTCTTTTAAAACGCATAGAAAACCATCTTGTCCGCCTCCATGGTGTGTCATGTGTCATCTGCTTGCTACAATGTATCCACTTCATTTTAATATGCTTGAGCACAGATCATTACTCTGAAGGCAAACTGGAAGTTTGTTCTGTATTCACTTTGGTCTCGACATGTTTGGTGGTCCCATCCTCAACACCACAGTGGGAAGAAACCAGAGTACCTAGAGGAAATCCACAAATGCACAGCCACAACAGAGAAAGGACACAGGGCTGCACCCTCAAGCAGGTTTTCAGCCCTCGATCTTGCTGTGAAGCAGCTGCACTTCATCCACAGCAGACGTGTGTAAATGTGGCCCCTTTCCTGCATCTTTGTGGCCCTCATGAGGTCAGACCACACATACTGTACTGGTTCAATCTGATTGTCTTTTATTCAGCTCTTCTTCCCCCACAGCTGTGAGATCACTGGATTATATTGGATTCTTCAGCAAAACATGATAATTTTAAATGTAACACTCATTTTATTATGATTTGTTGTCCCTCAAAATGAATAAATAAAAGATACATCAGGAAAAAAACATATAATATTGTAATTTATATGATTTACCCACAGATCTGTTACCAATATATTCAACAATAAAAAGCTGCCAGTTCTTATGAGAATCTTTTAATAATAAAATGAAGCATTGTACCATGATATTACACATATATATAGCGCATAAAGCCATGGAGTCCTGTGCACAGAACTGTTTCAACACAGTTAAAATACTTTGACAAAATTCAAGTTCAATTTTAGACTATTTCTTCTGTCGGCACAACAGTCACATAGTTTATTGTGGCCCCTCAGGAAACTTAATTGCCCACACCTGCTTTAATGAATGTTGCGTAATGTTTAAGGACAAGCGTCGACATTACAGTGTCACCGAGCTCACACTGTCTGAAGGGGCTTCGCTTGACACAAGGCCAACGCCCACACTTGCATGTACGCGCTGATAATCGGCCACAACATGACAGTGAACAGTGAAGCAGACGTGGCGCTAAGTGGCAACTTAAAATCCTGCCTCCCAAATAGCAGCGCTGGGTGTTGTGTTTACACACCTTCACTCAGATAGCACCATGCTAATGGCTACATTCAGGAAACACCAGTTAAAAGGCCTGACATGAAAGCACCACCTTAGTATATTCTGAGGTGAGATTTGGATGCCACTCAAAATACCCCACTGCAAGGAATGAACTTGTGGAACAAAGAGATGACTGGATTTAAGGAGTGCAATGTTGTGCTGAGCTCTCTGACATGTGAGCTGGAGATCGATGCTAAATTAAACCAGGGAGCAAATTAGAGTCAGTCAATGACCACAGAAGATAATGAGCGAGAGACGGATGGGAAAAAGAGCCGAACAAGTGAAGACAACGGCAAAATGAAAGGCAAGACCAGGATGAGCGTTTACAACACTGCAGGCTGTAAAAGTTTAATCCTCTCCCGCTTGACACCAATGAAGTGTTTTACGCCGCGTTTGGTGAGTTAAAGATAGAGCCGCCGAAGATGAGGCAGATAAAAGTGACAGTAAAAAACAAAATTGGGAATCTCAGGCATTCCTCGCCGCTCTGCCGCGCAGCTGCTAGCTAGTAGCATAACAAGGTCCTCGCCCCTGTTTGTCTCGGGCTGACGGGCCGCTCTCAGTCCTCACTGGGATCGGACGCTCGAACGTCAGACGTGGGGTGCACCCGAGCAGCTGAACTTTGATGATAAATAAAGCTGTGTTGTCTCAGTTGAAACACATCAAAATCCCCAAATAGTTGTCGGATCACATGCCGCCTTTGATAACAAGACATGACGCTCAGCTGAGGCTAATGGACTCACATGGGGGCGTCTGGCGTTGTTTTCCCTGTAAATGGACGGAGTCAACTGGCACATTCGGACGAACTAGTCCGCACTCATCCGAGCTCCTGCCCACATCATTCCTTCTTTCATCCCTCATGTCCTGATGCACTTAAGGCGGAATGAAAGGAAGCAATTTTCATCCATGTTTTAAGATGGATTCGATGTGGCGGCACAGACCCGCACACACCACGACGCAGACACTGGCTCCTTTGTTTCCAGTGTCATTATAGCGATGCCATTCTCACCCACACGTCACGCTGCTCTAAATATCGCCCACCGACTGTGAACGTTCCACGGCCTTTGCTGATGATGCAACAAGGATGCTTCCCATGCGTCATTAGCGCCTTCTACCACCGAACCACGGCTTTTCCGTTAGCACTGACACGACGACAAATGGCGAACTTGCGAACCACCACCCTTCAACCAAGAGGTGAACTGTCCTCTAGGCTCCGCAGAGCCTCACCGCCTGTGCTCTATTTTCCAGTCCTACTGGAGGTGATGCCTGAGCTTTGTTCTTTGATTTAATAGCAAGAACAGAACTGCAGTGCAATAGTTTTCACCAAGAAATCTGATGAAAAACTGAGCCGCGACGATCTTAGCTCCCAGTTTTTACAACTTCCATCGACCTGAGCAGGAGTCAAGTTTTTGCCAGTGTCCGCTGTACTGTCTCTCGCCAGGTCCATGTGTATGAACCCGTGCGCAGGTGAGAGGAGGAGGGCGAGCAACACACCTGTTTTCCATCGTCCTGTTTGTGCTCAGGTTCGCTGCTATCTCAGGAATGTAAATTATATGTGGTTTTGGTTTGAAGCTCTGACAGTGCTGTTGCAGCAGGGCTTTGTCCTCCACCATTACAGACCCCAACACACACCTACACACCACCGCACACACACACACACTGCTGCACCGCGCTGCGTGATTACAGGGTCTGTGCAAAACTGGGATAAATAAAGGTCTGGAGTCGAGGGGATGGAGCAATTAAAGATGCCGTTCTTAACCCCTCAAAACTTCCCGAAATACATCATGGCACTGTTCTGTTTGATAGAAGCCACTCCCATGGAAGCAAGTGATCAGGTTAAAATGCTATTTTGACAGATCGGGAAGTAGATGTTGCCACTGGTGTTGGTGCTCAAGTTTATGGGGGAAATCTATTTTTTATAAAATATATAAATATACAATATGTTTTAAAATGACACAGATTTTTTTCCCACTCTCTACAACATAAATAAATATTTCTGACCTCTCCCATCAGGGTTGTCTTTCTTCATCCATCCTTTCTTTTGGCCCCTCACAGGAAAAATGTGGCCCCACAGGAAATTCAGTTGCCCACCCCTGCTATAGAGGCACGTGCGTGGGCAGTGTCTGATGCAAATCAATCCCAAGGTCCAACAATGATTTGCACGCAGGCTTCAGTTCAGGTCTCAAACTGGGCCTCCGCATCACAGGTGCGAGCCTCACAGGTATTGCACCCCAGACATGCACAGCACCCCCTGACACCTCCCACTTCCTTCACACCAGGTCCGCCACCTTTCGCCCCCAGAAAACCAGGGGAGCTCATTTGAAGGGAATCCCCTCAACAATGCCTCACACCGAGGGTCGTTTTCGGGAACAAGCGCAACAACTAGCTTCCTGGAAACTGTATTTGATCAAATGGGCGAATGCGGCTTCAGGGCAGGCGGCACGATTACGCATAACTGCAGCGGTCCGAGTGTGGGATTTGCTCACCTCCCCCGGGGCAGTTTCACAAGAGACAGTTTCACAAGAGACAGTTTGGGAAGTGGAGGTCAACGGTGGACACATGTTGAAGTCTCACATCTGCGTGCCTGTGGAGCTGGATTAACAACAACAACATGTGCGGGGAGCGACCATCTGATTCCAATATGTCGCCAGCAGGCTCGTGTCGAGCAAGTCACAAACACGAGGGGAAGAAAGCGCCACGATCTGTTTGTTTTACCAGGCGTTCTAAACTTTGAAGCATCAGCCTGTGCCTTGCTGGGATTTTCTGCAGCCAGGACTCACATGTAAATCTGACAGTCTCTCCATAGCTGGAGGCAACAGACGGGTGTAGCTGTTTTCATCTCTCGCTTTGATCCCCGATCGCTATCACCAACGTGTAAATTCATCTTCAACTCTTGTCCCATTTAAACCCTCCTCTCGAAGTCACTTGTTTCACGGCGGGACAAACAAATTCCAGACACCCACTGTATCGAATCACCGAGTGAAATGAAGCGCACATCTCAGGACGCGACTGCACAATAGGCTGCAACAGCGCGACCGCAGAGATGAACACTCAGACCACTATTAACTGGCCTTGTCTCCAGTTCCTGATCTTGACTGTGAAAGCGATCCGTTTTCACTGGGGTTGGTGTGGCTGTGGGAGAGCAGCACGTCCTGGGAACCAGATGTCTCTGGTATAAAGACAGAGGGGCATCCCAGCGGCCTCACTGAGACTGGGATCCATTAAGACGGATCCAGTGAGGGTCAGCGGATTCTGTTTCATGGTACCGTCCGAGTGTGACCGGCCGGACGAGTACGTCGGCTGAGCTCTGGTGCCACGGAGGCGGATGGAGCCCGTTTCATGTTCACCTTGGGGGAACCGTATTCACCTTCAATGCCGGACAGACAAGTGAATCGGGGCCTCTCGTCTTGTCGACTTGAATTTCAAGCCTTTTCAGCGAATGTCTGTTCAGAAAGGCCTCACTTGGGAAGGGGATATCAGTGGCTCCACGGCTTGCGGAACAATGGTTGTTTGTGACAGAGATGTGGCCTGTAAAGTTCGGTACCTATCCTCTGAGGTTAATGGACATTATAACCCACCGTAAGTGCTTTATCTGCACCTCTCCACTCGCTTTGTTCGGTTGAATTGAGATCCACTTAGTCGTCACTCCTCTCAATGTTTGCCCTGCCTTTTGAGCCGTGTTCTGCAGATGAGTCCCCCTCTGAATGTGGCCCACATTTACGACTCAGGCCACAAGAGCAGGACATAAACCAGATCTCCGGGCTCCGCGAAGAAATGACTCTCCATTTATTCTAAGTGGCTGCCATTACTTCCACCGCAGTCCAGCTGACCTCAGAGGACCAGTCACAACGGCAGCGTAAAATGAAATCAGATTTGCTGGACAGGTCATGTTGCATTGCAATTCAATATCCTCCCACGTCCTTGTTAGGACTCGGCAAAAGACATGAACCAGGAAACCTCTGTTACTTTGGTCACGCTTGGTTCGTCAGTTCGTGAACACATTTTACAGCAGGTTTCTGAGTAGTAAACAACAACACTGCAACAGGTAACAGGAACGCAAACGACATGAAATGCTGTTGTCATTACCTACATTAATTTAGGGCAATTTATTTGGATGCTATTGCATTGAATTTTACACCATTTTTTTTTTTATTCTTTAACACCAGAGCATCAATCAATCAATTTTAACTTGGCAAGATCCAGATTCAAGCTTCCACAAACTAGTCCCGGAACAAGTTAAAATCTGTGGCCTTTGAGCCACAGATAAGATGTGTGTTACAAACACAGCGGTAATTACGATTATTTTACGTTAAAAGGCGAAGCAACAAACCAGCAGATGCAGTTTATCAGCACGCCTCCGGCCTGTAACACTTTATCAGCACCTCTATTCTGCGACCTCTGCTGAAGAGAAGCCGCCAGCTCTGCTTCCCTCCCCGAGCTGCAGAAAAGTTGAAATTGATGGGAATTAAATTGAGTTTTGATAATGAAAACAACTGTTTGAGCGGGAGTTAATGGGATTCATAGGGAAACATGAGACGCTGAGCCCTTTCATTACTGTTCGCCGACGCGCTGGTTTCACCCTGTTTGGCCTTCACCATGTTCCGGTTGATGGGCTCAAAGTGCTGAGGGGAACGAGACGGCGGGACGGAGAATGTCATTCGACGGAGATGAGAACGCTTTCGCTTGGAAATGTCACGGCAGCCGGGTGACTCAAGCCTGCACGCCATAGAGATTTTAAACAGAGTGATCGCAACAGTTCCAAGTCATTGATAAGAACAAGCCAAGAGGTCCAGAAAAGTTTGGTGTCTTCAGGTAAAGACATTTCTGTTCAGTCATCCAGAGTACAAAAGACAAAGGAAGGACAAGGAACGGAGCAACAAAGTGATACAAATGCCTGCATTTTGCCACCAAATCTGGAGAAGTAACTTCCATGTCCACTTGCGCACGATCGCTCATACATACGACCGTCAGTCCTGGAAGTCTTCGACCAATCCTCCTGCTCTGGACTCAGTATTTAACCAAACCTCCATGATGTCAAGTTTTTCAACTGGTGGACCAGTTTGACTGAGCATTAGCTGGTTTCCAATCCAGACAATGTTTGGAATGTGACGTAAACACACGCTGTTAGATTTATGTACAAGCACGAAGTGGACCCATAAATGGAAGGGTGACAGCGAGACATGCCACAGGGGGAGGGTGAAGTCAGAGACCATGACTTCAGTTCTGGTTTCCTGTTGTCTTCAACAAGCTCTACACAAAACCATGCACTTCTGCTTCCACCAGCTAGAATAGTTGTGTGTCTCAAAAACAGAAGGTGATGAATCAATCGAAGAAGAAAACCAAACTGTCAGAGCTCATTTTGGAGAGGAAAGGGGAACCTTTTGACTGACCTTTGAGCTACAAAACCTCACAAACCAAAACTCAGGCCACATGAGCTGCCCCCTAAAACATTGTTTATCTCTCTCCCCGCCTGACAGTTGTGTACAGCAGGAGAGCAGCTTGACAGCTTAATTCCATGTTGTCTCTGGAGAGGATGAGGCCAGCGAGTGACACGCAGATCAGGGACATCTCTCTCTCTCTCCCACTGATCTCTTGCTTTACACTTGTTCCGCCTCATCACCTCCACCACCAGTGACCGGCTGCTTTGCATGCTGGGTCGTCAGCAACTGCGCGGACAGGTCGCCATTTGCACAGGGCTGCTTGGGAAGAAAGAAGCGAGCAGAGCTGCGAGTCAAAAGAGAGACACAGAGATCCAGTGCGACACACTTTGATCAAACGAATCCAAGCCTTTGAACGCGACAGGACGGGAATCGCAGCAGCACCATAATAAGCACGATTGTGTTTATAATAACCGGGTCTGTTTCTCCGTCTCGGCGGTTGGCGGTTTTGTGGGCCGCCCAATTTCTAGGCATTAAAGACAGAGGATGTCGGCCGCATCTTGACCTGTGTGGGGAAACACCCAAAGGTCAACAGGAAGTAAATGGGCTGTGGTTCGACACAGAAAACTGCATTTTCCAGGGCAGAACATTCTTGTCCTTCATCAGCGACAACCTCCTGAGAACCTGAGGGAAAGTCCTGAAGAGCAGCTCACGTGCCAAAGCAGTCCTCTGCGGTTCCACATAACTGGCAGCTTCTAGATGGTTATTTCAATTACAATTAGCATCTAATTAAAATAGCGACACGAGTGTTGACGGATGGACCATGAACGGATAGCGGAACCGGTCATTAAAGTAAAAAAAACAAACATGTTTTATGGTTTAGCGGCAGCGAGGACACAGATCAACTGGAAGGCCTGGTTTGGAAGGAGTTAAGAAGTTTTTAGTTTAGAAGTTCAGCGTTAGTTGTGGAGCACCTGATAGTTCTGTAGCATGAGTGGAGTCTGAGAAGTTCAGAGGGAGGGATGGTTTTGAAAGGCTGGAGAAATGAGTCCTGTGGAAGATGATGGAAGGATTTTCTCAAGCTAGACAAGTGACCAAAGCCCCGTCCTCTGGCGGTCGCTCTCACCCCCTACAGTGGGATGCTGAAGACATGTCATACACATCCAACAATCATCTTCAGGAACTAGAACCTGTAGCTCAGTACTGACCTTGCTAAAGTGAAATTCATCTCCCACAACAAGACACAGACTTTATTCATCCCCAACTCAATTCTACCAACCACAACCGTCTCAGCCACCCGAGGTTGTTTGTACGTCTGTTGCGGTTCGCCCCATAATTCCTGCAAAAGTCGATTGTTGTTTCACGTTAGCGCCGTGGGGGAAGGATTTACGAGGGCAGCATGTGGGTTCACACCTGATTGTGCTCGGCCAAAACAAAAGCAGAGAGAGATTGACTGGGTTTAAAACCAATCAAGACAAACGCTCTGAACCTCCGGACCCAAAGGAATGTGAGGACACTCGAGGTTTCAGGAGATGAGGCCATTTATTTCCGTGCTCATCATTCAAATGACGGATGGAGGTAGAGACAGAATAAACAAGCCTAGTTGATTATTCTGCACTGTGACGGATGCCCGCCCTTCAAGGTGACCTTGAACGAGACAAACTTCAGCTGGGAAAAGTCAAGTCATGAAACTTAATGAATAGTTGTTGGCTTGGTTGGCATGATGCGAGACGGAAATCGCAGTCTCGATTAGTCCAAACAACAATTTGTTTTTCTCTTCAATGTCATGTGACCGACTTGCTTACGACTGACGCAACGGGCCACTGTCTTACGACTTTTTGTGCAACACAAGAATCACTTGGCTACAATCAAGACTATTTTGATGGTCGACTGGTCACCTGCTACCTGTATGATCTGTCAACTAGTCTGACCTGACGAACACACCAACATGTTTGAGTGCCGAGATGCAAACTAAGTACGAAGTATTTGCGGATTGTGTTAAGAGCCACAGTCTCGGCAGCCATTGCTGGTTGCTGAGTGCTAGCAAAAACACAAAAATAACAATGAGCGATGCCAAGTCATGGAGGATGGTTCATGACAACCGAGTATTCCAGGGTGTCGCTGCCAGATGATGGAGATGGAATAACCGCGTTCTGCTGAGAAGAGTTGTATTAAGCAAATATATCGGAGGATCAAAGGCCACAACAAGAGAAGCGGCGTTGCGCTGAAGACTTGGAAGTGATGGCATGAACCCTGATGTTGCTGACTTTGTTTTAATGTGCTGGCTGTTGTCACCGCCCAGGTCTCCGCCCACATTCCTACCCCCTCAACAAAGTGCGGAACTTGGTGGAAACACAAAGGGGCCTAGAGGGAAAAGGGACCTGACCTGGTCCGCTGGAAAAGAGACTGACAACTGATGAACCCAGCAGCAACCCATCTAGTAGCCAATTATAGCTGACTACATTGTCTGTTTCTGTCCACCTGGATACTCCAGTTTCCTCCCTTAAATCTAGTAGACAATCCCCAATGATGAAGCACCGTATTCCTTACTAGCCCCTGATAAAACCAGAGTCTGTCGCTAACATTTGAAATAGTGAGAAAGTACCACTCTGAAACATTTAATGCTTCAAAGATACTTGCAAACATCAGGTACGTGTTGGTGGAAAACACACGTTAAATGATATCACTAATCTGTATTCTTGGAGGCCGCAGTGGAAAAAGACTTCAGTGAAGCAGAGCAACAACCACGTCTTTAATCATAGGTACGGGCCATCGTAAAGTCCACACACATACACACTGGCGTACACACACCACAGCAACTTATCGGAATCCGCCGCACAGAAGGAGTTTCCATCTCCCACACTGAACCGGAAGAGTGTGGAGTCACCACAGCGCCCACATCTGAGGACCAGAAGCAGCGCACCATCATCCCTCTCTGTCTCATCCCACACCAAGCAGGGAGGATTTACCAGCAACCCCAGATGGGTCCCTGGATGGAGAATCGCCCCTGATACTTCACACACTCACAACGAACCTTCTGTGTTGTGAGCTGGCTCCTTGTTAACTCCGCCGCACAGACTTCATTTACAAGTTCTGAGTGGATCAAGCAGCCGGAGGGAGAGAGAATGAGAGTGGGGGGATTCTTCGGAGGGGGAAAGGCGGGCGGCCGTGGGAGGAGGGGCTACTTCAGTGACACTTGATGTGGCTCTTAAAATCCAGGCTTTCAGGAGTCTCCAGATGGAACCAGTTTTATGGGCAAACAGACAAAACTATTAATACATTTATGGTGGAGTTACACTATCAGACGAGGAACGTTGGTTTTGGGAGCTTCAACTTCACACAGTTTCATTGTATTTTTATGCAACTTATTCAGTTCAAGTTTCGATTTTGAAAGGTATAAAACTCGTATCTTTGTAATCTCACTACTAGAGTCAGTTTCTCTTTATGATGCAATTAAGTGAAATTATTTTATTCCATTTATTTGCTTCTATGCCCCAGAAAACTAAATATATGAACCACAGAGTCTCAAAATAATATTCTTCTGAGTCAGATACAAATTTCACTTTCTCTGCTGTAATTATTTAATAATGAAGCCTGTTTTAACATATATTTAACTTAACAAAAACTTACAAACTTAACAAAACACGAGTCAAATACAAATTGTTTCATGATATAAAAAAAAATTACAAACTAAATGTAAACAATCATTCATTCATTATTAAACATTTTAACTAAATTATTACTTTTTTAAATAAAATAAAACAAAATAAAATAAATCCGGCATCTAAATAAACAGATTTAACGGTATTAGACGCCTCAATAAAATCATATTGGGTGAGGCCAAAACATTGTGGACACATCTGTCCCTGGTTTCTGAGCTGTGACTGATGCTAGTCAGCAGGCGTGAGCTCATCGTGTGCGAGAGCTCTCCTGCGCACGTCCATGTTGGGTCCCAGTCGCCCTGCTCTTCTCATTCAGACCAACTCTCCCTTGCTCCGAGACCCGACACAACACCCAAGTCCTGAAAATAAAACTTGGTGTATCAATCACGCGTCGTCATGGCCAGTGAAAACAGAAGCTCCGTGACCAAAAACTACAATCCAAACTTCTGCACGAGGAAATGTTTGTGAGGTCATCGCATGTTTTAAAAACAAACTGCGGCCAAGTCGCCTCGCGGCGCTGCCCAGTTCCGTCTGCGGCTGGAGGATGATGAATCTGAGTGAGCGGGGGCCAAACCCAGAGCCGCTGGCCGGAGATCACACAGGGAGGAGGGAGGATGTGCCAGATGACACCCGGAGAGGCCAGATCGTGAAGCAGATACCGTCGGTCTGTGAAGCGTCGGTCAGCTCTCCAGAGTGCGAAAACAAGGACGGACTTGAGGGGAAGTGTCGGCAGCCAGGCCCCTTTAACAGGGACTCAAAGAAGATGAGTCCTCACATGGTACAGACTTCTATAAGCACACACACTTGCTCTACCTTAAAAGAGGCAGCTCTTATCGGAGTCTCCAGTGGATGACTCAGCTGACGAAAGAGTCAACATGGAGATAACCGTCTGCATGTGTTGAGAGGGCGTGTGTCTTTGACAGAATTGAAATCAAACGTGAATCTGGAGCGGCCGTTGGAAACCTTGTCAGGCAGCTCTCGTAACCGCAGGCTCTCGAACAAGCGCGGTCACCATCGATTCCTTTCGCCACGCTGACTTGGGTTCAGTCAAGCGCCGGCAGCTCCCGAAGCTGCGAAAACATTAGACCCGCTTCCGTCAGGTAATGCAAAGAGACAGAGCTGTCAGAATCACAGACGGATGAAGACGCATCCGGTTCATATCAAAGGCTCCACCAGGCCGGGGAAGCTCCTCGTGGGCTCGAGTTTCCTCGCAGCCGCTGCGCAGACATGCGTGAAATGACTCGGAGGGAATAACGTGTGCGCTGAGTAATCCAGCGTTGTTAGCATGTGACAGGTGAGGATGAGCCCCAGACCTGTGAGACTGGTTATTGTTATTTCAGCACCAGATTGTGAGTGACGGAAGTGTCAGCGCTCAGCACGGGGTTGTTCAAGAGCAGATGCTTGTTTGGAATAAAGCAGCAGCAGAAAAGTTTCACGCCTTCATGGACGCTGTTCTCCTTTCCGTCGTTTTATGCACAGAACGTGGGGAAAACAACCTGCTGGCACTAAAGCACAGCGATGAATCGTTTGCCGGACCACGGAACCTGTCGGGTTGTGAACTTTTGTTGCGCCACCGGCCCATTTAACAGACATCTGATGATGTTTATTCAGTCTCAGAGTGCAGGCTATTTTCCACTGCATGTCTGAGGTCATGTCGAGGGGCAGCAGCAAACGTCCTCTCTCCTGAGGGAAATCCAAGGTGTTCCTGATTCAACAGTGGCGTCATCTCTCCAGCATGACCTGGCCATGCCCCTGGGCCTCCTCCCAGAATACATCCCGAGTACAGGGACAATGTGATAAGACACCAGCGCCTGCTCCACTTACACAAACAGAGTCACGTACTGAACCACTCTCTCAAAGCGCCACACCCACCCTAGTGTTCACTTGCTTCACTTGTGATTGCTTACTCATAGCGATAGCATGTTAGCAGTCAGAGCTAATAACAGGATAACATCAACTTATAAGGGTTTTCGCTACACAATGATCACCCCACATCATGAATGAGAATGTGGACCCCTGTAGGTTGGAGAGAGATTCACTTCTCATGAATAAAAACTAGCCATTTTATTGTCACCGACTGCCGATGGAAACTAGGCGGGACGCTTTCGTCCTCTGTCCCGGCAGAGGGGGACACTTATTGTCGCAGGACAAATGGAATCCTGCGAACTCCAGGATCAATTGCTCATGATGACAATGACAAATTGTGCCTCTCCCTACTCTCCACATAGGTCAACATACAGTAGCATCGGTTAACTTGAGCATCCTGTGCGTCTCGAAACACGACGTCATGAAAGATGCCACTTCCGACGGCTACATTGGTGCATGTCCATGTATTTGCGCCACTCCAGCATCAGTCATGTTCGGTGAGAACGTGCAGCCAGAGAAAAGTGGTGACCACAGTGGGGACCTGTGTCTCCTGGCTCAGCTCTTTCTTCACCACAGACGAGTGACACTGGTGAACCCGACCCTGAGATATTTAATCAGATCCGCCTGCAGTTCTTGGATACGGAAAACTCTCCCATCTGCTGCGACCTTGAAGTCCCGCCGCATCATTTCCATAAACACAACAAGAAGAGCCATCAGACGCCAGAAAGAAGGAACCCTTTCCTGGTCGACCGGCTCCGGCTTGTTGCTGCCGCCACCAGCGGCATCATTACCGGCTTACTGAGATAACTGGATCACGCTCGCTCCTGACAGCTCTGACAGACTCCAGCGTCTATTGAGCGAACGTCTCTCCTGCCAAGTGAGCAGCAAGCGGCAGACAAAACAGCGTCTGACACCAGAGTTCAGGTGTGTCACCGTCTGAGCAGTCACACACACATATCTCCTGGGTAAATAGTCTGGAGTTGTTAGCATGCTGCAGGTCACACACCGGCTTTGTTTGCACTCCACGCTTTTCTGCATCTCTAATTGTTTTTTGGACTTAAATGGCCTGCTGCTGACGATAACAACACACTATCACATGATTGTAGATCAAACCTGAATCTGACAAATCAACACGATCAGAGGCCCATTTCTGCTTCCTTTACGTACGAAGCTGTACCCTCCGTTCCATATGATGTTACCACCACATGCTTCAGTGTGTTCTTTATGTTGCTGTTTACCAATATATCCACCGGGGGGAGCAGCCCAGAGTCAAAAGTTAATGGCAACAACACACTCCAAAACCAACATGGTGACTGTGGAAGAAGTATTGATCATGTAGCTCTTGCACAAAACAGGAAACAGAGGCAGCGGTGTCGGAGGCAGTTAAATATATTGTGACTGGTGGACAGAGAATTGTTACGTCTCCTTTGTGTCTCATTTGAGCTTTGTATCGGGTAGTAACAGCAACACTGCCCCCATGGTTCCTGGTGGTATTGCTCCGTTTTGGTCCGTATCCATAAGCTTTGTGGAAACGTGCAGAAATACGGAGGAAAAGAATGGCGACCACAGACAGAAGTTTCCGAATGTATCCGGATCATTGAGCATAAGTGGGCCTTTAGGCAGATGATGCGCATCTGTACGGCAGAGGGACGGTTGACCTCGGGGGCCCCACAACAAACGAGAGCAACAGGCTGAACATGAGTGACATAAGGCTATTAACGTATAGCATTAACACATTAACACGCACCTGACTATAATACAGACAATAGGGTGACAAAAGCTGACTTGTTTGACCACTGTTACACAACATCAGCTACTCAACACATTGGCCTATATTTTCCCCATTGAACACACAACACTGCGTGAACACACACAACTTTAGCAACAACACGATTCAGCTGACACTCCATCTGAAACACAACACTTGGTTGCTTACACACACACACACATACACACACACACACAAAGTCATGTTTTTATGTCTTATTGGGACATGTTGACTTTCACACTTTCCGCAGCCTCTCACCTAAACCTAACCTACCAAAACACATGGTTAACCTTAACCAGGACTCTGAACCAAACTGAAAGCCAGTTATAATGACCCAGTTATTTTGAAGTTTGAACCCACAAATTGAAATTTAAAATACTGCCAAAAGCTCCCCATAAAGGACATACAAGGAGGGGTGTTTCCGAGAATTAGTCCCTGCAAGTATAGCAACACAAGGAGCACAACACACACACACAATACATACCAGCATTCACATATGTTGTATATTTCCATACACACGCACACGTGATGTCACGGGAACACGCATATAAGTAGTAACACAAACAACTGTAGTCAAACATAGACGTAATACAGCTCACTCACACACAGTATACAGTTTATATAGATGTCTTTCAAGCACACTAACAACACACACATGCTCACAGAAGCACAACACACTCGACACAGGGAGGGGGGGGGGGGGGGGGGGGGGGGGCATCGCCCTGGTCTGGATATGTGACTTATGAACACACTTTTCTCACTGTCTTAGAGTGCTACAACACACACCAAGACTGGACCACACAAGTGTGTGTGCTTTCATGTGCGCAGACTCTAATCGTTTCTGGATAACATCTCTGATAAGAGTGTTTATCTTGGCTGCACCTGACGCTGCCAGTAGACTCCAGAGCTGGAGCAGGTGAGCGCCATCACGCCAGCAGCAGAGCCACCTCAGAGCGTGGACCACCGCCTCCCTGCAGGTAACATCTGGCCCAGCTGACTGCGGCCAAACGTGCTTCCCTCCGGTGTTACGAGGGGGAATACCGTGGCTTGAGATGCTTGGTTAATGCATAGGTACACATGGGAGTAGTTACGCAGCAGCCCAGATGGTGGAGCCTCTAATTTGAAACGCAAGGCTATAATTAAGAGACAAGAAATTAAAAAGGAAAGCAGGGGATTTGCTGCAGCGACATGAAACGCAGCGCAAATGACAGCAAGGAGCCGCCTGGCTGGTGCGGTCATCGTTATTAGACCCGCGGACACGAGGGCTGCCGGGGGTGATGGGGAGCAGACGCAGCGTGTGGACAACGCTTGGTTCAACTTTCAGTCCTCCGCTCACTGCGCCTGGACTGTAACCGTCAGCGTTCGCTTTCATAAAGGACATTTCATCTGATATGAACATCAGCTTGATTTGACTGCTATTCTCCCGCAAGTTTTCATGAAGAAATGCAGAGTAGAAACACCGCACCTGAGCGGCAAATCACGCTCTGCCTTCTGTTTATGACACGACAAAAACAAAAGCATTGGGATCACTCGTTCAGTCGTTACGGCGAGAGGATGAAAACAAACTTTGTTTGGATTCATCTGAGCGAGTTTGGGAGGTGAAGGTCGCGTCGTTTGTGATGGGTTAATGTGTAATAACTGGCAGGGAGAGAGGTGAAGTTCTCGGCCGTGTTGTGAGGAGCGGGAGAAGCGGGGCGGTTCGGAAGTTCACTCACCGGTGTCGAAGTGATTCAAGGCTGCGGAAGATAAAAACCCAGCGAGGAGAAGCGCGGAGGTGAGCGACCGGGCGTCCATGGTGGCGGCGGCGGCGGCGGTGGAGGAGTCTCAGGTGAGGAGGCGTCGGTCCGGGTCTGGCTGTGGTAAAGTCCCTGAACTTCTGCGGCGCGTCTCTCCGCCACTCCGCTCGCACGGACTCTGAACAACACAGCGATGGGACCAGATAGTAGCAGGCAGGGATCCGATTTCCAACCATGTGACAGGAAGCGAGCAGCGGCAGCAGCTTCAACCTGCAGCTCCGAGGAGAAAAGAGGTGGAGGCTGGCGGTGGGCTGGAGGAGTCCGGACCAGCGACACCGAATCACCGAGCGAGACGCGCTCAGATAAGAAGAGGCGTCCTGCCTCACAACACCTTTCCCCTGCCAACTCTCACTCCATATCCAGTCCAACACGGACGGAAACCAGTACAGTTGAGAAACACTTTCAAAACACAACAACCTTTCTGCTGGAAGTTTAGTCCCTCACGCCAAATATTTTTTTTTTCCAGTAGCCAGTGCTAGTATTTTAAACTCACTGTTCAAACAGGGAGGGGAAATATCGACGTGGACATGAATTGAAAAGCTGAATTATGACAAATATATATTTCCAACGACATTAAACAGGACAGTGGGAGTCAGTGAAGTTCATTAGCTTGATAATGTTGAGTGAGTGACTGAAGTCTTGCTGACCTCAGAAGAATGGCAGAATAGAATAAAAGTCAAAACAGCACTGTCAAAACATGAGACGTGTTACTGGCAACAGCCAGTTATTTAGCACTTATTATTAAAGGGTATAGGAAGGGAAAATTGCATCTGCGGCTCATAGTAAAAGTCGTAGTTTGACAAACTCTATTGTATTTTAGCGCTGTCAGATGTTTTGTCGTCTTGGCTAACTAGAGCTAGCGACACTGCTTAAGCTAGCTCTGTACTAATGCAGCAAAATGACCAAAGCTGTATGGGGTTAACTGAAATGAATGTCATAAAAGGTATTCAAAAGACAGTTTTTAAGACCCAATAAGATGAGTCTAAAATGAGATAAACAACTTGTGCCAGTTGACATGTCAACTAGCACTCGAACATGTTTGGTTGTTTATCTCATTTTTAGACGATTATCAGAGCAGTAGAGACGAGTGAACTGAAGAGACGAGTTTTGACTCATTGCTAATGCTTTGGTGGCTAAAATGTGCAGCTTTAAAGAAAAATTATAAGTTTTAAAGATCCAATAGATTGGAACCAAACATTTTTCTACATATGCATTTAATATATTTGTAATTCTGTGGAATCATCTACTAGAAAATGTTGATTTCATTTAAAATGTGTACCAAACTTTAAACCGTAACTGCTTTTCAAACAAATATTTATCGTCCTGGTTCGACTGCAGTGTGGAGAAGCCCCGGTTCTCAGCTAAAATTGAAGAGCAAAACAGCGCCCCCTAGCGGCCTCCTGCGGCAGTGCGCGGGCTTCAACAGGAACCAGGGCTCTAAAAATAGAGCCACTATGATCTCATCACCCTTGAAGAAAATGAGACCAGGATTGGTTTGTCCAAAACCGCCGGGTTGAGCCGGGGAGCACTGGGAAAGTCATCGGGCATGACGTGTGCCCTCCTTCACAAATGTACGTTTGCGGCGCAGCGACCGTAAAAGTGAGTGAGATTCCACTGCGGTCGGCAAACCACCAGAACCTTTGCTTTTCTTAAACTGCTGGTTTCTGGTCGCTCACAGAAGTGGTCAGCGCAAGGAGCCTCTGAGGGAAGGAGAGTTGAGGAAGCGTTCACCTGCTGTTGGCGCTCTGATGCAGATCACTGTCAAGTTCTGGGCCGCTTCAGGAACCGAGACACAAACATGGTGCAGTGTGTGTTGGACAAAAACAGCCACACCTTTAGGGTCATATTAACATAAAAATAATGAGGAAATCTCCACGTAAAAAAGCTGATTTCTTCTCTGGAATGTCAAAAATACAAGATATTTTGAGATTAAAAGTTGACAAAGGTTGTAAAACAAGTGAGAAAGACAGGAGGAGTGGCGTTGTGAGAGAGCAGGACTGCTGTGAGTGTGAGCTGAAGTGTGTTGTCTTCCTCTGCACTTCCTCTCAGGAGGACGACAAACCTTCAAACATTCATCTGCAATTCAAACAGGGACGCGGGCGGCCTTCCTGCTCGCCTCCAGATTCATCCTCCACTGGAGGTCACCGGCATCCCTGACCTGTCCAACAATGGCTGGCAGCGGCTCTGCCTCATGTGCCAGCCAGTCGACTTGTTTCCTACCCAGCTGGAAACACTGGCTCGGCTCTGCAGGGACAAACATTCCTCCGGTTACATGGCGTTCCTGGCAGATCATCTGTCGATCCGCCTCGCCGAAAATACCAAAATGAAATTGGAACGACAAGCCCAGAAATCTAAACTCATCGGGTCCAACTCGTTTTCTCAGCATTCGTCACTGACGTGAACAAGACAAGATCAGAAGCCACTTGAATATCAGCAGACGGAAACAGTGAGTGAAGAAATGACGATTCAGCTCAAGATAGAACTTCATGAAGCTGCAAAGACGAAATCTAAACCTAAGAAAACAGTAAAACAGGGAGGGAAATAAAAGGAGCATGCAATCTACTGAGGAAAAAAAAGTGACTCAGAGTGACCTACGACCCCCTCAGGGGGCCTTGCTCACCTCCTCTGTACCTGAAACCAGCGGCACACCTGCCCGACCCTTGAGCCAGTTCAAAGTCAACATGAAAGTCCGACTCCTCATCCATCCAGCGGTGGGCGCCGCCCTTCTGCACACAGCCTCTCATTAGGTGAGAAAGTGAGCTGACTTATGTCCTGTCGTACAGCGGATGACTTGGTGAATCTGCTTTAGTAACCAGATATTTCATTAGCGGTTCTCCAGATCCTCCGAGTGGTGAGTCACAGCATGAGTGTAAACGCCAGCTTTGCCAGGCGTCGACGAGGAGATAGCGTCGGATGTTTGCAGGTTGTTTTGATGTATCAAGATAAGTGTGTTTCCCTCTGTGTATTTTTTGACTCCGAGTCTCAGAAGTCTCAAATCCAGCAGTGCCTGGCTGTGTTCTGCATTACCGGCGTGGGAGCAGATGTTTCTGGCCTGGCAAGTTCATCACCGTGTTTGTGTTTCAACTACAACTGAAAAGGTTTGCTGAACTGCTGATGCACCGCATTATACCATGTGATCACCAAAACATAATAACTGAGATGGTTACAATGTCCACACACAGCTTTTCAGGACATGCTAGTCTCCTCCTGCCATCTTTACCTCCAGCCACTGAAGCCCTCACCTTCGCACCCCCACAGACATGGGGTGCTCTCTTCTGTAACAGCTCAGTTCCCATCCCTTCCTACGATGCAAAAAGTAACAAGCGTACAGGTTTATGCTCATAAACCAGGACTCCGCGCGACCTATCGCGATGATGCAAACGCATCCTCAACCTCTAAAGCTGGCGTCTCTAACTCACAGATGCAGATCCGGGGCCCGCCATTTGGTGTCCAACTATAGCAGGAGTGAGGCCCCATGGCAGTCCCTTGTTGTCCAACATGGGTTTGTTAGAAAACACTGAACATCTGAAGTAAAGTTCCTGATCTGTTCATCATTGTCGCTGCATGTGAACTGTCATGGTGCAGCCTGTTTGGATGCGTTCCATTCCGCCCTACTGCAGTGACAACAGGTTTTAAAATCCACTTCAGTGTTGGAGGGCCTTGTCTCACCAAGACTATGCCTATGGTGGTCCCCCGGTCAATTGACCTTGAGATTTCTTGTCTAAAGCCTGCATTAGAGAACAATACTCCAGTAGCCCTCAAAATTTGACTGTCATGAATGAGTGTTTTGCTGAGGCAGGTCACGAGGAGATGCCACTTAAGTGGCACGAACAAGGTTGAAGGTAGAAACACTGGCTCTTTGTCACCATCTAGTGGTTGTGAGGTGAAACGTACTGGGATGATGAAAACACAAGTGTTAGCCTCAACATAGTGAGCAGCTAAACAAGTTGAGACACATAAGGGTAAGATCTGCTGCTGTATCGGACCATCTGGGCAGGAGTGTGTTTTGTTCATGTTCGTCTGCAATTGAAAGCAGGAGTTCCGATCTGGAGGATGTTTTTTGATGGTGTGCTCCAAGTGTAGTAAAAGTTGAGCTCCTCATTAGTGCCGCAGCTTCACAGCATGAAGGTCCAACAGTCCTCCAGATGAAGATGAAGACTTTCTCCAGCCTCTTGTGGTTGCAAAACAGAAATGTGAAACCGCAGTAGACTCCAGCCTGGTGGTTCTGGAGCTGATCCATCAACATCAGAGCTCCTACATTTGGACTCTGAAGCGAAAAACAAAACAAATAAAAGTCAACGACTTCATGTAAAGGTCTGCTTCCTTGCATCTTATGAGTGATCTGACGGTCCAGAAGTATCTGCGGATGGAAGGAAGCTCAGGCTTTCCACGACTCTCATTCATCCACCATATGATCTCCATCATCTGCTGCCTCTGATACCCATGACAGCATGGAGGACTTTGACCTTCAGCTGAAGCTACTTATGTCATTTTACTGACACAAATCGGTTTCCAAGTCGACCAATGACATCATCCGCCACACTGAATGTCATAAAAAAAGGGAAAAAAATGGAGTGAGACAACACCCGAAGATCTTTGTCGTGGATCGTGAAACATCTGTGCATGTTGTCAAGGTTGCTGGAGAAACATCTCAAGCTTCTGAAGCTCCACGCAAACCACAGAGCTTCAGCTCCGACCTGAACAACTGGCGGACGACTTGCTTTCATGCTCTCAGACTTCATCTCTGGACGGCAGCCTCGTGTAAATGCAGTCCCACGCAGACCAGATGGAAATGCATTCTGGTCAAAGAGAAACTCGACACCAACACGCAGAGCTGTGTTGACGCAAACCGCCGAGTTCAGGAGCTGCACATTGATGTTTGGAGTCAAACAAGACGATGACCTGCAGCCGCCACACTGAGGGTGATGTTTGGATGGTCGCCATGGTGACCGGTGTGACGCTGATCTTATCAACGGAAGAAACTACACAAGCATGTGAAAATGTAAAACATGAAGCGATCGATTAAAATGGAGCGCATTCACGCACACAAATCATGTAACAGTACAAGCCAAAACTCAACTACAAAAAAATTAAATTAAAGCAAACACAAGTTTGTAACTCAGCAATAAAAAGATACACCACACAATGCATCCATTGCACAACACACGACACAAAAACAAACGAAACATGAACACACAGCCTTGACAGAGTGCACATTCACATGACAGTACAGTTACAAGAAAAAGCCTGACAGCAACTCAGTCACAACAGAAACTCTGCATGAAAACCTCAGCAAAAACTGCGAGAAACAGTGTTCACTACACAACCCTAAAAAAGCACACTCAACCACACAACCAACAAATAACATTAATATAGACTACACACGGAAAACGCAGCACCAACAGAGCATTCAAAGTAGTCACTATGACGACACAAATCAAACACAAACCAAACTACTCTGTACCAAAACAACAGTGTAACATATACACACACAATCGCAAAACAGCTGATAAATAAAACCCCAAACCAAATCCAAGCTAGTGTGAAGGTGTGTTTTCAGAGCCACTGCTGCACAGTCACGAGTGGCAAGAGACATGTTAAACACAGGGACGAGACCTTGGTTCCGCCAAGGCAGCGACTTTCCAGCAGGTGTGTTCCAGGTAAATGAGCCCCGAGCACAAATGGAACGCTCTGTTCATTTGAAAGCAGTAGTGCTCTTCGCGCTCACGAGCGAGTGCATGCGAGGAAGTCAGCTGGGAAATCTGAGTCTGTGTTTGGGAGTCTCCGCTTCCTGCTCCTCCGGCTCCGACCGCATACGAGCCCGATTATGAAACTGAGGGAAACACAATCCCAACCGTTCCGTTGAGAAGCCATGACACATCTTTGGCCGCAGCTGAGCGGCAGGAAAATCGGAGTCAGAGGCGACGCAAAAACATGGCAACAGGCAGCCGAGTTGCTCCTCGAGTCACATGTGTAGCGAATCTCAGAGCCAGTCATGAACAAATCTGTCTTCTGATCAGCTCACGGAGTCGTCGAGAAGAAGCGCTGGGCTCCTCGCCATGCGGTCTGTGGCGGGCGGTGGAGAGGAGCACTGGCAGCCTTTCAGTCAGCACTTAGGGAGTCGATGTTGCTCATGTTGACGTCGGCTCTAAAAACACAGCCGAACATCAGATGAGTCATAAATCTGAGTTACACACAAGTGGAGCCAAGCAGCACTGTTGAGTTGGGTTTGTTGTTTGGTCACTTGGGTTGCTGATGTGTTTGCGAGTATCGTGTTTGGGGACCAGTTGAGCGTGTTGAGTCAGGCTAGCAACCCAAAACGTAAAATGCGTAGACGCAGTGCTCTACGCCGAGTCTCTCCCGAGTGACAGAACCCCTGAGCCTCTCTCTAAGGGAGATGCCTGCCGCCCGTCGAAGGTAACCGCTTTGAGACACTTGGATCCGAGATCCTGTTCATTCTGACCCCAAGCTCATGACTGTAGGTGAGGACCAAGACTGATGGGTAAATGGGGAGTGTTGCCTTTTGGCTCAGCTCTCTCTCACATTCACATGATAATGCGATATAAAAAAATACATTCCAACACATACGGACCAAATATTCCAGGAAGCAAAAGTGACAACAAAAACAGGACCTTGAAAACAACACGTAAACGGCAGAAATCCTCACGGCAACTCCAACAACTCTCCAGGAGAGATTACTGCTCCCCCACTTCTGATAAAACCAACATCAGGGGTTCAAAGACTCCACCTGAAGAGAAGCTCCAGTCTCGGATGCTAATCTGATCAAACAGCCTTGTGATCTCACCTAGCTTAAGCGCTGCTGCGTGAAGCTGAGTCACCGTAGCTAGCACCTGTCTGTTAGCCGCGACGCTTGAACCCCAAACTGTTCCTGCAGGTCTTGGGAATTTCCACCACAATCCCAGAGATCATCCACAACTTTGTTCTCGCCATCGGAGATAAATGGCGGCGATGCGGACGACTATTACTCGTAATGAGCTGCGTAAGTGGCCGCGTCTCGCTAAAGCTACTCTGGAGAAGAAAAAGGAGTTCAAACGCGCCGCACTCCTCCGCGCATGGTTGGCGTTTCCCCTCTTTGCTTGTCTTATCGTGCTGCCCGAGGACAGAGATCACCAAAGTCAGTGTGTGTGAGAAAGTTGCTGAGCCGCGACTCAACAACGCCGCAGTTGGAAAGAAGTCAGTGAATAATTCAGGTCGACTAATCCGTTGTTGTGTGGCTCCTCGTCTGTGTATTTATTCAGCACTCATTTGCGCCGCCATGATCGCGGCCGCCATCTCTGACTCTGGAGTCACATCAGAGTCAAACTCCAGTTCTTCAAAGAGCAAAGAAAAGGCCGATAAGAAAGCCATTTCTTGAGAAAGCTCCCTGCTGCGCCTTGTTATTTATGGTTTCTGTGTGGACGCTGCAGACTGGGAGGAGAACCTGCAGGGCATCGTTACGCTGGGATCGGAACTCATCGCCCCCAAAATTGGGTTGGAAGATTCTGGGCTCCGCTGCCCCGCCAACACTCGCACTTTGGATTTGTTTGTCTTCAGTCAGCGACACACACTCAGAGTCTCCCAGTCTGTGATGAATTTAGACTCAACTCTGACTCACCCTGGCGACTCTCCCGTCCACAAACCTCCATGACTGTTGTCACGGTTTCCATGACAAACACCTATTGATCTGATCTGGAAAGTGGAGAGGAGAACATCTCCCACTGAGGAGCGGCACCTTCTCTGTAGCGCCCCCTAGCTGCTCACTACCACTGACTACATCGCTCGGAACACTCAGGTGACATGGACCCACATCTTCAACATTACCACAAGCTAAGTCACTGCTCAGAGGAAACTACAACAGAGATGCGCTACTGTTTCAGAAACCTGGCCATAGCATTAGGCTTCAATAGCTTCTGTAGCGCAACAGTCAAAACTGTAAGATGCAACAAACAGATTTGGTTACACTACGAGTGCGACAGCATGGTCTAACATTACGATCATGTGAATAGCTTGTGGAGCATCAGGTTGTAAAGACACGTTAAGTAGCAACACGCATGCTAACATTAACACAACATGATAACGTGAACGTTTCGCTAACAATGTAATAACAATACAATGATTGATAAACAACACATATAAAAGCAAGTACACTTCGCAGGCTAATAGCGACTTACCACATTATGTAATGTGAATTGAGCGGGTCATGTGGCGACAGTTTGTAAACCTTCAGCGTTCAGTTTTTTTAGCGCATCAGTGATGCTGACGCGCCTCTGGTCTCCTGCATGTTTTTGCCTCTGATTAGCATGTTAGATATGCTAGCCTGATACAGTTTGCTTTTCAATATCCCAGGCAGTACGTTTTTTAAAACAGCATTATAAAGGTTCACCTATCCTAGCTAGCATGTCAGCATTCA
This sequence comes from Synchiropus splendidus, assembly GCF_027744825.2. Lineage (NCBI taxonomy): Eukaryota > Metazoa > Chordata > Actinopteri > Syngnathiformes > Callionymidae > Synchiropus > Synchiropus splendidus. The sequence continues at coordinate 17,269,782 of NC_071340.1, forward strand.
AGCTCACACCACTTCAGGATTCAGCAGTGAGACGCTGGATCTGACTTCAGAGGTGAGTGTGAGTCGTCTTAAGCGGCGCATTAGCACACACCTGCGCCGCCACCATCGACATGAAACACAACTCACACGCCCAAAACAAAATAAAACCTGATCTAAAACCACTTCAGAGGATTGTGGCTCTTCCTAAACCCGGTTGTCGGGCAGATCTGGGCAGAAGGAAAAGTCAGGCGACTTGCAACAGTCACCTTAGCTTCGGGCCGCGTTTGAAGGAGCTCATGCAGGTGGGTTACAAACAAACATTGGCGGTGCTGCGCAGCAAACCAGCTCATCGAGTCAGACTCTGCAGACGGGCAGGTCAGCGAGTTACACGGAGAGAAAGGACCCGGCTTATGCCTTCACTCATCACACATGGGTTGATCTCCTCATGTTCTAAACTAAATCTAGAAATCGTTTCTTCATACTGCCATGAAATTAAAAACAAACTTCAGCAGGTCATAGGGAGCTGCCTGATCTACACTCAGCAGCAACACTTTCCTTCAAGTTTAACCTCTTACGTCCCCCACACACGTAGATTACATTGACGCCTTTCAGTGACATGGAATTTTGTTTTGTTTCAAAGTTGCTGGCCACATGCAGGGCCACTGCCTGCGCCATCTTGTAGTGATGAAACACTCAAACACAGTAGACTCATGAAAGACAACAGGATAGAACATTTTATTCTGGTTTTGAGAAGGAATCCAGTGTACAAACAATACAATCAAGTCCCCAGCTTCATTTGAGCTGGGAATATTGACACATTTTAGTAGCATTGAAATTGAAGACAGCATGTTAACAACAATATTTGTCCCCAAACAAGAACATTCTTGTTTGTAAAAAGTGACTTTGCTCGAAGGTTCAGTTTTTCCTCCTTCTATGTGATTCAGATCCCAAGGATCAGGTCTGAAGAGGTTCAAGGGGAAAAAAGATTCCAGGAGAAGCTTGATCAGAGTAGTGAGAAAACAAAACAAAAAGCAACTGTGAGTTGATGATACATGAAAAATGCATGAAATCTCCTGAATAGGGTTTGGAAATAGTCCTGCAAAAAGTAAAAAAAAAATGTAAAGACACAATGTATATATGTAATGTATGAAAAACAGAAATCATCAGAAAAGAAATAAGTGGAGAAGATAAATCGGCAACATATTAGCATTAAACAAGCACAAAAACAACTCAGTCAATACTTTAAAAATAAAGACACCAGAAAAAAAAATCTAAGTAACAATTGCTTTTGAAAATACTTTGAAAAATAAAAGTAAAAATGTAAAACCTAAAATTAAAAAAGGGGAAGATAATTCCAAAGTTGACACAGACACAGAGACACAGAAAAGTGCAAAAACATGGTGGTTTCTGGAGACAACTTTCTGCAGCAGGTTTAGTCTTGACAAACCAGCGACTAAACAACCATGAAGCTGGTGAGGACTCTTGTTTTTATTATCCTACAGGAAACACTTGATTCAAGCTGATGACACAAACTTAACACAGGCAGATAAACGGTGGGCGCGTGAGCCGCTTCTCAGGTGTGTGAGATATGCTCTTACATCTCCAGAGTTCGGCTGGGAAGCGTAGCTCATGGAGACTTCAAAGTATCATCAGAAGCAGAGATCCACTCCGTGCTGCCAGAACCCCCGAGGGACCGTTTTTAACAAGGAGTGGGGTTCAAAGTGGCGGAGGGGTAACCTGAGATGACAGCGGGTCACATGTGGCCCAACCAGAGGCAGCATTCCTGCGGTTCCGAAGGGGTTCGCCCGCTTTTGGAAGTCCAGATCCAACAGACCTGGCCCCAACACGGGCTTCGAAATGTACCCCAAAATAACATCGCCGTCATTCACAGTAGACAAGCTGAAATAAGAACTCTGATCAGGTGGGAAATAAAAGATTCCGTTTCAACAATCCTTTTCTGTTTTTCAGCCATCTGGACTCGTGTCCTGTCACGGTGGCTCATACAACACTCTCAGGAGTGACAAAGCAAGCCGTCTGCTTCAGTAAACAACACAGAATGTTCCTTCATTTCCTCACGTTCTGCAGACGAGGAGCATTTTGGGCGATATCAGCCCTCAACAAACCCACATTCCTCTCACATGAACTCAAGATAGATAGATAGATAGATAAATACCTCATGTGTCTGAACTGATGCGGATCTTTGAAGTCTCAGCTTGTACTTTTGTTGAATTGAACAAAAAAAAAGATCATCTATTGCAGTGTTTTCAACCATGGCACGCTTGGGTCAGTGGAACCACCAAAGGAAACTTAGCCAAAGCGTGCCAAATTGTGCTTAGTCAAAAAATCCCTGTAGAAAATCTCTTTTAGTTTGTGATCAATAGTAGCTGCTGTCCCTCAGCTATTTTGGCATTTTATTTGCAGAAACAAATAGCAGAAAATCTATTGTTTCCAGATGTCTCCAGAAAGGCGTGGGGAATATGGCAAAAGGACATCAGGATATATATTTTAAATGGTAGTTTAAATTCCATCACCATCTCTTCTGCATGATTCTATTGTACTTTGGGGAATTTTCCTCCATTCTTTGCCTCAGCTCGCTCCATAACAACAACGATTCTTTCTCTCTTCACATTATCGAGCACATTTATTTGGTTCTGCCTTAAGTTTTTAGCCAACTTTTAAATAACGGAGCAAACTTTGATGGTCTATGAGGGTCAAAGTTTTGAAGTGAGACGTCATGTTAGCTCTATTAGCTCCGCAGTGCAGACAGTCTTTGGCGTTGCGGGACCGACAAGGATCACTTCATCGTTCTGTTGTGAAAGTGTGTGGTCACGTTGGAAGTGCGTCGGGTTTAAAAACAGCTGGAAGTTGCACATTTGACCGGCTTCTTCGCTGTGAGTGTGTGTGGGAAGGGGAGCACTACACGGCGCAGCTGACATCAGCATAGACCTATAGTGTATAGAAAGAATGTGAGAGAATCCATGAAATCTCCTCACATTGGCAACAACATTTTCTATCAGACTGAAAATGTTGCAAAGACTTCGCACACTGAACTAGCCTGCTTTATAGAACTGCGACACTGTCTGAGTGAGACACTTCATCATTTGTTCTTGAGCGAAAAAGAGATGGTATGAACGGGCTGCTGTACCAGACGTGCCAGCAGCAGGACGGCAGCCTCGCCAGAGAGGCGCGGGAGAGTCGCCTGGTCCTCTATAGGTGGCGCTACACAAGTGTTTTTTTTTTTTTAAATGACCGTTCACTTTACCCTGGAGTGTAAGAGCACAGGTTCCATGGAAGGCGGGAAAGCGAATCGTCAGCAGAAGTTTGACGGAGAGCGATGCTGAGATGATGAAAGTTCAGCCGGTGGAGCGCGACCGAGCCGCTCCGCTGCACCTCTGATCCAAACACATCTGCTGTGGATCGGCCCGAGAGGCCGGAGTGTTGATTGTTGTGATGTTTCTCTCTCGTGACGATCGCTGGAGCGTGGTGGCGACATAAAGACAACGTTTCCCCCCGAATCCTGTGCTAATGGGCTCCGAGATAAAAACTGAAATCGACTGAAGCAAACGACCGCCGAGCAGCACCAGAGGGGGTTAACAAGTTTGTTGTGCCGCGGATCCGCTTTTGTCTTTCTTCTCTCTGAAACACAAATTCAGACGTTCAGAACACGATTCCAGGAAACGGGATCCCGACTCTTGCAGGAGCTGAGCCAAAGTTGAGACAAACTGAAGTCAGACTTAAATAAACTAAACCTGACTTAAGTAAACTAAATCTCACATTGTTCTTTCTCCTTTGATCTGATCCCCTGCATGTTTAGATTCCACTCTTTTATCTCTTGACAACACACGCGGCCCGTTGAAACATGCAGACTCAGTGCAGACGTGGAAAGCACCGCGCACGCTTCGCCTTCCAGACACGTAACCCAGACATGATCTGAAATCCAGTAAGACCCTGGTGCTCCCTTGGCCCACCCTCTCTTCCCCTATGATGCGGCCCCGGCCTGCCCACACTTGTCTGCTCAGCCTCACACTTATGGAATGTGTACGATCGCGTGGCCGAGCGAGAGTCGGCTCTTCCTCTGAGCTTCACTCATGACATCCATCTTCACCCGGGGAGGAGGGGAAGCCCGAGTCAGGTCGTAAAAGAGGCCCTCTAATTTGCCCGAGCACGCCCTGCAGCGAGGACCGGAGGGTTCATTGGGATGATGAGAGGAAAGTCATGCGTCACATCGAGAAATCAAAGACGCAGGTGGGTTTCAGGACCTCGGAGCAGAGCGGGACCTTTTTATGAGACGCAGGACTCTCTAATCCCTACATCTGCTTTGGTATTGGTGGTGGAGGGGACCGGACTCCACCAGCGGGTGGCTGGAGGCTCTGCACGGAGAAACTCACCGGTCTTGTTTCCTGATGTGGAGTCTGATCATGATTCCCATCGTGACAAGCACCGACACAGATCCGACGCCACCGAGGATGAAGCCCAGGATGCTGTCTGCAGAGAGGAGCACATTAGGACGCTGTGTCGCCGAGCAACAACGCTGGTGTTGATGTGAGACTTCAGGCATCTCCACGATCTTGACTTTATCAGTCCCATCACAAACATCTGCTGCACGTCCACCAAGACTTAAACACTGCGTCATTGACGCCACCAGGGATCAGCCTGAGTTGACCAGACGCCACATGAAACCTCAAAGTTTGTTGGAGATTTGTTGCTCCTCCGGCTTGCGATGATTACATTTGCAATTTGATGGGAAAAAGAAGCCGGTCCGAAGTTTATCTCCCAGAGGAGATGATATCAGCCCTGTGTTTTGATAACCCCAGCGCGCCTGCACGGCCCTCAGCCACGTCCTTATCTTGAGAAGGAGATGACAGCGATTCTGTGGATCTTTCTTCTTCACAGGTCAGTTCCAGGCAGAGCTACTGTTTTCGTCAGACCTGTCATCTCCACCGCCATTGGTACGAGCACCAGCAGAACTACGAAATATTCCATTAACAAACTCTCTGGAATTCAGCTCTGAAGAGGTCACCAAACGGAGAACAGCCATGTGGGCTCACTACTGAGCACTTAGAGTTCAACCCCTGATGGAAATGACGGTCCTCGAATCCTTGTTGCAAGGGGCGCTCCGATCGATCGGTCACCGACCGTGATCAGCTGATCACTACCCGTCATTGCTGATAACAACAACCGATCACGTGTGACAGTCGGCGCTCTGATGAAGCAGCGCTGGTTGTGAGGCATCCGCTTCTCCGTACTTGCTGCTCAGTCAGCAGCAGTGCTGCGACAGTTACTTTGAAAAAGTAATCCGACTACTGATTACGCCCTCAAAAAGTAACTTAGTTACTTTACTGATTACTTGAATTTAAAAGTAACTAAGTTAGATTACAAGTTACTTGTCAAGTTACATTTGGCAGCCGATTACAGCTCTCATTGCCTAAACAATGTCTTTCATGTCAATTTTGAGGTTGGGCTTCTTGGAGGTCCAGCGTTTTTCCATGTATGGGGTCATTTTTTTGAGCACAGTCTCAGTTATACGAACGTACAGTCAATGTTTTGCTTTTGCACACTCTAACCCATTGGACCGAAAACCACACACAAAAAGCAACAAGTATGAAAAACAAAAGAAAGTGATGTATTGTCATTTATATAATAAAATGTAGGCAATGCCCCATTGTTTTTATTATCATTTTACTTTTTTGATTTTTTTTTTAACTACAAGGTGAAAGTTTAACAAGTGTCAGAGTGTATCGTCTCTTGTTGGCCACCTGGACGCAGTAGTTGCACTTAAGTGGCCGCTGTTACTCGCCTCTACGTTCTGTCGCGCTGGATCATTTTATTTCTGACATTAGAGAGGAAATGCAACATCAGTACATCACATCAGTAGCGTTTCCTCCTGCACCAAAGAAAAAATAATCAATAAAAGTTTAAAAATCCATCATTAACTTGGTTCTGGTTGAATTTAACTTGACCCATCAAGAGGATTTTCGACACATGTGCGAGGCTACTTCATTTCCTTCACTTTAACATGACTGTCTCGGAGTCCTGCTACAAGTGGCCAGCATGTCAATATTCACGGACATAGCAAAGTCTCAAGAGATTCACCAAACTGCGACGTCTGGTAAATGTTTTTCAGTTGTCCTTTTGACAGAATAGTTGCTGCGTTCAGCTAGGTTTTTTTTTCTATTTTTGCCATTTTGAAGAGGTATATTAAAACATGTCTGAAATAAAACGATTTAATGGTTAATGTTTTCACATCATTTTGATGATAAATTTATTGTCGATCCATGTGATCGGTATCAGTGATCCGTGGAAGATCGATATTGTTGATCAGCAGCAAAACCCCTGAACGGAGCATCCGTACTTGTTGCAGTACAGTGTGTACAAACAGCAGACTCAGAACAAAAGGTTAGATGGACCAAAGTCTACATGGGTCGACACACCTTGAGGCCGTGTGAGGATCAAAAACACACACAATAAATAAAAACACATGCATGAGAATCACTGGTGGACATGTGGAGAACACAAATATCCAAGTGCGAATCGCACACTGTCAGACTACTGTGGGAAATATGCACAACTTGCTGTCAACATTCCTGCATGCACAAACGTCAATACGCAAATCCAAAAGACGTATGCAGATGATAAAACTAAAGCGTAGCAATTATACATAATCATAAAAATGGATATCTGAACCGCGCCAACACGTGTTCGATTCACAAAGGCACAAATGCAACTCAGAAAAGCACCCAAACGTACAAAAGGTGATTCCAGAAGTTATTGTGCAGCACAAATGCACCACATGAGACTTAAGAATCATGGACAAAGGGCAGGAAGGCAACGGAGCAAGTGTGCGAGTCACAGAAGCGCCACATGACTGCACATATTGTGGTCTGCGGAATCACAATATGATGCTGAAATGAGGACGACATGCAGCAGCCTGCATGCAAACAACACAAACACAAACACATGTGCGTGACAATGCAACAGGTGTCATTGAAAGACAATAGTTTGTGGACTCTGCACTTCCAGCACTGCATCAGAGCATCAGCCAGGTTCACTAGTGGCAGTAGGTGAGAGAGGAAGCCGTGTTTCTGTTGGAACTCCAGCAGCGGCTTCTTCGGAAGAGAGAGACATTAAGAAGTGACTCGGAGCTGAGAGCTTTATCTTGCAGCTGAGTCATTATTCCTGGCGATCGCAGCTGTCGGCTCTGATCGTGCCGGCATTAATATTCACCAGTGGTGAGCCAGGTGGCGCTGTGTGGGTCTGCCGCTGACACCGGCCCCGCCCTCCCCTCCACTCAGCTCATTGACAGCCAGTGTGTTTGCAGGTTCTAATCCGTCTGCGGCTGGGAGCGTAGATTAGAGATCCGCTTCAGACGGTGGGGTTTTGCCGCCGCCTCTGCTGACAGGCGTCACATCAACACAGACTCATTAACTGTGCCGAGGAAGGTTTTTTAATCTTCTCGAGCAGCGAGGCAGAAGTGGAGGAAGGATTCGTTTCCGGCGTTCAGGTATTCCGTGAGGCCGCGGTTCACGGCACGCCAGGCGCGCAGCGCCGCCGGTCATGTTGGCGGATCGTAGCTCTCGCTTGTGTAATTGGGAGTGACAGAAAGATCATCAGCGACGAGGAGTCGGAGAAGAGCTACATGAAAGTGCGACCTGTTTTGGGTCAGGAGGTGAAACCTGGTTTAAGTCAGAGTAACTCATGTTGGCTCCACTTTACTCTGATACTTGAGGCGGAGCGAGAAACCTTGAGTCAGAGAGACTCAGACCCTTGACCAGGTGAAACGTCCACACAAGGGTGACTTGAGGGGGCGCTCAGTCAGCAAGACACTAGATTGTTCTTGATCACAGCTGGCTTCTCTCACTGTGGGGCAGCAGATCTACTCTGAGTCTGGTCTGGATGACGGAGCTCTACATAGACGCAGGAAGCTGGATGCTAGTCACAACAGCTGCTGAGGGAGGACTAAAGACAAATGAAAATAATGTTGATAAAATGTACTGACAGAGGTGACAACTCCTGCGCCCTGATAATGACCAACATTAAAAGATCTAACAGATGAACGAGGGTGTCTGATAGTTTAAAAACTAACGGTAGAAACGGTATAAATTGAGCGGATTGCAGAGGAAACACTGCCACCCTGAGTTTGCACGAGAAACTACAACCCCCCGAGAGCTGCCAGGCCAGCAGACGGTCCAGGTGGTTCTAATAGAGCACACAAAGCCGGGAGAGTCCAGGTTAAGACTTTTATGGCTTGTAGCTAATGGCCTCCGACTGCGGAGGATCTCCACTTTCAAAGAGGCTGAAGTGGAGGAAGATCCCTTGAATCCTCTCGCCCTCGGTCAGTATCAGCAAACACACAGCGGCAGGAGGCCGTGAGGCGCTACTTTGACTAGGAACCGGGATGAAAAACAGCTATTAGAGGAAGACTAGATCAGTGGACTTTTTTTTCAGAGCCTGTTTTCAGACAGTGGAGGAAGAATCAGCATTGTTGCAAGCACACTTAGGTGACCTCACCGCGACTTGGCCATGACCTTTGACCTGACTAGAACCAAAACCTTGGTGTGGAATAAACACAATAGGCGTCTTTCCTGGTGAGATCCTAATTCCAACGCCCGGATCTTCACCTACCTGTGACGCAGTGAGCCGTCTGGCCGGACCAGACACCGTCTGGCAGGCAGGTGCGCTGTGTCGACCCATATAGCTCAAACTGGTCATTGCAGGAGAAGGTCAGGGTGTCTCCCTGCAGGTAACTGGTCCCGTCCTTCTTTCCGTTTTTGGGCGTCGGAATCCAACCACATGACACGACTGCAGGGAGACGAGTCAACTCACTCAAAACTGGACCGAGTCAGAACCTCACATAAACGACAAACCTGTCTCCAGGTCCTTGACCAGTCTTCGGTGAGTTTGGTAAAACCTCAAGGTGGCGTTTCCCGCCTCCAGCCGACGAGTCATCAGGGTGTCGTATTGACAGAAGTCGGCTCCGGCCCCTGAACACATCAGCAGCATGGCGGACACCAGCGGGTTGCTGGGGTCCTGGGCTGGAGCGAAGTCCGGGACAAAAGTGGGGTCATGGCTCGGAGGGTGATGGTAAGAGCTCAGGAGAAACTCGGAGTCATACGTGAAGAGAGATGAGTCTTTGGAGATGCTCCCTGAGGATGAAGACTCAAGGTCAGCCAAAGAAGCTTTAGATTTCCTCAAGCAATGCCTCGATTTATAAGATCGAAACAAAGGTAGGTCAGGTCATGAAATATGAAACAATATATTTGTTTTTAGTTTTTACTTTCAGGAGAGGAAACAACAAAAAAGTGTAAAAATTATTTAAAATATTTTTTTTAACATGAGGCTCTGTAAAACAATGTAAAATAAAATAAGTACGTTGGAATCAAGTATTGTTTACTTTTTCAAAAACTGTACTTTATCTTATGGAATAAAAAGAAAACATGAAAATGAATTTCAAAAAATACATATTTTGAAATTGCATAATAAAAGTAATGGAGTTAAATATCTACCTGAAGAAAACTAATAAATTTGAATAATTAAAAAGCATTGAAATTACAAAAAAAGAAAAGTTGGGATTTGGGGAAGGAAGTATTTTCAGTATAAATTATATACAAAAATCCATAAACATGTAGCAGAAAGAAAAAAAAGCTAGATGAGAGCAGGAGTGGGATTCTGCCTGACACTCACAGCTGGCTGCGAAGGCGAAGACTTGCTCGTCTGTGGCATTCACTCCGGCGCTCAGGGAACCCAGGAGACCCTCGATGGTCTCGGGGAACTCTGGTGGGAGCAGAACGGTGGCGGCCATGTTCCCGTCAGAGACTTGCACGTCCACGGCCGCACCAGAGAAGAGCATCACCGTGACATTGTGTTGAGTCGGCGAGAACAGGAAGGCTCCTGCGGATCAAATCTCAGACCTGCAGCACCGAGTGACCAACCTCCTCCCCCTGCTCCTGAACCCCTCTCACCCTTCAGGTCCATCCAGCTCTGCTCAGTGAACAGCAGAACCTTCTGGTTCCTCAGCACCTGCAGACTGTGGTTCACAAGTCGCACCTCGATGATGTCAGACAGGTTTTGCCTCATCGCTACGGAGGACAGTCGAGTCGCTTTGGCCTCCCCACCTGGTGACGGAAAAACGAACCAGCGGGGGAAACAAAGATGGATTTAGGGACTCCTCCATGAGGACAATGACAAAAGGTCTGGGGTTCAAATCACCTCACCAAGTTCTGCCTCTTCCAGTGGGACTTGCGTATATGTTGTTTAAAACTGTATGTAACTGGACTTCATGGCTTGAAATAGGAGTCAAGAAATGAAAAGTGATGAAGGTGTGTATAGGTCAAATGTCAGTCCACGGGTGATGTCAAAGACTTCTCCACAATCTTTGGAATCACTTCATGACCAAAAACATGTAAACTATTTCAGTGAATAAACTTTTATTACTTCATAACCTGTTGTGACTGTCAGCTTTGTTTTCAACCCCACATGTACTGGGAGACGACTATTGTCTGGTCTCGTTTCCATGGCAACTGAGTGCCAGACTCTCTTCTGTCCAGGCCTCCAGCCAAGAGGACGCCTCTACAGAAGACAAGTCAGCTCAACTGTCTGGTCCTGAAGGAGCAGGGGTTCTCCTCCGGGTCTCTCTTGGATGACTGAGCTTCTCGCTCCATGAGAGTCCAGACAGAACTCTTTCTTCACTCATGACTTCGCTCACTCACAAAGAAGACCACGAGATATGAAGATCTGATGAAGACAATATTAGACGTCCAATACTTCCAGGTCACACGTGCACGTCCTCCCCGGACCACCTGAACCCGACCAGATCCCATCTGAGCGGACTCACCATCTGGCAGTCTGACGGCCTCAGTCCGGATCTGCACACTCAGCGCTCTCTCCGGCACCAGAACCAGCTGGTACTCCCCTCGGCCGTTGAAGGTGAAGTCCAGACCTCCGACTGTGATGAAATGTGGATCTCCCAGAACGACTCCTGACAGACGTGGAGGGAAGACAGAGCCCGAGTGTTTACGTGGGACAAACAAACACGGCGAGCTGGTTGGAGAGATTAGCTGGATTATGAATGATCATCCCTTCACTTTCTCACACACGGCGGGGACTCGCTCAGGCTGTTTGTTGGTGGTGGCAAACAAAGACAGAGATGTTTTCAGACTCATAATTCAGTCCATAATCCAGCCTCCACTGGAGTTTGACTTTCTGGTCTCCATCAAGTCAACACTCGTGACGGGTCTCCACCACATGTCAAACACAGACGCGGGCCTCAGAGGGGCTGGCTGAGCTCTGTGGTCAGCTCAGCTGGACTGAGGCGACTCACTGATTCACTGCAGGAGTTCATGAGGCTCAACACACACCGTCACTCACCGGCAGTGGGGGGTCGGTAGCGCTGGCAGCCGGTGGAGGGTCTGTGTTTGAGGTACAGTGGGCAGTTGTGGGACCACAGGCAGCAGTGGTGGAAGCTCAGCACGTCATCCAGCAAGTGGGAGTACCGGGGCACCCGGGGAGGCGACCCCCAGTCGTGAGCCCGGTCGGGAGTGCTGCCCCCCACCGAGTCACCGGTCAGCACCAGAGCACCGCGGCTGTCGTAGCAACACTGTTGTCCGGCTCCCTGCGAGGGGCTGCCAGAAATGATCATGTGACATGGCGGCGTGAGGACGTCTGGACACGGGAGTACCTGGCCTGAGCGGCTCGGACGCAGTGGACGCTTCCCGGGTGGTAGGTGCACACACTTCCTCTGTCCATGTCACAGCTGTAGTCCGTCTGAGAGAGCAGAGAGTTACTCCTGCTTTACCTGATCAGTACTGGGGTTCCACATGGCTCTGTCCTGGGCCCCACCCTTTGACTGTCATCATTATTTGTTATGAAGCTGCCATACGTTACACAAATAAAAACGATCACTTCAAAGACAGTAAGACCTGCCTCTTAAGATGGGATGAGACAAAAGGCGACTTTTGACTCACAATTTCAGGATGAGTATCAGACTACCAGAGGCGATATTACATATTAAAAATAGTCATTATGAGGGAAAACATTAATTTAAGCAACAATTTAAAGAAAAACAATTACAAGACTGAAAAGTCTAAATGTCCAAACTTGTACAATGAAAGATATGAAGTCAGATTCACTCAAATCATGAGACAAAAGACGTCATGATTCAAACTTAACATACATATGAAAAATAAGGAGGAAAGGAGGAGAAATCTGAGAGGTAGAAAAAAATATATATGCCAATAAAAATACTAAAATTCTCAGATGAAGAGCCATGCTTATGAAATGAAAGTTTATATTGTAGAGATACAAATTCAGAAGTATGAGTGTAGGAGATGAAAGCAAAAAAAAGTCATTATAAGTCAGGTGGAGGTGAAGGTGGAGATAACAAGGTAAAAGTGCAAATCCTCCTTGGATTAATAATCCAGAATCCAGGCATGAAGTGAGGAAAATTGATATTTATGAGATCCAAAGTCATGATTATGAAAAATATTTAGGGAATGTGAAAATAACTGAGTTATCTAATGTCTGAATTCAGATTAAAAAAAACTCCTTCACAAAAAAATAGAACAATTAAAAAATAGTGAAGAAGCAGAAAATCAGAATTATGAGCAAAGAAGTAAGAAGAAGGAAGGTCTACATGAATAAACGTGTTCATGCTGAGCTATAACACGGTTCTGGAGCACTCACGAGGAAGCGGCCTTTGTCAGCGCGGGCCTGTGTCAGCGTGCAGGGACAGTCCTGGAGGTCGCGCAGGAAGTCCGGCAGCGTGCTCTCACCAGCGTCCCACTGCTGACACCTCTTTTGAGCCCATGCTACCGAGTCGTCCCTGAAGTCCTGTGAAAGGTGCCACGCCAGGATGTGACCCGCGCTCCAGAGAGCCCCGACATTCCTGCAGGAACACGGGACACCTGTGACCTGCAGACCGTCAAACCAGCGGCCCCTGGCGCCCCCTGGAGGACAAGACCGGTTCCTAAAAAGCGGTTCTGCTTACTTGCTTCCGTCTGAGGCGGAGGCGGCCGTGACTCGGATGTTGCCCAGTTCCCAGAGGGAGAACTCCTCGGAGGGATTCGGGGTGAAGCTGAAGGACCCAGAGTTGGAGACGTTTCTCGCGAGGGAGTACAAATATCTGAGCTCCGGCCGGCTGCTGTTGCCAGTGCTCCTGGGGGTCTCTCTGTAACCCCACAGCTCCACGTTGACCCGCTCGGCTTGCACCAGCCGGCCGTCCCACCTCACCTCCAGCCGCCCCGACACGTTGGCTGTGCCGTAGTTCATCCACCGGGTGGAGTTGATGAGAGCGACTTGGAAAGCCGGGTCGGCTTTACTGGGGTGCACTGGACACACATCAGAGCTGTGTTAGATGGAAGGGAACCCTCAAAACCAATTCTTTGTTTCATGTCGCGTATCTCTTTTGCTCATACACATCTCATAGCTGCTGCCTCCAAGGTCAAAGGGTCGACCCCGGGGCCTCCTCCCATATAGACATCCCACTGGTATGAAAGATATTGGCGCTACTCTCTTCTGGACGACTTGGCACCATTTCTCTTGTTTTGTTTTACAGCCATCGTTTCAAATTCACACTGATGTGACTCAGCTTCCACAACACCATTTATGTTGGACTACTTTTCCACTTTTGATGCTGTATTTGTCAAAGAATCTGACAAATTTCATTAATGCACCACATATTGTACTCTTCTTTTGCCATATTGTTTATTTTTATACATTTTCTCATTTATTTTTTCTTTAAAACTGAAACATCTTTTGACCTTTTTGGTTGATATTTACATTTTACCAAGTATTTTGAATTATTATTGTGGTCATTGATCATCCGCTCGGTTAAATGACCTTTAAATAATGCCAATATTTCGACACATTTGTGGGCTTTGTTTGCAATACTCTTCAAAACTTTCACCCAGATATGAGCTTGATATGATATTCAATCTGTTCTGTGGTTACTGCCATCATCTGCAGTGAGGCTAGGATTGTAAAGCTGTTGCTTCCGAGAGTTTTACAACAGACATAAAAAGATAATGATGTTACTGGAATGATAAAGTGATGGAAGGAACGAAGGAGACGCCTCACCCGACAGGTACTCTCCAGATCTGTCGAAGGTGGAGCCGTCTGTGGAGACTCCAAACTGGATCCAGCCGGTCTCCAGCACCAGAGGGGTGACACAGTGGCCGCTGCCTTCTTCGTCCACAAACCCTTCGGTCATGACTTCGCCTCCAAACCTGGACACACGACAAGCAGACAGATGACAGGGCGTGACATCTGTTTATTCATGCAGCCGCTTGGATGGAGCCTCCTCTGATGGTCCCTATCAATGACTTACAAAACTCTTCCAATGTGTGAGCAATTACAGGTTAATAAGTCACACAAAAGGAATGAAGACAAAAAAAAACAGCTCAAACCAAACCAAGTTCTGAGGAGGTGGCACAAGCAGGCCAGCTATGAACACGAAGGAGGTCTGGGGACACGGACCTGCAGAGGAGCAGCTGACCAGGGTCAAACACCACCTGCAGGATCTTCAGGGAGCGTCCTCCAAGCATGCAGCTGGAGTGTGGCGCCACCTGGAGGCAGAACTCTCTGTAGTCTGAGCAACAGTCCAGCAAACCTGCGCAGGTGGCCAGGCAGGAGCATCCTGGCAGCTGGACTCCACAGTTGCCTCGGCACGACTGACCTGCGACAAACACCTGATCAGCAGAGCCAAAATGTGAGGAGCTGAGGGTCTATTCTGGAAATCTGCATCGCAAAGAGCGTCAGAAAATAATCCACAAAAACACTGAGAAAGAAATGGAAAAACACTGAAAATAACGAGACTTTAAGGAAACTATCTTTTTCTGAAAACATCTTTTTTAAAATTCATTTTTTCCAAGCAGTAAAGGAACAAGAGTTCATATATATCAACGGGACATATAGAATGTACATGGCAGCAACACAAAGGAATAAAATAAATAAACAGATACGTCATATACACATAATACAAATAACCACAGTCTTAAATAAGCAAAGGAGAGCAATGTATATATTGGTGTTGCATACCGTACATTTGGATAAGTGAAATATCTACATAATATCTCCTTGTAAAGTGTTGAGTTGAGGTGCAGGCTCTATTTAAAATCTCTTCAAGCAGGCGCCCTTAAATCGAGGTGCGCTGTCACCTTAAGAGTTGAGCCTGAGGACCCGAGGGTCATGGCTGGCAGTCAACAGTTCAGTGATGGTTTCAGAAGCCAGAGTAAAATCACAACGTCAATTTTGGAATGGACAACAAACCACTGAAGCCACCACTGGAGTCCAGTTACGTTGTCTAAGGAAAACAACAGCTTCGGAGTTTAGAGAGTCAGATTTACGAGGGTCGTAGAGGAAGGAACTGAGGTTGTCATTGGGAGAGACTGGAAAGGAGAAGAGACGAGCACAGCAGAAACGTGTGGCGGAGTTTGGCGGGAAACCTAGAGGACAGTTGGTTTGGAGAGACACCAAGAATGTTGGAGATGGAGGACAACAGTGAGGTGCATCGTGGAAGACTGTCTACGGACATGATCTAGATAATAGGATTATAGAGTGGTACCTGGGTTTTCGAACATCTCGGAATTCGAACAAATCGGAGTTCGGACAAAAAATTCAAGATTTTTTTGCTTCGGATTTTGAACAAAAATCCAGAACTCAAACTGGTTTATGACTTTGTCACAGCCAAACTGCAGAGAAGCGCACATTCAGAGCTGGACACGCACCGGGCACCTCTTCACTTCTTCACTCACTCGGCAACCCCTCCCTCATGCAGCGGCCACACACATAGAGGAACAGCCACCTGCAGCAGACACTCTACATTCACTCCTACAAAAGATTATTTTCAGGCTTGGAACGCATTATTTCTTTTTCCATTCATTGTAATGGGAAAAATCGGTTCAGATTTCGAACAATTCGCTTCTCGAACGGCCGTCTGGAACGGATTGTGGTCGAGAACCGAGGTACCACTGTATATGTGTGTATATATATATATATATATATATATATATATATATATATATATATATATATATATATATATATATATATATATATATATATGAAAAGATCCCTGCTTCACAGTTGGATACACAGTAAAAATATTCCCATAAAATGCTTTACTTGACTCTTTTTACATCACATTCCAACATTACTGTATATTAAAACCTGGGAAATGACGTTGGAAATGACTTTGACCACATGTTTTTTTTTCAGTATTGCTAATTAACAACAAGTAATGTGACGTTTTAAGATATATATGAAGTTCTGATGCGGGGTTTTCAAACAAGACACACATAAATAATAGTGATCTGTGCAGACCAAACGATGGAAAATCCTGCACATAAACATCTTCAAACTTGAAATATATATTTGAAAACACATACCTGCAGCGATGCGGGGTAAAATAAAAAGAAGTCCCAGGCAAAGAAATGTATTCTTCATTTTACTTAGGGGAAAGTGATTTCTCTATCGTGGACGACAAGAGAAGTCAAAGGTGGAGGAAGCTGCCACAGACACGAGCGAAAACACTAACAGAAAACTCATTTACAGAGGAAGTGGACGTTGGTAGCGGTTTAACGTCGCGTATTCTCTCGCGATATTTGTCGGATGGCATCCCGAGCAACTTTGCGCATGCGCCCAGCACCTGACCCCCTCATCTCTGCAGCCTGACTGAATGAAACCATTTAGGACTAAATGACTTTAAAAACAGTTCTTTATTTCTTCGTTTTTCGATCTCGGATAAATATATGCTGCATCTACTGGATATAGCACCAGCCGTTTGACGAACACCGAGCCAATGGCGTTTGAATGAGGTGAACAAGGAGCTGACGAGCTAACTGCTGTTAGCTTTGTGTTGCAAACAGCTGCTGGAGATTCAGGTCATTTTATCAGAATGTACGTTCTTTACACAATATTGGCCTCTTTAGTTACCTTTTTTGTGATGAAATGGTTAAAGAAGAGGCGATATTGCACTGATCCAAAACGGCTGGATGGGAAAACGGTCGTTATTACAGGTAATTATCTGCTGGCGATTATTTACATCGAATGAACGTTATAATAATAGTTGTGTATTATTTGGTCTTGGGTATGGAAGTTATTTTTAACTCCACAGGGATCAGTTTACTGAACTTCACGATGTTGTCAATGACCGTTTTCATTGAAGGGGGTAATGCTGGCATCGGCAAGGAGACGGCTGTTGCCATGGCGATGCGAGGAGCCCGCGTGATCATCGCCTGCAGGGACCTGGACAAGGCCGAGAAGGCGGTCCGGGAGATCAAGTTGAAGAGCCGCAGCCTGGCTGTGCTGCACATGGAGCTGGACCTGGCAAACCTGCGCTCGGTCCGGGAGTTCTGCAAGAGCTTCCTGCAGAAGGAGAAGCGGCTGGACATCCTGATCAACAACGCAGGTGAGCGCGCACCAGGCGGGTGTTTCCTGAGACGTGTCTGATACCCGAGTCGCTCCGCAGCCATGCCCAGCGTGCTGGACTGGACCGACGACAGCTTCAGCATGTGCTTTGGCGTCAACCACCTGGGCCACTTCCTCCTGACCAACCTGCTGCTCCCCCGCCTGAAAGAGTGCGCCCCCAGCCGGGTGGTGACCCTGACCTGCTCCACCTACAAGTACCAGAAGCTGGACTTCCAGGACCTCAACTACAACCTGCTGCCCTTTTTCACGTACAGCCGCAGCAAGCTGGCCAACATCTACTTCAGCCAGGAGCTGGGGCGCATCGCAGAGGGCCGAGGAGTCACGACCTACGCCGTCCACCCTGGTGAGCCCCCCCAGGGTACCGCCCCCCCTCCAGACTCTAACATGTTGATTCTGCTTGCAGGCTTCGTGCAGAGCTCCTGGACGTGCCACTATTCTTTCCTGTTCCGGATGCTGATGCAGGTCATCATGTGGATGTTCTTCGTGTCGTCCGAGGTCGGCGCTCAGACGGTCATCTACTGCGCCGTGTCGGACGAAGCTGCCAAGCACAGCGGTGGCTACTTTGTGGACTGCAGACCAGCCACGTTGCGACCGTTCGCGAGAGACGCCGGGGTGGCCAAAAAGCTGTGGGAGGCCAGCGAGAGACTGGTGAAACTGGCCTGAGTGTTATTTATTGTACACAGATCTGTGCAGCTACTCTTTATTGCTATCATTTATCAATGAAGTCTTTGTAAGTTATGAATCATGTTTGAAGAAATAAAGGCTTCATAATGTAGTCATAGGGTTGTGTAAATCTGCACACAAGGAGGGAAATATTTGTCTCACATGTTGAATGACACCTCTTCACCCGATTGAAACAACAAAAGAATGTTTCTATTTAAACTGCCATTTTTATTGATAACACCTTAACACATTGTCTTGAAGTTCAACACGTGTAAGAGAACAGAGCAAGAATCAACCAGAGCTTAAAGACTGTATTATATTACAGAAGAAACCCAAACGGACAAAAACAAAAAAACAGGACGGGAAAGAGCAGAAACCAAAGCTAACGGACGGAGGAAAGGAGCCACTGGTGCTGTCAGTGCAGGACGGTGCTACGTTTGATGGCGCTATTTCCAAATGATTAAAACTGTCAGGAGAAACCCACATGTAGCGTTTGCTTGGGTCGTTTATACACCAATTTTGTGAACTTGTTTGGCTAAAAGCGGCTGTAAAACTCGGCAGTGAGGGCTAACCTCCTAGCCGCTGTGTTATAGCCACAAGCTAGCTTCTGTTTTAGCATACTGTTAGCATGCTAGCATGCATTTATTTCTTAGTCCTGGGCTCTGATAGACTCATTTTATGGAACAGCTTTAAAGATCTATAACCACAGTTCGCAGTAGCAGCGTTGATTTGTCTCAGCGAAATGTACTCTCATTTCATTTTTTGCTAGTACGCATTGTTGCTGATACTAGAGTAAAAGCACTATAGACCTAGCTATATATTAATGCTGAATATTACACACAGCTTTAAATTTAAGCAGTAAGTTAGCTCAAACTGAGTTGGCTAGCCTGTGCTAACTACTAGCATATTTCCAAAGCCAACATAAAAGCAAAAATAATTTACTGATGTTTTATTACTTTTTATTTTCTATCTTTCCAGAGCATAATGGAGCTCAGATTTTTGTCAACGTGGTTCGATTTTAAACGCTATTATCTGAAAGTTTGGTTGTAGGACATCAGTCCGACAGTCTTTTAGGTTGATGTCGGGGTTCTCAACGATCAACGGACAACAAGCAAGGAATTTCGTGTCATTCACTTACATCCGACCGGTGCGCCCCGTGGTGGTGCACAAAGTGTTGAGATTTCTCGGAAACAGCAATTCTTGCACTGACAACACAAAGCTCCGAAAGCAAAGCATGCAAAATCATCATCATCATCAACATCATCATCATTATAATCCTCATCATCTATGTTCTATGGCGTCGACTCCCTTGTTAACACATCCCTCCTAAAATCCTCTTTGTTAAATCATCTGGACATAAAAATAGCTATACGCACTTAAAAGGCGGCGAGAAATAGTTCCACAAAGTTCGACAGCATCCAGTAGAAAATGAAATAAAAAGTTTAGGAAAACACAGAGGAAAAAAAAAACCCTCATGCAAAGAAAACACCGGCTACGCTGCTAGTTAGTCGCTAGTTAAGTCATATTTGTGTAATAGTGTGAACGCGTGTGACTTTCGGAGGTTAGAAAACACACAGAGGAACAACACAATCATACGCCACATGCTGCCATCTCTTTACTGAGCGGTGTCGCACTTGAGCGCCTGAAATGGGGCGGGGTCAAGTAAAGCATGCCGACCGGACAAGCTGCTCTTACGCGCGCGGAGAAAAATCCGAAAAAAGGGAACTGTGGTACGATAGTGTCAGAATGATACATTGATTTTTCGTAAATACGTACACTGTAATTTTTCAGCACAGCGCAGCAGCAAACGCTAAGCTAACCGACAACTGAAGGGAATTGTTTGCCAATATTTTCTGACACACCAGGACAGGTTTAAGACAAGATTTTAATTATAAAAAAAAAACAAAACAAAAAAAGAAAACTGTCAGGCTACTTAAGCGCGCGTGAAAGTAGCTAGCGTTTTACACTGCCTTTATTCACATGAAAACGTACAATCATATCAACACGGCAGCACACCGCCCCCTGTCCCCCAAAAAGAAGCTAAATAAATGACAAATGGCACGAAGCGAAACCAGGTTGGTCTTTACAAACACATGCAAACAAAAAAAAAAGTCCTTGCACAAGTACATGAGCTGTACAGCACAAAAATCCAGCGCTAAAATAAATAAATAAATAAGGAAAATAAATAAAAACCTGAGGACGAGTCATGTGAAATGACCGCCGGGTCTCAGCCAAAGCACTTAAAAAAATAACAAAAACTGCACAACAAGTCAAAGAAAACTGATAAGAAAAGGCTCTGCAGGTGGCGAACTGATGCGTCCACTTTCGCACATATTGCACCGGTGGCCCCCGCAGCCACACACCCTCACCCTCAAAGCATATCTGCCCACAAACCCTGCGCTGCTCTGCTAAAAATAGCTTCAGGGAAAGACCAGCGGCTGTCGCCTAGCAACAGAAGCACCTCGAGCTGGAGGTAAGTCTGACGAATATGGAGCTCCATGCACCGTCGCTAACACTCTGAACGACAGTCGTTCCTCACTTGGAAACTACTTCTAGATACGCTGAGCCAGGCTCCAAGCTTCATCAGCTCAGGGGCCTCATTTCGAACTTACATGGTCTGGATGTGCGTTGATGCAACAATGACGGAAATTCTCCTACAACGCTACCTCCGATTCTTCTTTAGTTCAAGAGCTACACGATCAATACTTCTTCCACAGTCTACATATTGGTTTTGGAGTTTGTTGTCGTCATAACCTTTTGACTCTGGGCTGCTCCCCCTGGTGTGAACAGTAGTGAACAGCAACATAAAGAGCTCATTGAAGTATGTGATCAGTGATGGTAACATCGTAAAAGTTACCAGCACTTTCGTCCGTTACGTAAATTCGTACATAAAGGCCTCATAGATGGGCCTTGAAGTTCCTCCGTGCATTGAAAAGCCACTTTGTAATGTTACAATAATGTAATGTGTTTATTTCTGGGTTAAATCCAGGCTGGCGAGCAAGACGTTTGTAGCTTTGAGTCGAATAACGAAAGATGTGCCGAAGATGATGGTGATCATCCTCACCAGCATCAACATACGGATGCCTGAATACATCTGAACTCACTTCAATAGGCTCCTGTCAACCATGCTGTTCTTTCCGTCCCTTTGTTTATAGCTCACTTAGTGATGTTAGTGATGAATAAAGCCATTTTAAGGATCCTAATCTTTGACTCCCCCTGCTGTCAGCAAGGAGTCATTATTGAAGCGTATCTAGCGTCTCAAACAAGGAACGACTGTCAGGACTCAGTGTATTTCACTGACTTTCTTCATTTACTCTACATATCCAGCCTATAAATTATGTCAATTCATTTCCAGTTTTACAACAATGACACACAAAAATATTTCATTTTCCATCATTAATGTAATAAATACTGTAGTAACCTGCATCCCCCCGTAATGTGCTTGGCAGTAACATGAGTTGCATCACAAGCGCTCAGAAACAACTGCCATGAGACGCGTGTGCTGTAAGGTTAGCGTAACAGCGAAAGGAAACAGTGCAGGTGCTCAGGTGTCAGTTGAACGGCGGCGTGGAGGTTCAGCTGACACCTGAGTCACGGGCTCAAACCGACACCGCTGCTGTTGCTGCCACACCAGCACCCAGACACCCGAGGGACGAAGGTAAGCGGGTCGACGGTGAAATGATAGCCAACGGACGATACAAAAACCGCTAATATCATTTAGCACGTCGGAGCCACGATAGAAAACAGCCACTTGGTAATTGCGCGGAAAAACATGCTTCCTTAAAAAGACGGAACCTGTGACGAAGATTTCAGTTATACAAATGACATATACAATTGTCGACGTGAGTCGTGACGCGGGTCGAACTTTACATTATCAGTGCAGTGTTGGTGGACAGAGGGAGGAAGGGGGAGCAGGTCGGGGAGGAGCGTCGCCGTGGCGATGAGGGTCAGTTGAGAGAAGCAGAAGAAGTGATGCATGCTGGGACGGAGGTCCAGTGAGAGTAGAGCTTTGCTTTTTTTTCTTTTTTCTTGTTTTTGGATCTGGTCAGTCGCCCCCCCGCACTACCCTCCCCCTCAGAACTCTGCTGGAGATGAGATGGCGCGTCACTGCAACAGAAAGAAGAGCGTAAATAAATCAAGTCGAGCGGTTGGTGAGGAGGCGTGGTTCCTCAGGGTCTCCTGAAGGAACAGGGAGCGGAGTTTGTTTTCATTCATGGGGAGGAGAAACGTTAAAGGAGTCAGTGACTTGGTCCTCGTCTCCAAGAAAAATGTAATTTTTAACCTGGACTTTGTTCGACATTACTACGAGCTTTTGAGTGAATAACAACTCAAAGTTGACTCTGCGCCCATTTACGCATTTAACTCTTCACAGAAAAGAGAAAAACCCTACATATTTATATGGATTATTAAGATCAATATAATGTCTGAGAAGAATAAAACACTTGAGGATAACAACTGATTTGACCAACATGTTCTGACCACAGCGACCTGTCAGGATCCGGATCCTCATTAACATGACAAAATGTTTACACTGGTTTTCTCTGTTTTTTTTTTAAATGTTGGCGAGGGTCTTTCCCAATCCTCCTTAACAGTCCACCTTAAAAGGGGGAGTCAAACATCACCTCAGGTTGATGCAAAATCCCAGTGTAGGGAGCCTCCATGCTACTATAATGCTGGGGAGAACCCTGATAGGTAAATATGAAAAACGACAATCCACATTCTAAATGAGGGTGACACCAAATTCAGCAAAGAGGTCATTTGAAACGTGCACGTCACGGTCTGTAGTTCGAGACCAGATGGTGAAAAAAAGGTGGCTCCTTTCCATAACTTAAGTTGAAGTCGTGTGATGCTAATTTGTGGAACACATCTGGAGGGGCATCACGACAGAAGTGGGCCACATGTCATTTCCATGACAGGAGGAGTGTGATGAGGAGGAAGTGGGAGGAATAGCGAGTGCATGAGATGGAGAGGTGTTTGGAGCAGGGAGACGCACCTCACTGGAGCGGTGCGGCCGGTGCCCCCGAGCAGTGGAAGTGGATGTTCTGCCACTTGCTGTCCCTGCGATGCCACACGCGAGTCTCCTCCGACTGGCTGGAGCGCGGTCGGCCTTGACCGTCCACGAACTGGGTCAGGCGGATGTAGGCTATGCAGGCGGCGTCCTCGCCGATCAGGTGCACGTGCGGGTTCAGGATGGTGGTGTGAATGGGCTTGCTGTTTTTGGCCAACACTGCGACAAACAAGGGAGGCTGAGTCCAGAGCGAGCGCCCCACCATGTCAGCAAAACCCTCATCTTACAGTTCTCAAAGTAGAATCTGTGGAAATCCATGCCCTCCACCAGGTTCCCCAGGGCCTCGGGCTCGAAGGAGGTCAGGCCAGGGTCGCAGATTTTTCTGCAGTCAGAGAGCAGGAGCTGGAGTAGGCCAACCCAGACGCTAGGCTTTGGTTGAGTCCTACAAAAGCGAGCGAGTCACTCACGCGTAAGCCTCAAAGTCGCCGTTGTTGATGGCCTCGATCAGCTGCTCGGTGATCTTGATGATTTCCTGCTTGCGTGCTGCAGAAGAAGAGAGACACTCAGCGATGACTTGGAGGAGCTCTCAGGGGTGCAGGTCTGATCATCACCCACACCACACAACACAGAGGCCCTCAGGCGCCCTCTTCAGCCCGCCTGATCAGAGTCAAACTCAGTGATCTGATCCCTTCTGTAGCGAAGTACCTGGAGAAAACCCACACCGGCTGCCACACAACATGCACAAGTGTCAAATCCATCTGACCCGACCCGACCACGCGTCGGACCCCATGCGGCGCTGCATGCCCCGTACTTACTCTGGGAGGCGGTGAGGAGGGGGCTGGATGGGGGCTGAGGGGGAGGTGGGGGGTTGGTGTGCGCCGGCCTCGGCGCCGGAGCGGACTCGACCTCGGGAGCCGGCGCTGCAGGGGCCGCTGGCGCCCTGCGAACGCTGCTCACCAGGTCGGTGAGGCGAGACACTGAGGGAGGGGGCGGGTCAGTGAAGGGAGAATGATCACAGAGAACATGAAGCCCGGTTGGGACGTTCTCGTCGGCCACTCACTCTGCATCGGGACGGCGGGGGTGTGTGGAGGGGAGGGGGCGGAGAGGGCGGCAGGAGGCGGCGTGCTGGACCGGAGCTCTCCGTCAGACGTGGGCCCCGAGCCCCGGCGCACTGAACCCAGGAGGTCGGCAAACTTAGCCGCCGCTGGACGATGAGGGGGTGAAAGAGTGAAGACAGATGGAGATGAGATGGTCACATGACATCAAACTGTTGTGATCAGCCCTCCAACTGACACGGAACCTCCAGCGTCACACGTGTATCTAGCTCAGTGCAGTTTCACTCTCTTCCACCAGAGGGCGGCGTGCGTGGGAGAGACTGCAACAGCTTGTTGTATTGATTCGGTGAAAACAAAGGTGTGTTGCTGAATGGCGGGTGTGTGTGTGTGTGCGTTAGAAGCTGTTGGCGGCACCATGCTGACTTACAGTGAGCGGCAGCTGAAGGAGCGTGAGAGCTATCAGGCTGGGAGCCGGTGCTGGACTGGGCCTTAAGCGAGCTGCTGTCTAAGCTTTTCCCTGACAACACACACAGACAGAGCGACAGCAGACGGATGCAGTGAGATGACAGCGGCGATGGCAAAGAAAAAAAAAAAAAACAAGGCAAAGATGAGGGTGAAATGGAGTCGGTTCTAGTCATCGGGTCAAATGGGATTCCCTTGATACAGGCATGTTAAAGGGCTGCTGGCGACGTCGGAAACATGAGGACGCACAAGTGTGATGAAGACACACACGACAGAAACGCTCCATGTGTGAAGCACTTCTTCACTTCCGACTCAAACACTGTCGCAGCTCGGAGCTGAGAGACTCAGAGGAGAACCTCTGTCTGTCAGGATGTCTCCTGGGATACAGCAGAGCTGAACTTGGAGGAGGCCCTGGGACAGACCCAGGACACACTGGCAAGATGAGAGGAGGCTTCTGGAGAGAAGCAAGTCTGCACAGTCTGCCCCTGCGACCCGACCTCGAGCGATGAACGGGAAATGGATGGATGAGGTAACAAACAAATGGAGGAACAACTCGACCAACTGCAGTGAGAGTAGGATGAACGAAAGTGGGCAGTACAAGCGTCTCGACTCGTCCTGTAAATGCACACACCTCTCTGACACCACACAGTTCCCACTGATCTGTCCAGACAGTTCTCCACAAAACATGTTGTTGGTAACAGACATATTCAAGAACTTGCCATCTGCATACTTCAGCTTAGCACCCGCCACAGTAGTCCATCTCTTCTCAGCCCTTATCAGTTTCCCACAGGACCAAGAGGTTGAACTTCAGACAGATCGTCTCTGACTAGCTTCAACACTCCAAGTCTAAAGCAACCGTGGTAACGCGGTTCAAGCACGGATCACAAACTACAGTAGCAGCAGCTGCTAACTCAAAACTCGGGTTCAGATGCTCCGGCAGCCGGAGCTCGGGAGTTGGGTTGCAAACCAGCTGTCGACACCGTCCCACCCTTTTTCTGACCCAACCTGTTGTCGGCACTCACCTGGTTCTTGTTCGGGTCTGTGTGGCTGGACGAGTCGTGGCTGGTGACCCGCAGCTTCGTCGGACCTCTTGTCGAGGGTTTCACACCTCTTTTGCTGCTGCTCTGCACTTCCTGTCAGCGCCGCTAAATTTAGACCGCGGCACCCTTTATAGAGCAGGCCCCCACCCCCAAGGTGCCCTTTCCCCCCTCAGTGGTCCAAATTAGGACCCGGGTGAGATGTGAGATACCTCGGGGCGACGGAGGGCTTCAGGAAGGACCACCAAGCTGGACCTCCTCTACACAAAGAAGCTGGATTAACACCCACAACCTCATCACCGTTGCTACTGAATAGGCACTCTGCCATGCTTCACCTAGGGCAGGGGTCTCGAACTCGACTGACTAAGGAGCCAGAGGGAAGGTCGGCAGAGCGACGGGTCCTGCGGTTTTCCCGCTTGCTATTGGTCGTATTTGCCTTAAAAGATTCCTTGTTGCCAATTCAACTTAACCTCCTGAAGATCTATGAAACAGGTTCCTTTAACAAAGACTGCAAGTCAGACCACAAATGTCTTGAGGTGTCACTGCAGGGCCGTAAGGTCTCACTCTTTTATCCTGCCATATGGATAGCATCTGGTCATAATGTTGAAATCAGAAGTGGTAATAATGGCATGATGACATCATACGGTGGTTTCGCAGTGTAATAAAGGTGCTTCCAATATCTGACTTTGGCCTGTGAGGGCCACACCTAGGGTCAAATTGGGCCCCAAGTGGCAGACTGCAAAACAGTATCCTGCAAATGGCCTGCAGCTTGGACGACGTGTCAGGGACACGGGAGACTGACTGGCCCACATTTCATCACTAATGTGTTCGCACACTTAACAACTGTTCTTCAGACAACAGTTTCAGCAAGAAAGGACAGAGAAAGTGTTTCCAAAAATGGTGCCACAGCAGCCGAGACTCCACCGCAGAGCTTCAAGGAGGAACACACTGTTCCACATGCCCGACACCAAAATGATCCATCCATGACCCGATTTAAACACACTGTGTCAGGAGAGCAGGGGGGTGAGCGAGGCGTACAGCGACACAGTCAGGTGTTACAGCACTGCAGGGTGCCAGAGTCACACCCGCACCCAGAGGCAAGGTCAGCTTGTGATCACCAGTGTGTCACCTGACATCCAGGAACAGCAACACACTCCTGCACATCAGAACACACACACACACAAGTGTGCAGCGACACAGACACTAGTAAGCAGAGAACAACACACTCACAGAGGTAAACAGCAAGTTAGCATTCATACGCACTTACGTAAACAAACAGAAACACACACACACAGGCCACCGCATTGTGACAAACAAACACTGGTTCAACACACACACTAGGTTTAGCTCACACACTAGCAAAGCTGAACACAAAAACACACGCAAGTGAAACACACTGGAAAAGCAACTGTGCAACTGTGTTGTTCTCTGCTTACTAGTGTCTGTGTCGCTGTGTGTGTGTGTGTGTTCTGATGTGCAGGAGTGTGTTGCTGCAACTCAGACACACACACCTACAGCATATCAATATTAATACATGAGTGCCACACAACAACAAATCGACCCACAATCCTCCACACTCTATCTTAGCCTCTGCAGGTGTAGTACCAACAAACGCCAGCAGGAGGCAGTAGAACCCAGTTGGCAGCTAGTCCGCACCCGACCTCAGACCTCGCCACACACTGACCCGCACCTCCATCACTCTCACACCTCAAGTGACGACCCGTCAGTCCGAGTCACACTCCGCAGTTGCTCCACTCACCTTTCACGTCTTCGTCCTCCACGGTGGTGTTGCTGCTGTCCGACGACTCCTGCGGAGACACGAGACCGTCATCAGTGTCCACGAACATGTGGAACCACGTCACAGAGTCTCCAGGTTCGAGTCCTGGTGAGACAACATGCTGACCAAATCCTTCGACCGCTCCTCTGTTGAGCAATTTCACAGCACCAAAACCCGAGTCCATCACTGGAGAATCATCAATCCTTAAGGTCCCATCGACCTCTGGACATGGGTGGAGGGGTCACACTGAGGGGGGTCCTCCAGAGCTTCTGCATGGTGCTAAGCTCCGGCGCGTGTGCGGTTTTAGGTTCTCGTTTTGCCAAAGCCAGCCTCTGAAGAAGAGGTGCAGCTGGGAGGTTCTGCTACTGTCCCACACACCCTCCCTTCTTTGAATACTAGTTCTGTCCATCTGAACCAGAACCAGGAGTAAACGGGTCACAACCCATGACAATAGTTTGAAGATCAGTGTCTGAAACCGCACCACAGGCTCTTGCTCTGACAGGAACTCAGTGGAGATGACACATCAACAGCCGTTGCAGGAAGAATGGATTCCCGTAGAGGAGCTTAGTGGTCATCAGGAAGGGGACCTGTTGCTAGGCAGATCTGTCTGAGGAGAACAGCCTTCGCTGATCAGGGACTTAAATCAGCAACAGAGAGCTGGAGAACCACAAGTGTCCACTGAAGTGTAAGTGCTGGCCGTAAAATGAGAGTCTTACGAGTCAGAACATCATACACCATGGTTCTCTGAGAGCCACGGACTTAGGGAGATGGAGAGATCAGAGCAGCATCTTGAGTTATGAGGACACTATCAGTGGAAAGGAATGAGCTTAGCCAGAGGACCATCTAGGACACAGTGGTGACCTCTGGATTTTCCTGAGTCGAAGGGAGAACCTCAGCTGGAATCAGGAGAGCCAGCAGACCCATGAAAGGTGCTGCAGAAATGTTGGGGGCGAGCAAATTGGACTTCAGACACACAGGTCTCTAGGAGCTGAATTGCTGCAGACAATAACGTTTCAAGCCCATTTTAAAAGCCAAGAGCCTTGCAGTCCTCCCATCAGACCTCGACCTTGAACGGAATTCAGACATTAATTCACACACTCGCCAGATTAATTCGCCGACACACTCACACAGATGCATGTTAAAAGAGAGAAGGATAAAAATGCAGGAGAAGATGAGGAGGAGAAGGTTAGAAGAGGAGACGGGGTCAGGACTCGGGATTAGCATATACCTTTGTCCCGTCCACCGGATTATGGATGACGGTGGTCTGAGGTTCCTGGAGGGAGAGGGAGGAGGGGGAGATAGAGAGAGGCGGAGTAAATGACAGAAGAGCGTGAAACAAAAGCAAGAAGAAAGCGTAATAAACGTGGAGAGAGATGAACAGTTGCCGGGATTGGAAGAATCCTCAGCGGTGGCCGAGTGGGCGGATGAGGCGAGGGCTGTAATTTAGACACTTTGGTTCACAGACACACACAGACGCACACTCACACCGACACGTTCAACACACTCGTCTCTGGGACTTGGGGAACGAGAGCATTTTCTGAACTAGAAAAGATGAAAAAAATGGTGACGAAAACAAGTGGAAACCTCTAAATAACTTCACTCCACTGATGGTAAATCATTAATGGGTTCACTCTGCGGATGAAACGGGAGGGAAAGGTAACATCTGCAGGTGGTGTGACTTGGAGGGGCAGCTGACGTCATGCCTCCAGCCAACAGGAGGCGGTGTGAGTCCATTGTCTGACTGAACAGTTGAACCGTGCCAGGACAGCTGATGTTTTTTTTTTTTTTTTTTTTTGTAAAAAAATGAAGGTGGAGTCAATATATATTTAAAAAATCTGGACGATAAAGGGAGTAAAAGTGCAAAAGATCGTATCACTGTGTGTAAAAACAAAAATAAAAAAGAGATTTCTAAAGGAAAAAAGTATTAAATAGATTCAAAAACTGTGTAATAATAATAATAATAGAAATAGGCATTGCCAAACAAATTTAAAAATAAATAAAGATATAACACCATTTGAATTCCATTTAAAGGAAAATTCTACCATCTGCATTTATGTAATTTCATCTCGACCACAAGGGGGGCAGACAGAACCTGTGACGGGGACGACTGTGGCGCCAGTGGGCGACTTGGCAAAGCATAATATTTGCTAAGGTGAAAATTGACCTTGTGAACGCCCAACAGTCGTGAGAGAAACAGTGAGGGGTGGGTACAGACCGACGGGCACTCCACTGACAGGAAACACTCGGAGAGACACCAACCGAGTCGCGGTGAGATTTGCCACCACCGACACACAAAACGAGCCAAAAAAATTACGTTCATAGACGACACAGACGATCACAGACAAGAAGGTGAGGGAAGGTTGTGAGGTCAATACCAGAGCAGGTGAAGGGATGTTTCCTTTCGGACTGGTGACTATGCTGTTTTTGGTGCTGTTTGTCTGGGGCTGTGCAGGAGAGGGGAGGGAGGGGGGAGAGAGGGGGAGGAAGGAGAGGAGACACAAGAGTGTTAAGAACAGATCTAACTTCACGCAAACCTCAACTGAAATGAACCCGGAAATGAGTGACAAAGACTGGGTAGGTGGCATATTGGTATGATCGTAGGGTCGTATCTTGGGTGGGATCTCATGTGGCACACAAACAAGAACTGAAGGGGCAAGTGTCATCAACAACTTGCCTGTAAGCAGGTCACAAGCGGCCCATCTCTTTCTGCAAGTCAGGATGAGCCGCTAAAGACCAGCACATTCTTTATGGACCAACCCGCTCAGAGTGCTTCCCAAAACCACCAACAAGTGAGACAGAAAGGACGGTGACAGAACTGACAGGAATGGCACTGAGCCCATGCACGGGGGGACGGGAGACGAATGAAGCAGCAGGATTTAAAACCCAGAGTCACAGAACAAAAGCAGAGGTTGGCGCCACCTACAGATGACAGGGGACACGGCCTAGAGAAGGACAAGAGTGCAGTAAAAAGGCTCAGGCTCGGACAGGACCGATGTGAACAACAGCAACATGCAGCAGGCAGACAGGATCAGGGCGGTCCCTCTTGAAAACCTTTGTTTGACGGAGGTTCAGCCTACGCCGCAGAGACTCGAGTCCGTTTATTGACTTGGTAATCATTCGTAACATCACTTCTTAAAGAGTGTGGAAAATGGTAAGTAAGCTCAGTGCGCCGTGCCACCAATATATCATCACATCGGCCGTTGTATTTCGGCACTAACGTTCTGCCACTGCTCCCGTGTTATCGGAGCTCCGCCTCTATAGCAGGGTCTCAGCCGGGTTTCATTGATCGATTGGTAGATTTCACTGGTGTGATGTGATGAGCACTGCACAGCCCTTGAAAAGTGACGTAAATCAAACTGTAAAAGTGATACACCACCTAGGATCAGCTAATTTTCTGGAGAGAGAAACGACTCTGATAGGTGTTTAATTCAAGAAAACGCTCAATAACTTAGGTTTCCATCCGATGACATTAGTAGTTACAGAGCCTGTGACCCTACACGAACCCGGGTTATACTTTGGTGCCGCTACTTCCTTCCACCATGGTGCTTCAGCTATCGCATGTGGTCCTGGAACTCAACCCCCGCGATAAACAAGGGAGTAATGCGTACGTAAACCAGTAGGAAGCACCAGGATCTTAGATATTATATATCAATATATAGGCTAAACTTCAAATGTTAACAGTGAAATCTGAGGCAGTGGTGTCATGTTTGGTCCGGGAACATGTGCTGTATTTATTTTTTTAAAGCATCATTTAAAGTGGTTGCTATGGTAATATGAAGTCCTCGTATCTGTTCTTGGTACCAGCAAATTGTCAATCCTCATACTTTGTCTGCAAAAAAGTGGAAAAGGACGTCCCTACTAATGATCTTAAACCCATATCCTGCTTTTAATATGTTTGATCTTCTCGTTCAGGCCTGGCCAACCCGTGGCTCCCCAGCCACATGCGGCTCTTTTCCCAGTTTCATGCGGCTCTTCACCAAACTTTGTCATTCCCTAAACTAAACGTATGGCATGTGTTTCACATGTTATTCATTGTCCTTACATATTTGTAGGATGTGGCTCTTTTCAGCAACAAAGTAAAACAATGTGGCTCTTAGCCTCTGACTGGTTGACCTCCCCTGTTCTGGTTCTTCTGCTAAAAGAACAGCCTAAAGACAAAAACTCCTCACCCTAAACCCATCAGAACCCCACACCAAACTCCATTAACCCTAAACCCCATCGCCTCACTGTATTCCACAACCCTAACCTTTCCTAATCCCAATCCCAAAGGCGCTCTTAGGTCCTAATCCTGGTCCTACCCAGCCCTTACCTCCTAACCCGGGCTGAACCCGAGAGTGAGACTAAAATGTTTAATTTCCCCTCAGCATTTTCAATCGTCTTCTCCCATCTGGCTGCATTCAGAGATTCAGACGATATTAAAATATGAATCCATCAGGTTGAACGTCGCATCTGGATGTTGAATCGGTGGGATCCTAAATGACAACACAAATATTCTGGGTTTTACCCGGTGCTGTCAGGACCGCTTCGCTGCTGTGCCAGATCCAATTAGGTCCATTAGGGAGCCGTAAATTCAATTACCAGTTCTCTTGAAGCCGGTAATGGGCTGTAATTGAGCCTCAGGGACATTTGAACAGTTCATCGCCAGCAATTCAGCCACTTTAGGGCTTCAGCAGTAAACAAAGCCAAATGCAGTCGAACGGCTCGTCCAATTTCAGAGAGATGTAACTAACTAAAGCAGGCAGTGGGGTGGAATGGCAGCCAAGAAGAGAAGGTATCAGGTCACTAAAAAGTTTGCAACTAAAGTGCGTCACGGCTTGCGGGGCATATCTTGACGCAGCGCGTCACATAAAAGCCGCCAACCGTGTGGAGCCATATGGAGCAATAAAGAACCATGAGGATATGAATTCAACACAACTAACAACAAACTAAATACCACTGAGCTTAGTGAGGTTTAAATGTGTTCATTGGAGGCAGAAGTGGGCAATGTTGAAGTGGGCAAATTCTAAATAAAATTCTTTCGTTATCTTTTTTTTTAGAAGTTTAGATACCGTTTCCTTGCTTTTTTCTTGACACATTTTGTTTTTCAAATATCTTGCAATAAATTGCCTTATTAAATCATATTTACATGTCTGACTCAGAGCTCCGTTGCACAAGAGTTCAAACACACAAAAGATCATCTGTTATTTATGATTTATGTTTGTTGAATCTTTAAATAAAATGACATAATACTGTATATCATCATAATACATGTTTCATGTTTCAACATGTTTCTTCATAACATAAATACAGGATGAAAGTGTAATGGATGAGTCAGTTAATGACAACAGTGATGAAAGGAGAAGAAGAAGAGGGCGCGGTCGATGAACGAGTGAGGAGGGAGATGAACCGGAGCATGCTCACCATGTACTGGACAGTGGAGCTGGACTTGCGTTTCTGTCCTCGACGAAGGATGAGTTATAAACAGGTGGAGGTGAGGCGATGGATGGTGGAAAACAAAAAGGTCACATGAAGCAATGATCCCAGAGAGAACGTCAGAGGTGCTAGCTTCACAGAAGGAAGACGAGACTCGGAAGAGGAAACAAGGAAGCAGAGATAGCGACTGACAGAGAAGAAAAGGATTCACAAGGAGTCACTCTGAAGTGCTTGAATCTGTCAAGTCTGACAAGTCCATTGGTGGGAACCAGTTCCTGTTGAAGGCTTGTGTGCTGAATGCTAGCTCGCGAGATAACCACCGCTGTGAATCCATGATTCATGGTTCATGGTGGTGGAGGTTGTGGCAATATCATCCAATATGGAGGGATATGTCAACGGTTTTTGAAGAAGAAGAGCATGTTCATGTAAACCAAGGACTTGATTTGATTCCAACCACAAGCGACGACTCAGACTATTGTGAGAGGATGAATTGTCTGAATGGATTAGAGACAGACGGCAACACTGAATGCTAATGTAAATGGAATGTGAAACAGAAGGGTCAGCAGGACAAAGCATGTCAACAGTGGGACTGACTGGGTCTTCTACCGGAGAGTATTGACACCTCCTCACCCATGTTTCTGATAACTTCTCTGCTGTTTTGATAGGTTGCTATCATCGCTTGCTGTTTGTTTATGTCGGAAAACCCTGGGCTTTTGCAGTCGGTTCCAAAACCTGTTTGAGACAAACTTTCAAGGCAAAATAATCCTGCAAAGCAGCCAAACGCAGATGGTTGCCACTCGTCCTTCCTTTTTTAAACATGCTTCACCTATTTCTAATGACGCTCTTCATCTTTTGGTGAGAAGAACAGGCTCACTGGCATCATTAGAATATTCAGCTGCAACGCTTCACCATTTCTCCACTGATCCTGAAACTGAAGAGCTTTTGTACCTGCATTCTAATGGTGCAGAGACAGGATCCACCTCCAGTGACATCACAAAGGCTTGGCTCCGATTCTGGATTTGATTCACTTAGAACTAGATTTATTGATCAAAGATTTATCGATTGTTCCTGAGATGTGTCGGTGCACGAGTTCAGGCCGACGTTAACACGGATTAACACGACAAACAGGATCTGCTCGGCCAGAGCGGCGACCATGGACTGCATGAAGGAGGAGATGCTGACAGGGAAAGTAGTTTTTGTGCTTGGCTGAAAACATGCTGAAGCACATGAAGAGATCAGCAGGGCGGGAAGTAAAGGTCAAGGAGAAGCCACGGGCCATGGGAGGGAAAGAAAGATGTGTATGGAGGAACACCGGGGAGGAGGAGAGGCAGCAGAACGGAGACGAGCTGAGTGGAAATGGTTTGAAGTGAAGCAAGCTTGTTGCTAGGCGATGAGTGCGGCGCAGTGGAAGTAAGAGTCTATTTCTGTCATCTGAGTTTCCAGGGTCCAGACTGGCAGCTATTCCTGGAACCGGAGTCACATTCCCTGCTGAACCGACCGAGCACGACGGAATAGGAGGGCGCTCTCACACACGCCACACAAGTGGGCGCCCACGCCATGTGCAGGCCACTCTCACCCAAATCTGTTCCTCCAAACTGAAGTGACGCGTTGGACACACACACACACACACACACACCTTGGTGTGCGAGATGTTGCACACGATGGTGGAAATGTGAAGTAGCAGCGTGGGAGGGTGAGATCTTGGTGAGAGGGTGAGGAGGAGAGGCAGCGGGGTTAAAGACCAGATGGGGTGAGCAGGAAACAGGAAGTAGCGACGAAGCGTGGCCAGATGGGAGCGTTTAAAAAAGGTGGTGATGTAGGTCAAAACAAAAATGTGTCCTAATTCTACATTAACGTGTGAATTATTTCTGGGTTGTACACGCTGGCTAACATGGATACACCACACCATGCTTCTTTGCATTACACTAGCATTTAAATCTGGAAACTGCAACACAGCTTGCTTCATTCCTACTGTCTACAGATGAATCACTGAAGGGCACGGTCCATTGTTTTCGACGGCGCGTCAGAGGAGGGGACCGACACGACCCAACTAGTAGTACCATCTAGCAAGACGGTGACGTCTAAGGAGCAAGTCTCGTAGCAACGTCTGGATAAATATGTGGTCCTTCTATGGCTTAGAACCCCAGCGGAAGAAGTGGAAACCTGAGGGCGCGGAGGCTTTCTACTTCCTGTTTACACTCGGGACGCCGCCTTGCACCTTGTCTATGCTGTGGGTGGCCTGCATGTTAGCGATTCCAATTCAAAAATGCACCCACTGGGAGGGGGTCCAGTCAAAAATGTCTTCTTTCTGCTCCAAGCGCAACAGCTTAGCTAGCGAGTAGCGAGGGCAGCTATCTCACCATCGACAGTAACGAACGATCCTGTTCTGCCAAGAATGATCACATGACCTGAAGGATCCAATCAGCAGCTCCCACATTCACACAAAGACAGCGCATGCTAACTGAACTGAGATCAAACGGAAGTCAGAGAAAGCAACAGCAGGAAGAGTGTGGAAGCAGACGGAGGCGTGTGGACGGGAGCGAGTGTGGAAGCGCTCACCTTAACGTCGGCCTTTTTGTTGAGCAGAGTCTTGGCTGCTGTAATCACAAACACAAGAGACACCAGTCAGCCGGCTACAGACGGCGGAGGCGAGACGTCGTGGGAGAGTCTGGAAACCACACTGTACACAGAACAGCTTCACACGCGTGAGTGGCGGTCAAGCCTGGAGCGGCTCCAAAATCTTTTTTCATTGAATAACTCAACATTGAAAAAACATTATGACCACCACCACCGTCATGTAGCGCACCTGTACATCGGGTGATACTAAGACACGTGACCTAATGAGAGGGAGGCACGGCCGAGCGAAAGGTCTGAGCGCATCGCATCAGCAGCCATCTTGGATGGAACTATTTCTGGCATCTGCTTCCCCCAACACTAAAGTCCAAAGGAGCTCAGGATTCCCCTTCACACAGATGCTCCTACCACACTCAGTCCCACACGAGTTCAATTTCAATACTTTGGTCATTGTCTCCCACTTTTTTGACGGTTGTTGAAACAGTGAATAGAATTTTAATATATAATATGCTAAAATATCTTTTATTCTGTCCCTTCAAAATAATTGGTTATGTCATCAAAAGCCTATTATTTATACTTTATTTTTCTTCATTTTCATTGTCCCCCCTTTGTTCCATTTGTTCATTTTTCCCCAGTTACATTAAATACATTTGTTGAACTTAAATTATATATATTATAAACTTATAAAAATAAGCATTTACTAATTAGCAAGGACAGTATTATAAGTAAGTATTTATATAAACCTTTTATTTTATTTTTTTTAAACCATATCAATCCTGTAATTCTCAATGATTATTTAAATATTATACTTAGTAATTTTACATTCCACTACCATCCAAATTAATTATTTAAAATGTATGTATTTTAATCAAAACAATTCAGGATTTAAAAAACATATTTTGCTGCTCACTTTCTATGTATATTTCTATCACACAAAACATATTTTCTTCATCTCAGGCCCATGTTTCTTGTATTCCTCAACAGCAGTTTCAGTCATTCAGTCATTCCAACAGTCCATTTCTTGTGGTTGAAATGTTTGTGGAGGCACTCGCTTGGCCCCACTGTGACTCAGCTGAAGAAAGAAACAGGTCATATCAGAGTCGCTCGAGTCTCGGGTCAATTACGACTCCAAAATGAAGGAGAGAGAAGAGAGAGATGAAAGTGAGTTCCACACGATCGGAGATGTCCCGCTGAAGTGGGCGGGACCTGTGAGGGAGTCAGAGCATGTTAACCAGAAGCCTGACGCTCCTTACCTTGTCAAAAATGACACATGAAGCAAGAAGAGAGAGGAGGAAGAGGTTAAAAACAAAACAAAAGTACCGTCAGGAGTCAAACACAGCAAGATGCACCGCTGTCAGAGCGCAGGCAGGATGGGCGTGATTCCCGAGAAGGGGTCGAGTCAGGTCTCAGCACGAAACCAGTCAGAGTTCAGAGGAGACATCACGTCATAAATGTTTCAGAGGACGACTAGACAGCGGAATCACAAACAAGAACCACCGAACCTGCGACGCGTTGATGACGTTTGTCTCCATGATCCACGTGAAACAGGAATCTAGCAGGCTAAAGTTTCATATCTGAGTAACGAAACTTAACTTTTGACACATACATCGGTCCAATTTTTGATTTATTATGTTATTTATGATACTATAATTTTTACGTGTCTTGCGTGCCACTGACACAATCTTAAGCTAGTGCAACTTCGCGTTGAAATTTTTGGGCCCATTGTTCACCACAAAATATCACTGGCTTCTTGTTGAACCCCATTTTTTCCACAAGAAAGTTGTGATGATTATCAATTTATGCAGCCTCATCCCCTCGACCGTTCCGACACCAGCAGCCTCGCTCCGGACGGTCCTGACTAGCGGGTTCTGACGGCCGGAACCAGCCCATCCTCGCCCGGTCTGCAGAGTTCACCATGCAGCTCAGTCCTGCGTGTTGCAGCGCATGCACCAGTCCAGTGCTCCATGCAGCATTCACCCACAGCTCCTTCCAGAGACAGGCCTCAGACAGGAATCCAGGGAGAGAGGAGTCAGAGTGAGACATGAGCGTAATGGGAGGGAGGTGGGATGGTGGAGCTGCTGGAGATCCAGAGAGTCGCCAACGTGACAGGGTGACATGGGGAGGGTGAGGGGGGGAGACAGGGCGACGTCACTCCACAGGGGCCAAGCCGTGCTCCAGGGCTGCGCTCGGGAATGAGAGGATGGCTGGATGGAGATGAGGGAGCGGCGGCCGCTGCTTAGGACCGACCGATCCAGGCGCTGAGAGGAAGTGACAGATGTGCTGATGTGGAAAACCAGAGCAGGAGCCGAGCTTCCATCCAACCACAGCCCTGCGTCAGAGATGTGACCCCCGCTGGGTTACCGGGTCCCGCCCCTATAACCCGGGAACTCCCAGAGTTCATTACTCAGAGTTAATTGAAGTGGAACCTTCAATCTTTCCTGACCTGAGAGAGCCGTCAGGATTCAACTGCTTCAACAGGAATTTGGATTTTGGTGAGAAAAAAATGAAGATTTCAGGAATTTCGTAAACGCTGGACAGCTAGCACAAATCTGTTTAATTCTCAGGCCGTCTAAGAAACAAAGCCCTTAGAGCTAAAACATGGAGGACTACTTGCTGGGTACTGAACACAAGCTCCAGCCCAGCTAGCACGAGGTTGAAGCAGGCCAGAGCGCTCTCTCTGTCTTTCAAAAAAGATAAAAAATAATGACTAAATCGGTAATTATGGTAAAAGACTTGGACTTAAAAAATTGAAATTGTAAAGTAGAAATTAAAGTAGTAGAAAAACACAGCACTAAAAGAAACTGGTAAGACAAAAAGAAATCTATCTGTATAAAAAAATCTATATGAGAAATTCTACAAAGTGTGTGATGAAAAAAAAAAACTCCTGAAATATATCTTCATTCTCCTTTGCAAGCCAACAATAAAAAAGAATATGAATAGAAAAAAACACAAATTATGACTTTCACAAATGAAAAAAAGTCAGATTTTTGTAAAGTCACAAAAAATCATGACATAAAACCTAATGAAAATAGACACAAAGAAAAGAGTCTTAGTAAATAAATTTATAAAAAAAATTAACTCATTAATAAATTAAATAAATGATTAAAAACACAAAAAGTGTAGAAAAAACAGAGAAATAAAATAAACTTTAGTAAGACAGAAAACCGGGGGTAAAGAAAAGACAAACTTTACAATATAAACAGAAAGTAGAGAAGATTAAAAAAAATGCAAAAATTGTCTTAACTAACATAAAAAACATAAACATAAAAAAATGATTTAAAAAGAATCAAAAGAACCTCATCTACCCCAGAAATCATCTCTGTTTAATAGCTATTAGAAGTTAAGCTGGGTCTTTCCGCAATAAATCCCTAACCAAGTGGCATTTCTGGGCTCAAAAGAACCGGGCTCAGACAAAAGTCTGGGTTTATGAATGAGCCAGATGAAGCAGCTCTCATAAGCCTGGCGATAACGACATTGATCGTCTTGATAAACGTGATCAGTGCGGCGTGTAAACAGTCTCGTGTTGGAGGGGAACAGCACTGACTGGGACGGAAACAAAGCTCCTGCTGCTGATAACAGTGAGATGTGGCGCCGTGATAAAGCCATTTTGCTCTGAGCTCCCATGCTGAGGAGAGAGGGGGGAAGGAGGGGAGGAGGGGGTCACGGGGTCGCCACCGTGCTACCTTGTTCCACCAGCCCCGCCGTGGTACCGGCGGCCGCAGCCACTGCCGCCGCCGCCGCGGTGACGGAGGCGGGCGCGGTGGTCTGCCTGCTGCCCACTGATCCAGATGGAGAGAGAGTGATGGAGGAGAGAAGAGAGTGACGGTGAAGAGATGACAGCAGGAGCAGCAGGGGTGAAGCGTGGCCGATAGAGGAGGAGCTCTTAGTTACACCGGGAACCATCAGACGGACGTCTGATACAGCCGTAAAACATTATGACCACAGACAGCTGCACACTGGATGAGGAAGCCATGAAATCAGCTGTGAAGTTAAAACGTCGAAACCTTTGAAACGTCATTCATGTCACGTCAACAATCCGAGTCGGATCAGAGACTCCAGCCTCCACGGAGAGAGCCGTGTCTGCGAGAGCCAGCACACGCTATAGGCTACATTTGAGGATCACACCATTTATCTTATGAACTTCAGAGCGGGATCTGGAGCAGCTGATCCTCATCCCAGCTGACTCACACTTGTGTTCGAGTCGCGACCAAGGAGGACTGAAGACAAAAAACTAACCTCTAGAAATGGAAGAAGTAAAGATGCTACAGGACAACGCTAAACCAACGTTAAACACATTCCACATCAGGAGCCCAAAACAAAATTAGATTCATGGAAGGGTCTCCCAGTCTCTCCCCTTTAACAGGGAATAATGGGGGGCTCTGAACACTGCGGACCCCTCTGCCTTCAGAGCTGTGTGCCATTTAGTTCAGTGCTCACTTGGGCAGCTGGGGGCGGCATGTTGAACAGCAGTGGCTAACCCTTAAACAAACATGAAGTGTTTCCATTGTTGGATGAAAACCATCCTCCATCAAATGCTGACACGGCTGAAAACCACAGCATCATGTCATGTAATTTGGCCCCCTGAGCCTTGAGTTTAAACGATGTTAAGTGGCCAACGTTGACAATTTTTTTTTAGGTTTGTTGAGTGACAGTGTTTCAGCTGAGCGACAGTTGGTGAGGAAGCGGGTTCAGAGGCGACAGAAGGAGAGTCTGCATCATGTAGAACATAAACATCTGCCACACTGAGACGAGCCGTGCCGAAAACAGGCCGACTGATGCAGATGGATGTGCACGAGACGAAGAGCAGCAGCTTCATGAAAACAGCCTCTCGTGACGGACAGAAGCTGGGCCTGTGAACTGGGCTGTGGCACTGGGGGCGGCAGGGAAGCCACGCCTCCACCAGAGGCCAACTTTAGAGCCGCAGTTCATTAGATTCAGGCTTCAATCCCAACGGTTATCAAGAGCTAAACATATTCTTTAAAGAGATGGGTAAAAAGTTCATTTCACTGTATACTTTTTAGAAATGTTTAGACATGAATAATGTTTAATAGTTAACAATAATTTTAAATTTAATCTCAAATATTCTCTTGAAACTGCTGAAATACTGGGAATTAAATAGAATGTAAATTAAATTAGTATTTATAATTAAATCAAAATCAAAGCTGCAAATAAAGAAGGAAAAGCTGCACTTTTATCCAAAAAATAAAGGCAGTCTAATCTAATCTAAATAAAAGAGTGACCTCTGTGCGACCTTCATTGTGACGACAAACCCAATTTCCAATTCTAAATACTGCGACAGGTTTAAAACCATTTCAGTTCAGATGACTCATTTTAATCTCAGACCCTTGGAGATCAGCTGTGACTCCACAGGACGCTGACATGCAGACGCCACGACATTTAAAAATGTCGCAGGGAACAGGACAAAGACGGACACACCAGAAAGACATGGGACTCACCAGAGAAGTTTCGCGAGACCAGCATGGTGGTGAGGATCGCCCCCTGGGAGGAAGCAGCACAGTCAACACAGGACTATGTCACATTATAATCCATCCAAAACAGTGATCATATTTCCATCACTGAGGGTCCGCTACTCACGACAACTGTGCTGCTCATTAGCATTAGCATGCTAGTGGTTACGCTCTCATCTGACCTGGAGTAGCTTGGTTAAATAAAGCCCGGGCCTCTCTACACTGCAGCTGCCCCCTCGACAGGATATGCCACTGTCAGGCTTATCAGTTTTCAGAACACTGATGTAGGTTTTCTATCACCAAGCTTGTGCTTTATCTTGTCCTGTTTAGCAGCATGTTGTGAATGCACCAACCTTGAGTTTTCTTCTGGCGTTGAACTTCTTCAGACACTCCACCGTCTCCTGTCTGTGCATCATGGACGCCACCGTGGAGCGTTGCTGTCGACAAACGGTCACGTCGTCAGTCTGAGCCACCAAACCAGGTGTAGAACTTGAGTTCTGTGTCGGGACTTACGCAGACCCACGGGTGCTTCAGGGCCTCCTGGGCCGTGATCCTCTTTGCGGGGTTGATGGTCAGCATCTGGTTGATGAGGTTTTTGGCCTCTGGGGTGACGGTGTCCCACTCTGGAGACGGGAACTGTAGCACAAGACCATGATGAGTAGACTGCTTCATGAACTCTGTTCAAAGTCTGCGCCCCCTCACGGGGAAGACGTTTCGTGTGTGTGTGCAGCAGAGAGGGCCGCTGGCATGCCAGCTCCACCGCTGCATGGTTTTGATGTAGCTATGTTTTAGAGGAACATCTGAGATCTGTGAACGACACCTGAGTTGAACACTCAAACACTTCTGGACTCCAGAACTCGGCTCGTCCCCAGTGTCACGGGGAAGCTGGCTTCCATTATTTAACTGTGGAGGTGAATATTTCAGCAGATCTGCTTTTTTTCATCTGAGCCTGAGTAGAACATAAGAACCAAACTCTGAGTAGCATGTTTCATGTGTCCTGCACTTGTCTTTAAACAAGAATCCTGTTTACATTAAAATTAAAATACAAAAATAATATTTTTTCATTGAATTTTAAAAGGCTTTTAAAAGAAACCAACTTTGTCCCAGGTTTTAGCTTGAAGCAAAAAATGTTCCCACATATTCCAAATGAAAACAACAATATCCACAAAAATATATCACATATAATTTGATTGATTATTTAAAAAAATACAGACGATAAAGGTATTATTTTGTGGGAAGGATCATGCACA
This sequence comes from Synchiropus splendidus, assembly GCF_027744825.2. Taxonomy (NCBI): domain Eukaryota; kingdom Metazoa; phylum Chordata; class Actinopteri; order Syngnathiformes; family Callionymidae; genus Synchiropus; species Synchiropus splendidus. The sequence continues at coordinate 17,311,888 of NC_071340.1, forward strand.
TTTTAGTGGTAATTCACATTATTAGTATTTCTTTATTATTCTTATGATCAACAGGGAACATAAAAAAATGACAGAATTAAATTAATAATATGCAAAATAAATTTTAAATTCAAATTTAAATTCATTAATCTGTTAATTAACGATCTAATTAATATTACGACTATCTTAATTAATATATGGATGGAATGGTGAATCAAGTATCTGAATTAGATTTTACAAAATTGTATTTAAATTTACATAAATTTTACGACTTTAAAAAACAATAAATAAATCCAGACGTTAAACCTGAACTGAAGAGGAGACCAAATTCTTCAAGGTCAGTTTCATGCTCAGGAGGCCCCCTGGTGGCAGCCAGGAGGCCGCAGGTGGCCCCCAGATCGACCCTTGCCCGGCCCAGCTCTGATTGCAGGCTCAGCTGAGGTGAGAGAAACTTGCAAGTCGCTGAAGAGGAGACCGATGTCCGTCAAGACTTCCCCTCCTCCCCCCCACCACCATCACCCCCTCTCACTCTCCATTTGGCTGGGAGATGTAAACGATCAGAGGGAGCGCTCGCTCACTTGCACCCCTTGAAATATGAATGAGGTGAGTTGCGTTACATAAGAGCCGCAGAAACAGGGACAGTGGGGGGTGGAGGAGGAGCAGAAGGAGAAGGGGGAAGACAACTCACGTCGTAAGCTCCCGCTTTGATTTGCTGGTACAGCTTGTGCTGGTCCTCGTCCCAGAAAGGGGGGTACCCCACCAGCAGGATGTAGAGGATCACGCCTGAGACACACGTCAGACACGCTTCAGATCCCGGACTCCTCTGCCTCAGACTGGCAGCCGGCAGACTCACCGCAGGCCCAGATGTCCACAGGCTTGCCGTACGCCTCCTTCCTCAGGACCTCAGGGGACAGGTACCCCGGTGTGCCCGCAAACCCTGCAGACCAAGAGAGCTTTGACTGACAGTCTCCACTCGTGACGTTAAATATCACTTTTAAAAATGGAGCGCTGCGCAAAAGGGGTGACAGCATAAAGAAAACCCAAGCTGTTGAATATCTGGGGATAAAATCAACAATAACAAAACATAACGGGAAAACTCCATTCACACATGACACCAGTCAGTACAGTACTGTTCATATGAAAAGTTAGAGCAATGGTCATAAAAATGAGAAAAACAAACAGCAACAAACAAAACAAAGAGTTTAAAGAGAAAAATAATACTTTTAGAGGTTATTTTTTTATGTTTTAAATGCAAAAAATGAGCAGTAGCAACTGCTGAAAGAAAATTCTTGAACCCGACAGGAAATAAAAAGGATCATAAATGAAGTTAAAAAGACAGTTGAAGATGAAAATAAATGAGGACAGGAAAGCTCAGGAGCAAAACATAGATGATGAATGAGAAAACTCAACTGAGAAAACAAATTGGTGGGGAAAAAACGAGTTTCCGATTAAGACCAAAAAAACACACTTCAAGGTGTAAAATTTAGGAAATGGTGTCGGGAGTCAACTGTCTTGAATAATAAACTAATAAATAAGTAATTTTTAGTTATTAACTTTTAGTTAAGTCTAAAAATGAAACAGGATTGTAAGGAACACCCAGAAAGTTTAAAAAACTGGCCGGCAGAACAGCAAAATTTCAACAGTAAAGACCATGACACGAAAAAGTGTCAAAAGATAAAAAATAATTAAATAAATGAAAGAAATGAGAAATGAATCCAAATATCTTCAACAGAATGAACAGAAACCAGTGAAAACTGTCCCAGCGTTGCAACTCAACTGAGGCTGAAACAAGGTTGTTTGAGGGACACGGAGACCCAGTTGCAGCAGACACCTACCGAACCAGGCCTGCTGGTCGCCCTGCACCTCGATGGCCAGGCCGAAGTCCGCCAGCTTCACCGCTGCATTCTTACACTTGCTGGCCAGGAGCAGGTTCTCCGGCTGGAGAGCAGAGGAGAGCAGAGGTTACCACACACACACACACACACAGTCTCCCGGTCTCCAGTGTCCAGCTTCCTCTGAGTGGCCCAGAAAAGCAGCAGCTCATTATTCTCCATCAGTAGAGTCCAATAAGGAGCTGCTATCCCCACCAGAGCTGCTCAGTGCGGCTCTTAAAAGAAGCCGGTCGACATGAGTTGAGTGAGCTCCCAACCTGCCGCACTTTCATATAGCTACAAGGAGAGCGACCAACGACAGACCCACCTCATTCATTCACCACATCAGCCTGCCAGCACATCAGTCCAGAAACACACACTGAGTTGCAGTTTCTGGTCCAAGCAGCTACCTGCTGCCTCACAACAAGAAGGGAGTGGCTTCTCTTCAACTGAACCTGGGTCTTGTCTCAGCAGCGTTTGAGCCCTTATGCACTCTGGTTTCCTCCCACCGTGCAGAAACACACTTCACTGATGCCTTAGGGGTCTGGAACCTTTTCAATTGATAGAGCCAAAAACCCAAGTACTTTAAAATGTCATTCTATAACGGCCATATATACTTTAATATATACTTTCATATTGTCTGACAGAAAAGGAGGACCAACAACAATTCATTTTGCAGTGAAGTTACATCAAAGTTAGTGTAACACACTCCTTCTGCACCAGATCGATAGCGCCATCTAACGTTGACGTAAAAAGAGTTCAGAACTTCCCGGATTATGGTACGACTCATCAATCCAAGTAGGCCATCAACCACACAAAGAGTGGCATAGTCCCATCACACCTCAACTTAACAGTTCCCATGATCCCTTGCAGTCAAGTTAACCAATCACTACAACATGGCTCCGCCACCACAGCTGCTGAGCTGAGTTAAGGAAAACAGTGTTTTGAGAATTTTAATATAAATAAAGCACCTGTTGAATCTATTGTTGAGAGTGATAGCACCTCACATGCTAGTCTGATACTAGAGCAGCTAAACTGGAAGATTAAATAAACAAATCAAAATTACATATAGAATTTATGACTTCCTTTGTGAGTCACCAGCATGAAATCTCTCATCTCAAAATACTTAAAAAATGCAAAATCTGGATGGAAAGACTTCATTGGATCATTGGTGTATTGTACTGAAGAATTAGCATGGCAGGACATCCATAAAAAAAAAATAGGCAGCTTCCAGGGTTCACTTTCGCTCTGTTTTGTATCCTCACATTTTCCCGGTGAACTGAAGGTCCGGGGTCTGATACAGGGCCACTTCACTAGTCCAGGAGACGACAGTCACCTCAACTGCTCACCTGGATGACTGAGCTCCTTCCTAAGAGAGAGCCTGGACATTCCTCGTACCATTCCTTGTACCCTCTCTGGAGAGAGGAGGGTGTTTTTGACTGAGATAGCCTCGAACACCGCTCCTTCACCGCTCGGCAGATTTGGGGAACCCTATTTATCTCCACCCAAATAAACCCCTGCAATCCCTGCGGCGCATCTTCAAGAGATTTACATTCCGACGCTTTCATTCGCCGCCTGGCTGCTGCAGCGTCTTCTGATCTTCTCTAATTTGTTTGGCAGGAAAGCGCTGCTATGTATTGAGAGTGTGTTCAGAACACTGGTTGTGTTCGTAAAGACTAGAGTGAGGGGGGCGGGGGAAGCGCGTGGGGTTCATCCCGAGTGATCATTCGTGGTGTCACGATTTTTGGCCTCGTCGATGCTGGGGTTTGTCAGCACGGAGAGATCTCAGGCGAGTGACTCGGCAAGTGACTGTAACCGCTGTTAATGAAACAAATGAGTGGTTTTTGTACAAGCACACAGCTTCACCAATCGATCGAGGACTGGACCCCTGAGTTAAGTGGACCACACTGTACTTTCATTTCCCGGAATTCACCTGGACATAGCCGTGTATTTTTCCAATATTTACTTGAGATGGAATACGTTTCTAAATATGCGTGATTTTAGCAAGATACTTTCAACGAGTCAAAAAAAATAATTTTATTCATCTTCAATGAAACCTTATTTGAATTTTTCTTCTTTTAAATTTTATAAAGAAAAAAGCTGTTCAAAAGCTACAAACAGTCGGTTTTAAAACGTCCGACACCTCCATGAAAGAGTAGATCCAGTATCACAGCTCAGACTCTGATGGTGTGGAAAACAACTCTCATTTCTCCATCTTCATCTGATGAGAGTGGTTGCTGATGTCCAAGTTGTCTTCCGTGAGACGGCGCCCCTCTACAATGCCCTGCCACCACCACCCGTCAGCTGCATCTGAAGCTACTCTCACTCAGACTTTCAAAGGTATTTCAGAACAGAGAGATGTGCTGATGACTCACAACTGGTCGGATCACAGCGCCGTTCGCGAGCAGGTGTGCGGTGGGAGTTTCTCCCATCTGTCGGGAGTCACTGAGGCAACCCTGCCTGAACTCCTCCGGAGAGATACACCGCTTATTTTGGGAGATTGAAATGATGTGCTAACTGTACTTAGTTGATGCTCAGCGACATCCGAGTCATCATGAATGACGTCCCACGTCAAACTCAAGCTTTCCATAACTACACAGATTAAATTTCCAGCATATTTGACCCTCGTACATCGAGTTTGACACTGGTGGTCTACACTCTCACCCAGAGGTCACGCTTCACAGATGATATTTCCCTTTCCCCTTAAATACTTATTTTAGAAGCTCTTGAGCAACAACAACTGTGCTGCCTTGTTTTCTGGCCAAGTTAAACCAGGTTAAAAATCTGAGCAACTCAGGTCTGGATATGTTCTGAACCATGCACATGGACTCAGTTGGTCTCTTACGCTGCCTCTTCTTTTGTAGCAATAAACTTTAAGCACATTTGCATTCATGAAAGTGACTCCTCACCCACGGGTCTGTCGGCATCATCGCACAAGTCGTGCTCCGCTGACCCAAACCTCACAACAAAGAGAATGTTTGATTGGCCAGCGACAGTGGGCCGTCTGACCCCACTCATCAACCTCACTGAAGTCCAGCTGCGACTTTGCCAAAACCCGATCCCAGTTTAGCGGATCTTCTCAGCCGTCTCACCGTGACCTATTGCATGAAATGCTCAGGGATGCTTGGGTGTGAAACCAGAGAGGCGTGGCAGCTAAATAAAGACACGGCCACAACAGTTCAGATCAACACAACAAGTGTTGGCTGCGAGCTGACAAAGAACATGCAAACACGGAGCCGTGCTACATCCACTCGTGCACATGCGGAACACGTCGACAGACGAGCATCAACCAGTCAGGAGGAGAAAAGAACATTATAGACACCAAACCTCTTCAAACAACATTCCCACACCTCAATACTGTGAGATTCCTTGTAGAGTTTTTGTCCTGATTTCGCAGATTCTCTCAAAAAGTTTTCGACTCCTCAAGTTTTCCTCAAACAAACCACTGAAGCCGCTCTCTCGTCGCCTGACAGAAAACAAACCTTACGAGACGAGCAGTCAGACTCAACTCACTGGTCACAGTGGAGGAAGTGTCCTCCGGTCACAGCCACTGGAGAGGTCCGGAAATCAACGCTCAATGACACAGACAAGTCAATGAAGCAGAGGTCAGATGGAAGAGCCCTCCTGGTTAGTGCATCGACCCAAATGGTCCCGGGTGCTGGTGAGTGCGTGTCGATATGAAGCAGCTCTATGTGTTGCGAATGTTAACGTCAATGCAACAACTGGAACCTCAAGAGAAACGGAACCTTGGCTGCGATGCAAGTCAGTTTGCAAGAAGAAATTGCAAATCAGTGAGTCCTCGAGAAGAGAGCTGCAGTGTGAGCTTCACACAGAGGCTTATGCTGCAGCACCCGAGTTAAAATACATTCTGGACAGATACTCAGCATCCATGTTACTCTGTCCTGACGTGATTCAGAGATTTTCCTTTTCTGTTCAATATCTCTGCTTGCAGGAAAACTATCTGCAAATATAGAGCACCATAATCCGACAGTGCACTTTAAATCCAGACCACTCCAGGCCTGGAGTTTGGCACGGGTCTGTCCATCAGGAAGGGATTCTGTATTCGCTAATGAGCATGTCTCTGGATACTATTCCGCGACCCCTTTAACCAGGGGTCACCAAACTGTGATGGAAAGGGCCACTTCCTTTGAGTCACTTTGCAGAGAGTGTTTTGGCTTTGTGGAGTCCCACAGATCTGAGGGGGTCAGTGAAGCCGCTGACTCAGCAGGAAGCAGTTTGGTTTCATGGCTGCTGAAGATCAGAGCCAACCTTTTCACTCTGACCAGCAGGAGCTTTGGATACCAGGGCCAAGTCTGGCTCTGGCTTATTGGGCACGGTCCAGGTTTGGTGACACTCTACTGGACCAGAAACAGGCCCGTGAAGTGTGACAGGAGAGATCTTTGTGACTCGGCAGGAGGCGGATTGGATTTGAGGAATCTTGACGTCTCAAAGATCAAGCTCGGACAGAATCCTCTACTCTTCAATCCCCTTCATAAATACATAATACCATCGGCAGGATCCAGCCGTCAGTGTCAAACATGTGACGACCACACCACATCATGGGACGCACGGCTACACAAACAACAAACACACTGCCTTCGGACACTGACAAACACAGTGACGGAGAGCAAACTGACAGCCATCACTCACCTTCAGGTCCCGGTGCACCACGCCCATTTGATGGCAGTGAAGCACCGCCTCCAGGATCTGCTGGATGCAATGACTGCATGCAAACACCAGGGGGCGCATGTTAGTTTGAGCAGTGCTACAGTCTCATGCAAAAAGAGGCAGCGGGGGGCGCGGAGGGGCGAGTGGAGAGGGTTGGGTAGGGAGATGTCAGGGAGAAGCAGGAGAGAGTGAAACCAAGTTCTGAGGTGTTTACCTTTTCGTCATATTTCAAACTCAAACATGAGACAAACGATCAACTGGAAGGTCGAGGATGAGGTTGGGGGATGTGGCAGCCATGGGGACGAGGGATGGCGGCAATGACAGTGAAAGAGAAAGGAATCCGACCAGGGAAACTCTAGAGCCAGTCTGCAGAGAAATACTAAAGGCCAGGTCGTCCTCTCATGTCGGTAACTTCCTTCCATTTCCTGTTTCTCTCGCCCGAGAATTGTGTCCTTGTAGACACCGGCATTACACTCCTTGTCTGCCTGCACTCATGACCCCTGTCCTCTGGTTCTGAACCCCATAACCTCCAATAACCCACTGGACACCTTTCCTCTGCGTTGGACTGATATTACGGTGCCGTTGATCCTTTAGCTTCTGACCTGAACTTTCTGTTTCTCTGGACCTTTGGCAACAAGTTACAATACTGGGTCATAATGTTTGTGAACAGGAGTTCAGGTTAGGAGACTGAAAGCTTGTTTTACTGAGCGTCTAATCGAAGGAAACAAGGCGGCTGTCGTCCTCTGTGTTTCTCTATTAACTAACGGCCATCTGGTGTGAATCTGTGTTTAACAATAGGAACCCACACAATGAGACACCGCCCCTGCAGCCATTGATTTGGAGTATGAGTCACAACAGCTGTGTGGTTATCGATTGTTGCTGAGATAACACATCGGTCCGACATGCTTATGTCCCCGTGCTCTTTATCTTGCTGTTCGGCGACCAGTTGAGTTACGACAGAACCCAGCGTGGGCGTCGCTTCAGGGTGTTTATCTATATCAGCGAATTCAAGGCCGAGAAATCCTTTGAAAGAAGAAGCGTCAGGAAGTGAGGAGCTACTTTGCTTCTGATTTATAGGTGGTGAAAGGTCGACTGCTGATGAAACGAGGGTTTTTTTTACAATAAACATTTTCTAAAGTAAGACGATAACAGGCCGTTGAATGGTCCCACACAATACCACATCCTTTCTAAGGTCGGTTTGGACCAATAGGAGCCTCTCTCCAGAAACCTCCTCTAGCTGACATCATCCCTCTGGAGTGTCCAGAGGCTTCCTCACAGTGGAACACCTCACTAGTCCATGAGACGTCCTGACAAAAACTGTTGGGGAGCAGAGGTTCTCGTCCGGGTCTAGACAGCGAAGACTCTCATTCTATCACTTGCAACAAAGCAGGTGGCCACAGGTGCGAGGAGAAACACTCAAATTTAGTGGAGTGGATCTGGAATCTGAATTAGTGAAGTAGGTCGTGTATCACCGAGAGACTGAACACTTCCTGTCATAACTCACGGAGAATACTGCTGTGAGATGGCGGCCATGTTTTTTCCAACGTATTTTTATCACGCTAAATAATCAGACTGCAGTTTTAGGGGTTAAAAGCCCACAAATAATTGAATATTCACTGGAAGCAGAATGGACATTGTTTGTCATCACTACGTTTTATGCCGTTCAGAGCAGCGGAACCAAGGAAGGATTTCATTTGGGACTGCTGGGCCTGACCTGGCAACAAACACCAGCACTCTTGCTCACATCGAGGCAAAATCTGTCATGAACCAAGTGGTTTCATGGAGGCGAAGATGACGGGGCTCGCTTCAGCGTCAGGGAAGTGCCATGGTTGACTGACTCACGCAGGTGGAGGAACTTAATTGAGTCTAATACTCCACATCCTGCAGATTTCTAGCACCTTTCAGAAGCCTCGTCACACGTGTCACCATGAAACACCTGCGTGTAATTACTGGAGATTAAGAGCGCAGGGTTGCCAAGCCAGAGAGAGAGGGAGCTGGAGCTCACCCACCTGGGTCTGGCACTGAGGAGGCCTGTGGAAACTTCACCAGCCATTAGTTTTAATGCAACTTAAGAGAGCGGGTGATTCACAACCGAATAATTTCATTCTGATCCCGCTGCACCAGCCACTTTTGTTCTGAGACTCTCTTTCAGCAGCCAACTCTTGCGTTTATCATCCTGCTCTGATTTATATTATGACCACTTTGTGGTGTCAAGGTGCTTCTGAACCACCCTGATTTGGAGGAACTTGAAAACCAGCTAATGGTTCTCAGATATCAACATCATACTGACTAAAATGTTAAATGGACGCAGTTGTTCTGATCTGATCTGCTCAAGAGCTTTTTCCAGAGCTCTTTCCGCTCTCTTTCCATTCTGAAGTCGGTCCTGAACATGCAGTTGGCCTCCACGAGGGCGTGTGCCCGTCCTCCCCGACTTGGGCAGCTGCTGGGCTTGGTAATGACCTCAGGAGTGAGAATTCTCTACATGTGTCTCCGAGTCTTTGTGATGACAGAGGGGCTTCTCGTGCTGTCAGCTGGGAATATTACTTTTCCTGCTTAATGGTCAGGTTTATTGACATCAGAACCATGTGGTTCTGATGTCAGGCTACCTAAATGTAAAAGATGACCTATGGGTCAGGCGGCTACGATGAGTCAGTAACCTGAAGTGTCACAGACTGGCACCAGTTCGGTGGGATTAGAAAGTCACACCTCAGCGTGGAAGGTATCACAACTAGACCTCTTATTCTCTAATCATTTTTGATCCTCCACCTCTCCTCTTCATGTGCTCCTCCATCATGAATCTAATGGGTCACCCTCTACTCTCAGTCCAACACTATCTCTCCTCCCCTCTCCAAACCACCTGCCCCCCTAACTTTGTCTCCAAACTTTTCCACGTGAGCAGTTCCCAATGATAACCTCAGTATCTTCATCTTTGATTCTCTTAACTCTGACTCCTGAATCCATATTCATCATGGCAGTGACCACTAAAGGCTCATTTATGCTCCCTTTCCGTAAATGTTAGCATTACTGATCACAGGCAGTGGAGGGTAAGGCTGTTCAATATATCGCCAATGGAGGATGAAAAATTGTTGTCCATTGTTCTGTCTTCTTCGTGTCTCATTAGAGCTACGTATCGGGTAATAACAGCAACACTGCCCCTCATGGATTCTGGTGGTACTGCTCTGCTTGGTGCGTATCTACTGTATAAGCTTTGTGGCAGCGTGCAGAAATAAGGAGGAAATGAACACGAAGCACTGACAGAAGGCTCCGTCCGTATCCAGATCCATATGTGACGCTGAACATTAATGTGCCTTACAGCTGCTTCCCTGTCATCACAATCATCTCCACTTTACCAGCACTGTCCCGACATCTTCCTTCTTCCTCCATCTCGTTCTGACTTGGACTCCACCTTTCTCCAGCTCAAACTTCCACCTGTCCACCTTGTCCTTCCTACATTATGAGCTATAATAGCTATATATATAATATTTTCAAAAACACAATGAACAGCCAATAAATAAACAAACTTTGCCACCTAGACTCACTTTCACTTTCCACATCCTACTCTGCTCACGTCCAGCGAGTAATGCACCTGAAATCAGAGGCAGAAGCTTCTCACTTCTTGAAGTACGAAATAAGCGACACACGTTTGTGCATCAGTGATGTAGACAGAGATGAACTGAAGACGTCTCAATGAGCATCATGTGGAATGAGCTTGTCTTGTGTGATCGATAAAGGCCGGGAGAGAGCGAGGAGAAGGTGGGAGGGAGAAACCATTACACTCACAATAAATATTACTGTGGGATTTCCAACGGCCCAGTGGGAGATGTGTGCGAAGGTTTAGGCACGAGCAAACACAATATATTTATCGCAGGAGAGTGAAGAATTCATAATGGACCTGGCTGTCTGTCAGCGCAACCGAAGATTTTATGATACCACTGTTGGTAAAAATGACAGGAGAGAGGACAAGTGGGAGGACAGATGGAGAAGGGTTCGCTCTGTGAGGCAAAAACACAAGAAATAAAGAGCACAACAGCATATCAAGAGACGAGGCAGACGGCAGACATCAGACCAGCAAACAGACCGGACGAACAGGAGATCGGGGATGAGGGGGCAGGGGAGGCAGGCGGGACTTTGGGGATGCAGATGCTCCTCTACATATACTGACCTTCAGGTCCCTGTGCACTATGTCATGTTGGTGAATGTGATGGACACTGTCTAGAATCTGATGGATACAGTGACTGTGAAGACAAAACAGAGAGAAGGGGGTGGTGGGGTTGAAAAGAGGAATGGAGATGCATGGTGTTGGGTGGTGGAGGGTTTCAGAGCTGCCAGTCTCAGAATAAGGAAAACTAGTCTTGGATCAACTGTTTACGACGCAGGAACACCATCAAGATGCTGCTCATGAACAATTTGCTGGGCCTCCAGGGTTGTGTGCTGAGTTAACGTATTTGGGTCGCAGAGATAACAGGAATGAGCACTGTTGTTGATGACAGTACACCTCTTGGGTCGGTGCGAGTGAATGAAAAAAATTTGGGGGCTGGTATGGAACTACAGCTTATAAAGTGATGGCATAGGTTCCAAAACTCTGCTGGGGTTTGTGCAGACTTGCGTTGTGACTGACTGCACCCACTGAGTGAGGAGAATGACCTCTGGGCGAGCGGAAACTTTGTTGAGGTCACAGAGGTCCGACAGGCGTCTAAGGGATTCGGTGACATAGGTAGTGACTTGAATCGGACAGGAAGGGCACATGGGTCTGACTTCTGTCGAGCCCTGGACAGCGACGTGTGAGGACAGGTCACTTCTGCACCCGTTCTACCACACTCACTTGAGTTAGAAGTGCTTGGCTACTGCTAAATATGAGACCTAAACTGGAGACTGGCGCTAACGTTGAGCTAACGGTTGACAGCTCTGGACAGAGAAGGTGAACATGCCACAGAAGTCCACAGTGGGAGCAGAGAAGTGACAGTGATGCGAGGAGACAGGAACCGATGCAGTAGGAGGTGCTGATGCTGGGGGAGACAAAAACTTGTCTTTTTTAAACACAACGAGACAAGAACAGTCGCAGCAGAACCAGAGAAAAACACCACTGACAGAGAGAAGAGAGGAGGAGGGGAGAGAGCCGGCTGAAGGAAACACAGGATATAAATGGAGCAGTGAAGATGAACATGGCATCAGTTAAAAGCAGGATTACACCTCTGCATGTTCATGAATATGAATGCATGTCTCTTGTATGTTCATGTTTCGCTGCAGCGAGAGAGCAGTGTGCAGAAATGTGACTAATAGCAGCACAAGGAGCCCGGCCGCCTGCAGGATCCACACCCACACAGTGTCTAGTGAGTGGGCGGACCGAGAGGGAGATGTGTGTGTGTGCACACTCGAATTACACACACGCTTCTGTGGAAGTTGAAAATATGACAGCGACACGTGCAGCTTCATTATTAGATGCATTTTGAGCTGAGAGATCTGTGTGTGTGGCCAGGATGGCAGAGATAAAGATGGCTGAAATAAACCTGCCCACAAACGCACAAGACGCATCAAGAAATTCTGCATGGACCCAAAAAAATATCTCAAATCATGTCACTAACATTTCCCTGGTTCAGGCAAAGCGGCGGGACCAAAAGAGAAACCGCCTAGGTGCTCCAGAGTTATGAAAATCAGCACGGTCTTAGTCATGTTTATTCAAGCACTCTACCAGGCACTCTGATTTCCTTCCACAGCCTAAAAACAACCACAAGTGATGACTCTTGAATTGTTTGAAATGTGTTTTGAATTTCCTTCATCATCTACTACGCTGCCTGAAACCGAGAATTTTTAGGTCATTATTGTCTTTGTTGCACTGTTCATTTTTGTCTTTGTTATTTTTCCTCCCATAGGTATTGCTTGTGATTTGAAATGTTAACATTTTATCACATGGTTAATGATCATTTAACAGAATAAAAACATTGTATCAAAGTGCTTTGATATCATGTGTTTGTCACCCTAAAATATTGTTCATTAATTATGATATATAAGGAGAAAAGTGTTTTAAAAAGTGAATAAAAAGTGTGAGCTACATTTAAGACTTCTTTTCTTGCCCTCACAACAGTCACTGAACATTATATGGCCCCTTATGAAATGTCATTTCATAAAACAGCAGGTTGTCCCTTCTGATTTTCCTGGTTTAAAATATTAATAAGTATTCTCATATTTTCCCAATTCTCTCAACAATTTTTTCCTTGATTTGGAGAAAAGTCAGAATAGAACCCCGCCGCGAGTCAGGTTGTGCCAGTGATTTCAGTTCCTTCCTCTAGGAGGGATCGCATCACACTCAGAAAGGTTTATGAAATATGTATCAGTCTGTGTGGAACAGTCATGTTCAGTTTGTCCTCGTGAAAACACCTCTTTGAAACTCAAGTGAAAATTATTTTCTATTTTTTTTTAAATAAATGATTAGAGTGTTGACACTATTTTTTATAGCATATTACAACATTCTCATCAGAACCACGAGGTTTGAGTGGAACCCAGCGTCCCACTCCTCTCCACAGAGCCATGACACCAGTGGAGGGAGACAGAGCTGGACTCCAGCAAGCCCCATGAAAAACAGGAAAAAAAACCTTTGGATCTCACGTCAGACAGAAGTGAACAGCTACAAGTGTTTCTGCACTAGGTAGCGCTGCAGTAGCTCTCCAAAAATAACATCATGAATACTCAATGTTGTTTTCCTGAAATTTGGGTCAATCTGCTCCCTTGTGACGCAAGTCGCTTAAAGTGTAATTCAATCAAGCGTCGTGACTGTGGCGGGAGGCAGCAAGGTGTGATGTAGCCCAGTTAGGGGGGCTGGATGGGAGCCTCGCTAATTACGGCAGCTAATTACGGTCCCTCTTCTCTCTGGTCTCCAGGGGAGCGACAGTGGGGATGGCTGACCTGGATGACTGACTATCAGCGGGAAGGGAGTGCAGGGTCAATTGTTCTTGAAACGCCAAAGCCAAGAGTTTAACATGACAACATGACTTCAGCAGCTGTCATGTCGTCCAGCTATCAGAGCGCCGCACTCAAAGACTTCCCTCTCCCCAGATATATGGGGGGCGAGGGTGGATTGAGAACTAGACACAAAGAATATGATATGATGATGACTATATACTGCTTTATTTTTCAACATAATCCCCTTCCAGTGTTGACCAAAAGCATGGCTGCCTTTTGGCTCAGCTCTATCACCAACAGGATACAGGGTCCGCATGAGTTAAGCTCTATCCCTCCACGCATCAAGACTAGGAGGCATCCCAATGACTTGAGGAGGATCTTATTCCAAACCTGGGCAGAACACTCCACTCTTTTTCAATCCACGGCGTCTAAATTGAAGGTCACTCCAGTGAAAGCGTTGGTCTCGGGAGGAATGAGAATTTGAGTCTGGCTGCTTCTAGACAATCCCAGTATGATGTTTCTGATTCCACCCTCCTAAAGACGCTAGCAGAAGATGGCTGAAGTCACTGACAGTATCCGTGAGTACGAGACGAGCCTTCCACGAGTCATGTGACTCCAGCACATCAGCATGCTAGCTAAACATAGCAGATGCGACGGATGTGTTCTGACTGGTAAACAAACAAACAACAACAAAAAGGGACTCCGGAACATCCGCATGCAGGACTCCGAGCAACGGCAGCAGAATCAAAGCACATCAAACCCGCGACAGAACACTGTCAGCGGTCGGCGAAATCAGCTGCCAGGCGTCGCCTGCTAAATATTCATGTTATTCATATTTTCACGGCGCAAATGCTTTTTGTAAGCAGACAGGTCGACAAATATTGTAAACCGCGCGGAGGCTCTGAAATCACACCTTGAATCTAATGACTGAATCTTCCTGTGACGGAATGTCTAGATGCCAGCTCACTGACTGAGCTTATTTCATCAACTGACTGCACTCCGACACCCACAACACAACTGTCAGGGCTCTCCTCTCGGCCGGCTAGTGTCCGTCAGTCTCACGCCCACGAGTCCTCTCATACGGCCGACTGAAGCATGGCAGGAGTGAGCTAATGTGCTTAAAAATAACAAGCCTGCTCTTCAGGAAGACAGGTCTTCCGCTGTACGCTGGAGTTTAGACAAGTGGGGAGAGACTCACCTGCAGTGAGGTGCCCACAGCAGCAGCATTAGGGAGTTGCTGCCGGATAATATAATATAATATAAATCATCAGACCTTAGCCAAAGTTACAGTGGGATCCAGTGACTTTAAGACTAACTTTCAATCGAATACAGTCAGACGTTTTTATTTTGTTTCCCATTTTTGTTCTTATTTTCCTCAGTATTTTCTGTCAGTATGAATAATGAGACACACAAAAAACTGTCCATCACTACAGTTGCAGAGCATGATGTGGCCCGTGTGGAACTGTAACCGCCTGCGTCAAGTAGACACTTTGAAGGGGGCAGGCAGAGAGCTTCGTGACTCACGGGTTAATGCAGGCCCACGGATCAATTTAATGAGAGCGAAGCAGACAATGTCATCACAGAACTTCGCCCTGGGGCGCTGTTGGTTCCAAAAAGTAGGCGCTGGGCACCTTCCAAAACTGCCATCGACAACTGCAGCTGCTGTTATGTAAGCAGAGTTCATAAACCTTTCCTAATGACTTTTCCAGAGCTGAAAGATCACCTTGACAGCAGGTCATGTGACCAATGCCACGACTGCCGTATGACAAAAATGCATTTGTCTTTTAACTTTTGAACAAGCTTCCTTCAGGTAAATTTTTGTGTCAGTGGTTTGGAAGAGCAGCACACTTAAAAAAAACACATTCTATCACATCAAATCAAATCATCGTTCGGGATGCACTGCACGGTGTTTGGTCGTGTCACACGCCACTATTTGGCTTCGCCACTACTGCCTTTTTTTTGCTATTCAGCCACAGAATGTTCGGTGCATCCTTCCTATTGAGATTGTTTAAAGTGTTGAAAGGAGAGAATTTGTTTGCAACTTGTACCAAAAGGACCAAAATAATTTTTTATCTAAACATGTATAAAATGTATTCTAAACTGTTTACGCTATATTTAAAAAATAATATTAAACTTAACTACCACGCTTGATATTCAGTATTATACTTAATTCCTGTGCTTCCCTTGTGAGAGGGACTTCATGAGGGTCAACGGTAGCAAGTTGAAGGTTCATGAAGATTCATCACCCACAACCTGGATCTGGACTTTCTACAGCCCCTAAAGGCACCTTTTCAAATTGTGAGGACCACCAGGCAGGTCCGAAATCCAACCCATGACCCATGCTCCTGATCAGCAGTCGAACAGCCCTCTGTTTCTACTATTAAATATTATTGTGGCTCTTCAGAAGTAAAATACACTGAATTTAAAATCCTAAAACTGCAAATGTAAATAGAAACTGCTGAATGTTGCTAATCACTCAAACCTTTTTCCCATCGGTCCGCCACACATGAACCTTCTGACTCGGGAGAAGAAGACCCTCCTTCATGTCTCTTGAAAGTTTAATAACTTGTTCATATCATATCGAGTGAAGTTAACACAACATTCGATAGCTGGTCATGATGTTATGGCTTTTAGTTCCTCTCATTATGCAGAAGTTTGAGCTCCATTTTCAGAATATGTTCCAGTATTTCACAGTACATATGTGACTGACTGACTGTGTTTTTGTGAGACAGCGCTGTGGCGGGGTGTGTCCCGGCCCTTCAAGAATCAGTCAAAACGCCGATGACAGAAGCGGCATGAGGTGTGTCAGGGTGAGGAAGCGAAGAGTGAAGAGGTGAGGAAAGTGAGAAGGAGGGAGAGACAACGACAGGACAACGTGGCGACAATCAAAGACGCAGGAGCGAGTTGTACCTGGCGTCGGCCTCGCTGTAGTACTCTCTGGCAACGATGTCCTCAAACAGCTCACCTCCAGTCACCCTACGCACACACACACACACACATTAGATGTTTGCTGAAGCAAGTTGGTAAACACTTCAGCGGAACCTCCTCCCCCCACAAGTGTTCCCCATTTCTTCAGCGTTACCGTGGAAACTAGCGGGAATTACCGAGAGATGAGAGTGGAGCGTGGGTGGCAATGGGGAAGGCAAAATATATGAGAGTTATGTAATTGCATAAGATCTGCGAGGATGGGGGAGGAGGGGAGCAAGAGGAGACGATAAGAGGAGAAAATAGACATGAGCAGAGGAGAGGAGAAGCAGGGGGGTGGGGTGAGAGGAAAAGGAGGAGAGGAATATATGTGACAATGAACAAAGGAGAGGAGAACTGGAGCAAGGATGAGAGGAGTGAGAGCACAGAAGAGGAGGGGATGAGAGGAGGAGATGAGAAGAGAAAGAAGAAGCTGAAGTGAGGAGTATGAATGTGTGGGTGATGAAAGGGAGGAAGAGAAGATGGGAGGAGTGCAGCTGGAAGGTGAGGAAAGCTGAGGCGAGTGGAGGAAGAGAGAAGGACTTACAGGTCAAAGAGGAGGTAGTGGAATCCCTCCTCTGATATACTGTCGTGCAGGCGAACTGGAAGAGAGGAGGAAAGTCAGCTCTCGCCAAACCACTAGGATCATGTGTGTCAAGCCCATGGCAGCTCACCGATGTTGGGATGCTTCAGCAGGCGACAGATCCGAGCCTCCCGCTCCAGCTTCTGGTGATCTGCAACACAGAGTTGAGTGAACATCTCTCTCTTGTCCGAGGGACACAAAATGCTGGAGTCGCGACATGGGCAGCACCTCCACTGCACTACTGCACATTCATGTCCCCGGGCGGGAAGATTAAACCACCCGTCACAGGCCCGGTCCGTGAGTGAGAGGTGTGAAGCTGGCAGGTGGACAGGCGCCGCCGGGCAGTAACAAGTCTGTTGTCAACATGACGTGGACCTCCTCTGACAGAAACACGAGGCCGAAGTGGTGCTCATTCACATCTTCATCTCTGACCTCTCCAGACATTCTGGATTAAATCTAGAAGTTTTCACGTCCTTGGATTCGGTTTCTAAATAGCCAACAGGCTAACGCTAGCAAAAATCTAGATTTAAACAGCTGTGTTCTCGTGACCATGAAGAAGAAGACGTACAGGAAGATGACATCATTTCTTGGTTTGAGTCTGTGGAAACGCTGACAGGCACTGGCCTCTCTGGGGAGGGGGCTGCGCTGGAGTAATGGGTCAGTGGGTGATGACGCTCGGATGGCTTCAATTACAGTTCAATACAAGGTCAAACTCTATATATACCGATCACAAACTGGTGTATCAATCACCTGACGGACGGGGACGGACCACCACACACTCATGCTGGAGTCGACGACTGACAGTGACAAGGAAGCCCGCCGATTATAGTCTTAGAAGACGAGAGGAGCGAGGCGAGGGAAGAAGAGGAAGTGTTGAGGAGAGCGAGATGTGGGGGATGAACACGCAGCAGCGATTAACACACACAAAGCTTTCTAGCTGCCTCTACGTTTTTATCAGGTCCCCCTCCTCGCTCAGAGTTCGCCCATGTCACACTTAAGTCAGCTAAATCTGCTCCTTTTTCCCGACGGAACTTCCATCAGGAGGAGGGAGGACGCTGACTGACGGCAGGAATGGAAGAAGGAATAAATGGATCAAGCTACTTAACCGTGAATAATGATGTGTGGAAGAGCAGATTAGCAAGTGGTAGTGGATGTGATTGGGTGACGTGTGAGCTACGTATTAGCATCTGTTGCCGGGAAGCGGAAGCAACAGCTTCAGCGACAGCTTCATTATCTACCTCCTTAATGGACTACATTAAATGCCAAAGTCCTGCTTGACGGTGAGGGAGCACTGACGTAGGTTTTATCAACGTCATGTTGATAAAAACGGATGAAAAACGCAGAGATCCCCCCCCATGCTATCCTTGCTAAGGTCCTGTGGAGAACCTTATTATCTTTTACTGATAGCATGCGAGCACAATGTTCGTGTGGTGAGTGTAGTTTGAAGCGTCTTGAGAGATGACAGGAATCACCAATCAAGTCCCACCACATTAGAGTAGTTGCTGGGCTCAATTCCTCACTTAACTCCAGCGTTCAGTATCGAACATACCCACAGAGTGGACGACACAACGACACTGCTCTGCCTGTGTGACAGAAAAGCTTCTCTCACAGTAACCAGGTCAGCTGCTGCTGCGTGGAAGATGATTCGAAACAAACAGTCCTGTCTTTGGGGATTAACTAAGAGAGCTGGCATGAGCCCTGTCAATAACCAGCTGTGTTTGACTGGTCGGCCTACTGTGGCATGAGAGCAACATGGAAGGTGGTGGCATCATGAGAGATCAACATCACAGTTTATGTCAGAACAGAAGTAAGGCTCTCTGTAAGACCCCACCAACAGTGTGCTACGAAGAGGCATCAAGGGAGGACCCTGAGTTTGATGAAGATTTAGTCTATCAGAGAGACGCTTGGAGACGTTCGAGGCGCAGGAGGAGAGTAGAGACCGACCAGAAGAGGAAGAGAACCAGTTCTCCAGTTGAGGGTGGATGATGCAGGTAACAAACCCAAGAACAAAAAAAAACCAATAAAAATGATCCCCCTGTAAAACTGCCACCCGCCCTTATCATCCCCCCTTTTTAACAGCAACTATTATGCGTCAATCTAAAAGCCAAAAAGAGGAATCAACAAGAGCGGTCTTCTCCTTTCGCTCCAACAGCCCCCGCTCCCGCATAGCAAGCCGTCGCAACAATAATTAACTTCAATCGACATGGCAAAACACCAGGCTCAATAACGCAGCACACGCAACCTGCTAAAAACAAACCCTGGCGGCCCGCGAGTGACAGCACAGAACATAGAAAACAAAGCTCCCCTCCCACATGCAGAAATTGGTGGGGGGTGACATGTTTTTTCTCCTGCTAAAGCAAGAAAAAAATACATGTATCGCAAACATATCATTATTGGTGACGTCACTGACATAACCAGCTTTAAATTTGTCTATTTCTTTGTCTCCTGCGCGCGATGTTCAGGACCTGACACATGGATCAGGGCTTCCCGTCAGCATGAGGCCCACCTCACAGCCATAAAGCCCATAAACCACCACGATAACAAGAACTTTGCCCTAAAACATTTGTTTCCCACAGATTCCAACGGACCCTGGAAGACTGAATTATAAATGGACGTCATGAATCCTTAATAAAGGATTGTAAAGCAGTATCCAGCGAAGGCATGGCAGTGTCAGTAGGGATCTTCTGAGTCTGTCTGAGTGTCTGGACAAGCCAGTGTAACAGAGAGCGAGAGTGTGTCATATGAGAGTCCCGTGCTTCAGGCATGTCGGCCGACGGTCGCATGGCCATCAGCTGCCAAGTGCCTGGGGTGCCTTCACTGACATGACCCCGGGCCGCTTTTCAGCTTCTACCTTGGCCAGCACCGCCCAACGGCTACGTCGCGCAGATATGACGAGAGCAGTGTCATTTAACCCCCCTCCTGAAGTCAAGCAGCCGGTCCTCAGAGCAGCAGCCCCTGTCAGATAGGTCATGAGGCTATTAATAGGAGCTGAGGTGGACCAGGAATGTAGCGACTCTCGAACTGCTGCCGGCTCACAGAGCGGAGCTCATCCATTAATAAAGAGCAGCAGCACCACCCACTTGGGTCACGTCGGGCCTCCGATCTGACGCTGCAGCAGGAACATTAACAGAGATGGCTGCCGGCAGTTTCCTGTCACATCAGATGAGGCAGAGCCAGAAAATGTGCCACTCCGATACTGATGGAGACAACCTGTAGGTGAATTATTTATTGGCGGTGCGTTGGCACTCTCATCCAGCCAATCAGTGGGATTATACGGTAACCTCCCGCTAATCCCATCTGGATAATCTCCCATGGATTTAATCTCATTAAAAGTAGCCGGCTTCCATGAGAGATGAGCGTGACACAAGAGTGACACAAGTCAGCTATAATGAAGTGCCACGACAGGAGGATCCGAGCTGATCTCTGACGTTGGTTCGCTCTTCGTACGGCGGACTGCTGCAGGCTATCACCGATTTCCCATCCACAACTGCAAGCCGCTTGTGATGTCGCAACCTGACACCCTGGTATAACCCGTACGAGACGTAGCCTCAAACACTTGACCTAGCACCCCGGAGGAGCGTGCTGGTAACATCAGTGTGAGCGAGCCAGAACTCTTCAGGAGGTGAAGATCGGGTGAGAAATCAGGGGAAGAACAGCAACATGAATGTCGGTCGCTGAAGTCAGCATCCCCATGGGCTCGACGGTGGAGGCAACTTCAGACACTCCCAGGGTGGAAGCAACAAATAACCAACCTATGAGGTAGTTTTGTAGCACAGGGTGCTCGCAGGTAAGCAACAAGTGTTAACTGCCTCAACGCACTACTGACCCCTTCTACTTGGGCTACAACAAAGTCCCTGTCTGATGAGAGTATTGACAGGCACCATGACTGGCAGCCAGTTAACTGAAGGGGCCCAGAATAATGCGGGACACTCGTCCATATGAGTATAAAGAAATATGTGAAGGATCTGCTGTAAAGAGCATCCTTAGCTGTATTGTTCCATATGTGTGACGCAACTAGAAACTCCTGTGGAGTCTACTGTATGTCCCTAGTCGCTGACCTCCCACATGGGGAACCCCAGTATCCACCACGCAGCAGCTATCAAGCACGGACGCCACAGAAACAAAAAGACAAAAGCAGGCGGAGAAAAGTGCGACTGTTCACCTCAGAAAACTGTCAGCAAGTAAGTGCCCACAACAGTGGACACCAAAGTGTTACTAATAGTAATAAGATTGGAGTTTTGTTGATGAAGGGAGTGGTTGGACTGCAAAATTTGTACGGCTAAACTTGTTTTCAAGTGCATACTGTAGCATTGTACTGCATTATCTGCTTTCCACCTTAAAATGGCTGCTTGTTAACAAATATCACAATATATTGCTGAACTTAGAGTATTGCAATGTATCGCATCAGCACTCCTGTATCAGGAATTGTATCGTATCACAAGATACCTGCTAATACACGGCCCGATTTGGCAACAACAAAAACCATCTGTTGCTGATCTGAACCTACAGCGTGGATTGTTCTTGGTGGAACATTGTTGGTGACTGTGGTCACATGACGGCTCAGGAAACCAAATTATTGCATTAATCTGTCAAAGTTCAGATTTTTAATTTTGGGACTGGCTCCGACGCGCTGATTCTGGACCTCTGAAAACTAGTTATCCGTCAGCACCGTCGGTGTTGACACAGTTCAGTGTAACAGTCTGAAACAACTTCTTGGTACCTGTCAACTGCGATTGCTCTTCTTCTACGTCAGAGGAACCGCAAGGACTGAAGAGCTCACAGCGCCACCCCTCGTCACGGAGGTGCAGTATTCAGTAATTGGACTTATATCCACTGCATGTAAACGGGGGGAACATGACACATTCTGACTCGCCAGCTTAACCGAGCTATTGCCTTAGTCGGGCAATGCTCTGCATGGAACCATAGTCATTGACTTTTAACAACAATTACGTTGGTATTTCTTCTCATCTGAAAGTAGTTTGCTGAACATCACAGCCGAAACGCAATTAGGGAAGCATCCCTGTTATTTATTAATAGCCCGCCACTGTTTGTCTGCATTTTTGAGGAAGAGAAGCGCAAATGACTTCTACTTGACTACACAAACAATTCAGACTGGCATTTGTAATCACTCTCTGCTTGCAAACTTCCCAGTTGCACAACATTCTGGTTAAAAATAGAACATAATTATTCCCAACAAGGAGGTGCTGTAGTCGTTGGCATATGTTTGTTTGTTTGTTTGTCAGTAAGATTGAACAAAAACTCCAGTTCCCTCCGACTCAGAGGCAGAGCGAATGCGGGAACGAGACCAAGCAGTTGGAAGCAGGAAGCCATGTTAGAGAAATGCCCTGAAATATTCATTGAATAATTGTCTGTGGCGGGTCGGGGAATGGATGGGGGGGTGAGGGGGGAGGTGACCCTGAAAAGGTCATTCCAGAAAACACATTAATAGTGCTGATGTGGTATACGACGTGTTTGAGTCACAGACGCTGACAAACACGACAAGAAACCTGATGGTGACACACACCACTTGAGTGGATGATCAAGAGGGCGCCACAGGGGGAGTCAACAACAGAGCAGCGAGGACCACAGACAGACGACAACGTGCTGTCGACAAAACACTGAAGGGGATAAAGCGACAAAGTGAGGCCAAGATAGGAACAACGAGCTGTCGACAAAGGAAGGGACGAGTGGCCTACAACACAGGTCACCTGCCACTGACGACACACAGAACAGCTGATGACAACAGGCTAACAGCAGGGGGGGTTCACAAGGGGCAGGCCGAGAGGCGAAATGAAAAGAGGGGCAGAAGGGAAGAGTGGCAGACAACGTGTAGTGGGAGACCACAAGGGGCGAAAATGGTGGTGGACAGTAGCTGGAGAGGATGAGACAGTAGGGGATCAGTCGCAGGACGATGAGGCAAAACACCAACACGGGAATAAAAACATCAGGACTGGAAATAAACGGACACAACAAGGGTGACAAGATGGGTAAATAACATCTGAGGTGGATGGTAGACAACAAGACGGACAACATGAGAGCTCCGTGTGGAGAGAGGAGGGTTGACAACTACTGACTGACGATGATACCTGGGTTATAATGTATCGACAAGAAAGAGCCAGCAACAATGGCTGTCGACGTGTCAAAGCTAGAGGGAGACCATAGTGTGCCAATGCCGCCACGCAGGCGTCAATGGGCCATCAACTTTGGATTGACAACAGTTGAAGATGGATGGAGTTTTGCCTGCAGCTAATGGGTCGACGGCAACGTATCACAGTCCACCCCTGCCGACACAGAAGACTATTAGCCGCAATGCTAACCCAAACTTGGAGGCAAAGGTTAACTCAGTAACACAGACAACGCTCTGATAGCTAACACCTCAGGACTGAACTGTTCTACGGTTTTACACCCGACGACAACTGCAGTGTGTTTCTTGGTGAACCGGGTCTCTGGTGTCAGGACTGCTGGGGCGGCAGGAGATTTACACGTGGTAAGTAGTGGGGTGTTGAGCCGCGGCAGCTACTGGACTTTAAGGTGATGGCAGTTGACCCCGGCTTGGGCCATCACAAACACACACACACACGCTGTGAGCAGCCGACCCAGTCATGACTCCCACAGACACAAGCAGTGAAGACAGAACTGTGACGTATGTAGCTAAAGTGGAACGCCATTTTGAGATTTCGGGCTTCTTCTTACCTCTTGCAGATAACTTTTTGGTGTTGATAATTTTGGCGGCATACTCCTGACCCGTGCACAGCTTCACACACCTGCGCACCACGGAGAAGGCTCCCCTGGAAAACACAGGCACAAAAGATGCATTCACGATGTGTCCATGAAGAAAAATATTCTCCTTTCAATGGCTGGATTAAAATGATGTGACTTTCTATGAAGCAAAATACATTTTCATTTCCAGTTTCCCTTCCATATTGAATGAAACAAATGACATTCAGTGCTGTGAAAATAAAGTCACGATCACTCTTATAGTAATAAGTATCTGGTGTCGCTTTCATTATATAGTTATTGAAATTAAAACTAGCTTAAGGACATTTGGGGAAAAAAAATCCTCCGAACCAATAACTGATACAACATCAGCAACAGATTTAAGGTTAAAAAAAAATGTAACTAATTATTATTAAACAGTAATAATTCTAGAATAAATTCAAATAAAATTACTAATAGTAATAATAATAAGTAGTAAAAAGTCTATATAATATCAAACAGAAAAATCAATTATAGCACCACTAATAATCTGCTGCAACAAACCAAAACATATGGTTGTGGTGAGTTTCAAAGTTGTTACACACACACAAAAAAGTGAATTCAAATTATATAAAAATACTATGGGTTTTTGTGACCCTTGTGATCATGAGGCAATTACAGGACATATAGATAGTTTAGAGATTCATTTGATGATGATGATGATGATGATGATGATGGTTTCTCGTGTTTGAACCCACAGCCACATTAAAAAGCTGCACACCTGCCAGCATCAAACACAGAGTCCTAATGAGGCAGGTTTAGGGAATGGGAGTTCTGCTGAGTCATCGTTCTCCTCAGGCTCAATCCTAATAAATGCTGACCTCACTTGATGCATGTGGAAGTGGCTTCCGGGTCTTTCCAGCATAATAAGCTCCCACAGGGTCTGTGACACCGAGCGGACGTAACGACACTCGACATGAGTCACAGCTCCTCTGCTGACAGTGTTCAAAAATGAAACGCCCCTCCTGATATCTGGGCCCACGCTGGCAGAAAAACCTGGGGATCATTACGGCGCTTCCGTCCAGCTCCAGATCAGAGGACTTTAATGGTGGGTGTACCACAGGACCGCTCCTTAACAAGACAGAATATCTCTCCTCCACTTCCCTGTTTCAGACTTGAGATGATGATGCCTCAGATGAAGAAATGGGAATGTCAAAGCGCTCCTAGTGGGACACACTCGCTCAGTGGGGTTCCAGTCCTACATTATTGATCTGAGAGGTGGTCCAGGCGCGAGGAACCATCACAACCCTGTCCTGTCCATGTCGTGACTCATTAATATGACACAGAGAGTTTTGGACTCGGTATATGAAGGGAAGTAAGGAAGTAGAGGTTCTAGTGTCCGTCCTTCCACTCCCAGAAGCAGGTCATCAAATTGGACCAGGAGTTTTGCCTTCAGAAGACGAGGGACGGGAGAGTGACCGGCTCCGAGTGCAGCTCGAGTCTCACAAGACCGATGCAGCGCAGCAGAGAAATGAGATCCTGCAGGTCAAATACAGCCACACTCCAATACCTCCAGTCCGACCGAGACAAACGGGAGATATAAAAAGCTGCTTCCCAGTCGCAGGCCCTTCATTAGATTGTTCCTTGAAATTAATCTGGGAGAAGACAATAATCTCATTGTGACGACACGGTCCCCTGACGACGCCATACAGTGTCCTCTTGTTCACCAGAGAGCCATCAACCGTCAGAGGCGGGCCCATCTTTCACCACTCCACTTCCTCGCGCCTGACCTTTTGAAGAGCCAGACACTGAAGAGAAATGTTCTGTTGTTCATCATACGTCACACACGGGAAATCGCTGGAGGTCTCTGAAGGTCAGTGGAGATACTCAAGACGAGTGACCACCACGGCTTCACCACAGATGACTGACTGCATGACCCCCTCACTCATGAACAAAACCTCACTACGCCTCAGCTCCTCCACTTGAGGAAGACCTCCAGCTGGGACAGACTATTGCAACCAGACACTTGAGCCAACTCACCGTCTCATCACCGAACGTCCACCACTTCATTATCCGGGTCCATCATGTGCACCACTCCCAGATCCTCCTCATCTTCAAGGCAGTTTGACTCACAGCCAACACAAAACTCCAATTATCTGAGTGGACGATCGGCAGCTCTGCTGCTGCTGCTCGACAGGCCAATTAATTTTCTGGAGACCAAGAGAAGGGAAGAGCAGTCACACCAACGCAGGGATGTCTGACACTAGCTCGCATCCCTCAACCATGAGCCCAGAAGCTCCAAAGCAGCACGGACTCGTATATGACGAGACACTCCATCAGAGCTGAGAGTCTCAGGACGGAAAGTCAAACCTCCACTGTCAAATTATATACAAGTGACTCAGCGCAAAAACTAAAATTTGACTTTGAAACTAGTCTTTTTAATGTATGTCATGATGCTAGTGTCCACCAGAGGGCTTACGCATCCAAAATGATGTGACTTGCGCAGTGACTCGATGTACATGGGTGAGTGTGCAATAACACCCCTGACTTTAATTAGTCACGAGGTAACTCAGTCTGAGCAAGTCGCTGTGACTCAAGCAGATAAATGGGAGACTCATGGAATCCCAGAGTCACACATCTGAGACAGCAGGTGATTTGAGATGATGGAACCAGAAAATGCATCTTCGAAGTGAGTTCCTCTCACAGAAGCAAAGAACAAGGTCCGACTCATGGAATCATCCCAGTAATTTAAGTGACTCCCTCTGATCCGAGTTGCTACCGAGATCATCTACACAAAGTCCTCAGGCCCAGTGAGCCAAGTGGCTGAACAGGAAGCAAGTTGGACTCACAGAATCCCACAGATGAGCGTGACAGACCATGTCGAGTCCCTAGGTCTTGATTGAATGCTTTTTTTCCACAAACCTAAGTGAACCAGAGTGAACCAACTTTCCAGACAGGAAGTTGGTCGAACTTGTGGTTTCACCGAGTCCCACAGAGCCACAAGAATGATTCAGACTGATTGATGTGTGCTGTTGTTAAACAGGAAGTGATTTGTTGACTAGACTTGGACATCTACCAGCGGTACCATGTACATGTGACTCGCGCCGACCAGCCACCAGGTTGCACCCTTCAAAAACTTCCGCAATACCTTTGACCTGATGTCAGCCACACTGACCACTGTGGAGCTGTGATTTGCTGCGACGTCATGCATGAAAGTTTAAAACTGAGGAAGCAGTTCTGTGGTATCACTGCAGCTTCCTCTGGACTCACCAGGGCGGCTGCCAAAGTGTTTCCAAGGAGGAACATGGAGCCAGAGACTGATTAAATGAAGTCATAACTCAGAAAGCAAAACCAGTCCAATATGATAATTGAAAATGGATCAAAGTGGCAGACCAGGCTTCACTCCAAATTGTTTAGTACAAAGTGAGCTGCAGTTTTGCTTCATGAACATTGCACTTATGGCTACGTGCTAACCATGTCAGATATATATGACGTATAATTGCACAATAACAACACTTTATAACTTCATTTATCAATGACTCCGAGCCGAAAAGCTTTAAAATCATGTGTGGATAAGGTGAGCTGCTTTATGATATAAACATACAGTATTCAAAACACAATTCTAGAGTCATTTCATCTGCCAAATATTATAAATCAAATTTGCTATATAATCTGTGGAACATCAGAAATATTTAAATAAGTATTTTAGTGGATGTGTGTGATGAACAGAGATTGACAAATATTATTTTGAAGTCATTTATCAAAACATTCACTTACAATGGCACAGCTAAAAAATAAAAACAACGTGAAAAGCTTGACAATAGTGAGGTGAAGATGTTTTTATTACTATTACATTTATAGACAGTTAATTTAAGGTGAAAGAAAGAAAATGCTATTTTCAATGCATCTGAAATAGCATCAGACAACTCCGTAATGCTGAAGGAAAATTTGATAGTAGAATCAGAAAGATTTAGTTTAAAAATTAAAAAATATATGCACAAAATATCCACATAGTGCAGGACTGTGAAAATACATAAATAAAGGTCCTTTTTCGCGGACATTTTCACCCTCACACTGATCCCCAGAATGACATCCCGAGGTCTTAAATTACTCCTTCACGGATGATGTCGTGTCTGACTCCCAAAATACAACACCACGTGGCTCGCCTGATGCCCGACACCTGATTTGAACATCCGGAACATTTGAGATAAAACATTCAGGAGCGCAGGACACGGTGACGTCACACCAATATGATGGCAGAAGCGCATGGTGTGCGTGGAAGAGCTGTCACACGTGCACGCGCGAGACTTGGCGCGCGCGCACAGGTTCGAACACACTCACACACACGCGCACGAGAGAGACGAGGGCTACTCACTTGCCCAGCTCCTCGTACAGCTGATACTCGTCCGTGAATCGAGTGCAGGTTGTGGTGGCCATGTCTGTCCTCCCAAATTCACCTCTAAAAACGGCTGGCGTCGGAAAATGTCAGTCAAACTCGGTTCCGCCCAGCAGCGACACGGCCGGTGGAGCGGTCTGAATGCGCGTTCGGAGATTCCGAGAGGCGTCCGACACGGAAAGGACCGGAGAAGCTGTCACCCCGACGGTACCTCCGCTATCTGACAGACTCCGCGCTGAGTCAAGATAAGACAGATAAGAAGGAGTCACTTCCGGTGGACCTTCAAAGTAAACCTTAAACGATCCCCCTCAGCAACAATTTCCCATTCATGAACGGCAACGTATATCAGACCAAAAGCACGCCAATTATCAGCAACAAATCTACCGCAACTGAGCGTTTGTTGATAACGTATCTCATCGTTTTAAAGGTTCGGTGAGTACCCTCTGTCCGGTGTTGTGTTGCTAACTTACGCTAGCTTGTCAGCCCCCGCCGGAGAAGTGGCTCAAACTGGCGGCTCTGTGGCGCCCCCGCTCGGCGACAAGGTGAAGCGACACGAGCAGTCGCGGGGCACAACCCCGCCGCGGTGCTTCCTAATAGGGTCAGACGTGGGTGCGCTTGTGTGCCACCGTTCACGGACGACACGCACTTTGAAGTGAATTCAGTGATCGCCTTTATTCTGGTGTTTATCAATGACAACGACACGCTGTTCATCTGCCTCCTCGGATTTCCTCCCACAGAGGCGCCTAAACCACTTGATGGTGAAAGCGTTCAGAACCAGCGGCGGTCGAGGGTCTAGATCGAAACCTGGGTCCCTTTCGGGGTGACGTGAGCTCCCTTCACGCCCACCCACAAATCTAAGTATCAGACTGCAGAAGATGATGTAAGGATATCATATTCTAATCATCATCGTCCTCTTCAGTCGCCCGGAAAAAGTGAAGGTGGTGCTGTGGTCATGAGAGTAAAACCCACGAGGGTCACCGAAGTATCTGACAAAAGCAGTGATATATAAAAACAAATTAAAAATGAACTCAAGAAAATCACTCATTGATATTGAATTGCTGTTCAAAACAAGCATTTTAGACTAGAAAGGCAATATTTATCTATCAATAACGTTATGATGCAATGACCTCAACCGGACTATAGGTGGCAGTAGCCCTACAGAGCTTCTAAAACACACCCAGGAGAAGCAAAGCCGCAGGGAAGGACATTCAGAAATGTACATTCTGCCTCCATAGTCGCATGAAAGGAGATTTATTGCAGTGACTCAACTGTATGTTGTGATTTAAGGCATCAAATGTTAGGATGGTAAGGGAAGGTAGAGAAGGTCCGGCCTCCAATGCTTCTAACTGTTACCACTCTTGAACATATATATTTATATTGCTAACAAATGAACAACTTAGCTGGAAACATTTGCCTCTGCTCAGATACTTACCATAGCTGTTCAGATCTAGCCGGCTATTTTTTAGAAACAAAGAAATACCCCTTGGTTTTTCGGCAAAAAACATCTCACAAGTTTTATTTGGATCTTTCTGGATTATCGATTGGTCATTAAAAACACAGTCAATGAAATTGATATTTATTACTTTCGTTAGATCGTTTGAACTGGGTCGTGGTATAATTTTCATTGAAAATGAATGAATTAAAAAAAAAAATGTCAGAAGCAAACCAGCAACCTTGTGGACTGTTCTCTAACCACTATGTTACAGCCAAGTCGCCATATAAAAACCTCAAAAGCATCTTCCTATTGCTGCTTAAGCATGTGCTGAACATGAGACGACGTTTAGAAATAGCCAATCAGAGGGTGAGGAAGGCGGTACCTTCCCCTGCCATCCTAATGATTCACAAACTTGCTCCCTTGGATGAGCTGTTTGAGGAACATGACGGTGGGGTTGAAGGGACGTCCAGAACCCCGCCCTAAAAATTAAGGCCAACCCCAGGGGGTGAGGAACGTCAGAACGCACCTTCTGTTGATCAACATGGACCTTGTGGGAGGAAACCAGAGATGACAGAATAGGACTCATCAGTCCTGAGGCAAAGGTCCGTCAGACAGAGGAGAAACAAGAGCGTTTTTAAATGACACTAGAGTCAGAAAGAGTCAGTGTGTTTTGGTACTACAGGAGGAAACCGGAGTGCCTGGAGAAAGCTCATGCAAGCACAGGGAGAAGTCAGAAACAACTGAGGTGGCCTCAAGCTGGAAGCGAACCTATGACCTTCTCAGTGTGAAGCTGCAGCACCAACAAGTCTGTCCACGCACGTGTGTGTGCGTGGGCCGTTTCAAGCTAGCTTGAGCTTGAGCGGACGATTCTCCACGTGCTCCTGCACAGATGTTCGCACTAATTAACCTCATTATCTCCCATTAGCATCACACTTCCTGCCTCTGGAGCCCTGCTCTTCTGCAGAGCGGGGAGTGTGAAGGGGGGGTTTCACTGCAGCAGGCGAACCGAGTTAACGTGGAGGTGATAGAGGAAGTCGGCATACGAAGCCCCGCCGTTTGGACTCTTGTCTTCCACCAGGTGGCGCTGCAGGACCTCCTTGCAGGCGTCGCCCTGCTTCACGACCAACAGCTGGAGGAGAGAAAGACAGAGAGCTCCTGAGTGTTTTTATTCTCACACTGGGAAAACACGACAAAATATAGAGGGACTTCTGTTCTGGCAGCTTCTGTTCATGAAGGAGCAGAGGTTCTACTCCGAGCCTCTCCTGCATGACTGAGTTTCTCTAAGAGAGTCCTGATAGCTCTGGGCCAGAGGAGAAACCCAGCAGTCAGTGGAGAGCTCAGCTCTGTCTCCACCTCCAGCCCTCTTCTTCAGTCTGGACTGAGGACCATGGTCTCAGCATTGGTTCTCTACACACACCTTGTTCAGTTAAAATCAAAGCGAAAACTTCAAATATTTTTGGTAATGAAGCTATACTTGCTCTTCCTGATGAAATATTAATAAAATACTGAAAGGTCCAAGCTCATTTTCACTGGATGGAGTTTAGCTTGTGACCCAACGGTTGTGTAGTCTCAGGACAACTTACTGTGCGAGCACAGGACACCTGAGAGTTCAGTGAGTCGACAAGAGATCGGACTCTCGCGGAGACGGAGTTCTCCAGAGGAGGCAGCTTGGTCTGGAGAAAGGTGGGAAGAGAAGAGAGTGCTTTAGCCAAGACACACACAGTGGGAGGAAACCAGAGTGTCTGGAGGGGCTGTGGAGAGCGCGCAGGACAGACTGAGAAGGAGTTGGAGCAAAGATCTGAGTGGCAGCAGCAGAGCGGCTGCAGCGCTCTCACCTCACCAGATGGCAGCGACGAGAAGCAGCTGGTGTTAAAGAGCTGCGCCAGAGTGCATGCTGGGACCTCGGCACCGACCCAGAGCAGCAGGGCAAGGGGGGCGTGAACCAGATACAGAGCGCCGGGGTCCAGGCTGGCAGCACTGCAGCGCAGCGCCGCCTCGCCAGCCAAAGAGCCGCTGAGGGCAGGAAACTGGGGGGGGGGGGATATGAACCAGACAGTTGATATTCACAAAAAAAAAAGTAATGAAAGAGAAGTTAAAGAAAAAATAATATTGGAATAAGATAACATCTCACTACTGCATGAAAAAATATAAAAATGAATTTACAAAAACAGAAAAATAAATAAAGAAACACATTTTAAAGTACATACTACTAGAGTACTGAAAAACCTCCATAAAAAATACAAAAAATTCATTTTTAAATATCTAAAATGCTAATAATAATTGGATTAAATGTCAGTAGCAAGATGGAGCAAAAGGCACAACTACATGTTTCGCTGACATGGACAGTGTGTGAGAGGTCAGAGGTCAGTCTGTAGTGATGTAACCTGCCCTGCAGACCTCACTGACCAGCGGGAGCAGCCGGGGGTAGAAGTGAGTGGCAGTGCTGAGGGGATCCATGGCCACGACCTGGCAGCGCTGCTGCAGCCGCTGGTGGACGGAGCTCCTCACTCCAGGGAGCAGCACCTCGCTCTTCCTCAGACTGTTGACGTAGACGGGCAGCGCTCGCAGATGCTGAGGAAGCACCAGCTGCAGAGTCGTACAAACATTTGAACACTGGTTCTTAGGCGCAACTAGCTGGAGGACGTGGGAGCCAAACTCGTACCTGACCAGCCGAAACTGACGAGGAGCCGCAGTGTTTGCGATAGGACGCCAAAAGCTCCGTCACCTCCGTCTGCAGTTCCTCCCTCAGCTCCTGCAGGGGGCGCTCCAGAGCTCCGCAGTACACTGAGACATTTGAATAACGGAAGTGTAACCTGCTTTTGTGAAGCACCTGCCATGATTTATTAGGCTCATACATTTATTCTGATCATAAATATGAATGTCTCACGTATTATATTTCTAAGTTTGAGATTGAACAAAGATGTTTTACTCTTCTTGCAGTAGAAGGTGAGGAGAGTCTGCGCCTGGCAGTTGCGGTAAGTGTCCTGCAGGTGGCGTGAGCATTTTAAGGTGAGTGTGTGAACCCTGATCCTCCGTTCTCCGCACTGAGTGGAGTACTTCAGGACAGCCTGCCATCGAAGAGGAGACAGAAGACATGGTGGCGTGACGCTGGTCTCAGACGAGCTGGGGTGAAGGTCGCACTCACCTGCAGGACCAGACCTCGGGGCTCCTCCAGAGCCCTGCTGTGAGCCAGTTCCACCGCCAGGCTTGTCCAGGAGTCCACCGTTGCCATGGCGACTTTGCTGGGGCTCGGACCTGGGACAAACATCCCGTAACAGCCGGACACGCGCACATCTGAGGAGACGCGAGGATGAATCACAACAGAGTGGCATTTCAGAAGGAAGGACAAGTGAAGCTACATGTGCATGTCTCACATTTGAGGCAGTTCTTGTTGGAATATCTTACCTGAAAATCCTTATTATTGTTCGAGTTGTTACCTCGGATGATGACTCACCTTTGTTGACGAACATCAGTAGCTCTGCTTTGTAACCCGTGTCCTGCTTCACAGTCCTTCTGAGGTCGCTGCTGAACCGCTCCTGGTCCAGTTCTCCCTGAACCCCAGGCAGAACGTGGTGAGCCTGACGTTCTAAAAAGAACTGGGAGTGTGTGCAGTACCTGAAGGTGGCTGTAGGAGTGCAGCGCTCCGCCCGTCAGATAGGGAACGTGTCCGGGCCAGGCACCGCCCACATCTTGAAAGGCAAGAAAGAAGAGGTGGACGCCACATCCTTGACTGACACACTGCTTGGCCAATGAGATGGCTCCGTCCGAGGGCTGGAAGAGGGTCTGCGCCAAGAAAAGCAAGATTCAAGCATGTGATACGTTTCTGAGAGACAGCGAGTCTTTTACGAGTCGGAATCGTCCACCTTTGGTTTGTTGGAGCCAAAGAAACCTGAGGTGGTGGAGGGTCCAATCTCAGTCAAAGGAGCGGTGTGGAAGAGCAGCAGCTTGCCGGGACACTTGAGAGTCTGAAAGCAAAATTCCGGGTCACAACAGACTTGCTTTAAACCCTAAACCAGAGTGAGCCGCTCTAGTCTGACTTGGAGCACAGCGAGTCCAGCTCTGACAGGAAGCTCCAGAGAGACTCCGGCGGAGTCGTCGCACTCGGGCGTGAAGTGAGGAAGGAGCTGGAACACACTGACACACACACAGGTTCACACACAGGAATGTGAGAGTAACTGTGGCCGGACTCACCTGTGCAGACTCTCCACACAGTCCTCCAGGGGCACCAGCAGCCCCTCGCTCACAGGAAGCAGCAGGTCTTCTGTGTCTGTGAGGACCAGCATGTGTGGACGGGACAGGTGGAGGCTGAGATCGTAGAGGTGGACCCTGCTGTCGTATGTGATCAGGCCGACGCGGGTCCCACCGTGCTCTCTGGGGGGACACGAGAGAGTCGGACACTGGTCGTACCCCGGACCCTTCCACCATCAAGTTAGTTTCCATCGACAGTTTAAAAAGCGTGCTGTTCAAACTTTGACCACTTGGGTGCGACATAAACAAAACATCAGGCAAACGCGCTTCTTTTCTTAAAAACGCAGTGAGGTCGATGGAAGTGGAGATAGTCATTGTGATTTTTCATGATTGAAAATGATAGCTTTGCTACAGGATGAATCAAACTGAAGTTACCTCTTCAGGGAGGAGAGAAGCTCGTGCAGCTGACGCGTCACAAACTCCAAGTTTCCAGTTCTCAGCGCGCACGCAGAAACATCGACGGCCAGGAGAAGAACAGCAGCTTCATCCTGACGGAACACAGAGATGGTTTTAGAAGGAACAAGAACAAAAACAAAACAAAACAGTGCTGCAAACCAATCAACCCAAAGTTGGGATTTTCATTTGTTCTATTTCTAAAGAAAAGCAGTTAAGCTCTTTTGTTGATCTGTGTTGGAGCTCAGAACTCTGCGATTAAACTGAAGTGACGCCAACCTTCTGAGAGCTGAGGATCTCGTACGAGCCCATGTGAAGCTCAGGTCTCTTCTCCCTGTCCACCCGGGCGCCCTGGACTCCAGCAGTGGGCTGGTAGTGCTGCCAGGACACTGAGAGCAACAGTAGGACTCATGGCTCTGCAGCGATGGAGACTTCAGTCTTCAGCTTACCTTCACTCAGCTTCCCACAGAAGGGGCAGTAGAACCTCTGACCACAGTCCTGCCAGCTGACGGCCGAGCACATGTAGGCCCCACAGGAGCGACACCCGGACACGCACTCCTCCTCTCTGCACAGCGGCGGGGGTGTCTGGAGACACACACGCACGGGTGCGACATTCACATCCCTGCAGGAGCTTGAACACGCGACACAAACCCACCTCGCTGTCCGCTGGACCAGCCAGAGGAGTGACCACAGCCCCCATAGGGACACGGCTGCGCAGAGCCATCTGACCGTCGAAGGGGGCGCAGTAGGACGTGGGGCGGATGACACGTGGGCTCACATTGCCTGCACACACACACTCATCAGATCCTGCTCCGACACCTCGGCGAAGGTCGTCGCTCACCTCGATCCTGGAAGACACACAGCGTGGTGGGCAGGGGAGGAAGACCAGAAAAAGGCTCCGACATGAAAACCTTGTCTGCCCACGCCGCTGCATCGTCAGCCATGACTTTCACCTGAACACACACCAAACAGACGGAATCACACTTGCTCACTTGTTCAATTCGCTGACAATGATGACAACCTTGATGGCTGTCTCATTTTCACTATATCATCAGCAAACATCATGGCCCTCAGAGGTGCTTCCCCTCCACCCGTAACCATAGCAAGAAGAGCGGATCCCTCTCTAAAAGTCTCACCGCACTAGGCAGCAGCTCCGGGTTCAGGCCATAGCGAGACTCCGAGGTCGGCGACTGAACAGAGAAAGGCACATCAGCCGTAGAGAATGAAGTTAGACTCATATGTAGTAAAGCGACAAGGTTTGTGAGTCCAACCTGCAGCGTGACACCGTGGTCCGGCTCAGAAGCTTCAGCACCTGATGACCAGAGAACATTTAGAGCATCCAGATGAACGTCACTGAGACCACTGGACATTACCTCTGTTTGGGGGGAGGAGCCACGCAGGCTGGACAGGTGAGGCGGGGTGAAGGGGAACTGTAGGGTTCATTTGTGGCCCATTCTGAAAACCAGGGGACACAAGAGGAGCAGGCGACACTTGCTGGACACAGTGAGGAGTGACATGTGATGCTTGATGAGGCTTGCTTGGAAGAGGAAGAGAAGATGGAGGAGGGACCTGTCCTCCATTGACATAAGCTTGATGATACGGTGGTCCAAAGCTGGAGTTACAACTGGATGAAGAGGAGCTCTGGGTCTGAGGGGAGCCCACACTGAGGTGCTGCAGGGCGGGCAGGGGGCTACAGGGGGAGGACCAGCTGCTGTAATCGGCCCACTGACATGGCGTCTGGCTCTGATTGGCTGGAGGGACGTCCATCATTCTGCATCCACGCCACTGATTGGCTCGGTTCTTTCTGGGGCGGGCTCTAAAAGGCAACACCGGCAGATCTTTCATAATAAAAGCTCATTCAGAACGCCGATGTGATTTAAACAACACATATATTACTATCCAGTCATTTCAGCTGGCTGGATAATGAAAACCCGTCTCTTTTTTTGCAATAAGTTCATTAACAACTATCACGCATGAAGCTGACATGACTGTAGCACAGGACGTAATAATGCGTTTCACATATTTCCACACAGAAACAAACTGACAATCATCACAAACATTTTTGAATGATGATGGTCAGAAATAGAAAAATAGGCACGATACCTCAGCGGAAACTGCATCCCGCTGCACTTGTTAGCGCTCGATTCATTGCGACGAAACTGTGCCACATTTCAGCCAACGTTCGCACGGACGACGCACCAACGCACTCCGACTGCTGCTTAGACGAGGCTCCATGTTGCGACATACATGGACATTATTGCTATAAACAGCTGCGGTCCGTAGTGCTACGATGCGAGGCTAGCATCAAGCTAACGCTGATTTTGACGTTACTTCCGCTATTGATCATAAAATAAAGTCCCGGATGCGACCGTTGCCGCATCGTGATGATCAAAACATGCCGTGAACTGTTGGCGTTGTCCGGATCCAACTTGCTGTAAGACGAGCGTTCGTTCGTTTGAACAAGAGTCTGAGAGGCAGTGTGGGGTTATAGCAAGTTTACTGGACCACATACATTTCACATCTTTCAAAACTGTTCTCAGTACATCATGTCAGCGCGCGTGCTCCGCGGCAGTAATACTAGTAAGATACATGTCGTTAGAAAACTAAAAGGAAGTGCCAGGGATCCTACAGGGGAAGTCATATCATAATAAATGACCAACAATACCTACGTTATACGTCTTTCCTCTCACGACCGAACCGAGCTCCTTTGTTCTGCTGAAACATCTGCAACCCGAAACACAACTTGAGGAAGGAGGCAACAGACGACAAGAGTGTAGTTGGTGTGGTTGTCCCATGTCAGTATGGGCTCAGAGCAGACGGGGGTCATGGCTTGGGGTGTTTCTGAGCAGATGAAAACAAACACTGCAATCAAAGGTTTCACTGTGAGCATGAAGAAACTTCAGACCAGGGGCCAGTGGAGGTCCTGGCCCTCCACAGACCTGTGAAGTGGTGAGGAGAGACCCACTGACCAGGTCTCACCTGGTCAGCTTCAAACAGGAAGGCCAAAAACATACCATGGGTTTGACTCACGAAACCAGTGACAAGAACTGGTGAAAAAAAAATCAATAGGATGTCAAACCTCCATGATGGACAAATTGGCAGCTGAAGCAGGAGCTCACACAGAGGACGAGAACATGACATGACCTCCCTCGGCAGCTCGCAGCTTTAAAAACACAAGATAAAGGAACGGTGCGCCACACGGTTTGCCAACAGGACAGCTCTGGTTATTGCTCCTGAATGTTCGGAATAAACGTACGGGGAGACTAAAGTAGTGCGACTATCTTCAGAAAATAAAAATAAAAAACCTTGTCTAGAAGGGCTGATACTGTGCGGCGCCCGGCTGCTCCGCGTGTCCAGACCAGTTCGCCGTGGGGGGCTGAGGAGTTCCGCCCTGTCTCTTGAGAGCCGTGATTCTGTTCCTAACGTAGTCCTTCACCCCTCTCCAGGACCGGGTCCTCAGGGCTTGTGGCTCCGCCTCCAGACACTGGATGCAGTCATTCTTCTGAGGGACCTTGTGCGTGTGGATGAAGCGCATCATGTGTCTCTCCACGGCACACACCTCCATCTCATCCCACTTCTTCTTCCCCTTGAACTTGGACCCTGCGGAACGAAAACTGGTTCAGGTCAAAGCGTTCAGCTTCAGTAAAAAGCAGCGTGAACAACTTGGGCACCTTTCTTGCTCTTCTCCGCACTTCTGCTGGGCAACACTGGCGCGCCCAGGCCTTCCTGGAGGTAGAAATCCAAGTCGCCGTAGTTTGCCGCAGAGTGCCCGCCCCAGGACGACGACTGGGACGGTCCCGGGTGCTGCAGAGCTCCTGCATCAGACACAGACAACAAGAAGGTTTCCAACAGCAGCAGCCAGATGACCCATATTTCGGGTCATATGGTTTGAAAATGTTGAGTGTGTGCTTTTGCTCCTTTCTACAGAGAAAGATTTTAAGTTGAACTCTTCAACACCATTATGAGCAATATCTTATATGTTTTTCAGTTGAGGGGTGCAATGTGCAGGTGTTAGGACGCAGCAGCCAGATGGTCTTCTGACTTCTTTTAGTTTTGGAGAAAATTAGCCAAAATCATTTCCCAAATCACTTTCTAACGCAGAGTAAACATCCAAATGCAGAAGAGCTGAGGCGCAACTCGGGCCTGGTTCTCTCCTCTCAGTCACTGGATCGTCAGTAAGGTATATTGCCTCGTACTTGCGACGAATAAATGAAGCACAATGAAACACAACTGCTTCCCCGCAGGGTCCTTAAACACAGCATAAATGTTGCTGTAACAACCAAAACCTCAACGTTGAGGGAAGAATAAAGGCAATCTAATCTATCTTAATGGTCTGGCCCTGAACTTGAGCACTTGAGCCGGAAATAAGTGACTCCAGTGGTTATAAAACAAAAAAAAAAAAAATCACTCAGTCACTTCAGTTCAGTTATCTTTCAGTCTTGATATCCAGGTTGATTCCTCTCTATGACAAAGCCCAACACGAGGACAGCAGTATTACCTTGCTTCTCTGTGGGTCCGCAGAAAACGTTATGTTTATTTCTGGAAATGATCGATTGACATCATAGTCTACAAAAGGATTTCTCTAAAGTGAAATGCCTGGAAACACTTGGAATTTGGGGGGCAAAACAGATCTTTGAGAACATTCCAGAGGGAGCGTGTTGCCTGCATGGAGCATCTGAGATGGAGCTCCTGCATCACAGGAGGACCTCGCCAGAAACACACACACATTTCTCCCATCAGAAATGAGACAGATTCGGGGAGGTTCTTACCATTTAAAGCCACTTGGTCGTCCGTCAGCCCGATGCCTTCCTGCCCCACCACTTGAGTGTTGGGGCCCAGTATGCGGCTCGCTTCCGACCCATCCAGGTTCATCATCAACAGCAGTGTTGCAAAATGTTTCCGGATCTTAGTGGACGAAAGCGCCTCCGGATTATCAGCACCACAGTCCTTGACAAACTTCTGGATGCAGGCGGAGCCGTTGTAGGCCGACAACGCCGTGGGCCGGGCGAACAGGAACGGGTTTTCATTCGGGATTCCGCATGTGCTGCGGACCTGCACCAGGAGCTCCAGGGAAGCGAGGTAAGACGGCTTCAGAAGGACAGGGACCATTCGGCCACAACGTCCACGAATCTCCACCCGGTCCAGACACTCGCACATGCGGCGCTCCAGGTCAGAGACGTAAATGTCCAGGTGTTCGTGAGGGTTCGGCTTCTTCCAGGACATGAAGGCCTTCACGGGCATCTGAGAGACCTCGCCAGCTTTTCTTCTGTTGAACAAAATGATTCGGGCGAGGACGACCTTGGCCAGGGCGGCGTAGTTCTCAACGGTGGGGCAGTCTCTCAGCTTCTTGTCAGCGTGAGTGTGAATGTTCTCCATGTGAACGTTCAGACGTTTCACATCTTGAGCAAACGGAACTTTCTTGTCAGTACACAGCTTGGTTTCTCTCAGAGTCGTCAATGCCCCTGAGGAGATCTGCCGGTTCCAGTTCTTCTGGTATTCAGCGAGGAACTTGCGCGCCGACTCGGCAAGGCTCTGCTTTCCCCTCTTCTCTGCATTCACTTCCACAATGTTACAAGCCTTCTGCAGGTGGTAGCCGAGCTTGATGGCGAGTGACGGAATGCTGTACGTCTGCTTGACTGGGTCGTAGCCTGCCAGGACGTTCACCGCTGCCACAACAAATTGGAAGCTCGACGGGAGAAAGAAATCCTCCAGCTTCCTCAGAGGAGTCGCCTTCTTGGCTTGGATCACCAGCCTTGCTAACTGGCGGAGGTTCTGTCGGATGTAATCGTGTCGCTTCACGTCAGTTCCATGCTGGTTGAACAGCTGCTCACCGAACTGTAGGATGATCTTGTCGTTCAACACGGTCCGGGTCACGTCGTCGTAGATCATCTGCGACAGAATACCCTTGAACCCTTCGCTCAGACTGACGTTGTCCAAGACCTCAAGGACGCAGCGGGAAGCGATTCGCTTCCTCCCGACCCTGGAGTCCTTGTCGTTCTTCTCCGGGCACTGCTTCATGTGTCTGCTCAGAGACTTCTTCAGAAAAAGACCCCGACAGTGAAGACAGTGAAGGAAGTCCTCGGCCGGTGCGGGAATCCTTGGCCTTTTCCGGACAGCGAGCTGTCCCTTGCCGGATTTCAAAACCTCCTTATTGTGAGCAAAGTTCCCTTGGTTGATCAGCCTGTACAAAACCTTCTGTCTCTCTTTGGAGTGTTTGGGGTACTGAAAGGCCGCTGCGACCTCAGGCTTGTCAAAGTGGATGGACTGAAGGTGTCGGTACATTTTGGACATGGGCTTGGAGCAGAACAGGCAGTAGTTCCTCCGGTCATAGACGCGCTGCTCTTTGGAGCCGGTCACAGGCATGATGACGTCCGAGGACTGTTCGTTCATGTACGCATCACTTTTGCTCTTCTTGGAGCTGGACTTTACAGCGGGTTTGACCCGTACGACCTCCAGAGCAGACGTTCCTGGGGTCTCCTCCTCTTGGGATGAGAAACCACTGTGATTGGAATAATCAGAGAATTCTGCCTCGGTGTCAGTCAGGAAATCGGACAGGTCTTCGGCACTGCTTGGTGAGAAGTCAGGCTCAGTTTCACTGTCCTCAGACTCGGCTGAGGAATATTCCTGTTTCTGGAAACAACAGGAAAAGTCTTAATCAGGGGCACGATCTGGACTCAGAGTTAACCATGTTCCTGGGATCACAGAAAGAATCCTCCCAGGACATAAGACTATGTTTATGTCTGAGAGGACTCAGGGTCAAGAAGAACAAGAAGGTTACTGTCGGTGGAGACTCACCACCTTCACCGTGTCCCAGTCTTCCAGGTCTTGTACCAGCATCGCACACTGTTGTAAACCAGTCGAGGGATTTGCGTTGTCTTTAGCCGTCTGAAAGCAGAGAACATCTTGTGTTCAACACAGTAATATCTTCCCGCATCTAAACTAAAGCCTCAAAGTGAAAATGAAACTCACAGGGATTGGTTAGAATTGCATTCATAGTTGAAGGGACTGATAAAAACTACCTCCAAAAAACATCATCTGGAATCAAGTCATGCATTCTACATCCATTTAAATGGCAAAAAAACATTTCAGTTTACAACCCTCAGATTCAGAGAGCTTCATCACCAAACTTTAACTTGAAAGTCAGAAGATGCAGAGTTAGAAGGTAATTCACCCACATACCTGCAGTGGGCTGTTGCCGTCCTGTAGTTCTTCTTTGATGGCTGCAGATGCAGCTGCATCAGTCAAGGGGTCTGCAACAGTTCCTGGAAACACATGAACATCTAGTAAAATCATCACTGCAAATGAAATGACACATTCACCAGAGAAGACAAGCCATAAGGATCCTCCAGGTGCTGCCCACCACCTGCTCTGATTCATGTCTAGACCCACTGTCCTCACACTTGAACATGAAACCTACCCTTGTATCCAGCTGGAGGGATCCACTGCTGCTGCTCATGAGCTGGAGTATTACTGTGGGAGTACCCTGAGACACCACTGGCCTCCATGGTGGCACCCTCAAAAACAGGGTGAGACGCACCCTGAGCCGCCTGGTTCAGCTGTGGGTCACATGACTGCATATTCACGGGGAGGCCCTGAAGTCCCTGATCCAGGATGGGGTAAGAACACTTGAAGGGGTCGTGCAAGGACGCAAGCGAATGGTGGGGGGAGGACGAGTGAGAGGCCACATGTTTGTCTGTCGGGTGAAACAGTGGGTTCTGGGGAGGGAAACTCATGAGGTGCGACGCACTCGGCAGAACCGAGCTGGCGAATAAGGAGTTGGAGGAGTCCACATGAGTGCTTTTGTACGTGAATGTCGCAGGAGCGAACAGGCCGCCATGAGAGGGCGGCTGCAGGTGATCATAGGAGGATCTGTGGAAGGTTCCCGAGCCCAGGCTGAGGTGCTGGGAGCCAGACAGAGAGTTGAGGATGGGACCCGGAGGAGAGGCGACAGACCACTCGTTCTGACAGGCCAGTGAGGGGTGGCTCTTATTTACTGTGGAGTTTTCCATCATCCTCCATAACAGTCCAGGCTCTTACTTCCTATGAGACAAATACATCATCGTCAGAGAAGAAGACATATTATGAACAAATACTTGAATTTCTAAGTCTCACAGTTAAGAGAGACAACATGTAATTGAATGTATTCGAAGTACACAGTGGTCACAAACTTGACTGTAACAAGGAAAACGCATTCAAGATCTTAAAAGCAGATTTCTCATTTTGCTGTTGCATCACTGTGGAAAGCACAATTACATGCTATTACATGAAATTAAGAAACATTCCAGGCGACAAAGACATGAAGGCTTCAAAACTGATTTTCTCAAGGAATTTTGTATTTATACGACGGTGAAAGAATGCATAGAAGCCAACTAGAGCAAAACATTTTCGGTATGGCTTCAAACGCAGTCTCATTTGTATGCAACTGCAAAAAATAGAAATGACTATGGAAGGAAGATTTGCTCTTGAAATATGATATTTTATTGTTTTACATATGATATAAATTGTTATGTCAGTACTGACATCGTATTAGAATTGTCGTAACAGCATCTGAAGCTAGTTTGTTATGTTTAGTTTCATTTTGAAATTAAAATATTATTTGGTAGAGATGCAACGCAAATGACAATGCAATGCAATGCAACAAAGCAATTATCCAATGCACTCTGGATAATAGTTCGAGCACTACTGTACCAATAAACACTTACTTTCGATCGTTTTGTATGAATGGAAAAAAAATGTCGGTAATCTGACACATATACGTAAGTAATTCAATGAGCGACAGGCTGAATCAGTGAGAAACACTTTACGCACGATTTGCAACTTCGGATAGTGAAATAGTTTTCGTTTAACCGACACATATGACACAATCAACAACATTTATCTCAACTTTGTAAAACGCGTTATTTGTTTTTTGTTTATCAGAGATGCTTTATACTCCGGTCAAAACAACATTCCGTGCAGTTGAAAACATCATTTTAAAGTCGAAATAAAGCGCCGTTATATTGAAAAATGCTCAACAGTCAGCATTAGTAGCAAAGCAATAACGGATGTGAAGTAGAAACAACATTTACGTGTGTTTATTATTTTCTTTGTATTGATTAGCAGTTAGCTGTTAGCACGACCGGCGACGGGATTCTTTGTTATGTTTGGGAATTAAAACCACGACGCTTTTATGGTGAAATCAACGCGTCGATGTCGCAAATCCGCGTTTTTTATGAATTAAAAAAAGTGAAAAAGCGAAAAGCACACCTGAAAGAGACACCGGAAACAGCAGCCATGTTTACCCCGCGGGTCACAGCACCGGAAGCTATAGCTCAGTGTCGGTTGGCTGGATTTCAGAATAAAAGTTAATTTTGTAAAACGGTACATAAATAAATAAATGAATCCGACGTTTTCAATCTCAACCATCGATAGTTTTTGTGCACATAGTGATGAAAGATTATTTTTAGAATTAGATTAGATTAGAATAGAAACAATGGCAGGAATTCAATTTCATTTGAATTAGTATTATTATGTGAAAAAATAAATAAATAGATGTATTAACTCAGAAAACACAGTATGTCATCATTTCACTTTCATTTTAGGATGGAAACAAGAGATTCCTTGATGGGTCTGTGAAATTCTGAGATTTACTGATCAACAATAGGTGTTAACACACTGTTTGAAGGGTTCAGTCTTTTGTCTCAGGTCTTTTCAATAGATTTCAACAGAAGATCTCATCTCACAACAAACCACTATACAATGCACTTACATATGGCCTGAGCACTTGTCGTTCCTATTTACAATGTGTTGGTCATAAATCCCCATCAAAAACCAGTTCCTGACAAATTCCTGAGGAATATTGATGCAGAGCCGATGAAGACATGAACATGTGTTCCGTTAAACAGGTGGACTTGTGTTCGATATGTTAAGGTCAATGCAGCCGGAATTATCCTTCAGTAGCAACATGAATCTCATTAAACCTCCCTTAACCTTCTGAACATCCAAACAAAACTCCCCACCATCACCAACGTCCTTCCTCTCTCCCTGCTTTCATTCATGCCACCCAGACACAACAGACTCCCATCAAACAGAGCCTTTTTCGACGTTATTCAGGAACCGGTTTGACCTCCAATTGAGCTTCTCAGTGAGCCTGCTCGCACAAATCCTCCCAGAGGAGGAGTGGAGACAAGTGCAAACCCACTTTCACGAGGGGCTAAGTGATGAACAGGAGTTCTGGTGTGATGGAAACAGAATAAAAACATCGAAAGGAGCAGCAGTTCATAAATAGTTCATGGCCTCCTCGACTGGCCTTCAGGTTTGTATTATTGATGCGGTCCAAAAGGCCCACGGGCCGACTCGTGGGATTACTCACTCACTAATACACCCAGTGCTCACTCG
Organism: Synchiropus splendidus; assembly: GCF_027744825.2. Taxonomy (NCBI): domain Eukaryota; kingdom Metazoa; phylum Chordata; class Actinopteri; order Syngnathiformes; family Callionymidae; genus Synchiropus; species Synchiropus splendidus. Next base: position 17,356,395 of record NC_071340.1, read on the forward strand.
AGGAGAGAAAATGGGTCTATGGTTCTCGCTCTCTCTCTGACTGAGTGTGGAGTTATCTGTTTCGCCTCTGGTGGAATTTCGGCAGGAGATCTAGGAAGTCATCTCCAACCTGTGGTTTGAGGAAAAAACTCAGAACCAGGATTATTCTTCTCAAAAATAGGACGCTAGTTTAGGTGATTTTCCTCTTTATGTTTGTTCAGTCAACATCAACATCACCTATTAAAACTGTTTAATAAACTGTACTGCAATGTTCTGTCGTGGCCTGCAGGTGGCGTCTAGCAACAGCGCTGAGGGACAATGACAGGTCACAAGTGTTTGCCCCCCACGTAACTATCATGTGACCACAGGTGATGATTTAAATTTTGATGATGGTGAAAACTGCCGCAGGGCTTCTCAGCGAGGTCACCAGTTCAGAGACAGACGCCGTCACAGCAGCTTGTGTGTGAGGTCTCGGGTGGGTTTCCTGTCAGAGTTTTGTAACATTGTTGAAGTGCAGTGTGCAGAACATTGCCAGTGTTTGTTTCATTGTGCGATAAATCGAACAATATCAGCCCATACTGTATTCAATCAGGCTCACTTTCACTTTCTACAGCTCCTTTCCTGTTGCGTCAAGTGCTTGGTAACAACAATTTTGTTCTGGATCTGAGCCACATGCCATCTGAAAAACGGCCCACATCCATTTTGGATCCAGCAAATGGCTGTGGGCCGTGACCTGGCCCAGAGTCGTAAAGGATCCAGTACTGAGCAGGGCGAAATACGACCGCAGCTGAGTCTGGCGGACCCGACCTGGATGTAGTGCAGTGGCAATTGAGGGACCCTGCTGCTATGAGGACCGGACGGCTTCACAGACATCTACAATTTAAAGCTCCCTCTTTATCTATAATAGATCGTTGATGTCATCGTTGGTTGTGAAACACCATGTTCATACTGAGTATCTTTCACTGACTTGTAAGTCTGTCTGAGCACCTGACTTGGCAACGCAGACATCCAACCCGATCAGACCATGAAGACTCTCAGAGTCGCAAACCTGAGGGCTTCATGACCACTATCTGTCAGTATTTTGTCAACATGCCTAAAGTTGTGGAACCACTTGAAGGGAGTCAACTTGTTTCTCCACTGAAGTCATGTAAAAATAGAGGTCGCTCTGTATGTGCCTCAAGATTATGACCACTGTGATTGAAGTTAACGGTTGCTAGCAAGGTCAACTACTGTTTCAGGGTGAGGAGTGAGGAGCACCGACCCCCTGAAGACCCCGGTCATGTCTACTAGATTGAGCACCAGGTGACACTCGCAGCATTTTCCGTTGTTGACTCGTCAAATACCAAAACATTCAACATGAAGTAGTGCTTGGTTGTGCTTATATACCAGCACCCGGTTCTTTACAACTAAACACATAAAAACTAAAAAGACACCACGATCCTTGTGCTGCAAAGTTTTTAATCACGATGCAACTTATGTGCATAGACAAGCTATTTTCACAACTTGCGGTGTTTATTTGCATTGCCGTTGGTGTGCAAAGACCTTTAACCAACCTTAAACCCAATTGTAACCCAGTCATTTTGAAATTTCAATTGTCAAATTAAGGCTTAACCTTGTGGGGACCATTTTGCCGGTGTGTTCCATGAAAGCTCAACCATATATAGACACACCCACACAAAAATAATCACAAACACGCACCTACAATCTCATGGTGGAAAACGCTCATGAAGGTTCACACACACGCACATAGAGGGGACACCGAAACACACACCGGTACACACACTGTATGGTAATGGCAGTGATTTGCTTAGGTTGTATGGTTTAATAGCATTATAAGATTTGAAACTTCTTTTGCTTCGTTGCAAAGATGGGATTTATTTTAAACATTCACAAACACCTACACACACACTTGTACTGCTGTCTTTGTGAGGATCTCTCATTTCCATAACCCTTTCCCCAGCCTCTCCCTCGAAACCTAACCATCCAAAACACATAAGCTAAGCTTAATCAGGACTCTGAACTCTGGTTAGGTTTTGGGTGAGAGGCTGGGGAAAGGGTTATGGCAATGCAAGGACCTCACAATGTCCCCACAAGCATAGAAACAGTGCGTGTGCGTGTATGTCTGTGATGTATTTCAGCTCTTAAGGGAAGGATTACACAGCCCATGCTGACAGCAAGGCGTCAGCTAATTGACGGTGGCTGTAGTGGATCAAATCCTCTTTGGGCTCAGACTGAATGAAACACTTGTGGTCAGTAAACGCTCCAGCGAGGACTGCAGTTCTTCGACTTGATGTTTTTCTCACGTTGAATCAAGCCTCTCCTGTCATCCACAGGGAGCGCTGCTCCCTCCTCCTGCGCTGGTAAATAACGCTGACGGCTAATTTGAGCAACACGTGGACGCCCTGGACTGGTGGAGACGGGCTGAAGGTCAAGGCCGCAGTTTCATTATGACTCATGTAAAATTCATGATGATGTCATGTCAAACAAATGACCTTGTCTCCATCATGCCAGTCACTCCCCTCCGTCTCAGGGCATCGCCTCCTTCCAGTCATCGATTCCTCCGCTCCGTGTTTTCATCATTCCTCACCACTTTTCCTCTTCCTCTTTTCCTTCTATCATCGTGCTTCATAACCTTCATCGCTTCCTCTGATCCATCCCTGTTTCCTCCATTGCTACCTTCGACTGTCAGATTGCTGTCTCTCCATTTACAAGTGTTTTTGTCTCCTGGCATCAGGTTTCCTGGTTCCCTGGCCCTGTTTTCCAACCTTCCCCATATTTGCTTCCTGGTGGTTCTCTCCTCTCCTGCTTCCATCTCCTTGTGATTCATCTCCGGATGACAGCCTTGACAGCTTTCCTGGAAGTGCCCATCTTGTTTCCTTCCCTTGCTTGTGCCCTTGTCTCCTGAACACACCATCCTTGCTACAACGTCCCCGTGCCCACTTTTATTTCTTTAAGTGTCTGGCATCTTGCTTCCTTCCTTACACCTGAGAGGCATTAACCTTTCTCTTCTCCATGCCATGGTCTTTCCCTCCTCGTCTCCTTGAACTTCTTCTCCCCAAACATCCAACCTTCCTCATGGCACCTAGTATTCTTATTTGTTTCCTTTTCTGTATCCTTCACTTCCTTTTTTCTTGCACCCTATGGATCTCCATCCCATTCATTACTTGTTTCCTCAACCCTCTTCATCGTCTTGTTTACCTCCATCATCTTCCTCCTTCCGATAGTTGCGTATCTCCATAGAACACTTCCTGGAGCGATGCTTCCTCCCACCGTCATCTCTCTCCTCCTTCCGTCCTTGAATGCCACCTTCTTCGTTCCCTCTCCTCTCAGGCTCGGAGGAACGTCATTCTGGCGCGTCTCCAGTCTCGGAGCTCCAGACTCAACAGAGCAGCTTCCCTCCACTGGGACCAGAGATGCGCGTCACACTGGGAAGACAAACAACAGAGGACAAGAACAATAATAAAAGAGTTCAGAACAGAAGAACGATTTCTGTCTGAAGAGTCTAGGCCTAACAACGGACAGCTGGTGAGTCAGGTTTCACTGATGGACACTGATCTGAAGGTTCAATGAGCTTTGCTGGCAGTCCTCGCCTGGACCCCAGATGCCAGCCTTTCCAGTTGGATCGAATTAAACTCTGACTTCCAACCTGAAGAGAAACACAATGTATTTATGGCAAGATGTGGGTCAGAAAGAAACCACTCACAGCACTGCTGAACTGCAAACTTCTGTTCACTGAAACCTGTTGCCTTTCATCCCTTTTTTAATAAACCTGCTTTTCTTCAGTGACACCTGCAGCTAATGCTGCAATGCTAACCCTTACAGAAGTCTACCATCCAGATGACATGAGGTGACTCAGATTTGGACCTGTCGTAGCTAGCTTTCTTAAGCACAGGGTCGAGGCCCATGGTGAGGCCGTGAGCGCCCACTAGAGGGCCGCTTAAAGTTTTTTTGTTTTACACCTCTGGGCTGTGAGACGCTCAGTTTTGATACATGAGACATGTATGGTGGCAGTATTGTGTCAGTGAATTGACTTGACAGTTTTGCGACAGTTTCAAACAATTAAGAAGTTCTTGAAAAGAAAAAATGATAAGGAAAGTGACGGCGCCCCCTAGGGTAAAAACTGTTAAAGCATGAAAGCACCTTGGAGCAGTTTTTGAAATTAAAATTAATAAGAAAAGTTTATGGCGATACTTTCATTTACGTTTTACTGATCTTCTTTAGAGTTTTTTAAATGAAAAATAAAACATTTTATGATATTTAGACATTGCTTTATTATATTAATTTTAGTCAGTATTTTATTGATGATGTACAGTTTTTCCAGTTTTCTCAACACTGCATGCAAGTATTTTTTTCTTCAGCAAACATGACTTGCTTCTGCTGCTGGTTGGAATTTTCAAAGACGGATATCTTGGTGCTGATCGCACGGTTTCATGTCAGCCAGTGAAGAAGCAACATGAGAGACCATACGTTTGCTCTCAGACAAGGGAAGTGTTAAGGTGAGGCTGGAATTAGCTGCTGTTCGGCCCAGTCTGGCCGTCATGTGAGGAAAGCACTGGTGGACTTCTGCTCTCTCATGAGGCCTCCAGCTTTGTGCAGTGACCGAAGAACAAGAAATTAATCTTCTCTCCGAGGACTCTATCAGTCATTACTGCAGCTCGTCCAAGAGAAGCGGTTTTCATCTGGGTGTACCCCGAACTAGAGAGGTCAACTGGGACAGACCTAGATGACTCTGCGGACTGCTTGGGGGATAGATAGATAGATAGATAGACAGACAGAACAGACAGAACAGACAGAACAGACAGAACAGACAGACAGAGAGACAGACAGACAGACAGACAGACAGACAGACAGACAGACAGACAGATAGATAGATAGATAGATAGATAGATAGATAGATGGATATTTGGATGGATGGACAGACAGGCAGAGTGATAGACAAATAAATAGCAATATTTGTGTAGCATTGTACATTGTACCAACTGTAGAACATCAATAAGTGTTTGTGAGAAAAACAAATCACCTCAACAGAACAAATTAGTACAGATGAAGATGTAATTCTCTCTTTTGTCCACATTATCAGAGAATAATTAAATCTACAATGCAAATGTCGTCACGAGGAAGACAACAGCGATTAGTCTAATGGCGAGAATGATTTCCCGCTAATGAACCAGTGTTCTCTTGTGAGAAAACAAGAGCAGAAAGATGCTCAATTATTCCTTCAGAGTTGGAAACTTCAGAGCTTCTGGAAGAGTTTCATCAGAACGACACGGATACAAAACGATGCAGAAAAGGGAATTGCTAATTCCAGAGAGCGACTCGGCGGTGTGATTAAGAAGGAAACACATTTAACTGGGGAAGTGTGTGTGTGTGTGTGTGTCAGTGAACAACAGCTGCTCGGCCTTTAAAGTGTTTCTGCCCCACTGACGGACAAACCACCCGAGGGACGGCGCTTGTTCGAAGCCGGGCTAATACCGGCAGACGCTACTCTGAACGATTTCCAAGATTCCATCAGACAACTTTTGGTAGCTTCACCTCAGGACGACGATTGCATTGTGAAATTCAGGAAAAGAAGGAGGGAAGGGTCTGACGCTGGGCTGCACCTCCACCAGGGCTTCATCCTCAGAGCTGCTCCGTGAGAAACATTCATTTACATAGCACCATGAAGAATGAAACTAAGTAAGAACAGGAGGTGGCAGAAATCCATGTTCTCTGCGATGAAGAGAGAGCAGCAGATGTCGGAGGAGAGTGTCCGGACTCTCTTAGAGAAGAGAGACTGAGTTGGCATCTTGTCAGGATGTCTCCTGGACTAGTGAGGAGTTTAGATGGGTCTCAGAGCAGACTCAGCACACTCCCAAGAGATGGTGGTGTTCCTTCAGGTGAGCCCGAAGTCTGGCTCTCCTCACACATCGATTTTAAACTCTGCGTGAAGGAAACTTTATTAGTTGAGAACAAACAAAAAACATGTATCTAAGCCTTGTCAAATCCTTCCACACTTCCTGCTGCTTTCATTCCTCTCATGTCAGCCTCATGTGGCTCAGGCGTCCTCCCACATGTCCACCCACAACTGTGGTTCTTCTGTGGCTCCAGATGTTTGTCGTTTCCTGCATGGCACTCTGAGCCACAGCTTTATATCATTTAAAAAAGATGTTCAAGAGACAAGGCAGCACAAGTGTTCTCATGTGGTCCACACAGATGGTCGGAAGCAGTTGGGAGAAGGACGTTCTTTGAAGCTCATTTGAGGCTTTGGGGTCTGTTCACTTGACTGACTCCTGGAATCCAGGGGTCTTCAGGAGAGGCGCTCATGTGAATGATGTTATGTCTATATTAGGAGTTTGTCCTCCAAATTCAGCTCGCAAATCAAAAGAGCTCTGTAACTCTCCGAGTTTCATTCTGAGCTCTAAAACTAAAACCAAATCTAGAATCAACCCTCTTGGAACCAACGGATCTTCAGCCCATCCCTGAGGAGTTTTTTTTCTTGACTCAAGTCACAAGCATGGTGAAAACAAACTTGATTTCAATGCAGCCAAGAGGTTTTTCACTACAGAAGGTTGGAAATAGAAGGATGCTAACATCACGCAGATGTAGCGAGTTCAATTCATTTCACTTGTTCTGTTGCTGTTGGCTGGTAGTCAAGGCAGTGGTGAGCAACTCAGATCAGAATCTCTTCTTAAATGCCTCAAAAACCTGTCAGAATAAAAGGGTTCCACCAGGTTCAGACCAGTGAACGATCCTGGCATTGAACCCAACCTGAAAAACAGACAGGATTCCTTTTCAAAATACATGTGACAGAGTCACATGGCCATACTCAAGAGAGTCACAGCAAGTCAGAGAAATTACTGGAGTCTAAAGCTGAGGATTTCTCAAATCTGAGCCTTCAGACTGAAGAACCAGGGCGGCGGATGGACTCGTGAACTTTCCATTTACGACCCAAAATCCAGACATTGAGCAGCACAGACATTCCTCTCTTCTTTCCTTATTTTACTGCCTCTGAATTCCGCGCCTCCAACCAAACAAGGGTTTGTGTGTTTCCCACCGCTGGCCTTTGAGCTCCGTTCTTCCTCTCTTCACATGGAAGTTTTGTATTTCTCCAACATCAACACACACTGACAGCGGCGTCGGGCTTCTGTGTGTTTGCATGCGTGAGATGGAGCAAAAGATGGCAGCTGCCCCGGTTGGATTTATGTTTTAAGAGGACAATAATATTTACCTTCCAGCTGAGTCACACAGCATCACGGCAACAAAAAGTAGCGTTGCTTTCCAGCTGTTTAATTAGTCAACACTTTCACTGTTAAATGGCACGAAGGTAGCAAGTTAGTGTGGCTGGTAACAAACTTCAGTTCAAGTGACTGGACTTGGTTTTGAGGACAGAATTTGTAGGCCGACCTGAGCGAAGAGGGCCGTCAGGTTGGTGCCTATGGATCTCATTTTTGTTAATCAGAAGACTTTACCTCTGAGTCAGGTGCCAGGGTTCAGAAGATGCTGGGATGCTCAAGTATCTGGGGATGAGTTGAGCTTGGAGATGGAGAGGCAGACTGAGTCACGAAGAACTGAGCCAGAACTCTCCAGAAAGCTCTCCGCGGGTGACTTGTCCACTCGCTGCTGCTGAGTTCGCTGGAGATCAGAGACGCTGAGTCGTCAACCCTGCAGCGGAGGAGACTTCTTCCTGCCTGCATTATTAATACCTGATGTTCACAGCTGACCTGGTGCTCACACACTCCCAGACATGAATGGCGGGGTCCACGTACCCAGGTGACTATTCCAAGATCCAATGCAAAGAACATGCCGATGGAGGGGCAACAAACGTTCTCTGGCCAGCATGTTTCCTCTGGGATCCACTCAGTTCTGAGGGAGACCAACACATTCACCCAAGGGAGAACCACCGTGAACGAGACCTTACATTGGACACTGAAAGTGAGATGACATCCACCTAACTTCCCCTGGAGTCTGCACGTTAAGGCCCATAGATGCTCAAAGTTACGTAGGGATCTGCATCCAGATGGAGCATTCTATCCGTGCTCTACGTTCATTTCTTCATTTCCTTAATGTTTCTTCCACAAAGCTTACAGACACGGACCAAACGGAGCAGACACAAAGAAGACATAACAATGGTGGAAATTCTCCATCCTTCAGGTGTGATATATTTAACGGCCTCACCAACCACCACGTTTTCCTCTTTTGTGCAAGAGCTACATGATCAATATTTCTTCTAGAGTCGCCCGCCTTCTTGTGGAGTTTGTTTTATAAAAACTCTTGACTCTGGGCTGCCCCGATCCCCCTAGTGGATATATTGTGAACAGCAACATAAAGAAACACAAGGTGACGGTAATATGGTTTGAAACAGACAAGTCCATTTTCGTGCATGATGGGAGCAAAAATGGGTCATTACAATGCAATGGCGCCAACATGTTTAACTAAGAAGAGTCACAAAATTTTGTTTTCTTAAGTCACTGTTTGCCGTGCGCTCCGTGTGCACGATGAAGTCCATCCTCTGCAGACCTCCCTTTCTGCAGCTGCAGCTTCGCCCAAACAATCCCGGGACATCTCTAACCTGTCGAGGATAAGCCAGGCATGTCACAGGACACCCGTGTTAGCCGCTCGCCTCCTGGATCTCCGGGCCTGGAGGTGATAACCGCTGACTTGGCTCACTCCCCGTCACTCATTTTTAAAAGCGTTATTTTTCCCTCCGCGGCGCCTCCCAGATAATTCGCCATGAGAAGAAACAGAAGCGGCACAGAGCGGCTGAGCTATCTGTCACCAATCCCTGTGAGAAAACTTCTCTGACAAGCATATAATGAGGCTGCGCGAGGATCTCCCGCCACTTTATTGTGTCTTTATCTCCTCGCAGTGAACCAGGAGGGAAGCAAAGCGAGAGGGGCTGCAGGTTCGGAGCAAATTACCCATGCTTATTTATTCAGAGTCGTCGCCTCATGAAGCAGCAGCCCCCTGGGTTTTCTCACCCGCTCCAGCGGCCGCCAACTTACTTTGCATCTTGAATGGAGGCAGAGAACCAAACAAAGGCATCAAAACAATGAGGCTAATTTCCAGCTTCAACTCCAACTTTGCTAATCGAACTTGGCGGTGTTCAACAACCCTTAGTCGTAGTTCCAAGTGCGGCATCAGCACTTTAAACCAGTCCGTTGTTGTGTTTGCCTTCACTTTGTGTCTTTGCTTCAAGATATTTATATGGCATGGTACCACGGTTTCCCAGTGGAACTGGTTGGTGACATACTTCACCAAACACTGAGCCCAGACACCAGTGACTCTAGCTGCTACCAGGTAGTGGTTTCCTTGTTCGAGCTGAGGTCATTTAGGTGAGGACATGTTCATCTCAATATGGTCTCATCTACCTCCTGGTGGACAATCTGGAGATATTAAACCTGGAGAATAGCTTCAGCTCAGTAACTCAGTCAGACGAGAAAAGACAAAATGTGTTTTTGACAGCACCAATATTATAACAACACTGACCAAAATAGAGTGAATGTGCCTTATAGTTGATGAATAAAAATGAGACTAAAATGTATTGCAAGATGCAAAAAAATAACAAAAATGCACAGTAAATGTGGCGCACGGCCACAGCTAAAATAAGAGCTGCTGAGCCTCCAGAATAATTATCTTTTTTTAAAGATGAACTCTCACGCTTTAAACCAAAGTGTTGAACTAAAATATGACTAACAAAAATGAATGACTAAATGTGACTGAGACTAAGAATTAACTCGACTAAGATTAAATTGAAAAACGTGTGACAAATTGAACACTAGTCCTCAGCATTAAAGATGAATGAGAATAGGACCCTGGTGAAGTTCTTCACCTGTAGAGTACGACAAGGAAGCTGGACAGCAGCCGGGGATGGTCAGGATGGAGTGATCTGTTGCATGCTGACGGTTCTCTAGCTCCGACAGTGTTGTCGTCGAGACCAGAGCATACAGAGACTAAGCCAAGATCAAGACCGATGATGGGGCGAGACCAAGACCTAACTGAATAAGTCAATGAGTCATATAGACACAGACATTTATTTCTGGTGGTAGAGAACCGAAATGCTTTCATTGGAACAAGCCATCAGTTAGTTATGTATTGTTTGGACTCAGTCTTGGTCTCTTGAACTTGGATCTCAAAGTCTTGGGGTTGGACTCTGTGTGCTCTGACCTCAACTGCAACACCAGGTCCTGGGTTGTAAAACCTTGTAGCACGTGGTATTAGCAGGTAGCATGCCTTGCGTGGCATCTTCAACCCGCTTTGTTACACTCATGTAAATGATGGAAGCGACACCAGCACCTTCAGTCCAAAAGAAGAGAGGTTAAATGTTCTGCGACGCCAAAGACTTTGATGATGATGGCAGAAAAAAAACGTCACAGGAGTGAACCGGTGTGATGTTTCGCTTCGGGGAGGTGAACTGGAAAAGAGAGGGATGCTAAGAGACGAGTGGAGAGCTGGCTGAGTATCTCCCAGGGGTCTCGGAGCAGCAGAGAAGCCGGCTCGGCGAGTGCGCGCCCCGCAGAGACACCCAGCGGGGGGTCTGCTTTTTGTTTTGCAAAGAAAAAAAAAAACCCTTCCCACCACCCTCCAAGTACCCAGCGAGGCACAACTACACGCCATATTTCAGCAGCTTTGTTCATGAAGCTGGAGGAGGAGGGGGCTCTGGCTAATTCTGGCATCCCACCCCCACACTGTCACACACAACAGGAGAGAGACTCAGCAGAATTGGTAAGAATTAGGGCGCTGGTGAGGCTCCGGAGCGAGTGCCAGCCTTTGAACCAGCAGCTTTAAATGAGGGGAAGTTTTTCTCTCACGATCTGTGACTTCCTTTCAGTGCAAAAAACAAGAACCACGGGAAGATAGATAGATAGATAGATAGATAGATGATAGATAGATAGATGATAGATAGATAGATAGATAGATAGATCATAGATAGATAGATAGAGTCACAGAATTCTGAGCTAAACATGCAGTTGGCTGTCAGACATTTTTGATGAGTGTCAACGTACAAAAGACAAACTATTCAAGAAGTTTCAGCGGTTACCATGACAACAAAACCACTAAAGTATTTGTTGAATCCTCTCGCTCTGCAGGAACAAACATTCTCGACGGCTTTAAATTTTAACGGCGCTGCTATTTGCTCATCATTAATTCATCCGATATGAAATGAAATGTTAATAGATGTGTTTTAACTTCGCAGCAAGGAGGAATCTTTTCTTTGTTGGCGTTAAAATTTCAGCGACAAAACAAAACACTCTGAGTCTCCGCCGTCGCACGCCCACCACCCCCCGCCGAGCTCCTTCCCGAGGAGCACTTTAATGTGGATCTGGAGCAGATTAGTCGGCTAAAGCTAAAATCTGTAATCGCGGTGATGGGCTTACACAAAACGGAGTCGGGGTCTGCCTCAAGGTTAAACTGATTGCTGTCTTTGTCGATTAGCTCTCGACGCTCGTTCAGGCGTGCTCCCCCTCTGCTGTAATTTGCCTCGATTCACATGTTCCAATGCTAAATGTTCTCGCCAGGAAGTGGAGGTGGAACAAAGGCAGCTGTAGACCAGGAGGAGCAGGTAGAGCTACATTTCATATCACCAGGGCAAGTCTCCAGCTGTCTGGAGAGTCCCCCAGTCACACCTTCATGTCCTCCTCACCGTCTCACTTCCTCCATCCTCCAAAGGCCCATTTGCTCCCTTTAGAAATGAAAATGAACCCGTCACTGATCACTTCTTTATGGTGCTGCTCACCAATATATCCACCAGGGGGAGCAGCCCAGAGTGGAAAGTTTACTCCAAAACCAACATGGGGACTGTGGAAGAAGTATTGATCATGTAGCTCTTGCACAAGAGAGGAAACAGAGGCAGCGCTGTAGGAGCCGGTGGTCGGTGAGGCAGTTAAATATATTGCGACTGGAGGATGGAGGATTTCATGCCATTGTTTCATCTTCTTCGTCGCATCGTAACAGCAACATTCCCCCCATGGATTACAGGGGTATTGCTCTGTTTGACCCGTATCTGTAAACTTTGTGGAAATCTGTAGAAATATGGAGGAAATATACACAGAACATGGACAGAAGGCTCCATTGAGCACAGGCCTTTGACTCTCCTGAGACTCCTGAGGATGAACCACTTGAGTCAAACTCAATCACACCAGTTGCAGTTCACAGCTACCTCTTCACACACTACACAATTCAATGCTCATATGTGATCCTCCGTAGAAGAAGAAGAAGAAGCCGGAAGAACTGGAAACCGATCCGAATTGGAAAGAATCCGTCAGAGAAACAAGGAAGCAGAGGGTGGAGTTTTGACAAAGGTGGTCAATAAAAACACTAGTTTCTTATCATGAGAAGCAAATCTCAAGTCCCCACCTGCTCCGCCTCTTCATGTGTCCAGGCGGGATGTGCACCTTTAGTTTCGCGAGGATGTGTTCCTGATACTTAATTGTTTCTCATGAGATGTTTTTCATCACCATGCTTGTTGTGTTTTCCCCTTGTTTTGATGTCGCCTCTTCGTTTTATCATGTGAGACTTCTTTTAAAAAGAGATCATTATTCTGAAGGCATGGCGGCTCACATTGTTTTCGTGGTAGAAACCCTGTACAAAGTCTGCTTTGTACATCAAAATTGGCCAGAAAATCGGTCAGTGTATGTCCATCTTTGATCAGACTGTGATATCAGTCTCCCGTTTTATTCTTGGTTTTATTTTTGGGATTATTATTGACATGCAACTGTCCGTTCCACCCCGCCTGCACGCTCCTCTTCACTAGCTGCTCCTGAACTCCAGTGGATCCTTGCGTTGGACCTCTGACTACAGGAGAAGACAGACGTCCACTCTCCTCTCACTCGTCTGTCACTTTGTTTTCACCTTAAACGGCCAATGAAGGAGTGACTTCTGCTGAATTTGTCTATGACTTATTGATGTTTGTGGGGCGCTGCAGACAGAAGGGGGGGAGTGGCGGGGGAGAGACGATGAAAGAATGTGAGGATGAGGCACCTGGAGTGGAGCAAGTGAGGAAGAAGAGAGGGAAGACGAGGAGCGCGCGAGAGAGGGGTGTTTCCCTGAGGCGTGGATGCGTTTGTGTGAATTAATCTCTGACACACACACACACACCCTCTCGCTCTCTCTCTCTCTCTCGCTCGCTCGCTCTCGCGCATCCAGTCAGCTCGCGCAGCACAAAGCTCACACACACTCCGCCGCACACGCCTCCTCTGCTGCGTCGGGAAGATTCAGACTGGAACTGAAGGACACACACTCAGGTAAGACCTCTACGTTGCTACTTCATGAGCGGTAAACAAACAGCAGTGCTTCCAGTCTGAGGATGCAGAGTTCAGCTGTGAACGGAGTCAACAAAACTTTCAGATGACCCCAAGTCATCATTCAGTTTTGACGGCAACACTGTGTGACAGACGAAAACTTTCCGTGCCTCACAGGGTCCTAGTCTTTAAACCTGAGAGGACAGGCGCGACACGCTCATCAGAGGGAGGAACACAAGGTGTTTCACGTGGTTCAAACTCACGGCTCGAGGGCCAAATCCGGCCCGCCAGGCCATTTGAGTGAGGAATGGATCAGCATGAAATGGAATTTGTAGTGCGACCAAAACCAGGGTGGCCCGACTTGTGTGGCGTCCTGACTCACAAATACAAGCCTCACCGTTCGACCGGCTGTTTTCAAGCTAGCGGAGGTTATTAATGTCCCAACTGGTCAGAATTGATGCAGGTGGGTGGTATAGTGAGCCTTCAATAATTACAAAAGAGAATGTTTTGTGTGACGACAACAAACAGTCTTAACAGGAGTGAAAGACTCAGGCAGAGGTGAGCCAAGTCAGAGCACGGCTGTGTTTTTGACCTTCACCGTGTTTGGACACGGCGTGAGGACACGATGTGAGAGACAGGCATGAATGGAGGCTTTGTGAGTGTCAGTTTGTTGGAAGGCTGGTGGTGCGCGTCTCCAAGCGAGGTCTAGTGAGAGGCGAAAGGTACACTCGGACGCCAGAAAGTCGCTGAGTTGTCGATACCTGCAGGAATCAACACGCACAAAGATTCTGCCCACAAATGTTGCTCCAGTAACTTCTGTGATGTTTCCGAACAAGGTGCGACTTGTGTACATATTCATAACACATAGTTTGTCATGTTCTGAAGAACGTTTTTTTCACACTGGCCGATTTTTCTGTCACCCCACCATGACGTCCATGAGAGACGTCTCGCAAGCGGCACAACAAAGAAACACAAGTATCATAGAAATAGAAGTCACATCATCATCATATCAAAATATTCAGAGAGACAAGACAGGAACCTGTGCTTGCAGAACTGAAGTGTCAGTGCAGCCTGGACACCTTGACACCACTGGAGGATGGATCAGGAGCAGATGAGTGATATTTCCCACTATGAAAGCTCCTATTTTTACTGTTATCAGTGCGATAGAGTCCTCCTTTGCTTCCTTGTTTCTCGGTCAGCTCGCTCCTACACTGGTTTGATGTCATGTCAGGAGCAATCGATACAAATGAATTGGCAATTTTTCCTTCTACATGATGCGTTTTCTGTTGTTGTAACTCATAATCCAAAAACACGAAGTGTGTTTGGTGCGAGCATAGCTTGCACTAACTTGCTTAGCGAGTTGCTTTCCAATTTGGTGGAAATATAACTTGGCTATTTGTGTTTTATTCATGAACCTTATTTTTTTACAAGGAAAATATTTGAATAATTTATCATTATTTCAAATGATAATTATTCGATCTGTTTTCTTTATGGCAATTTTTCAACTGAATCATTTATGCTGCTTTTTCTCCCCTCAGCTGCAGGGTTTTAACGTTTATAAAAGGTTTTGTAAACCTATTTTTTGTTTGCCAATTTTTGAATCATGATACATTGTGTTTTATTTTAATCGCTCTTATTTACATCATCTATAGTTTTAATCTGAGGTTTTTGTTTTTGAGTCGTATTTGGTGTCCCATTGCTCTGAACCTTCAGTGGAGGTTTGACGTGTTTGAAAACGTGTTGAAAAGTTCTTTATGACATGATATGATTTTCTAAGTGGATTTTACCAACGGGGCCTTTATTTCTGTTTCCTTTATGGTCAGACAGTAAAGTTGATGAAAAACACCAGCGACTCTACGAGCAGTTCTACTTTCTATCTTTAATCCCGCGTCCCAGATCAGATTGGATTTGGTGATTACATTTCCCAGATTTCAATCCCAAAAACATTAATGTACCTCTGTCCAATTATGGTCCCCAACAACCCTTCTAACTTGGGATTATACTGGTGGATTAAAGATGATCTTTTCATTTCAGTAAAGTATTTGTGTTGTACCTGCAGAGATTTTGCCCAGACCTCATGCACCCACGCTAACACACGCTAGCACACGCGAGCACACGCGCGCCACAGTTCCAATTCACTTAAACTGGTATAAGCCGAAACAACCAAAGTGCACTTCATAAATTAACTTCCTGCTAATGCTGAGTAGTTGCACTCAAATTGAAATGTTTTTTCAAAGCAGCATGGAAGAGAAATGCCCTCTTGAGCGCCCCCTGCAGGCGCAGCATCTAATTACACTGTGGAAAAAGGACACGTTGTTCACTTAACTTAAGAGTGTGGGTTTCTCTACCTCCACTCTGGCTTAGGAACACAGAAGTGGTGAAGTAGTAGGCGATCTGTACCTCCTGCAGCAGAATACAGATCCATAGAGACCAAAACCCACGTGGTGATGCAGAACCAGGGATCGATTCCAGCCATCACATGATGAAACACACAAAAGCCTACGTCCTGATCATGCTCCAAACCTGTCCCTGCATGTCACGACTTTTTTTTTTTTTTTTAAGCCGCACCGCGTCACCAGGAAGGGGGCGCCAGCGCGGACGCTTGACATGAGCCATTTACGCCCAAGTTGAAATAGATATTTGGGATAATTTGAGAGCATGATGAGAGTGTGAAAGCGCAATTACACTGTCAAGTCCAAGGTTTGACATGTGTGAGTGTGTGTGAGGAGGTGTGTGTGTGTGTGTGTGTCGGGGTCTCTGCCACCCCAGTCGAAGCGCAGAGTACATTATGGCTGTTTGGGCACATTAAGGGGCATTAGCTGGAGGAGCGAGGCTGAATAATGCATGGACGTTATTTATGAGTGGAGCGCATATGTCCTCGCTCACACACACACGCTCACAATGTCCTTTTCAATCAAACCGTTGCACTCTTAAATTCTGTCATACAGCAACGTTCGCAAAATATATTTATCTACAAGGTGTGTGTGTGTGACACATCTTCAAACACCAAGGAGCTGACTCATCCTCCAGTTGAGAATCCATTAACATTTCTGACAACTCAAGTGAAACTTCCAGCGAAACTCTACGTACTTTGGCGCTATTACGCAATGACAAATCTCTCCGTTGCTAATCATCGGTTGAGTGTGTTTTGTGTGTTCATGTCGGCAAATTTCAGCCCTTAGCTACGTTAGCTTGTGACCATTGTCCCGTTGTGTTCGCCTAGCTTCAGTTTGCTAACAAGACAAATAATGAATGGCTTATTTAAACCTATATTAGCACTTTTATCCAGCTGTTCATCCAAAAATAACTTAAGCTCTGTTAGCATTTAGCTTCATTGCCTTACAAAATTGTCTATTTGGAATCGATCTTCTCAATAGATGTTAAGTTATTTTGGCATTTGACAGTGTCAGTCACCAAAGACGTCAGCAATGTTAGCATTATATAGCAAAGAGTGACTTCATCGTTGGCCGCTCAGTGTTAGCTACAATCAAAGTTCAACTCCACTACTGTGTTTTTGCAGTTCAAATGGATTAGAGCTTGTCAGTATGCTAATTGGTAACGCTTGTAGCTTTGTTGCTATGGTTGCACGCCACCACTTGAGCAAGAATACTCTACTGCACTTCAGCTACATTAGCCTTCTGCTACCGACCATTTACTTTCTGAACTTCAGTCAGATAACGGAGCCTGAATTCATGGCGGCTGCATTAACATGTTAGCAACAAAGTTATTGCTGACTACATCAGAAACATTCATGCTCATGCTTAGAGGAAGAAGAGGCTGTGACTTAAGCACCTTTAAACGGCCTGTATTATTGTTGCTATGACCTTCGCAGTAACTGAATTCGTATTTAAGCTGCTTATGCATGAACCCACTTCATATTCTCCCCAAAATCTCAAAGTCCAGCAGGCAGCGTTCTGCTTCAAAGCCTTGGTCTGTGGAAACGTGCGTCAACACTGGCAGATAAACCAGCCTTACTTCCGTTGCGCTGTTTGCCGGAGTGATTCATGAGCGTGTTCTGTGGAGGTCAGTGTCAACTCTGTTTGTGAAACCCGCTGATCACAGTTCATCAACCTGCGGACCGCTCAACCTGCCGGGGTGAAGGTTCACACAGAGTCCAGATTATCAAGGGACGCACACACAAGGTCGCAGGGAAGCGCAAGCCCAGTCGAGCTACAGGCTCCCGTGCTATCAGCTCATTTAGCCGCTCCTGGTCTCCCAATATATAACTGACAGAACAAAGCCGATCTTTCCTTTCCGTTGTCTGCAAGCACATACAGAACTGGCACGTGTACTGCGTCGTCCCCCCAAAGAGATTTTTCGTCGCTTTAAATGAGCTCATCATTGAACGACAGGGATGCAACACCGCAGGTGCTTTGAAAAACTTAATTCAGAGAAACTCTATGATCAATTCTTGAAAACATTAAAGCAGTGGAACTGCTTCAGTCCCCCCTCGAGTGCCACCCTGCCAGCTAGCGCACATCAGCTCACTCGCCCTCTGGTCGCCTGCCAATTAAAATCAATCAACCCAATCTCCGGAATATCGACTCGCCCGACACGACAGCAAAGTCATGACTCTGGCGCGCTCCCAAAATTTAAGATTACAATATCAAAGCCTGTGGAGGTCACACCATAGTGGATGCAGCTACAGATTCATCAGGGTGACCGAGGAGGGCTCCAGATGAGATGGGTGGGATGTAGGGCGGGAGGTGAGGTACAGAGGTGGAGCGAGAGAGGGAGCACCGTGCGCACGCTCAGGGCTACGTCACCTCAACTTGTGGAAGGTGAACATCGAAAAGAGGGGTGTCAAACTGGCCCTCAAAGGGCCTCAGTGGGTGCATGGCACATTCTCCTTCCTCACCTATCTACTCATGCCTTCATGTCTTCATCCATCATGGACCTCACTGTTGTCCTCCCCATCTTCATCTGCATCATTCTCTGTCCAGCAGTGTCTCTCTCCTCCTCCTGCCTGACCTCTAGTCACTTCCAATGACAACTTTAGCATCTTCATCTTTGACTCTCTGACACATCTCTTTAACATCATTGCAGTGACAGCTACTGTCACTTTTTCACTTGCTTCATCTTTGTCTATCTGAGAGATCGTAAACGACACCTCTTTGGTGATGTTCCTCAGGGCGTCATGAGGATCTCAGCGCCTCTTCCCCTGATGACCCACAGTCCCCTCACAATCCAGGGTCCGCAGCTGTCAAGCTAAGACATCAGACTAACCATCCATCCTGGTCTCCAACTGTCACTGCTGAAACACCACACCAACTGTGACATCATCGACTCCCTCTCAACACCCACTTTCATAATCATCTCCCCCCGGAGTTGACTGCTGGTGGTTGCCAAGGTAACTAGCCATCAGGGGTCCAAACACACCTGATGATGTAGGAGTTCCAAACAAAAACACTGCCCGGCCCTCAACTGTTGTTTTCCAGTTTGTAACCCAGAAACAGCTCAGAACCCGACTAATATTTGGGCTCAGTGGTCCGTGACGATATTGACCAGACACGACTCGCCCACCCCCATCTGTCTACTGCCCTCGATCCAGACCCCTGTTAGCCACTCTCGCTCTCTGCATATGACCTAGCGTTCACCCAAAAAAACAAGTCACAGCCGATGACCTTGAACGAGCCAAACCCAAACCCGCCTCATCTCCTCTCCCCTCTGACGCCACTTATACACAATCTGCATCTGAGTGTTCCAGTTCTCCGGGGTCAGCTGGTGTCAGGTCCAACGCTCTCACTGTCAGGACAAGCTGTCACTGTGGGAGAGTCCACATATGTGCAGCCAGTATGGCATGTGGAGGGGGTGAACACACCAGGCAGATTAGTGGCGTGTGCTACAGTACTCAGTTACAACTACAAGTGAATTAAACCTTCCCTGAAGTGGCAGGAAACTACTGCTGGGTCTGAGAATTTGCCTTGAATTTAGCTGGACTCAGAACTGCCAAGTGCCAAGAGAGAGTTGTTTCTATGTGCAGGCAAACTCTTGACACTTGTCAAGCTAGCACTAGAGAAGCAGTGATTCGGATTAACCAAGTAATTTGAGGAACCCGGAGTGTTTTCTGTTGGGCCCAAATGTCCTCGTGCTCCCTGCTGTGCTCCACCAGCCAGTGTGCATCAGTGGAGTCGTCTGAACTTGCTTCTAAGTGTGTGGATACCAACTTTCCTTGGTGAGGATCCGGCTGCTCTAGTATCAGTCAGACGACTCAGAAAAGAAGCCGCTCCAGGATATGGTAACTTCACATATGGGCGTGGCGTGACACTAGCAGCCACTGGCTTATACCCCTCACTAGTGCTTCGCCAAATCATTGTGGGACAAAGATGACTGTGAGTTCAAGCTGGTCGATGTTTCTTATTGGGAAAAAAGGTCCTGCTGTTCAGGTTGGAAAGTAGACCCTTCCAAAGGTGAGGTTGAGGAGTGGAGGATGTATGAGGTTGGACTGTGAAGACAGAGCTGAGCCCAACCACCTGCGATCAGTTTGGTGGGGACCGAAGGTTCCGAGTTTCCTGCACAGGGTGTCTGGACTCCTCATAGGCATTGGGGAGCCAACTGGGTGAGGCTCAAACCAGAGAGAAGCCTTGGTGTGGCTCCTGCATGAAGAAGCTTACGAGGTGAGGTGGTCCAGGCCTGAGATCATCCCAGAGTTGAGGTTTCTGGAGAGAGGAGAGTCCGGGCCTCTCCTCGGGTAACTGGAGGGATAGAAACTGAGGTAGAGGTGAGAGCGATTGGCGACGGGGGTGCTGGTCCACCCTTGTTTGAGTGAATGTCATCAGAACATCCTCCTGAATAAGGAAGACCATGGTTTCCTCTGAACTTGTTTATCTAAACCGTCTTGGAGAGATTTCGGACGATTGTCGTCGGAGAATGTGCAGACGAATCCCCGTCTCTCTTTCACCTCTTCATGTCCAAATGGCGTGATCTGGGCCTTGTGCCAGGTCTGTCACACACACACACACACTTGTGCCAGCAGCGATGCCGGAGCACCAAATGCTCTTTTTAATTAGAGCAACATTTACTCTCACAGTAAACAGTCTGTTATGTTTTCGTCTCTGACACTTCCAACTTTTTCAATGAACACACGTGCATGAATCCGCCCCCCAAAACACACACACATCTTTGATACGGTTGACCCAGATCTGGGAGCCTGCGCCGCACAAAGATGCTGGAGGGTGTGTGGGGGGGAGGGGGTTAATATGAGTGCATCGGATGAGGGGGGAAAGAGAGAGAGTGACTGTGTCGACAGTTTTTTTTTCTTTGCAAACCCAGTGGGGGGCCGATGTGTGAAGGATGGACTGAAGAAGGTCAGTGAGATGTGAACACATGACAATCGCGCTGGATCAGGTGTGGGCAGATTGAAGGTATTAAGGAACCTGAAAGGTCATGATATTTGCAGGAATGAAATCTGCTGTATCCTGAAAAGTCCAGACAACGTTTCTATCCAATTGGAAAGTGTTTTTGCCAACAAATCCACTGAAACTGCAGCTTTAGCTTGACGCTCGGTTCACTGCCAGAATTCCACCGTCAGAACTTTTCTTGCCCCCTCAGTCTTTAGCGTTGGTACCTGGTGCAGACTGGCCGAAACCTCACAGATGGTGGGAGAAGCTCCTCGACTTCTTTCATCTTATCTTTGTTTGACATTCGCGCCTGCTGCCAAGTTGAGCTTTAAAGGCTCTCGTGAACGGGAGAGAGGTCGACGCGTGGAAATGTTTTTCAGACTGGTTTTGTGAAATGGAAAACAGCCGAGGTCAGCACGAACTGGGAGCGTAACCGTCTGCAGATCATCAGTTTGATTACACAACAGCGCAACAGGACCTCATCTCAAGTGGGAGCAGAAGGGAACAGCATGGGTTTCACTCGCATGGAGGCGACACCAGGCAGTTAGGAACGCAACTCTAGCAGTGAGAAAGAGAACGTCACAATCACATCACATCAGTCCCTCCAGGAGGTTCATGACGGGTAATAAGGACCTTTGCAAAAAGGTTGTCAAAACTAGTGTCACTTTAATAATTAAATGTCGATGCTACATAAAAACTAAGGCTACAATAAGTCTATCCATAGTAGTTTCCAGGCTGACAGCGTGTAGTGAGCACTTCTTTTGTTACGGAGCTCCTCACAAGGACGTTTGGCTGAGTGGAGTCTGAGTGGTGAAGGTGGGGAATGTTTGTGTGTGTGTGACCGGAGTTGTTCAGCAACTCATTAAAACAGTAACTGTTGATTCTGTTGAACTGTTCCATATCAAATAGCATGGAGAGAGATGGATCTCACAGTCAGCCATGTTTGTTTACGTCTGCACCTTAGAGTGTTCGGGTGACGCTGCACTAGTGAGTTCCGCTTTTTCGTTCCGTCTATTCTATACTTCAGACATGGAAATTTGGACATTTATGAATGGATTCAGAATCGTTCATGTCCGAATCGCGACCCTTGGTGGCAATATTTGTGGGCAAATGTGAGCGTTTAGTGTTGCACATGACTGCGTTTGTGAGCGCCATCCAGAGGATAGATGCCACCATCCATTCACTGTTGCCATCTGTCATTATTTCTTTGGTTACCTTAGTTCTCCTCTAGAGGTGGCTCATACTTCAGATGGAACTTTGATGGTTGGTAGGTTGAATTTGTGTAAACACCAGCCAGTGGTTTGGCTGCTCATTTCCCAGATGGATGGTCCCCAGGACAGGGTCTTCAGTCAAATCTCACATTAATGTCAGACCTCAGCGCATCTGATGAGTGTTCCTACAGTCGAGAAGAATCTTCTTATGACTCATCCTCTCACTTTAATGGAGGATCCAATGCAGCTGTCCACAGCTGCTCTGGTTCTCCAGAGACCGCACCCCTGAACACAAACAGAAGTGATGCAATAAAGTCGATTAGCTGCAGTTCACCTGAACGTGAATGGAGTTGAATCCAGCACCTCCAGTCGGGTCAGAGGAGGCACGAATACAGCCAAGTAAAATTAGGAACGGAGCGGCGGGAGCTAGTGGAGGAATGTTTTTATCAGACGCCTGCAGACCCTCTGATGTGACAAGCTTGGTGTTCCACCATGCCGCCCCCAACCAGCGACAATCTTTCTCGGTGCTGAACACACACCCCCTCCTGCAGCGCGCACACACTCCCTGCGTCCGGATAATCCCCCCCACCCCTGAAATACCATCGCTGTGCTCACAGATATTTCCTCACAAAAGCTGCTCCCATACAGACCAGCGAGCAAAGTCGCCACGGATGCAGATGAGAGTTTAAGAAGATCCCCCAACCGTCCTCCCCCCAGCGTCCCCCGCCGCTTGTGATTGTCAATACGGGGAATTCACACATCATTGACGATGTTGTTGTTTTTGCCTCCTCGTCTAATGAGCATCACAAGCGGGCCCTCCATGACTCATGTGAGCCTCATTGAGCAAGGGGTGGAGGCTAACTCGGGTGATCTCAGGTTGGCCCTCGCAGATGACTGATGACAGACAAGACCAGAAAATCATGGTGCTGTGTCGTTTACCTCCGTTGGATCGGGGTAGTTTCTCAGCCACACACAGCTCATCTTGATTCTGTTTCTGGACTGTATGTATTATTTTGGGATGAAGCTTGCAACTGTTTCCACGGGTCCCAGTTTCATAATTCATCAATCATTATGGAGTCTACGTTTAAAATCCAGACACCAGTCAAACCACGAATCGAGTTTCTTTGGAGACTTTTATATCCCTGCTGTGCTCTCGAACATGGAGGCGTGTCACCTTCTCCTCCATCTTTCCCGGAGGCTCAGGTTCAGCTCCAGGTCTCTCAGAAGACGCGCAGCCCTTGAAAGAAAGATCCAATACACCAATACTGTAGTTTGGTGAAACTCCTCCATGCAGTGCAAAATCTGTGATGTCTTTTTACATGTAGAAGGGAGAGAAATCTGCAAGGTGCCGAGTCGGCAAAAAGTGACTGCGATATTGAGGGGGATTACTGTAAATAGCTTCTAAGTCCCAGACATCTACTCGGGTTTTCCACCCATGAAAATGCCACAAATGTTCAGGACACTTCAAACTTCAAAGAGTCCTGGTAATCCAGACGGTTTATGACTGAAACATGACAATAATCCGAGGTTTTTGTGTCCAATCGTTGGCAAAAATTGTGATTTGTTTGTTGTCGAGTAGCACATCAAGTCTGCACGAGAATCAAGTGAAACTGTGATGATAACACCCAACTGTAAATGTTCCTCAACCTCCAACTCACACTTCTCCAAGTTTGCAGAATCAGGTTTCATGGTTGGAGGTGAAGGTCTGATGGTGTTTTATTTATGAGCAGCGGAGAGGGCGCTGCAGGGCGCCTTCGAAGGCTGACTCCTGAAATGACTGAGAGAGAGAGAGAGAGCAGAGGTGAGGAAGGGTGAGGAAGTGTTGCAGCTAATGAGAAAGTCTCCAGGGATGTGAGGATCCAGGTCTGTTATGGTTGGGACTTGACCTCACCTTGACCTTGGACCCACTCTGAAAATGGGGTGGAGATAGTAGAGCAAGAGTCTGGGGGCCATTTGTGGCCCGCCGGTTGCAGTTCGGCGGTCTGCCACTAGTTGTCCAATTAGAGTATGGGTCCAAAACAAGATAGTTAGATTAAAGGGTATCAGTAAATTCCAATGGAAATCATGAGCTTAATCCCTGAAGCCAAAGCTGTTAGAAGCTGAATTTGTGCCAGGGTTTGCGTGTCAACCCAAACAAACCTGATAGTCTTCTTCACTTGCCTCCATTTAACACTGAAGTTGACTCAAAAACAACTGCATTTCTAACACAAGTACCTCACTGTTATTCCATGGTAGAGGTGGAGGAGTATGAGCTATGAAGACCCCTCACGTCCTCTGGTGTGCAGTCCAGGGTCACCAAGACTTTGCCTCTCGTGGCCCCCCAGTCGAGTTTGAGACCCCTGTACTGGACTGTAGAGGCAGCACTCCTGCACTCAATCGATTCATATGTGGTGTCAAGTTTGGGTCACTGGTGACACCACCCTGATCGTCTTCCTGTCTGCTGTCTCACAGTCCAAGCCTCCAGTCAGGTTCCGCTCCATCATCAACAGAGCAGGGGCCGTGGCCAGGTATGTCACACCTGGGTGGATGGAGGAGAGAAGCTGAAGGAAGCTGAGCCAAACAGGAAAGTGGTGCCCTCTATGGAGGGTTTCCAACCTGCTCTCTATGGACGGGGCGGGTTTAGCCGTGAGTGTTTAAAGGGTTAACACATGACATGAGGTTGCAACATCAGTGACGACAGTGTCACCAGGCGAGGGGAAGCCACAGTCAGTCGGGGGAGAAGGGAGGATAGGGCGGGGTCGGGGGGGTCGCCGTCGAGCTCCCTGTAGGGGCAATTATCTGTCTGAAGCGGTGCACCAGAGAACGAGTCCTCTGAACGGCCTGACACTAATTAATAAGCATCATCAGAGCCACCATCATCGTCTACTTCAGTCGCAAAAACACCAGACACCATGTTTGAACAACGTATCCAGACCAGATCTTGGGATGACGATGCAACTCACCGCTGAGTTTGTTTGCTCCATGAGGTTCTGTGAGTGTTTCCTCCGCTTCTCACCCCAAGTATTAAGGATGGACCCCATGACCTTGACACGGGTCATTTAGAACACTTGTTTTACTCTCAGTGTCTCTAAATCAGAGGCAAGGAAGTAACATTTTGCTCATTTTTTGTTTAACAGGAAGTGGAGTGCAGCCCCCCGCACCAGCAGAACCCCAGCCTACCACTAACAAGCCCCCGCCCCGCCCGTCTGAACCTTCATGAGTGTGCGTACGTAACCTCCTGCACCTGTGTGAGCGGCGCCATGCTGTGGACGGTTCTGCTCGCGCTGCTGGTGCTGCTGGTGCTGCAGACTCAACTGTCTGAGTGCTTTAGAGACTTACGCAGCGGGGGGTCCGCCGCCCCTCCTCACTCCCCCCTCTCCTCCTTCAATGGCACCCAGCAGCGCCTTCCTGGAGCAATCATCATCGGCGTGAGGAAGGGCGGGACCCGAGCTCTGCTGGAGATGCTCAATCTGCACCCGGACGTGGAGGTGGCCAAGGCCGAGGTGAGGAGGAAGAAAGAACTCGTCGTCTGACCGCAGGGACGCACACACTGACCCTACATCGCTGTGGGACTGGGGTCGTTTTATATTTATATTACTCAGTATCTGACTTTCACTGAATGATTTTCGTTGTTGATGGAAACATCATTTTACTTTTTCTTTCAACTTTTTGCTTATGTAGATATTGTTCACAGAGCTCACAACCCATCTAACTACTTCACTCTATAATAAGTTTAGTTTTCTGTAAATTCTCCCTGGAAATAACTGAATAAATTCAGAAAATATAAATGAGTTATGTCATGGATGAGAAACTAACTATGATGCTACGTTATCTGTTATATATCGGAGTGATTTCTTTCGTTTATTGACTTCACCAACACGGCGGTGTTATCTGTGTTAACTCGCGCTCCCCAACTGTTGTTGCTGCTTTAATCTCCATGAGGGAGGGTTATGCTGCGAGGCAGTCGGCAGGAATGACGAGTATCTCTGGAATGACAGCGTCCTGGCGGCGACCCCACTTTTGTCGAAGTTGTTTCTTCAAGCTGTCGCCGAAATCTCGCCTCCAGTTCAGCGGAATAACAACCCCGATCTGAACAATATGCGAACTGGCGACGCTCTGCCTTCAGACCTTTGTATCCTCCCTTTATATCTGAAAATAATGTCCCATCCATGGGTTCTTTATGTTGCTGTTCACCACTGTATCCACCGGGGGGCAGCCCCAGTCAAACGTTTATGATAACAATAAACTCCAATACAAACATGGGAACTATGGAACAAGTATTGATCGTATACCTCTTGCACAAAAGACGAAACAGAGGCACACTAGAGCTACGTAGTAGTAACAGCAACATGGTTTCCAGTGGTACTGCTCCAAGCTTTGTGGAAACGTGCAGAAACACAGGGTAAAGCGACACAGAGAACGAACAGAAGACTCTGTTTGGATCCGAATTTGTATGGAACTTCAAGCATAAATGGACTTTTAGACTTTACGTACCGCAATAGCTGTGAGTATGTAAACTGCTTATTTGGGTAACCCAGCTGTGTAACCTGTCACAGAAAGACTAGAGAAATTCAGTCAGTTGTTGCGAGCCTGCCTAGCCTATTTTTGCGAACTTGACAGTCTAACAGCCACATGATGGTCCGAAGACATGTTTGCCTTTTTTTACTGGGTGCTGTGACCAGTCTCTACAAGAATGTGTGTTTGTGATAATCGAACCTGTTTACCAGTTTAGTGCCCGACCCTAAAAGACCCATCATCAAGCAACTCCCTTCAACATTGTGGTTCTCCACTTTCAGGTTCACTTCTTCAACGTGGAGGAACACTACCGTCGTGGTCTACCATGGTACCGGTCTCAGATGCCCTACAGCCTTCCTTCCCAGCTGACCATCGAGAAAACCCCTGGTTACTTCGCGTCACCTCTCGCCCCTGCTCGGATCTGGGAGATGAACCCCTCTGTTCGCCTGTTGCTCATCGTCCGTGACCCGGCTGAGAGGCTGGTGTCTGACTACACGCAAGTCCTTCACAACCGCCTGACACGCCACAAGCCCTATCAGCCTCTGGAGGAGCTGCTGCTCCACAAAGGTCAGATCGATCCAGGGTATAAAGCCCTGCAGAGGAGCTTGTACCATCTGCACCTGGCTCGCTGGCTGGACGTCTTCCCGCTGGAGCAGATTCACGTGGTGGACGGCGATGCCCTTATCCGGGACCCTTTTCCGGAGCTGAGAAAAGCAGAGAAGTTCCTGAACCTGGCACCCCGGATTAACCCAAGCAACTTCTACTACAACACAACAAAGGGATTCTACTGCCTGATGTCAGCTGGACACGACAAGTGCCTGGACGAATCGAAGGGCCGCCCACATGCGCCCCTGAGCATCCAGGCCTTCAGGAAGCTTTGCCTCTACTTCAGAAAGGCTAATCAGTTGTTCTTTGAGATGGTGGGGAGGTCGTTCTCCTGGTGCTGATGGCTTCAGGCAGGTAGGATACATGGATACAGCTCAGGTACACAAGGTCGTAAAGGCTCCTCGCGCTGTGGCCGACACAAACTTTACCATGACGATGCCTCCATGGGTGAACTCTCCTCAACACCAGTGCCATAAATCCTGTGGCGGGACTGACTGCGGTCTGGTGAGGCCGCGAAGCTGACACGAAACCTTGCACTAGAATTCTCTGAACCTTTGCATTTTTAGACTGGCAGACTTCTAGTTAGAATTCTGGAACATGAGTAGTACTTTGTTTTTACACCCAACACTTGTGTACAGCTCTTATGTTTCTTTTTAATAAACTGATTTTAATAAACGTGATAAAATCTCCCAAAAAGGTCTCAGCGTGTGAGGCTCTTCGGGGCCGATGTCGGTCCCACACTGAATTACTCCCTTGGGGGGAGGAAATCTGTTGGCGTTGGGATGGTGGTTAGTGTTGCTACACAGTGACCCCGTCTGTGTACATTCCTGCATGTTCGCTTCTATACACCGGCACTCCAGTTTCTTCCCACAGTCCCAAAACACAAAGACTCTCAAGTCCATGTGTGTGCCTTGTGATTGGCTGTCAGAAGTAGCTCAGCGACCCCATAGGGCAGATGTCTCAAACTGATCCACGAAAGGGCTGCAGTGGTTGCAGGTTTTTAGAAGAAACCTGCAAACCTTCTAAAAGTGTCAGAGTCAGTTGATTGTCAGCCTGGTGCTGCTTGTTTCGGCTGACACCTGGTTGGTTAACCAATGTGTGCTAGCTGGGTTGGGACAAAAACCTGCACCCTCTGAGCCTTACATCCTTTGAGGACCGGATTGAGACCGCTGCTATAATGGAATACGATGGATGAATGAAGGTCATCTGGCCAACCATGCGGCTCTTTCCCCATTTTCATGCGACTCTTCACCAAATGAGCCGCCGAACTGGCTGCGGTTTTGGTGAAGTTCCTGTTGAGTTTATTGTTTATACAGGAAAAAAGTAAGAGTTGTTCTGGCAAAATTTCTAAATTTTGGTCAAAGACTTGGACATTAACTTTGAAACATAAACAATAAATCTCGCCGCACATTCTATACTGCCGCAAAGTCACGTGACCAGCTGTTTAGGTGAGCCTTACATATTTGTAGGATGAGGCTCTTTTTTTAGCAACATAGTAAAGCACTATGACTCTTTGCCTCTGACTGGTTGGCCTCCCCTGGTCTAAAGTGTGTGCAACGCTTCACCCCAGGACGGAGGTGAAGCGTTCACTTGACTACCTTCAATATGTAAGGCCTTCAGAGTGAGAATGGGATGTCCATACGAAGTACTGTATCACAAACCCATCCTCACTCACATGTTGTCATAATATGATGTCGGGAATGAGGACTTTTGCGTCCTATGCTGACGCTAAAGGATGGAATAAAAAATGTTTTCCGTAAAGTGCCAGGCAGAGGGTATGGACCATGGAGTGTGTGAGGACATCATAGGTAGGCGGAAGGGTGAGGTGCGGGGAAGACATTCATTCAAAATCCAATGGATTTGCTAAATCCATTGAGACTACAAGGCAACACTGAAGGTTGCCTTTGGTGTCAGTAGAGGACGCTAAAGTCCACTTTCCCAACATCATTATATCACACCATGGGAGCGAAGGGTTGGGAGTGTAAGGCCGGCAGCTTACAGCACATGCATTGATACAAGTGCATTAATCTCAGGTTGCCCCAAAAAATGCCACCTTGAGAGTTGGTCTGGTTCGCAAACTTCTGCGCCACCTGGAATGACACCAAGGTTTTCTTCATCCATGGTCTATGGTCACTTATTTGGGACTCAAAACAAGAGTTGGAGATTCACTCACTCATGCTGACGTCATATCAAGATGAAATATTGGCATCTACTTTGAGTTTCCATTCCATCAGTAAAGCCGTTGGCGGATCATATAGGGGACCGTAACTCAGGAATTTCCTCGACACATCATCAAGCATTGACATTTCTTATCATGGTAAAGAACATCAAACGCTGACGTACAGCCACGCTAACAAGCCGCTCTGGAAGCTTCTCTCTCTTCAAACAGATGAAGACATCTGCGTTATCTAACATGTTCTGTACATCTGCGATCAAAGGACGTCGAGATTGCTTTTCATCTTGGAGTTATTTATGTGAGGAAATCACCTTGCTGTTCGCTCCCCGGCAGTCGCACCTGCACGCCCACCAGGGTCGCCCCACTTTGGATCACAGGGAAGAAAGGCAGATGCGGCGTGTTGCGACGCGAGCGCAGGAAGTGCAAGAGTCGGAGTCAGAGATATAGAGTCTGCACGTGATTCCAGGCGTCAATCATTTGTTCATCCACTCACTCATTCATGCTCCTGCAGTCTCTTCCAACTGCCACCACCGATCAGAGGAGCTGACACCCACGGAGCCTAAACAGCTCTGTAATGTTGACGACTTTGAACCACATCTAAATGGAGCTTTTGCTTCTTTCGTGGAGCAGATTTCTGAACCTGACTTCAGCCTGAGTGATACCGCATCTAACCAATGGCTGCTCACCTGCTGGAGGCTGACCTCCTGGTGTCACCCTCCCGGTGCAGATCAGAAGAGAGCAGCAGCAGTTGCTTCTCTGAAGCCTCGCTGGTGTGTTCTCACCATGCTCGGTGTCATGTTTGATCTCAGGACTCTGGGCCTCTGAGCGATGATTCATAACCTGAGAGGAAGTTCCAACCGTGTGTTTGATGGAGAGACGAACCTGCAAACCGCTAGACCTCCACACGACTTGAAGAACTGAAGTCGACAGGAAGACGTTTCTTTTCTGTCCGTCTGTGAACCTTCATCTTTGGAAGTGAGTTACCAGCACCCACATGATCAAGCATCCACAGTAACGGAGAAGATGGGAGAACGAGAGAGTGCAGGACAGTAGAGTCACCGCCATGATGTGTGGAGATGGAGGTGAAGATGCTGAGGCTTTCATTGAGGCACAGGAGGAGATCAGAAATGAGTCTATCAGAGGGACATGTGGAGACGTTGAGGACAAGATTCGGTAGGACAGATGTTTGAGAAGAGGAGATACAGAGTTGGACCAGGAACGTTGGAGATGAGGTCCACAGTGAGGTTCATATTGAACCCTGATGACTGACCTCCAAAGCGTCAGTGATTCTCACCCGTCACTCACCTCTTCCGCAACTCCAGCATCGCAACAGAAGGTTGAGCAGTCCAGCGCCGATCAGTCAATAGTGGACAAGACTGCCCTCACTCGCCACAGCGAGGTACTACATACCACTACACACCACTTCCCCGACCGCGTTCTCTGTTTGTGAGTCTCGTAAAGCAGCCGAAACATGACGGCCACCCTAGGTATTGTATTATTATTATTTTTATTTATTATTATTATTATTATTATCTGCCCTTGTGTGCATACGTGTGACGTGCAGATATCAATTTTTAACTTTAAAGTGGTGTCGTGAGGGAGCAATAAACAGTTCTGTAGCGCCGACTGGTGGTGGAGTGTGATATAAAGCTTTGTTTTGGAAATAAGTCAAATGACAAAAAGAATACTAAAAAAATATTCTGATGAATCATATCGCAGAATAGACAGAGGAAAAAAAGTATTTTGGACTTGACTCCCGCAGAACCATCACGTGAAACCTGCACACATGCTTTAAGAAACATGCTATCACTTTGTTTTGAATTTGCTCAAACATCAGTTTGTCTACTTTGATTCCGATTCCATGTTATTTAAAAAACAAAAGGTAAGACATAGTGGGTTTCCAGCTGCAGACACTCCGGTTTCCTCCCACTCTGGGTAACATTGTGACAGAACTCCTTCCTGTGCTGCATGTATCAGGCCCAAATACATCTTAAATGTTGACATAATAATTTGACATGTCGGAAGGCTAACAGGTTAAACAAGTATGTTAAAAATATTCCTTCTAATGAACATGAACTAGCGGGAAGCATGTGACTGTGCGCAGCATCAGAAACCAACAGAGCAGCGCTGCTCCACAGGGGATCGCCCACAACGCAGCAAACACAATCAGGACTTTGATGTAAAAAACGTTCAATTTTAATACACTGTCATTGTGCAGTTCAAAATATTACAGTAA
Source organism: Synchiropus splendidus (assembly GCF_027744825.2). Taxonomy (NCBI): domain Eukaryota; kingdom Metazoa; phylum Chordata; class Actinopteri; order Syngnathiformes; family Callionymidae; genus Synchiropus; species Synchiropus splendidus. The sequence goes on from NC_071340.1 coordinate 17,387,654, forward strand.
GTCAAAGGGGAAAAGCACCATCTTACATGTAGCTGTAATATGTCATCCAAAAAATAGCTCCTTAAAAACTTCCATTATAGCAAATATTGTAACCTCAAGGAAATAAGCACAAACAAGTATTTTTTGTTTCATATAAAAACAGTTTTAACAATTTTCTTTTCAGTACAAAACAAGAGTCCCGGGCCAATCAAACAAATTCACTGTTCCCCAGTCAAACGTCCTACAGTAAACGTACAAAAAGATTAAAGAGGGTTGCTGCTTCTACCAACGGGGAGGGAGGAACAACACAAATGCTAACAATCACTCCGGCTATCATATTAATAATAATAAAAAAAAGAACAAATGTGAACTCATGGTCCAATCAAAGCCCAAGCCCAGAAGTTTATGGTCAACACGGCATCTATGCAGTCTTCTGTTGGCCCTTCTTCCCAATGAGGGATTTGTGGATGTGGGGAATGACACCTGCGGAGAGGAGCCATGAATGACGCTGCTCGGACGTGAGTGTTCTGCCGCGAACTCACCTCCTCCAGCAATGGTCGCCTTGATGAGAGAGTCCAACTCTTCATCGCCTCGGATGGCCAGCTGCAAGTGACGGGGAGTGATGCGCTTCACCTTCAAGTCTTTGGATGCGTTTCCCGCCAACTCTAGTACCTGGGCGGAGCAGCGCGTGTTGAGTGCGCCCGACACTCCCGGCGGGAGAACATGATACTCACCTCAGCCGTGAGGTACTCCAGGATGGCGGCGCTGTACACCGCTGCCGTGGCTCCGACGCGGCCGTGGCTGGTTGTGCGGGTCTTCAAGTGCCTGTGGATACGACCCACCGGGAACTGATGGGGACTTGAGTTTAGAAAGACAACTCAGATCAGTCATACCAATGAGAATGACTCACCTGTAGCCCTGCTCTTTGGGAGCGTGACACCGCCTTCGCCTTGGCTTTGCCGCTGTCTTTTCCTGCCTTGCCTCCAGCCTGCCGAGATCAAGGAGCGAAAAAAGCTCAAAAAGAGCTTTGCTTTATCAGAAAGACGCACTTCATAACACATGTATAGCGCGACTACTTTCCCGCCGCTCACAAATAAACATGAAGGCGGCAGAAATAACGGTCACCGGAAACCAAAACCTTGGCATAACCTGTCAAATAATCCTGACGGTTGGTGAATGAAGAGAAGCAACACGACTGACGGCGGTCTCATACGTTACAGCCGCTGTAAACAAGCAAGCGGAAGGAAGCAGGAACATGCTTTCAGCGGAATAAACAATGACAGCCGCGATGAAAACAAACATTCAGCAATACTTAGGCCACATGACGTAAACAAACAGCAAAAGGCGTGATCCGGTTTAACAGTGTTCGCTTGCTAACGGCTGCTAATCCGTCCAAACGTTCAAGTCCCGCTATCATTTAAAGGGGCGCGTTCACATGAAAACGCGCGCACTGACCTCCGTGCAGGGTGTGTGCCATCAGTTACATACATATCGCGCGTGCACAACTCCACATTTGCGGAGCAACACATTTCCAGTGACAGTTAGTGGCGCCGCGGAGCTTCTTCGGCTACACTCGAATTCCCTGCTTAAATTCCACAACAGCACTTTCCGCAGAGCGCACGCGAGCCGGGAGAGTTTTTCTCCGGGTCCGGATCCACCCATCAAAGTCAACATAAAAGCACAAACCATGTTTTCCGCCTCGCCTTTGATTGCAGAACCGAACAGACAGCCGACAGCAAAGAAACAATAAACCCGTTCGCCCGTCGTGGGAGGCCACTCGTCCAATCAGAAGCCATGTTGTTCCTTCGAAACTCCGCGTCGACCAATCAGCGACGGAGTTACACACTCGCTCGCCCATCCCCCACCCCGGAGATCGTCGCGCTCAAGCTTTGCGCACGGAACCAACAAGTAGGCGGGACCGCGAGGACGGCGTGTCTTTGAAGACTTTCCTCCCAGAATGGCTCGTAATGACACGTTCTAGTCGGGAACCCGTGTTGGACTGTTGATTCATGCGGTCAGGAGCGGGTTGATGGGCGGTTAACGCCTCTAAAGCAGGCTCGGATGTGTCATAGGGTCAAGGCCGATGTCAAAGTGAATGCTGCACTCTGCTGGACGAAAGTGGACATGCACAATAATTAGATTAGAAATAACTTTACATCGGCTAAACCGAGGGTTTAATGGAGTGATGGTGTCGCTTCGCTGGCTTTGGTGTTCCCACTTGAGATCGAGGAGGTTTCTGCTCCCTCAGACCAGCAGAGGAAAATACACCATTTATTTAGTCTTCACTGAAATATTTCCTCAAACCATGTCTTCTAGAATAAAGCTCCTTTGTTGTGTTGAAACTGAATTACTGTCACCGACGGTTGGATCCCAAGTCTTCCACCCATCTTGGTGGTCCTCTCTTTCACCCAGGAAGCGCTTCATAGCATGGTGGGCAGCTTGACCTGGGGTCACTTTCATTGGACTCACTGGTTGTGCTCTGCAAGAGCTTCAGCTACCGTTTGACAAAGATGCTTTGTATAGTTTCACTGCTGGTGAACTACAAATGAAATACTCTGACAGCGATCAAGGGCCGCGATCGGCCCCCGGCCAGACTTTTAACATCATTTCAGCCGAGGATACCAGGTTCCTGTCCAGAGAGTCCTCCACCCTGTGGATGAACATGGGACCCTGTTTTAAAACCGTCACCATCATCAGTGGTGCTTGATGATCCAATAAGAATAAGAACAATTGCTTTGATGTCTCATCTCATCTGAATGATTCTGACACAACTTGAGGTTTTAACGACAACACAGGCGTTTGAACTTGAACGAAAGCTCGGTCACCTGAGTCGGAGTGACCACCACCAGCAAGGTTTCTCGGTCTTGCTCAAGGACACGCGACAGCCTGGGATTGAACCAGTGACCTTCCAAGCACCGATTGGTGATTTCATCTCCCGAACGACCTCAGAATCGGTCCAAAACTGATAATCAGGGTGGCGAAGTGTCAAGTCGCGCGGAGCCGCTGGTGAAAACGACTTTAGACTTTGACAGTGGAAGGTTTTAATAGCGACTGCTCTGCTGAGGCCTGTAAATATAACACGCAAGCCAACGTCATAGTTATAGGCGGGTCGTCGCGATGACGGGCAGGGGTGTCCGCCAACGGAAGCGCGGAAGCTCCTGTGACGCCGCGAAGGGCAGCTGTGCGGACCAATCAGAACTCGGGTTCCTGTGTCCGGTTTCCTCTGCGAGCGAGGCCGAGCAGAAGGGGTGGGCGTCAAAGACACGCAGAGAAACGGGCTGCTGGTGGCGAAGATGGCGGATGGGGACAGCGGTAGTGAGCGCGGTGGCAGCAGCGGCGGTGGAGGGGGAGGCGGCGGTGGCGGCGGCGGCTTCCAGCACTACCAGCGGGAGCCGGAGACCCAGGAGCTGGCGTCGAAGCGGCTGGACATTCAGAACAAGCGCTTCTACCTTGACGTGAAGCAGAACGCGAAAGGCCGGTTCATCAAAATCGCCGAGGTCGGCGCCGGGGGCTCCAAAAGTCGGCTGACTCTGTCCATGTCAGTGGCGGCGGAGTTCCGCGACTACCTGGGCGACTTCATCGAGCACTACGCCCAGCTGGGGCCCAGCACCCCGGAGCAGATCGCGCAGTCGTCCGGCGGAGATGACAGCGGGCCGCGGCGGGCCTTGAAGAGCGAGTTCCTGGTGCGCGAGAACCGCAAGTACTACCTCGACCTGAAGGAGAACCAGCGGGGCCGCTTCCTCCGGATCCGCCAGACCGTCAACCGAGGCCCCGGCTTCGGAGTCGGAGTGGGCGGGATCCCCGGCGCTGGCATGCAGGCCGGACAGACCATCGCGCTCCCGGCCCAGGGCTTGATAGAGTTCCGCGACGCTCTGGCCAAGTTGATAGACGACTACGGCGGAGACGAGGAGGAGCTGGCCGGCGGCGGCGGCGGGGCCGGCGGATACAGCGAGCTTCCGGAGGGAACCACGATCATGGTGGACTCCAAGCGCTTCTTCTTCGACGTCGGGTCCAACAAGTACGGAGTTTTCCTGCGGGTGAGCGAAGTGAAGCCCAGTTACAGAAACTCGATCACGATACCCTTCAAGGCTTGGAGCAAGTTCGGCGGAGCGTTCAGCCGCTACGCGGAGGAAATGAAAGAGATCCAGGAGCGGCACCGGGATAAGATGTACGAGCGGCGGGCCGGAGACGAGTCCGAGGGCGAGGACGTGGACGACGACTGACTTGTGTTCAGGTTGACAACATGATGCAAAGCTGGAGACGAACGGAGAAAGAAAGAGAGAGAGAGGAGCGATTATAACGTGCATGACGAATCGAACTTTTAACAATGATAAAACGGAGTATAAAAAAAGTATATTTGACTGAGAAATTACTGTCTATATAAGAGAATCGTGTTCTAAAGTTTAGGTGGATGTGATAGATAAGTGAGTGCGGACGGCAGTAGTCAGCTCCCGTATGAGATTTCCCATTGATTATAAATATATATATATATATAGATATATTATTGATTGTCTATTTGATAGCCTCACACATGTAGCCCAGCAAATGTTTGACAGAAGCTGAAGACACAGCAGTAGTTCCACTTCCTGGTGGCGACGGTTCACCTGGCGCTGACCCTGTAGTCTGGACCAGGTGAGGAGCCTGCACCGCTCCGCGTGTGTCCCGAACACGCGCCCAGAGCCGCAGCTATTGTGGAGCGTCTTTGGCGTGGCAGGACTTCCATTCAGCTCCAAAGAGTCCCGTGAGGTGATCTGTTACAAGCACATGACTCATTTGGATTCCTCGGATCATCCAAATGAGTCCATCTGACCTCCCCTGCCTCCCCCCTCCCACCTCTCGCCCCCCGGGCATCCCCCCTACCTCCTCCCCTCCTCCCGGTGCTCTGATAGCTGAAGTGCGCTGATGCCTGCTCACACGTGGCTTGTTGTGTCTCAGGGCCGGCATCGATATTTCGGGTATATCAGCATCACCTGTGCCTGCGCGTCACACTCTAGAGGTTCTGGGTGCAGCGGTGAGACGTCTGTGGCAACTGATGATGTCTCGCACGGCGAGCCTCTTCAGCACTACTGGTCATGATTTCGGGTTTGAGCTACCATCTCAAGGAAATTTGTGGACTTGTTTTGCGTGCGCCATTTGGATCCTTTACTCTTGAACTCACTGGCTGAACCCCAGTTCAGTCTGATTGTAAAGAAAATTAGGTGCTTTGGGGGAAACAAAAACCCACAGCAGGGTGCTTTATCTAAAGAAATATATATATAAATATGTATACTGGAAGAGTTTTACTTACTAAAAAATAAGTATAGATGAAATTATTTTTCAAAAGAGATTTATGAAGTCTCAGAAGCGAGGCGTTTATTAGATAACGCTGCCTAAAGTGGCTTATTTAAACACTAAACTTGGATGCAAACGTCCAGGACGATATTTCATACCTGCTTCTTTTCCTGACATTTCTGTTTTCCCAATGGAAATCTTTTTTTTTTCTTCTTTTTTTAAGAACAACACTCGGCACTCCAGTTCACTTTACCAGAGCATCAAAGTTGTCCCCTCATTTCAGTCCCTGTCTGTCACAGATCGGCGTTCCATCAGTTGCCATACGACTCGACGAAAGCGTCTCCAGTGCTCCTCTCGATGTTTCGTTTGCATGCCTGCTCTCGCTGCCTTGTGTTCTTTTCTTTGCTGGTTGCTGTATGTTGCTATTTATCCATATGCAGAGAGCAGAGTTCCAGTTTTATTTTGTATTTGCAAGTTTACTATAATTTAAAAGAAAAAAAAAGAAGCTCACAATGTTCCCGCTTTTCTTTCTTTCTTCGGGGGAATGTCACCTTCATGGTCCCGCCTCTTTCTTGGTGTGTAAACCTCTCGTTGAACTTCTCCACTCCTGACACAGCAGACTAATGCCATATGGAAACAAACACCTGGGAGCAATAGTTTTCTTTTCATTTGATATGAATATATATATATATAGATATGAAACTATTACACATGAGATTGAACTACATCCTTCTTCCTGTACTGTGTTACGTGAAATGGCAGCTGTTTTCAGTCGTGTGTGTTCTGCTGTAATATTCTACCAAGTTCCTTTCAACGAGAAATAAAAAAAAGGTTTTGCGCAGGACACGTCTCTCATTGGTTGCCTGCTCAAGGTCATCTGGAGGTCATCGCCGTCTGTTGGATGAAAACCTGAGGAGCGATGAGCAGCCTTTTTTAGAACTCTTGGTGGTTCAGGACACATTTCAAAACAATTCTTTAGCTTGTTATTGGTATTTGACCTATTTCAGAAAGTCATAATGTAGTCACTATGTGGGTTGAATTTAAGTTATTTAAGTTTATTTTGTTATAAATGTCTGACATTAGCTTATAGGCGACAGTTCATTTGGTTTCCATTTGATTCATATTTCTAATCTAATATTAAAACATTTTTAAAGTGCCTTTATTATTATTGGGTGTGATGTTAAAATGTATACTTAATATATTTTTTGGCTGACAAAACACGCACTACTTTATGGCTTAAATTTTTAGAGTACAGTTTTCATGATTTAAAAAGCACGTTACATTTTTTATGTGAAAATGAGAAATTATTTATTTTAAAAAAACAATTTATTTTAAATAAAATAGGTAAAATTGAATTAAAAAAGATTTCTCCCAATGAATGGCTATTTAAAAATTCAATGAAGGCATTTAGAAAAGACACTTTGGATTTTCAAAAAATAAACTCTTCTATCATTAAGTTATTATTGATCTAATTTTGTGGCCATTATGTACTAGAGACAAAATAAAACCTGAGTTGAATATTCTGTAGTACTTCAATGGCCTTTTTTTTTTTTTTTTTTTTTTTTTTTTTTTGGAAGATTCTCCTCTGAGACTCTCCTGGAGGATTGAGATCCCCCCTTACTGAGACAGTCCAGAAAGAGAAAACAGTTTTTTGGGTCACTGGTGACCACGGGTGAGAGGAGAAACCCGGTAGAGCCTTGTCTTCTGGCTCAGCTCTTTTTGTAATAATATGTGATAAAAAATGTGATAATTCCCTGAGACACTCAACATTTATTATGGCAATTCCTAATAAAGGGAGAGCTTTTTAAGCCTCCCGAGGTGAAAGATTAAAGCGACTTGGCAGAACGCTCAAGTGAACCAGCCTCCTGCTGAGACCTGAGCTGCGACGGCGAGACCAACACCTGTGGCTGACCAAACGTCCAGGAGGGATCCTTCGAGGTTTGTCTAAAAATACTGGCTGCAGTTCTGCAGGGCGACATGTGTAAGGCCTGACGCGGCGAGTTTTATTTTGGAGGTTCGAGGGTGGAGCAGCTGTTCGCCGTCTGTCAGGAGGACTCGGAGGGGAGCGTCTGCTTCTTCTCCTCAACAAATGTGTGACAGGAACCTTTGAAGCAGCTCTCTGATCTAACTTTACGCTGAAATCGTCAGGATCACACCATTCAAATTCATCTGATGAAACACGCAGCGCAATACAACCAGCTTCCTGGAGGAAAAGAAGTGTGCTGTCCACATCTGCGGTCCAGAGAAGATTGAAAATCCGCTCCTCCGTACTCCACTTCCTGTCTGTAATCACATGATCCATTCACTCTCACACACACACACGCTTCCATTCACATCAGTGAGGGTCGACCTCTTCTCACACACAACCTCAATAACCTCGGCGATGGCGAGCGAGTGTGTGTGGGCGAGCGGGAGAGAGGGATGAGCTGAAGGGCACGTAATACCCCTCTGGGCCCAGCGCCAGTGAGAGACGGATTATTGGGCCGCACACTGGCTGGCCGTCCATCATCACAGGGAGAGTGGACGCGGCGGTCACCGCCTGCTCCTCCACCGTCCAACCGGATGATGCAATGCTTCAACAAGGTCAACCCTAATTCAGATGAATGGGATTAGAAACATCTGGCACTTTAATCTGGAGAGCAGTGCCTGCTTCACTTGGATTTCCTGTCCTGGGCTCATTCTCAGAGTGGTCCAAGTACCAGGAGTGACGCGAGGTAGGGGATGGACAGATGGATCTTCGCTCTGTGTCTGAGGGAGAGAAAGAGCTGAGCCAGAAGACAGAGCTCTCCGCTCACCGGTGGGTTTCTCCTCTCACCTGAGGTCACCATCTCAGGAGCGACCTGAAGAACAATGCTCAGTCATCCAGCTGAGACTCAGAGTAGAGCACACAACTCTCTCTCAAACAAATATCATCAGTGTGAGGGGTGAAGACAAAGCAGGGCCCACACACAATAACAAATGAACACAAACTTTGTCTTACACAACACAAACTTTGACTCTTTCAACGCCTCCGTCTCCGATTTATTTCAGTTCCAGAACACTCATTTAAACACCATCGAAACACCATGAGTGTTTTTTTTTTTCAAAGGTGAAGCGGTTGTGTTTCAAGGTGTGAAAACAACGCTTGAATTATTGAATGAAGCTGCATTTCCACGCTCAAAGAGAGAAATTCTCATCAAGTCAGACCTCTTCATTTCAAAATATTATATTCTCGTATAGAACAAGAAACAATATAGCTTGAAAAAAAAATGGATTAGAAACATAAATGCACAAAAGTGTTTGAAAAATAATGGAGGTTTACAAAGAAAGCATTTGCATTTGCTGCTTTGAAACTTAATTTTTGAATTTCAATCACTGAAAATATGGTTTGTGAATTTTGATATGTGAAACGCTCCCAAACTCTCCAGGTTTCCGTGGTGGTCCATGGCCTCAAGCATTTCTCTTCTTACCTCAGATTGTACTATCTAGTCCCTAAGCAAAAACTAGTATGCTTGAGTATAAGTATAAAAGTGCAGTCCAGATCAGATACTAGTAGTTTACTGGAAAGTATACTAATTCTATATTTCTTCGGACTAAATTGGAACATTGTTAGCTTAGTGAAGTATACTTTCAAGTTTCAAGTATTCAGTAAATATAGAAGATGTATACTACTGGTTTGCTAGGTATATAATTCTCATTCACCATTACTCCAGTCAGCACTACACCAAACATAAAGTCTCACCTATGTCTCGCTCTCAGTGGCAAACAATTATTTAGTAATGCAATGAAGGCACTATTCAACAACTGTCAAATTAAAACAAAAGAATATCAGAGCAAATGTATCTCACAGTAATAAGAAAGGTTGTTTTTTTTAGCAGAACGTTTATTCACGTGTACTATGAATAAACGTTCTGCTAAGGGATCCACAAATCAAACAGTCGATTATAGTTGACTATGTTGACTAGTTAATGCAGCACCAAAACACAAGGCATGATGAGCTTTTTGAGGCGTTATTTCGCTTCTTGGGGGAGTGGACTTACATTGTTGACCGAATATGAAAATAGAAAGTTCGAGAAAAGATGGAGTTGCAGTAGCCTGTCTGGACAGAGGGGGGAGCCAAAGTACACGGAAAGTTGTCGCCGAGCGCCTTCAGTCTCATAAGCAACATGAGCCAGGTCATCCCTTTTGGAGCCAATCGAAAGGCGATGGACAACGATCGTTCGCCGACTGGTAGAGAATAGTCTTGCAGATCAAGAAGCAGATCAGGGATGACGGTTTGAGCCCAAACAGTAGAAGAAACCTGCAACAACGTGGGGGCAGATGGTTGTGTGTCTGTGAGTAAAACAAGGTTTTATTCAGCCTAAGTGATTTCATTTGTTATTATTCTACTTATAAATCCTAGTTTATATCAACATAATTCATTTGACATAAATGTCATCCCGCAGCGCCTCCTAGTGGTCAGACGAGCCTACGACAGCTACTCGTTCAATCGCGGAGGATGTTCGTGACCATTGGTGACTGATTCATAGAGAGCCGCTGCTTCTTGATTTGATCGTTCTGCTTCGTCTCAAACCAGTCCAACGTATTATATTTAAATCAACCTTAAATGTTGTGACGTGTGGAGTTGTGTTCCACGAGGCGCCTGACGATGGCAGTAGAGAGTCTTTGATGAAGACATCAGTGCGCGACAGAAAGCAGAACGTTCTTGATCTGGACTCACGTGGCTTGAATTTCAAAGAAGCTGGAAGAATGAATGCTTTTTCGTTTTAACGTGTCAAATATGACGCTCAACAGGGAGCTGATAATAGATGGATTCATACAAGTGAGACTCCTCAGACTCTCTTGTGGACTCTATATACATAAGACTAAAGTTGCTCGACAGGAAGTAGAACAGACTCAATACACAGCAGGATCTGGCACTTGCAGGTGAGTCATGACTGAAGTTTTCAGCTGTATTCTACTGATGAGATCGCTAGACTCGATCTGTGACGGACAGGAAGTAGATCAGACACCAGCAGAGGCCTACTTTCTTAAAACAGTTTTTAGCAGTTTCCTGTGTCTCTTACAAGACAGGAAGTGACATCAGTGAGGTGGGTGACTCAGACTTCTGTGACACCTGGGTTGAATCAAGAGTCAGGTGACTCAGCCATACCAGAGCACACCAGACACAAGTCGCTCAGGCTGTTGACAGTGTTTAACTCCCTAGCAGGACCAGCTCTTATTCTGAAACAGGAAGTTCCACCTCCCTTCATGACGCTCAAGTCAGAATCATTAAGACTTGTCTTCCACGTGGCTGGTGCTCGGTGAAGAGAGTGAAGCAGTGCATTCTGGGAGACGGCAGCCGGAGCCAGCGAGAGTCCACCTGCGTTTGGGTTTCTCATTCCTGACTCAGCAGGCGGCCAAGAGCCGACTCCTTCATCCTGGATTGAACATTTTCTTTGAGGCTATAAAGTGTCTGTTTCGCCGCCTGCAGAGATGAAATATCAATTTAAGGCCAGTGTGATGTTTAATTCATGTCGCCATGACAACACAGGCGAGCGACTCTTCACCTCTGTGAGCGAATGTTTTCATGAAAAGAGACGGCTCTATTGAACGGATGCTAATATAAGTTAGAGAATGCTTTACGATAACCACTCTGTGAGTGTCATCCTGCTAAACGTCACAACTTTGATCACCTTTACTGAACCATGAAGTCAGCAAACACAAACTCCAATCGCAGCCCCCGAAAGGTAAAGCAACAGTTCTCAACCCGGAAGCACAGCAGAGAATGAACAAAAACAAAAGGTTCTGGGCATAAATCGTGAAACAGAGAACAGTGCAAAGGAAGGAAGGAATTCAAAACCTCTTCACTGAAGCTCTCCGAAGAAGGTATAAACACAGATGGTACAGAAAACACAAGCACCAACCCTTGAAGACAGAAAACAAGAAACATAAGTGCATGAAAAAACAACAAAACCACTCTAACATATTGAAGAGCACTGAACAGAACAAAGCATCAAACTGTCAGAAAACAAGCAGACAACACAAATGACTCGGCAACAACGTGTTGCAAAAACACAAACACCAAAAACAATGTAACCAACTTCAGTGCCTCAACCCAAAGGTCCAAAGGAGATAACACAAATGGCAGTCGTGAACAACAAACGCTTGAAACACAAAGAGCAAAGCAGGGAAAGACAACAATTCTGCACTAAACACAACCCAAAGACAAAAACCACACTCGACCACGCAGCACTCTCACACACCGCTCGTGTGAGTGAACACGGGAGCTTCATCAGGAGACACTTCCTACACATGCAAACACACTGACGTCGCCTCACTAATGAGCGCAGCACAAGCACACACATGACCTCTGACCTGTGTTGTCTGTTCCCGGCTCACAAGTTTTGTGTGAGTGGCGTCTGATAATGAGACGGAAGGAAGCACAAACCGTTTAGCTGCAGCCTTGAAATGTCCTCTACTGCCACACGGTTATCACTGAGGTGTGTGTGTGAGCGCTTACATGGACAGCTATCCTTGTGGGGACGAATTCTTGGAAACACAACTACTTCTGGGGACATTTTACAAGTTTAATCCTCAATCTGAGGATGAAGACGTGAAAATAAGTGGGTGTATTGGATGGTTAGGTTTAGGGGGTGAGTCAATATGGCTATGTGAGGTCCTCACAGAGATATACAAACATGTGCATGTGTGTGGCTCTGTGGAGGACTTCTATTTTCTGCACTGGTGTCCCGCTGAAGTCAGGGTGAGTGTAGAAGTCAAATGAACACACAACAGAACACATAAAAAAAGTCTACACACATAACAAACCTCTGCTCCATCAAACAGAGGAGACTGGTGGCGTGTTAGTGTGAGCTAACACTGATATTAACGCGTGTGATTCAGACCAAATGACCCACAACATCACAACAAACTCGACCCCAGTTTGTCTCCATGGGTCTGGGTTGAACCAGCTCGGCGCCGCTTCCTGTGAAAACAGAACTAATAGTCGTGGTAGTGTTCCATCCATCACCGCCGTGACCTTCAGTGACCCACCACAAGGCTGAACTGTCCTCAGTGTTGCGGCGGCTATTACCGGAATTCATCACGCCATAAAGTCTCGCTGTGTTTCGGATGGATGCCAAGCAGGAGAGCGAGGACCTGCTGGAGAGCCCGGCAGTGTCGCAATCTGGCGACCATGTTCCATTTTCGTTCTTCACACCTCAGCTGGACGGGTCGGACCATAAAACGGCAGACTTTGGAGGAAATTGGATTTGAAGGGAGGTGAGGCACCTGGAGGCGAGGAGATGCCTGAAGAAGTTTAGAAAACTTCCACTAACTTTCCATCAGAACGTCCTCGACTCAATAACACTGTCGATTAAAGCAGTGCTTCTTACGGGAGAAGAAGTAAAGCTACATTTATTTGGACTAGTTCAGACCTGAACTGAAGCTGTCGTGTAACACTTGCAGGTAGAAATGTTCTCCTCATTGCCTGATTACAAAGAGGGAAGAATACCTCAAAAATATTTGGGTTAGTTTCTTCCTAAATCAGTGTGAATACTGTTGTGTGTGTCAGTTTCCTGGTTCAGCACTTTTGGCTGGTTTGGGGAAAAAATGTTTTCAAGAGAAAATAAATAAATAATAATAATCCACTTTATTCACTTGTACATTTGTGTTCGATACATTGAAGAAAATAAGAAACTGAGTTATTAATCTTGCAAAATAGACCTTGAAATATGCATGTCACTGTAACAATAGCACAACTATTATATTAATTTATGACTATACCTTATTATATGTTATATCATCATAAATAAAAACACATTAATAAAGTAACTACTTGCTTATTTACAGTCAATAATCAGTAGTAGTAGTGAAATGTAGTTGGGATGAACAAGAGACTGATAAGTACTTGATAATGAGGAATTACAGGCTAATATACTGCAAATACACATACAAATAAGTACTTTATTTATGGTAATATAGGCTCCCTAATCTAAAATCTGACCATAAAAAAATATATACGAAAGAAATAAATTGAAACTCTGAGACTGGCAACAAACAGAATATTTGATAACACTGCTGTTCATAAAAACCTACAAACTTTCTAGGAGGTTTTGTAGGGCTTTGTTTCCCAGCTCAAAGAACTTGAACAGCAATAGAAACGGGCTAATGTGCTAACCTCCAGCTGGTTTTGTTCTCCATTCCTTCTCCGGTTCCTACTCTTCTTCTGTGAGTTAAGCTCTGAAGTGCTACTGCCACCTGCTGTCCGATTGAACTCATTCGCGTCCAGCGATGTTTCAAACGGTTCTCTAGTTTTTCTAGTTTGCATCATGATGACAAAAACTAACCCACTTCTTCTCAACCGGACCACTATATCTGGAACAGAATGGATCCCACATGGCGGACATCTACACTGATTTCCTCGATTCTTTTCTCGGTGTGAATGAAAGAGAAGAACGAATGTCTCGGCACCGTCAGCTTCACGTCTCTGCAGGTGGAGATCTGACTGAAGTTCTCCAGGAGACATCTACTGAGAGCCGATCAGCGATGGATCTGCTGCCTCTCCTCACCCCCATCCCCACACTTCTGCCTGGACCAGCATCACTCTGAAGCAGCAGATGACAGTTCATGTTTAATGACTGCTGGATATAAAAGCGCCATTATCATGTCAAACCTGAGCCGTCCGTAATTCAGAGACGCTCGGCTCCGCGGCTGCTCTTCAGACTGAGTATTCGTAAACACCTCGACACTCGCCCGCGGGCCGTCCTAATACTCCTGATGGAGGGGGTCAGAATCCATCCTTCTTTTCACCTGCTGTATTGAGTTGGAATCGTTTTTATCGAATCATGACTTAAACCTCCAGTAGGAGAGGGAACGCACCGACAGTTGCTCTCGATAAACGTTTCCTCGACATCTGAAGAGAAAACAAGCCTCCCTCCCCGCCCTCGTCCTGTGTCACCTGCACTCAGGCGCCGTCGTCCGTCACCTCTGTGCTTTCACGCCTCAGCGTTTTATGCTCGCATCCATCCCAACACATCAAACCCAATATGAATCCTGCCTCCCCGTCTGTCGCCGCCGCCCGCAGCGTGCACACGCTCAGAGCTCTTTCCATTATGGAGGAGGCTGTTCGTCTGCTGGCCGTGTTGTCGACTAGATCAGGATCTGTCACATGTCAGGTAGGAGCTTCAGGACGGGGGATGGTGGGGTGGAGAGGGAGGTGATGGCAGCAGTAACGTGGTGTCAGAGGAGTGTGCCGGAGAGGCTTTATAAATCCAAGGACGAGTTTCCCCCGCGGAGCAGCAAGTGCTTCCTGGTTACAACAAAAACACGAGGCGGGTCCAGAAGTGAGAAGAAAAAAACCTTCAGTCCTCATGAGTGCATCGACCTCAACCAAGCCATAAAAAAGAAGAAGAGGTCACGGTCCGGGAAGACATTTAAAATGAAGGCACAGCAATAGCCAGGGCCGGAGGAAAACAGCCAAACTAGATCAGCAAGAATGGGGCACAGTCTGGGAAGACTTTGGAAACTAGCTGGCACCTATGGTGCTCGGAAAACCAGGATTCGAGGACAAGGTCACAGACTGGGGACAATGTTTGAAACAAAGAAACAAGAGATCTGAAAACACAGAAAGAGTCACAGTTTGAGGAAGACATACTGCAAGATCACAATCGGGCAAAGACTTTTAAAACCAGCTAGCAAAAATAGCCACAGTATGGTGCAGACTACTCAGATGAACTTGCTGATGATGGAACTGGTTGCTATCCCTAAGGCGTCAGTGGGGGGACCAAACACCAGTGCGCTGTGCACTGACGTGGGGGAAGTTGTGACAATATCAGCCAATAATGAGGCATTTGTCAATGTTTTTTTTAGGAAGAAGAGCAGGTTCATGTAACCAAGGACTTGCTGTGATTCCAACCATGTTGTTGTGGAAGCCTATTGTGAGGGGATGAAGTGTCTGAACGGATCAGAGATGGATGGCAACACTGAATTTGAATGTAAATGCAATGTAAAACAGCTGGGTCAGCAGTACAAAACAGGTCATGCTTTTGGGGCAACAGTGGAACTGAGTGGGTGTTCTACCGGCGAGTATTGACACCTCCTCACCCATGTTTTTGATAGCTTCTCTGCTGTTTTGATAGGTTGCTATCAACGCTTTCAACATTTTTTTAATGTTGGAAAACCCTGGGGTTTTGCAGTCGGTTTCAAAACCTGTTTGTGCCAAACTTTCAGGGCAAAATAATCCTGCAAAGCAGCCAACCATCGAAGGTTGTCACTTGTCCCTCATTCTTATACAAAATTTTTTTTTTAAAATCTTATGACGCTCTTCACCTATTGGTGAGAAGAACAGGCTTCCATGCTCAGTGGCATCATTGGGACATCCAGCTGTCATACAACGCTTCACCATTTCTCCTCTGATCCTGAAGCTGAAGAGCTTTTTTGGCCACCTCCAGTGACATCACAAAGGCTTGGTTCTGTATTCTGGCTTTGATTCACTTCACTTTAACGTTGTGTTTCTGCTGACCCACCTTTGTACACCACGCATGATCATTTCATGCTGCATATCTATGGAGTGTTCCAGAGGTGTGTCTGTGTGAGAAAGAGCTGGGATGATTCTCATTGTATATTGGTACCTCTGAGGGTCTGCTGAAAAATATTTTAGAATCAGCACATTCGATAGAAATATGCAAGGCACAGGTGATGCATTTGAGCAGACAATGTTTTGATGGTTGAGTCACGTTGAATATTGAAGACTGCTGTTCAAGGATGAAAATGTTAAGGATCTGAATCACACCTTTGAGGTGACTAATGTGTCTGAGAACACCAGATCAAGGTGGACAACTCAAGACTGCACTGAAGAATTAAAACACGTTTGAGTATGAAGTCGTCTGTGGGGAACTTTAGGGTGGTGACACATGAATGAAGCTCACTGAAAGACCAACTTGTTCCTGTCAGAATCAAGAGTTAGATCCAGAGACATGTGTTTGACTCATCATCTGGCTCTGACTTCAGTATATAAGTGCACCTGTGGATGAGACTCATTATTGAGTCAGTTCATTGTTTACAATCACTGAGGACAAAGCGATAAAGACGTATTCTCAAACTGTTTTCAGTCTGCCGACCTCCAACTGAGCGATTACTGAGCATCAGAGCGGTGGTTTCCGTCACACTGATCTGACGGCGGATGGATGCTGAAGTCTGGTTCCGCTCCGAGCCTCTGCCAGTTCAAATGAGGTTTGTTCCTGCGCCAGGTGCATGCTCTCAGGGAGCGATAACTTCTGCACATGGTGCCTGCCATAATGACCCGAGGCAAGTCGCACATAAAGCCATATTAAAGACACAAATCAGCGCGATCACAGGTTTCCATGAGAGAGCTCCTCCATCACACGTGAGTCAGGTTTCCAGCCATGACGGAGATCCTGGATAGGACTGGTGGATGCTGCTGAGGTACCGTCCTCTAAAGAGCCTGGGTGCAGAGCATGTTGCATGAGTTCATTTGCCTCCGTGACAATGTGAGCTCATTTAAGCCGACGCTGCGAGTCGCTTCCTCTGCCTGACTCAGTGTGAGTCAGGGGAGTCATGGGAAGGTCGTGGCCAACTCGTGCCCCCGTCGTCCTGATTTCTGTCCTTCCCCTGTGGAACTGAGCGTGTGCTGGACTGGTCTCTCTCCCTGATCTTGCCTCTCTGGGTCTTGTTCTTGAGTGTAGGAGGATGGACATGGATTCTGCAGCTGTGAAGAAAAGAGCTCAGCCAAAAAACCCGCACACACACATCACTATCCTTGTGGTGACCCTTTCCCCAGCCTCTCCCCCTAAACCTTACCACCCAAAACACATAATATAACCTTAACCAGGACTCTGAACCAAAGTGAAACCTAGCACCTTTGTAAGAGGTGTGTTTCTAAGCATTATACACACACACCTCTCACTCATCACGCCGCAGCAACTGGAGCGACGCATCAGAAGCCAAACATCTGGAGAGATTAACAACTTAATCGCGGCACTTTAACTCCCGACTGTAACCTTTTCCGCCAACGCTTGTTTGTTTTTCTCCGCCTGCACCTGTGATTACCTTGAATTATTGCTGGCACACTGCAAACACGAGGTGAGACAGTGTAACTCCTCATTTTGATTCAAGAAGAGAGCGTTTGGCCTCCAGAGGGAGAGCGGTGATGGAGAGTCAAATGAGGAGTCTTGAGTGTTGACACCTGAATGGTGTTTAAGAAGGTGATTCCATAAAAAAAATGACTTATTTGATTCAGGAAAATGTAGAAGTGAAGTGGAGTTTTCTCTGTCTGGACTCTTTTGAAGACAGACAGTCATCGAGGAGAGACTCTGAGTAGAACCTCTGCTCCTCCAGCAGAGGTCATCCTGGACCAGCAAGGTGTTTGACTGGGAAGGACATGCACCTCTGTGTTCCTCTGCAAGAGCTGGAGAGAGGGAAGCCTGGGCTTCTCTACTCCAGGTGCTGCCCCTGTGACCTCTGGTGATGGGAAGCTCGGTCAGAACCGAGACACGCTCCCTAGTGAAAGTCACATCGACAGATTGTCCCTTCAATTTATCAACAATGAAGACAGTCTGAGGTTCTTATTACGACTAAACTGACGCAATAGATCTGTTCTGCTCTGATAAACGCTGCCAACTCATCCTCTCGCCGCTGTTCCCCTCCCCCACCAGAATCAAAACAGCATTCTGCTCGCACGCTGAGCAACAAACCCTGTTGTGGGAAGGCTGTGTTTTCCGCCCGATTCTTGTCATTTACCGGCAGATGTGTGACCGTTTCACACCCTCCCTGACAGACGGAGGTGATAACGTGCCCTGGAAACACGTCAGGAAAACACCGGCTGAACAAACACAGGGGGGCAGAAACAGATGTGAGGATGGGTTTGAGTTCTCAGAGCGAATATTTGATCAGGAGGGTGACCTTTTCCAAAGACTGGTCTGGACAGCGGCTGTGATGGACTTGAGGTGTTTCACCTTCTTCTTCTCTCATTTGAAGTCAGGTCAACAGAATTCACCAGGGCCACAGGAAGCTGTGCGACAGGCAGGATTTAGTCACAAGAAGCTCCCCCTCTGGTGGTCACATCATGGTTCTTCAGTTTGAAATCAACATATCCTACGCCGAGCAGATGGACAGATCTCTGACCTTGTGTTGCCTTCTTGAGTTCATCATCATCTGCTCATGGTATTCCACTGCAACCCAATCGGACCAGAACCGCCTACAGTAGATAATCTGTTCTGCAGGAAGCAACATCAACACAAACATGGCTGTTGCTCATGAACTGCCTCAGATGTAAATGAGTTACCTGTTTAATGACCAGAGAATGACGGATCACCGGTCCAACCCACGCCAACCCAACCTCAGGCTCCTACAGTGCCGGGTTCAGACGAGCGGCGTCTGAAACGCCTGCCAGTGATCAGACCTTCTGCTCTCATTCGTGATCCAGCCGGTCGCTAATTTCTTGCCCACAAGTGGAGGCAGCCACTTCATCCTGGGTGGGTGGCAGCGAGCGGCTCCTCCTGAGTGGGTGGAAGGGGCGACAAGCTTCTTCTCCGGGGCGACGAGCGCCAGCGTCCCAGCTAATTTGGCTCAGATCAGAGATACACAGAGCGGCGCTGTAGCTGGGAGGCACGTCTGCTCTGTTTGCATACCAGAACCCCCCTGATATTAATCTTTATTAAGCTGTGGAAAACACAGACGCTGCTCAGACCTCAGACTGGAGATAAAGCCGGCGTCGCCAAGTGGAGCAACACACACAAACCATGACTTTGCGGCTTCCGTCACGTGATATCGGTTCAGAATGAAATTCAAAATATACATTCGCACAGGCACAGCTGGTTTGTGGGTTAAGATTTGTGTTAGGGGGAGGACTTAGACGTTTACCCTGGAAAATCTGGGGAACCACATTGTGAAGATCTGGAACTACAATCACATTTGAGGAGGATATGCAGCTGCAGAACATCCAGGTGAAGATCATGACTCAAACCCAAGAAGTCATCCAGAAGATGATTCACATTTGAGCATCCTTTCACTCATCTGAGGATCAATATCCAGCCTCTACGATCCGGTGGTCCATGTCAAGACTCTCTTTTGAGGGTCAGGTTCTACATGTGACGGAGAGGAGCAAGTCATCCGGGAGAACAGGAAGACAAGCATTTGAGGGATCAAGTTTTATTGAGTCAGTCAGTTGAATTCCACGTATAAAATCGACTAACTTGTTTGACGATTAAGCTCAGTATTTTAGGACCTAATAGTCTATGTCCGGATAAAGACTCACTCTGAAGGTTCAAGCTGTCCAAGAGAGAATCAAGAACTGTGGTCCAGTTTCAGAGGTCAGGATTCACATTTGTGGCTCATGGACGGATGAAGTGAGGATTGTAATTCACATTCGAGGACCAAGTTATCCATGTGGGGATTGAAGCTCCTGGTTCAGGTTAGTGATTTGGAGGTCCAGATTCACATCTGAGGATGAAGCTATAGCTCGACTAGTCAGGTTTGAATTTAAAGATCCAGATTCACATTTGTCAGGAGATCAGGTCTGTGGGAGGGTCAAGTCTCAGGCTGAAGGTTCAAGGCACGTTTGAGTTTGATGGACATAAAGACACGTGGGATACTCATTTACAGTGCAGTCAAGTGAGTGTTGCATTTAAGGACTTACAATGCTCAGGTGATGCGTGTGAGATCCACATGTGCAGATCAATAAAACACATTTCACTTGCGTTTAATGTACGTTTACATGAGAGAACAGTTTCTCATCTCAGAATTTCTGTTTCTGGAAGGTGGCAGGTGACGGACGGTGCATCTGTGGAGGTCGGCTCACTGATGTGTGGCGACCTTTGAAGGCGCCGAGATGATGACATGGATCTTGTGATTCCCGCAGACACAAAGCTGTGAGCAGCCGCCTCGCCGGGACTGTGATGAACAACAAACACAAATGTTTGTGACAACAACATGAAAGCTGAACGACCAGGAAGAGGAAGAAGAGAGGGAACCGGGCGAGCGGATGACAGGCGGCGACATTTGTGGTGACAAGATAATAACAGTGACAACGCTGTTTCTCATCAATACTTGAGACGTCGGACGAAGATTTGAGCGTTTAACAAGCTGTGAAGTGAAACTCCGCTGCTCTGCGGTCGTCTCGACCCAGCCACCAAAGTTCCGAACTTCCGAATGAGTCGGTGAGTTCAGGGGCCGTTTCTGAGGAGAGGGATTTGATGTTGAGGAGGGGGGCATCTTGACAGATCACGGCAGCCTTTGGGTGGCAGCTTGTTGCTAGGCAACATTGGAGATAATGTCAGTGGTGGATTTGAAGTCTTTTGCAGCGGTGATCATCAAAGATGTTCCGTCGTCATGATTCAGCTGCTTCACAGCAGTTTATCAAGTCACATGAGTTCAGTCACACAAGTCAAGCTCCCAATGCAGGAGGAGATGGGACGTTTCACCCTCATGGTGCCAAGTAGTACTGTCCATACGGGCCTGTTTTGAAAAACAGAAAGGGAAATATCTTCTTTTATAACTTTTTCTGTTCATCCCCGGTGGGTCAGCTGGGGAGGTTCCCTGAGGGACACCCTGGAAAGGCCCTCGCACCTGTGCTTGGACAATCATCCGAGAGCACACTGTTGAGAGTTATCTAGTCACCTTGGAATGTTTTGTGGGAGGAAATCGGAGTGCCTGGAGGAAGGCCACGGACAACACAAGCGAGAATCGAACTGACAACCCTGGTGTGAGACCAGTAATGTTTGTAATGCCACCTCCATCTGTGAGTCCAACAGAACACAGCGACTCTCAGCTGAAATAGTTGGGAAGTGCGACGCACCACAACTTCACACACAGAGGCAGAATTGTGGTCCAATGAAATCACACGGATGAATCTGACAGATTGAGGAATGTGACAAGGACGTGGTGACTGGAACTCACTGACAAGAGGAGCGTGGGACGTGTCAAGTCAACATCAGCCGAGCGACGACAACACAAGCTGTTGCAGATCACACACAAACACACATACACACACTGATACACCGGAAAGACGATCCAGCGTTGAATCATTCATAATCCTGCCCTAATTTCCCTAAATAGGAGTCTGTGAAATTTCCAGGATTACCTTAATTATGAGACAAATCCCACCAAAGAGGATTTAAAATTCCTTTTCTCACATTATGTGGCAAACATGACTTTGTTTGCAGCTTCTTCTTCTTGCGTAATAATAATTTCAGAGTCAACAATGGAACAAGTTGAAAAGGATGACTAGGTGCTGCTCACCTGGAAGATCAGGGAGCCTGTGGAGGAGAGCTAAGATGTTGGCCTCATGGATGGCCCACACCTCATGGATGCCATCTACAGGAAGACACCCCTGAACTGCTCCTTCAACCTGAGGAACGATCTTCACACCACCGAGTCTGAGGAGAAGGCTTCTTCACTGGAGACAGATCTGGAGATGAGTCGCCAAGTTGGCACCACTCTCCAGCACTGTGCGACCTGGGCTGTTAGGACAAAAGGATTCCTGAAAAAATACAACAATATTAGAGCTAATGGTGAAGAATGGTGAAGAAGAATCAGTGCTAAAATATGAAACAACCTCAGCATTCATGTCATATTCTGAGAGAGAGTGTTTCCCTTCATTCTATTTCACGGTATTGTTGAAGATGTGATGTACTTGTGTCAACATTTCAATACAGTGGTGACTCTGATGCTACTAGCCAAGATGTCAGCGCCGTCACTGTACTGTTGCAAGACTTCCTCCCCTTCCGTGTTGCAAGGTGACTTGTTAGACGGTCACAAGCTTCCTTTGGTACCAGATTTACGATCATTGAACGGTTAGCTCGACTCATGGTGCTAGGTAGTATCGTGTTGGTGAAGCCAGGTCATAAGGCATCCTGTGAAGTACAGTCAGCTGTGAGAGTGCTGCCTGGTCTTTGGTTGAGGAAAGCTCCTCCCCTTCAGGAAGTCTTTCAAGGAGGATGTCCAATGCACTGTTCTCAACCCCAGTAGGAGTGTTGAGAACAGTGAATGAAGTAGACCTACATAGTATGGGAGTAGTGGGTAAGGTCAGACTTAACCCGAGTCTGACGCATAAAGTAGATCACTGGCGTCAAACTTACAGAACTTTCTCACTCGGCTGGACAGTAATGGTACCTGCCATGATGGATTCAGACTTAGATGAGTCAGAGATCATGGTACTGAGTTGGTCACTCTGAGAGACTGAGACGGACACCAGTGACCCGTGAAGATGTTTGTGAAGACAGAGTTGGACCAGCAATGTTGGAGATGAGGGAGCGATCGGGTGAAGCTGGAGGACCAACCGAAGGTAGCACTGGCCCAGAGTTGACCAAAGATTCTCTGGGCTACAGCCTGCTTCCTTCAGGAGAAGAAACTCTGAGCTCCAATCTCTCCGGCTGATGAGCTGCTTATTGTCGACGGCTGTCGACCTGAAGACGGAAGACATTCACAGCGAACCTCCAGATTCAACAGGAGCAGGCTGATAATCACTCCACTCCTCTCACACTCTCTTATCTAATCCACATTAGACGATCCATCCGTTTATCTGCACCAGAGAAGCTTCTCTTAGTCACCGCAGTTAATTATGTGGAGATTAATTTGCTGATTATCTGTCACTTCCATCAGCAGGAAACATCCCTTTCTCCACTCGGAGGTCACACGGGGATGAAGACGCAGCGCAAGGAGGAACTCGCTGATAAAAAGCCGCTTTTTTTCATGTCTTAATCTTTCTGGCTTTATTTTGGCTGTTTGTTGTTCCCGCAGTCAGAGCCGATATCCCAGAGGAAGCAAGTGGGCCACAAGTCACGTCCGTGCATGCGGATGATATAAAGAGGGAAAATAAATCAGCCGCTGTTTTCTCTATTTTTGAAGCAGTTTGGTGTCGCCCGCTGCTCTCTCGCCGGCAGATCCAGTCTGCAGAGACGCACTTGTCAGGATGGAAAAAAAAAACACATTTAATAAGAAGATATCGGCGGAAACCTCCCGGTTGGCTCTTCTGTCTGGGTCTCGCAGGGCTGCTGGTGTTTGGAGTGAAGTGTGTGTGTGTGGCCCCTGAACCCCCCGCCGGGGCGGCGGAGGGTTAGGCCAGTCCAGATGACATTTCCGACTGCCTGATAGAGCGCTGTGCTCTGAATTATTCATGCAGGTGATGGAGGGGAAGCAGCCTCCACACTTGAGTTGAAGATGCCTCAATTTCACCCGGGAGATTTTCTGGGACGCAGCGGAGGTTGAAGGTCAGTTCCTCCAAGTCGGAGACTTCTCAGTGGTAATGGTGATGGACAGACTGCTGGAAGCAGTGTCTTCGGGCGAGAGCTGAGCTGAAAGACAAGACACACCGCTGACGTCAGTGAGTCTTGCTCTCTGATGACTTTTTTATCTTGGTTCCTGGAGCTGGTGAAGCTGAAGGTTTTCGAGTGCTGAACCGGGAAGCATCGTTGGAGTGACCAAAGAACGTGGTCACCAAGATGTCCCACTGCTTGGCACTGTTTCACACCAGAAGTGCCTCCGCTAGTGGTGCTTGACACTTGATGCTCACTCCATCACAGAAACACTGTGCTCCAGTTGGAGGGAATTTAAAGGGAACAACAGACCATCAAATTTTTTCTGCTGTTGTCTTTGTAGCATGAACGTTTCATCTGAAGTGGTGCGACTATCCACAACCTTGACAAACATTTCCTCGTCTGTGGCGTCAACCATCAACTGACAGGTTGGGAATTTACCTGATCCATGTCTGGAACACCTGGGTATTGTTGGAAATACACCTCCCATGTACCTCCACGCGTTCGTTTACCCGTGAGACTGACTACCAAGAATCCAACAAGTTATATCCAAGATTTATTCCCTGACAGAGGAGTCTAATACAAAAGCAGAATTCTGGGTCAGCACCTACGCCTGACTTAGCCTTAGCAGTAGTCCGGTAGAGCGACAAAAACTATCTGAGGTCTTGACCCTTTATACACAAAGGTTTTTCTACGTGTGTGCCGTCCTCGTCCGATCGGTCCTGTGCTGTTGATGCCAGTTCTGGTCGCTAGCTCCCTCGTAACCATGGCAACGACCACTAGGCATGCACCCTGTTCCAGACCCAGGTGGCTCTCATCAGGGCCAGCTCCTTCCAGCTCTGGAAAAGATGGTACTTCCCAGCCTCCTCCGTCTGACCTTGGACCCTGTAATGCGTTACAATGTTTGTTCCTCCAGTGTGCTTCACTCCCATCTTTGAACTCCACCTGCAACTTCAAATTCTCACACACACACTCAGCCACACTCCCTCATTCATTATTCCTGCATCTGTAAATATCTTCTTTATTAGTAGCACAAACAATGAACAATAGTAATATTGGATAATAAATGCACTATTCCCATCAGTATTGGAATGGGTTCAGAAGAGGACATGTTGCGTGAAACGGGAAGTAGCTTTGAGCAGTTTGTTCTTAAAGAAACAGATAATTTCAGCGACAGAAGCAGCCGATTTACATGTAGAGCCATGAAGACGTGTTGCAAACTGTTGCACTACAAGACGAGAGCCAGGGCTGTGACAGACTTGAACTGTCAGTCCAATTCTAGCGACACGTTTCAGGCCATATTTGACATATAGAAGTTGAAAACTTCTGAACTCTGAAGTCACAGCATGCACCAATCAGAGCCCAGACGTGGTGGTGACGCCTCTGTTTACTTTAACTTGCTTCCCAAATAATAAAAAGAGCAGTGATTCTGCCTGTCTGAGCTGCCATGTTGACGCACGACTCTCTAGTCCCGCTCCCAACCTGATCTACTTCTGTAACGTATCTTGGGGTGGGGGCAGGATGGAGTCACTTTGGAGGCCGAAAAAACTCAAAAAGTGTCGCCAAGTCATATCTGACAGTCAAACTGTAAGGAACTGTACCAAGCAGAACTCACATGCATGTGGTCATGTGAGCACAGAAAGATTTAGAATTAAAGTGAAGTAGTTGAATGAACACAAATACACAAACAATTGACATAAGAACCCAGGGCGAAGAACACAGGAAGGGATCAGAGGAAAGCAGGAGAATCAAGACGCATGACAACAACAACACAAAATACACAAGCGATCCAACATGTAGCGGTCAGAACACTCGCACAAAACAGCAAACAAGAGCGTGGTGTCCAACTCACACATGGCACAAAAGAGCAAAAGAAGGAACAGGAAGTGCATGGCAATGAGAATTAATGCAGGCTCAAGAAACAAGAGTGGAATGTAGATCTCAAGAATAACAACTGGAAGTCAGTAAGCAGCAGAGGTGCAATGATGTTCTGGCACACAGCACCAGAACTGCAGAGGCTTTATCCAGGTGCATCCAGCTTGATGATAAGTCCACCACCACAACATGACAAAATAAACCGAAATAAACGCTGAACTTGACACCAACTAGTTCACAAGTTTTTATGCGTTTCCCTGTGAGGGATGGCCGAGCATTAGCTTAGCATTAGCATCACAGACAGATTCACAACACTATAAATCTGATGGCGAAGCAGATTAAAGATAAAACTGTGTGGGATGAAATGCTCCTCAGATGTTTGCAGAAAAGTCTGGACGTCAATCTGCTTTGATGCTGAGCTAATTCGGATGATGAAGGTGGAAACTTTGATCCGGCTTCAGCTCCGATTAGAGCCGCGCGCTTTGAAGGACAAAGGAAAGGTTTTGTTAGAATTCCGAAACGGTCAGCGTCATCATTTCTCATCATCCGTCTCCTCTCGGCGAAGCCCGGACCTCCACTCCGCCCCTCGCTCTCCTCATCCGGCACGTGGCGGCTGATTGATGAGCTCATTTGCTTCATGTCTCAGCTGAGTCAAGTCGGGACACTTTGCAGAGGGAAGGACGCGGCTGCAAGAACAGGGCTGCGACTGGGATTGTTTCCGAAATGCTTGTGTGAATTTCAATCTTCTCCGAAGTGCACGGTGCTAACAACACCCAGAGGAGGCGGCTGCAGACGACGTGATTGTTTTGTTGTCCAGCCCGCAGTGAGTCACAGAGGAGGCCGTTTGAACATGGAGTCATCAGCGGCAGCAGCGTGGAGGGACTTCTTTATCCGCGCTCACAGAAACACTCTAACCACACAGAGATTGCCCTCATGGCTGGAAATAAAGGAGCAAAACACGCTCATGAAGGAAAACACTTCGGGCAAAACGTCTACTTTTTGGAAACATTCAAGCTCGTCCGCACAAAGTGTAAATCCGAGCCATTCTTTGGAACAAGTCTGAGTCAAGCGCTGTGGTGTCTCCAGTTAACAAGGTTTTTTCACGTGAAAATAAGAACCAATGAGCTACAATTGTGGCTCATTGTCGTAAGAGTACAAGCGTAGCTAAGATCACAGATAGTCCAGGACAGGGCACCTGCTTGCCGTAGACTTTTCATGTGATGTGGTTCACAGTCAACAGATGTGACATGGCTCAACGGCACCTCGGCAGAGCTCAAACATGAAACATGGTTCTGGGTTTTGGAGAAGCTACAACAGTAGAGAAACAAAAGCTGTGATCATTTTAAAAGACAGAAACAAGTGCAACTCACTCACTCACTCTGCGGTTCTTGCTCGACACGAGCCAAACTCAGAGAACTCAGCAACAGCAGAGGACACGACGAACGTGCGGGGAACAGCGCTCGGAGGCGAGTGAGGATGACACTTGGGGCTCAGAAGTCTTGTTTTGGCTGTAATGAATAATCCACTAGTGATCTTTTGAAGTCGATCTTGAATCCCGACATCAAAATGACTCAGTGATGATGTTTATTTGGGTTTGCGGCATCATTAGTTTTGCAATTTTAACCACGAACCCGTCTTCAGAAACAGATTAGGATTTCATTATCTTGAAATAATTAGGTTTATTCTGGATACTGGCGTGTCGCCATGGCGACACAGCTCGCTGCCTTCCGAATAACATGATGTTTTTGTCAGTTAACAGACGCACAACAATGAACTTTAATCCCTGACTGTCTTCAGACGGTTTATTTGTTCCCTAATAAGAGAAGAGTCTTCACAAACACACAACTTAAGTCATTCACTCACTTCATGCTTTGTTTCTCCATGATTTCATTTTACAAATTCAACAACTAGTGCTGACTCAGCAGAAACCTGGCGGGCAGTTGGGACACCAGGATGTGAGAAGAAGAGTCCTAACTTCTGCCGTCTCCTCGCTATCTGACATTGTGGCATCAGAAGTTATAAATAAAAGTAATTTGTCTGAGTCAGGCAGGCGAGCCGGCCGACCTCGCCACTCCTTCACACCGTCACCTCGCCGTGCTCATGGGATCAGGGCTGAGACACCAGCTATAAAAAGACCAGGGCAGGATTCGGAGCGCCACTCAGCAGGACCTTCGCTTCTCTCCCCAAACTTGCCATCACAGAACTCAAGTTCAGAGGAGATGAGTGCAGAAGGGCAGAGTCAGGAGCGTGGCGCCCCCCTGTACCCGCTGAGGAAGTGGTGGTGCCAGGACGTCGGCCCTCGCCCGTGGTACCGACCCGCCCCCTTGTTCGTGCCCTACATTTCCGGGCCGGTGCTGCAGTCCAGCAGGGACGGCGAGGGACACTTCAAGTGGAAGGTGGAGCTGGACGTGGGTCACTTCGCACCCGCTGAGGTTTCTCTTTCCATCAAGAGCGGACTCCTGGAGGTCAGAGGTAAGAAGAGATGCTGAGTCATCTGCTCTTACGTGACGCCAAGCGGTGTCCACATTCAACCAGACACTTTCATCTAAATTAAAGTCTTGGACATAATAAGTATCAAACTCATGGCCACTGTGCCGAATCTGGTCGGTCAAGTCATCATGTGGCCCTCTGGGATTTCATATAAGATCCTTCAGCACTGGTGATGGGGGACAGAGAAGATGATAGGACCTTCAGAAGTTCTGAAATCAGAGGATCAGTTTAGGAAAGAGACGTGTTAAGAACCTCTTCAATAAGTAGACTGAACCCAGCTCAGAAGTCGGTCTAAGACACGGGTGTGAGTTGTTTTCAACCCAGTCTGTGATGCCGCTGCGACACCAATGAAGTTAGCTCACTGTTCAAAACCTCATCAGAAGTAAAACTGCGACGCCACTTAAATTACAGAGCCTGGGGGAACACGTCGCTGCCTGCTGAAGAAATTAATTTCCGAGCTGAGTGAGTTCTGTTTCCAGATTTACTCTCTCCACAAATCTGTCCGCAGGACAGCACGAGGAGAGACCCGACGAGCACGGATCCATCGCCAGGTGTTTCACCAGGAAGTACAGGTAACGTGAGGGCGACATGATGAGGGACCTTCTCCTTCATTTGACCAAGGTCGGCTGGTTTCAGGCTCCCGAGCGAGATCGATGTGGTCACTGTGGTGTCGTCGCTGTCCGTGGACGGCATCCTGACGGTGGAGGCTCCGATTTCAAAGGCTTCTGTGCCGGCTGCCGTGGTGATTCCCATCAAGGTGATGAGTTGCTGCATCAGTCGCACTCTGAATCAATGCAGATTATGGTCTGTATCTAAAGTGCCTGCATTTTCGTCACAGAAAATTTGGTGCAAAATAAGTCCTGTGTGTCAGTCCAGACAGTCAAGAGGGAAATTCAAACGTATGAGCAAAAAACAAAACAAAAGCAAAGCCACAAAAAAGTAAATTGACCGTTGTGTAAAACAAAAACACACATATCACGGGGAAGGTGGGGATAGATACAGGAATAAATTAAGTAAAAAAACAGCCGGACCAAATGGTTAAAAATGAAAGAACAATTTAAAAGAACAGACAAAATCACCACAAAGTAGCCAACAGTTTGCTTCATAAATATGGCTGTCACATGAAATATTCTTGGACAAAAGCTTCTTCTTTCTTGCTTTAAATCCAGGTGGAAGTGCAAGAACACAAGGAGCAGAGCGTCTTCGCTGACTCTAGTGAAGCCCGCAAGTCTCCCTCTGTAGAAGAATCTCCGGCAGACGTCCCAGTCCAGCAGGGCAGCGTCCCAGCTGAGCACCAACAGTGTGCCGAGAAGATGAACCAGCAGGAGGAGGAGGAGGGGGGAGAGCCACGGCCAGCTGCCGAGTCCCCCCCTCCAGCGCCTGCAGATGGCGCTGGCTCAGCGAGTGACCAGGATTCGTCTGGAAACAGAGAAGCAGCAGTAGACCAGGTGGCAGAGAGCTCAGGGGGCGCTGAAGGGGACCAGGCCGAGGAGTCGCAGGTGGACCAAAGCCCGCCAAGTGAAGACTTGGTTCAACACCTGCAAGATCCAGATCTCATCCAGTAGAATCATCCGACAGCTCTGGCTCAACTTTGGGTTTCTGATATCACTGCTTCAGAAGTGTGTGCAGCATGTCTAACCCTGAATAACCCTCAGCTCCTCTGCTCAGGTCCTCCGACTCTGGCCTTCATGTCTTTACCTACACTTCATCATCTGTTGGATTAAATGTGAAGCATCCTCAAGAACCGAGTCCTTGGTGACCTTGTTCTCTTCTCATCTTACATCAGTTGTTCAGCCATTTCTTTCAATTTGTCACCAATAAAGTGGGATATTGTTGCCTGGAAATAACGTCACCTTCCAGTTACCGAAGGATAGGATTCATAAACTGTGTTCCAGGCATCAACCAGGCTAGCAACAGCCACCGTTAGCACGGGCTGCAAATACCGTCCACATATATGTACTGTACATACAGCATATACATCCAACGACACTATGATACGAGTATAATACTGGAAAAAAAAAAGTCGAACTTACCATTTGCTTGCTGTTGACGCTCCAAGCAGCCATCTTGGATAGCAAACTTGGGGTGCTAAGAATTCTCCCTCCTTCTGACTCCTTCCGACATGAGGTGACATCACCTGGGCGTTGGAGCTGAGACAATGGGAACGCAGCAATAATGACGTCCACAAAAGCTGTTCTCGTGATTAACTTATAAGTGGAGTCTGGAGGAACGCTCTCCGTTGACTTCTAGAAAACCCTCCAGATGAAGAGGAGAAGCAATGTCGCAGAATGCGCTTACATTCAGACCATCTACTTCCTGTTTACTGGAACGCAGCTTAAGATCAAGCCTTGCTTTTAAATGTAGCAAAGCATGTGGCTCCAACATGAAAGACTTTCACCTGGAATAACTTTGATTTAAAATAATTTAAAACAAAATAAAACAGCAATATAGTAATTTATCCAGACTGCCGCCTCATAAATGTAGCCATCAGTACTATAATGCTGTGAAGCTAGCTGTTAGCTCTTGCTTATATCAACCTGAGCTGACTCAAATCTTATACCATTCCCAACGCAAAAGAGACAAATCAGGAAGAGGCTAACGCTAGCGTCCGCGTCCGTGTCCAACCTGGAGAAAATGTTCGTCCACCTCCGTTTCATTCTTCTCTTTTAATGGGGTCTAAATGTGCAGCTGTCGAAACCTAACGCGATCGCAGTCACGACCGTCGTATATCATCAGCTACTTCAGCCAAAGTGATTAATTACGCCGCTGGTGGAGCCCGGGGCCGTGCGCATTAATCACGTACGTGTGCGCGTCTGCACAGCTGTGCATTAGTCACATCTACATGAGTAACTTGCTTAAGGAGAAATTCCAATTATGCCGTCGCCATGGCAACACAGCCTAGAATAAAAATGACACTGTGAATGAGCTGTCACTGGAGAGAACAATTTGGGAGGAAAAAGTTGGACCTGGTGGCGTCGATGTGCTGCAGCGCGCGGCGGGTGTTTTGTTGTGCATCGCACGTCCTGCAATGGAACCTCCCCAATTTGACGCACTTGTTTTGAGAAGCGCTGGCACTCGGCGCTGGGCCGGTTCCGCAGCACACAGCGGTGCCAGTCTGGCTCGGCACGGAGCCCTCTGCTAATCTACTGCCCAGCTCCTTCTGTTATCCAGCAACAGCACGAAAACCTCGGAACATCCCGTGGAACCGAGCCGGCCAGCGTCACGCTCTTCAAAGGAAGGAGATGCTGGAACGCACCGACACTCTGGCTGGACTGCTTCATTGCATCATCCAAGACGAGGAGCTGAAAAACAACTTCAGTTCTCTCTGGAAGGAACCGAGGCGCTGGTGACCAGGGGGTTTCTGGGCTTTGCATCGGGAACCAACTGTCACTAAACCTCAACACTAATTTTAAAAATAACCCAGTCCCGGACTTTCTCCTGCTCTTCTGCTGAGGTGTTCCACGTCAACCTGGGGCCTCCTCTCAGTTGAAGGCGAGTACTCTGACTCTACCCTGGATGACTGAGCTTCTCTCTGGTGGCCACAGGCGAAAGAAGAAATCCACCGGTCAGTGGAGATCTTTGTCCTCTGGCTCAGCTCTTTCCTCCGGACTGAAGTCGCTCCTACCTGTACTGTAACATTCAGAAATACAGCTCACCTCCACAGAAAATCAAACCTGTCAAAGAAAAGGTTTGCTGGAAAAACAAATTCATAAAAGACAAAGCCAGAGTGAAAGAAATGTAAGAAAATGAAATGAAAAATGAACACGAACTGGACTGTTGAGTAAGAAAGAGAGGAGAAAAAATCAAACTCAGAGGAAAGAAAAATGTTCTCAGGTCACAAAGAAAAGGAATAGGTTGCAACTAAAGTAATAGATGAATAAAAACCCCAGAGATGAGTAGAAGTAGAAGTAGTAGTAGTAGTCGTGACAGTGGATGTTTACATGTATCCCACATCAAATATATGTTTTTCCCTTTGGTTCCACTTGTGACTGCATTGCTTTCACACAGAACCTTTAATATTCAACCAGACTTTGTTTTTGTTGTGACTCTCTCAGCTCGCCCATTTCCAGTTGTTTGCTTTTAACTTGATCAGTCATTGTGAAGTCAATTTCTCTGAACCTTCCATCTTCTCTGTGAGCTTCGTGATCAGCTTCATCATCATCGACTCCATTTTGGAACACTCAATGGTCCAGTCTGAAACGCTTTCTTCCAGCACTGTCTCTGTGGCATCAGCTTCAAGTGCCACAGACGCAGAGCTGGCACTTCAAGCCCATTCAAGCCACCTTCTTGTGAGGACATTTTGGCCTATCCTCAAGGTTTAAAGGGTTAAAACGTTAGAGTCCTGGTTAAAAAGCGGAGCGGGGGGGGGGAGTCACCGCAGAGAGAGGGAGGTTTTTTCGGTGATGTCCAGCAGTTCAACTTGAATCCACAGGAAGCAGACTGCATCCAGACTGACGGAACATGGTGTCTCACATGAGTGAGTGAGACCTGCTGTTCATAATCTGTATATAAAGAACTGTGATGGTCTCCTGAGCATCGACCAGAGCTCCGAGCAAAGATGTTCTGGAGTGTAGTCCACTCTTGCTCCATGGTCGCATCCTCATCGCGAAGACACAATGACAGCAAACAGACACGCAAAGAAATCAACGTCTTTATTCTCAGTAAATCAGATAAAATACAAAATCGCAAAGCAGCTTCCATGTCAACGTTTCAGAGTCCGAGGGTCTCACACCGCTGCGGCTTCCTGGGGCTTCAGGACGTCCGTCTCCGGGGGCTCCCCGCTCTGAGGGAGCTCGCCGCTGAAGAGGTCGTACGGCGGCGTCTGGCGAGCTTCGATGATGAGGACGCCCTCAGGGGACAGCGAGGCGAAGACAGTCAGAGGGTCCACGTCCAGGGGGATTCTGCAGGAGAAGGTTTCAGAGGAGAAAGAGATAAGAATTCCAGCGACATCATCAGAACCCAACTGTCCTTGGGCAGCGGAGGTGAGAATAAATTGATGACATTTTCCTCTGAAAAGACTTCCACCAAAACTGGGCCAAGGACTTGCATAAAGCGAACAAGAGTGAAGGATCTTCAGTGTATTTGTGAAGCGGACCATGAATGTCTTTATGAACTCTGATTAGTTCTCAAAGCTCTCTCTGACATTTAAGAGTTTTTGATGAATGAGTCTTTCAGTGTGTAACTTCACCACTCAAACATTCGCTCCAGACCCGCGGCGTCGTCACACCAGGGGTCACACTCAGCTGTCCGTAAAGTTGGGCTGACTCTTCATGAAATGATGATAGGCAAGGTCTCATAACTGAGCAAGACACAAGTGGAAGTGGAAAAACAAAACCTCGGCACACAAGAGCTTCTCCTTCTTTCATCATCAGTAGTCGGTCGTGTCCCTCGTGTTCGGACCTTTCAGGTCTGCTTGCTGAACACCCTCCATCTTGTTCAGGGTTCTCATTGCCCTTGTTGTTGTGCTCCATGTTTTGCTCCATAATTCTCTCAAAATGAACCGATAAATTACGACGGCATCTACAGTGAGCAGACACTAACCACTATTCCAACATCTTGTCTATTCATTTTTTTCTGTCATAAGCCTCGAAGCTGAGGAAACCAGGATGGACGTTGAAATTAAACACAGAGCATGCATGTAAAGATATACCTGTGAGGATCAATTCTTGGAAACATGCCTCCTTGTGGGGATCTTTTGCTATTTGGGGCTATTTGTCGGGACCCATTGCCGGTCCCCACAAGGTTTAGTGTCACCAAGTTTGGATTAGGCCCTGGTTATAGTGAGCCATTTGTTTTGGATGGTTCGGTTTATGGGGAGAGGCTGGGGAAAGCATGAAAGTCAAGGAATGTCCCCACAAAACTTAAAAACATAACAGGTATGTGGGTATGTGGGCATGTTCTGCCATACTTGTGAGTACCAAATCTTGATAAGCCACCTTCTTGTGAGGACATTTTGGCCCATAAAACGTCAGAGTCCTGGTTTAAGTTAACCATTTGGTTTGGATGGTTATCATAACTCTACATTGACATCATGCAGCAGAAGCAGTAAGGTAAGTATTAAGTAATGTACAAAATGAAATGATAAAAAGTGGAAAAAGCAAGGGCAATGATTTGTTTTGCAATTTAAAATCATGAAAAAACTAAAATGATATAATTGGCTTGGAAATATTCTGAAAAAAACTGTTTTTGTGAAGTGGCTGAAGATGGAGTGAAATGAAAAACTAACAATCTGATGATCGATGAAAACAAAAGACAGAAACATGGAAAATGTGAAAATATGTCAACAAATAAAACTCAACAGTAAGAAAGAGATCTGACAGGAAACAATAAGAAATAGATATGATGGGACATGACAGGAAAAACAAAAAGAAACTAGAGCTGTCAATAGAGTAACATTTTTGATCTCATTGAATTGTACTAAAGCGGAGTTAACTCACAATTAATGGGAAATGAATCACACATTTGGCATCTGTTCCAAATGTAACTCAAAGGAAGATGTTATCAACAGCAAGCTACATTTAGAGCAGATAGAAAATGTGAGAATAACTTGCCATTCATCGCGAGTTAACTCCCCATTGTGTGATTAATTGAGATTTGAATTGGAATCTTTTGACAACACAAAACAGCGTTTCAACTCACACTGACGTTTCAGACGGACTTCTCAAACGGTCTGATGTTGGCAGGTGTGAGAGAGGAAACCAGAGCTCATTGATGACGACGCACGTCTGTCTGTAGAAGCTGCTGCTGTCTTTCTTCATGACTCCACTGGAGCTGAGCTATTGTGCACGGCAGAGCTGGATAATTGGCTTCCTAACTTCAGACGGCAGAGAAGTGTCAGCTCCCGTCGTCGCCGTTGATTTAGGACAGGGGGGCAGCGGAGTGACACCACCAGTTTGCTACGAACCTGCTGCCGGTCCTAATATGGTGCCTCCTGGAGTTCATGTAAACACCAAGCAGAGCAGGAGCAGGCGAAGGTCGGGCCGCTGACTCATTAGAGACGAGCCTCGGCAGCTTCACACGCTGCTGAGAAGAGCGACTCACGAGAAGCTGAGAGGAAGCAGGGAAGGAAGAAGATCCTCGGCCCTCATGTCCTCATTCATCGTCAACTTCACTGTTGTCTTCCTCTCCTTCATGTCCAACATTCCTGGTCCAACCATCTGTTCTCCTAACTTGGTCTCCAAACTTCTGTACATGTCCATCTGATGGTCTCCTTCCTGATCTTCTCCTCTCTCCAAGCCTGAGTAT
Organism: Synchiropus splendidus; assembly: GCF_027744825.2. Lineage (NCBI taxonomy): Eukaryota > Metazoa > Chordata > Actinopteri > Syngnathiformes > Callionymidae > Synchiropus > Synchiropus splendidus. Next base: position 17,422,747 of record NC_071340.1, read on the forward strand.
CTTGCCCTCTGACTCCATCCACATCATGGTCCACCTCTACTGTCCTAGCCTCTCAACTGTCGTCTCCACCCAGCCTGCACTTCCTTCTTCACCTCCTCCTTCTCCCTTTATTAGATAATGGATAAACCTTGGGCGCCACTCTCGCTGTGTATCAAGCAAATACTGCACACATATTTACACAGAGCTCAGACTCACAAAGACAATGAGAAGCTGCTGGCATAGCTTCAATGTTTCTTGACTGAGAAGAAGGAGAAGAGGGAACTTCAACCAGCCATATGCTAGAACCACACGGAGACAAATGTGCACTGCAGTAGCGGGAGGGAAATGTGGAACTCACTGACAAAGGAAATGAAAAACCTAACCTACAGTCGAGGGTTATAGATCTGGGCCAAGACCTGCTAGGTTGGAGAGACTTCAGAGAGCCGAATGAGCTGAAGGATAGCAACACACAACACAACAAAAAGGACCTCATACAGACACAACTTCATACAACTGCTGCTCAGGAAAATAAGGTAGTGGGAATGAGGGGCAGAAATTCTTCTTCAGTATGTTCACACTATGCTGCGTGATGCAATAACAATTATTAACTCAGCTGTATAAAAAGTAACTACAGTGAAGCCATGTTGCGTAATAGTTGTACCGATGTCGTACATTTTCATGTAAAGTGTTAGAAATACACATTGGTTTGAAAAAAGGAGCCAGATTGTGACAGACGGCTGAGAGGAAGTTATCAGAGCAGCTTGGGAGTTTATTTACTTCTGGCACACTTCACATCTCGCACATTGATTCAGAGCAGCTGCCAAAACGTTTTCCCCACTAAACCCCGGTCCTGACAGCGTGTGCGCGGGGAGACAATGTGTTGGACACGCTTCCCACCAAGCGCTTGTCATGAGGATGGAAACAGCAGCGACAGATTCCAGACCGCGCCGCTGCGTACTTCACATGCCAAACACGGTTCGCTGTCGCTGCTGGCGACCCTTGCTCTCGGGCCCACGTAACCTCAGCAAGTTGGGTCAATAACTGACAATCCACTGCTGTGGGTTCATAGCTGACCCGGTGTTTCAGAGAATCCCCCTGAATAAGGCAAACTGGAGCCGGTTCAGAATATAGACTTGGATGTTCCACCCCAGGACAGTGTCACTCTTGCATGACAGAGAATTGTGATGGAATACAGTCATGCACTTGAGACTTGTCACCGCTCGCTCCTCTGGTCAGAGGGTGGCGACTCAATATGGACCATCTGGAGTCCACCAGCAGCAGCTTGCTGAAGGGGTTATGGTGCCTGAAGATGCTCCAGCCACACTAATTCCTGATGAGGAGTGAGTTTAACTTCTGATGAGCGATAAGTGTTAGCGTGCTAATGGCTACGCTCAAAACACTCTGACTCTTTATTTGGCTGAACTGTGTGTCAGTGCGGGCTAGAGGGAGACGGAAGGGCTCGGACTGGGTCATCGCAGCCGACAGTGGTAAATGTTTAGATAATGTTTACCACAAAGACTGGTACATTTTAACCCCAAGCACCCCCCTGAACCGGACGGCTGTTAATGATCGAACATCTCTGCTCTCAGCATATCTCAGCAGACAACGGGTCCCTGATGGAGGCGATTCAATTAAAATCCAATTCCAAGTTTTGAGTCTTGCTCAAGGATAACACGACCCTGGAGGTGTGGAGAATTAAACCAGCAAACTTTTAATTGCCAGCCGACTCTTTGCTTTGGCTTGTGACACCGCGTGTGATTTCCTTCACACTTGTCACTAATAGGTGGTCCACCTCGGTGAGCGACGCTGGAGCGCTGACATCAGCGTTTCTGTGAGCGAAGACCTGGCTCTCTCTGGTTTGTATTTGGAGGACACTTGTTTCGCAAGTTTCACCATCTGCTGGTGACAAGTTTTGCTCGTGTGTTGGAGATCGCAGTAATTGGCCAACAAAAGTAGCAGAACGTCAGAGGAGGACTCGCACCAGTGATCATTGTCTGCTGGCCTTAACAAGGGGACGGAGGTCGGTTTCTGGTGGAGGAAAAACCCCAAAAGCTGAGGAAAGGGTTTTGTGTAGAAGCTGAAGAAGCAATCAAATCACTGGACTCTTTCAGAGAAAGTGCTTGTTTGCAGCTAAATGATGTGATCAGATGTAATGTCGCGGTGACCTCACAACAGCCACACAGAGGAATGACTCACTGTATCTTCTTTGTGAAATTCTTCGTCACGATTCCTCCTTCTTCCTGCTTCTCTTCATGTTTCCCTGTTCAGGAGTCAAAAGAACAGTTGTCACGACCAGTGATGAACACGAGTCAACATTCAAGGATGTTTAACACTCAGCAATTCAACTACAGCCCCTCAGAAACGAAGCTTCCCTCTCTCCTGAAACCTTCACCAGATCTTTACTGAGGTGCTCCATTCCAACTGAGACGTCACCTATGCAGAGTGTCCAGGGGCTTCATCCAGGAGGCATATGGAACAGAGCCACCTCAACTGCTCTCTCTTCTGAAAACAGGTGCTTATCTGCTTGGTCATCTCCATCCTTCCCTCACTCAGGACCAAGATCTCAAGATACCACACAGGTACTGGACCTCCACCCCAAAGCACATTCAAACGTGCCGAAGTGGTGACTTCAGGGCTGAGTTCCATCCTCATTACAAACAAGACTTGTTGAGCAAATGACCGTGAACCTCCCAACATGAGCTCATGCCTCTGTGTGAACTTAGCAACGGTTGTCATGCAGATCAGCGATCCTGAAAGTCAGAAACTTAGTGGAGGAAGAGAACATGTGACAAGCTTTCATGTTCCTCTGACAGACGGAGAGTGACTCCTTCACTCCTGGCTGCACTCGTTCGCAGCTGCTGTGAAGCTGATGAATGTCAGCACCACTGGCCCCTCCTCCCCCTCACCTCCTCCCCTCAGCTGGTCTGTTACCAAACACTCCCTCCCACCCCCCGACCCGTCTCTCGAACGTTCTGGACTCTTGCAGACACCAGGTCATGATACACACTTCATCTTCACGTTGGAGTGTTTTGGTTGATGGTCTCCAAGTAACATGACGTTTCCCTCCAAGTTAAATCTCAGGAGGTGGCGTTCCAAACATGTTGTGTAAGAGGCGACGGAGAAGTCTGTGTTCACACAATGAAAGAGAAGGTTGCAGTCTTGTTGCAGGTTGCTTCAAAAGCACAGCAACATGTCTTCCTTCCTTCCATAAGCTTTTTCACTCACTCTTTGTTCTACTAAAGAGTTTAGGAACAAGCGCAAATTGTGTTGTAGCACACAATCCTGGACCTCCTCCTGGGCAGAGGGAGGCGCTGTGATGTGATATAAGAAACGTCATAGAGGAAAGAGGACCCAGATCTTCACGGAAACTAGAGCGACTTGTCAGTTGACTGGCTCAGGGACAAATGAGGTCTGGTTTTTCACCAAAACCCGAGCATCTGGGTTCCACAGTAGTACCAGGGAGCACCAGTGGAACCGAAGCATGGGGAAACACGATCCCAGCACGGGCGAAACTGCAGAAATAAAGAGTCTATTTCTAGATTCTTCTGCGGAGCCACTTGTCTTCTTGTAAACAGAGACTGTTGTCATGCTTTAAATCTAAATCGAGCGCGAGCGAGGGAGTGATTCTGCAGGAATCTGGAACAGGTGCTTGAGGATCTGCCCGGCTGCTTTGGAGTCACCCGGGGAATCTGTCCAGCACTTTCTGGATCAAGACACGGGGCCGAACGACTGCACCGGTCTTCGCTTGTGCAGCTGCTTCCATTAGGACTGAAACACTGTTACTGGGTTCAAAACAGAAGCCATCAAAACCACAACACACTTCTCAAGATGGCGGACGACTATGTCAGAAGCAGGGTTGATCAAAGACGGAGGGAGCACCTCTGAGTCTCTCTTGGATGAGTGATCTCCAAGTGAGACACCCTACAGACATTGTTCTTCTGTTCTACTGGTGAAAGCAAGACCATAGATGGACCTGACAATGTCTCTTGGCTCAGCTCTTCAGTCACCACCATCAATATCTGGCACTTGTAAACGTCATGAGAAATAATGAAGGATAAAAGAGTCGGTGTTCTTAGCAACAAATACTTTGCAGGACCGCTCACCTGAAACCTCCACAAACCCGTCCCTGGTTTTGACGTTGAGCTCCTCTGGTTTGAAACTGTGGACGTTGACGCAGACCTTCCACGGTTCCCCGCCGGTGGTGATCGGCGAGCTGCGGGACGACGGTTCTCCGTATCGGCTGGTGTAGAGGGCGGGTCCGCCGGGGCCGGCGGAACCCGGGCGCTGAGGGAACCCGGAGCGCAAACTGCTGCTGAAGGGCGAGGAGCTGAGCCGCGTCCCGAGCCGCCCGGGTCGAGCCCATCCCGGCCAGTCCATCGACAAGTCCTCCGGGAAATGCGGCATTGCGAAGTCCTCGTCCATGAACCGGGACGCGATCTGGTCCCGGAACGGAGACTGATCCCTGAACTCCCCGAATGGATCCCGAGGAAACCGCTGCCTGTTCCCCATCGTGTAGTAATCTCCCTCCGCCATGGCCGCGCTCAGGTCCAAACTGAGAAAGTTCTGAAGCAAAGAGAAAACTTTATGACCGAAGTCCCCGCGGATCAACGCGCATCAGCATCCGAACAACTCCAAGCAAACTCCGCTAACTCACTTCTAGGAAGAAACTGACGTCGGGTCTTCTGGCTGCGGGGTTTTAAACCAGCTGTCTGACCCCGACGGTGAGTCTGCAAGAGTCCAGAAGGACCTGGGAGGGTCCGGCAGGCACGCGCGCTGCAAAAAGACGCGCAACTGCAGCGCGTAAAACAACCGCGCCTCCAACTTCACGACACCTCCCACCCCCCGGTTCCGAACTCTCGACTCAAGACTTCTCATCCAAACACGACACTCTCATATCAGAATAAAGGAGCGTTGGTTCCACTGAGACGTCGCTGAGGATATTTTTTGCAGCGGCGGCGCAACAGCTGAGACGGGACCACCTCCCTCTGCCCAAATCCAGGCCTGCCAGTCATGAGCAGTTGGATCCTCCTGCTGGTGACTCACTCACTTTTTAATAGCAACTCAGGACCACTGATGTCATGAAACATCTCCGAGGAGCGGCGAAGATGTTTGACTTGGCAGGTCATGACATCGAGAATAAGAATGACTCCGTGCCTTCTCATGAACCTACTAAGTCACGCGTCTATATTTGATCACTGAGGTGGCCGGGACCTTCGACCTTCGAAAAACTTCGAAACACTTACAAATCGCATAAAAAATATTATTATCTGTTTGACTTTTTGTGTTTTAAAGTCTCTGACGTTATTTAATTGTTGTTAATAATAATAATTGTTAATATTTTTTGTATCAATGTGTTTTAGTCTCTGTGATATTGTCGACTATTTGTTTAAAAAAATTGTCACAAACAAGTTTCAAACACCTTCTTTTTATGCCTCTACGTATTGCTCTCTAACAATAATAATAATTAATGTTTCATTTTTTGATATGATTTTCTGGATTTTTATTTCTGTTATTTATTGTATAGAATGTAAAAAAATAGAAAAAAAAAATAGAATGTTATTTCTATTTTGTTTCCCTGTTGATCTTTTGTGACAGTGAGCTCAAGCATGAGCTTTATTTCAGTTCAGTTTTTTTTCTCAGTCTTTCTCTTGCCTCAGAAATTTAGATCTTACTGTATATGGATTATGACTCGCCTCTCTCTGGACGTGTGAATGGTGATCAGCCACTCCATGTCTGAGACTCTGACTGGTTGACTGACTACAGTGTGCTGACGATAGAGGTGAGACCATCCCCAGGAGGAAGCGTCTTGTGGATGGAGACATAGACATGGCTCAGAGCTGTGTCAAGCGTCAAGAGGAGGAGAAAGAGCTGAGCCAGGAGACAGAGCTCTACACTGCCCGCTGGGTTTCTCCTCTCACCTGGGGTCACCATCCTTGGAGTGACCCAAAGAACCAGCGCTGCACTGTCTCAGTGAGAGGAGCTCAGTCATCTATGAGAGACTCAGATCACTCCTGAGAATTTCTCTCCGGGAGGAGTTTCATTTCCAAGCTTCGCCGAATCGTCATGAGCAGTGAAGAACTTGTTGATGAGTGAAGGGAGTATTTGATGACAGCACACGATAGATGAGGAATAGAAACCTGCTTTATTGAGGAACATCATGAGGAGATACAGATGGACACCAGGTGTGAAATAAAAGTTTGATTTGACACTCAGCGACGAAAGTCAAAGAGTCAAAGCCACATTCAAGTGAAGTAGTCTGTACATTGGCCTATTTACAGCACGCTTCCCTCTGAGAGTCGGGCCGGAGCGGCCCACACAGGAAGGTGATCGTCATGGCGACCGCTGGCTCAGAACACGCGGTGACAAGAGACATCATCATCCGACTCTCCTGGACGACTCCGGTGTCAGATTTCCCCCTAATTCCTCCAATTTACTTGACAGTTGGCAGAAATCGAGTGAGTGTTCGGGGCATAGAGAGTGGAGACTGTCAGGCCCGGAGCGGTGACACGCTGGAGTCGTGACCGAGCGCACACCTCCAGATCCTGGTGGCAGAGGGGGGACTTCTAACCAACCGTGAAACAGCCTCCCGTGGTAACTGCTTCTGGAAATATTTTTATTATCCACAGGACACTCGCTCCTGAAATACTCTATTGTTTAAGGAAAATATCAGTTATGCCTACAATCATTTCATTTTATAATTTATTATATTATCTATTTATTTTTAAATATAGTCCCTTCTTATTGAACATATACTCTACTATTAAAGATTTACACTTTATTTAAATGCAAATCATTATTTCTAAGATGTCTATTTGTGGATTTTTCAACAGTAAAACTTATTTCCATATATATCATTAATATGTGTTGTTTTCTTGTACTGATTTTATATAGAAATATTTTATTTGGTGTTTTAATCACACAGTTTCTCCCTGATGTTGTTCTTCCGTTAACCATGAACCCTTTAATAGTTCACAAGAAAGCTGCCCTCCAAAACATATTTTCATCATATGAGACAGACAGAGACAGCGACAAATAAATAACATTACAGAACTACAAAAAGTTGCATAGGAACATTACCAAGATGGTCGAATAACTTAATAATTTAAACACAGAAAAATGAACTGAGAACATTGTTACTTCAAAAACAGTGCAGCAAATGTTGAATTTCCTTTCTTTGTCAAGTACAGTATGAGGATGAGTGAAGGGAGACCACCACATTGGGGTGAACACAGAAGAGAACAGTTCTGGACCTCAGAGATCGTGCACCATCATTGCCAGTCACACACATAAATGTTGGGACCTCCACCAGGAAATCTCTGGCATCAATCTGCTGTATCAGCTGACATTTTTCCACTTGATCTGAGGACAAATTAATTTGGCATTTGAGCCGACAGGCAGTTTGCTGGATGTCAGATGGCGCGATGTTAACGATGCTAACCGCGGCTCTGCTAACAAGCTCCGCCGTTCATGTCTTTACACGTTGCACAGGATAACTGAGACGTCCATGTACATTGACATGAAAATGACCTGCGCTGACTGCAGTTTAGTCAGAGTCTATCTAGCCACAGCTGGATAGCACCACTGTGCTAATGGCTACATTCATCATGATATTATTACATTAACACAGGGTCCAATCCCAGCCGCTACGTGGGCAGCGAGGGACACCCTGGACTGGACTGCAGTCAGTCACAGGACAGAACACACATTCAGCTATTTAGCGTCTAACCTGGCTCAGGATGAACCTAGTTTCCTTGCTAGCCTGTGTTCACAGAGAAACTGGACTGGTTTGGACCCAGCTGCCCCAAACAGAGACCAACTGTGGGAATCTGGTCCACCAGCTCACATAAACAAGATGAGCTTGAAACTGACACTTGTAAAAACTAGGTCAGCGAAATCATGAATACATTGTGCGTTCAAATGTAGCCATTAGCTTAGTGATGCTTTGTGGAACACTATGTGAATTAGCATTAGCAATTGCTAGATTCTCTGTAAAGAATGGAAAGACCCAACGATATCTTGGCACATACCGCAGGATGACATCGCCCGACAACACATGAACGGTCGTCCCTAAAGTCTGATTTGGCAAATATTTCAAGACAAAAAAACAATAAATAACCACATAGTTGCGCAGGCTTTATCTCACTTTCTAATGTCATTTTCTACAAAGGTCTATTTACATCAATAATTTAGCAGCAAGTCAAGTTAACTGTTCAGTTTCCATGGTAACCAGGTGGATGAACAGTCTGGAGCCGTTGATGAAGCTGGACGGGCAGAGCGAACACTCCGGCTGTGAGCTGACGGGTCCAAAACATCTCTCCTTCCTGCGGCCTCACCCAGGAGTCCTGCAGAGTCTCTGCGCAGCCTAATGTCGGCTCGTCTTGTGGCGCCTGTCAAGCGAACTTCGACTCCGACTGCGACTGAAGACGGAGTTCCAGGAGGAGCTGCGGCTGTAGCTTCTGTAGGAGGAGTTGCTGCGGCTGCGACTTCGGCTGAGGTCGTGGATCGGACTGCGACTCCGGCTGCGAGTGAACAGGCTGCTCCAGGAGGACACGCTCGAGCAGCGGCTGTTGGAGGATGGGCTCCGCCGAAAGTACGGGACGGGCCGCTTCCGGGCGCTGTGGAGATAAAACTTGTGATTTGACTCTTTGAATTTGATGTTCTTATTCTGACAAAATGGCTGGTGTCTAAGCCACAACCAAGATCCTGTTGACCTCTGCATGGCATGCACCTATCGTGGGGGCAAAGTGAATACACAACATTGACCCACAGAAAATAAGCGACTGCCTGTTGGTATGAAGGCGCTTCATGGAGAGTAAGGTACATTTCAGGCATGAGTCTACCTGGTGATCCGACGTGCCTCCAGATGGCTGGGTGAGTCTCGTCTCCTTTTCTTCATGGGAGAGTAAGACCTGTGTCGTCGCCTCTTCCTGTGACCCTTGTGCTTTCTGTTTGTGGACCTCGTGCTCGGCGATCGCTGCCGCCCTCCCTTTCTGCAGGGAAAAATGAGGTGTGAATACGACTTCGGCAGCTGGAGAGAGCCCTGAACATTGAGATGGCTTTACTTGTCAGGACTATGTCGCGAGTAGCTTCCTCTGGAGCTCATGCTGCTGATGCTGCCTCGACGCCTCCAGTCAGGCGAGTGACTCGGTGACCGAGAGAATGTGCTGCAATGAGGAGCCAGGAGTCAAATCCATTCTGCGACTTGCTAAGAGGCGACGGAGGATTGTCTTGACTTGTACTCAGAAACAAACCTGCATGATGATAAAGAAGGACTTCGAGAGTCAGTGAAGGAATGTCGCGAACTCCTGGACGACCTGCTTCTCCTGGACCTTGACTCTGGACTTCGTCTAGAAGATTCCTGGTAGCTGGATGAAGTTCTCACAACTTCCGCTGTGCACTGGTCACTGCACCAACAACACAATCACGGGGTTTTCAGCAGTCAACAGCAGAAAAAAAAACCCAAACTATTTTGACATTGCCTCATTATGTTTTCTGGACTAAAAGAACGAAATGGCAGCAGACCCCTTGTCTACAGGAACATTAGCCAGTACAACAGGGTCATAAAGGCCTATGCGGCATAGCACCAATGGTTGTGTGAGCTGCCTCTGACAGGTCGCTGGTGCAATACCAGCTCTACACGTTTGTGTTAGTCCCTGTGCACAACGCTCTTCTCGAGTGCTGGTTCAGATGGCGCCCTGTGCCGTACCTTCTGCCATCAGGGTGTGAATGTGTGATTTGGTGTGGGTGCGGGGAAGAATAGAAAGTGCTATAGAAGGCCGGTTCTAAAAAGGGTATTCCAAATAGAGAGGTTCGGAATTTCAAAACTGGGCACTGTATAGATCTAAAGAGATGCAGGATGCAGGTTCTGGCAGGTGTATGGGGACATTGTTTGTTTTGACATTGTTTGACCCCCCTGGAAGGCTGTCGGCTCAGATAGTATTGAAAAAAGCATGCTAACATGAGCTGCAGAGGAGGGTAACAGCAACTTTGGATACAATGAATTTCAGAAACCTCTTTGTACCTTTTTCCATTGCCTGCGAAGGGGGAAACGCTGTCATAGCCCTTGCAGTAGGAGGCGTAGCTGGTCACTGAGTTTCCAGAGTCTGAAACATTGTCAGTGAGTTTCTCTGGCGAGGTCAGGCGGCGACAGACATCCGTCTTGCCGTCAGAAACATTTGAAGAAATGCCAGCTTTGCTGGACGGCGGCGAACAAGTGTCATTCCCAGAGTCGTAGTCGTGCCCCTCCTCGCTCTGGATCAACAGATGCCGAGAAGCTTTCTCTCTTGACGGTTTGCTTCCTGCTCTCGACGACGAAACCTGCCAAAAGACAATCAGGCCGAACTTTAAAAACCAGAAGTGCATTCAGCCACAGCAGCTAAAACCTGGTGTGATGTAAAGTTCTACAGTTACAGATGATTCCCCTTCAAGGTGTTCCGGAATACACTTTCAGACAGGAAACGTTAAGAGATCATGCAAATCTAAGGCATGCCAGTAACCTCTGCAGCTAAACTGATCAAGTGACAGAGGAGAGGTTCAGAGATAAATCAGAGAAGAGAGAAGAGGGGAGAGAACTACGCTCTAACTGCCCAGTGAAACAAGAGCCCTCTGGAATCCAGGAACATTGAACAGACATCCTAAAGATGAGAATTTCAGACAAAGACAGATCCCATCAGTCAAACTAAGAAAGCCCTCAGAGTAAGACAGACGACTCAGCTCTTTCTCCTGGCACAAGTTAAATCATTAGCCTGCACCGAACCTACAAGTAAATCCCTAAATTTGCGGATAGCATCGACTTACCAATCAAGATTTCCTCCTTAAGTAGGTAAGGTGTAAGAAAAAGGGAAGAGCGGGCAACATAAGTGCATCATTAGAGTTAGGAATTGCAAGAAAAAGACAATAACCCCCTCTTCACACCCAGAGTCGGCCCAGATTTTAATGGCGAGTCCCTTTTTCTTTCCTTAATGCCATTGTTTTTGGAGCGAGGATTTGCTAAGTGCTTGGAGGTGGACTGAACGGCTCACTAATGGAAGCAGGAGCTGCTCGCTGAACTCTGTTCTCTTTCTCTCTTAGATGAGGCGGGGTCAAAGGAATGCACTTTAAAGGGACCACAGATGCATGCCACCCGCCACTTTACTTGGTGTCCCAGGCCAAAGCTGCGGGGGAGAGACAGCCTGACCTCAGCACTGGTACGAGCAGTGTTTTGGCACAGACCGGAATGGTGCATACGTTTTTTGTTGGGGGATCTGAAAGGTAACCCAACAATAATCATGGGATTCCTCTTGATTCACAACCCTGTCTTTTAAGGGGTTACATCTGAAGAACCGCTGCATACAGAGACCTTCCCATGCTACAGTGGAGTGCAGGAAGCAGAGAGGACGTCCAAGGGTTAGTTTGTGTGGTGGTGGGCATGATAATTCTAATGGGGTTCACTTAGGCTGCTATAAAAGCATCAGCAACACACGCTTATGATGTGTTTTAAGTGAAATATAACTTTCTTTTCCCTTTCTCATGCATCCCTCTTTTTTGAGACTTCTTGCCACCGTAGATCAAGCTACTTGACTCAAAAACTCTTTGAGCTGATCAGGCTGAAATAACCAATGTTCCTTTTCAACACGTCCTCACTCCCATGGTGTCATATATTGACGTTGGAAAAGTTGCGTTTTGCATCCAATACTGACGAAAAAGGCAGCCTGCAGCGTCGCATGTTGACACAGTTGTGAAAACAACACAGAGGTTGGGGTCAGGGTAAGCTGATGCATTCTACATTGAACAACATTTCAATTGCTATTCAAAGGCCATCAAACGGCTGTGCGCTTTAGTAGTCTGAGCAACGTTACGAAGAGCCACGTAAGGGGTTACAAATAGCAACTAACATACAGTGTAAATCAGTGAAGAGAGTTTCAGCACGTCTTCCACTCGATTCACACCCCTGCCTGGAAGCAAAATGTGTTTGTGTGTTTTTGGAACATGGCGTACCATCCAACACACTGCCCCTCCTGAAACGCTACAAGGGAAGGAAAAGGTTCTCTCAGTCCATTGACATACGTAGACTGGTCTTTTTCGTGAGTATAGGATGCAAAAGTCCACTTTCCTAACGTCAATACAATATGCCCTGAGAGTTCTTTTACATGTGACGGTCCATGGGAGTGTGCAGGTCATATTTCCCCTTTGCTTAGCTTTCTCAGGTGAAGCGCTGATGTGTACAGATGATGTGTTCAAGAGATGTTTTACAGGATTGGTGTGTGGGTAGGGGACAGCGCTAAACTGACACCTATGCCACCAGCCCCAGGGATAAGCACAGGAGGAGGAGAGTTAGTGATGGGGAACCAGGTGTTGAGTTGCCAGTAAAGCCCGGGGACCGTCATTTCCCCAGGTACCACTTTGTTATCTTTCAGAGAAACCCGTAAGCAAATCCTGCTTTTCTACTTTCTCAGTTGATTGTGAAACACATCTATGGTCCCTTTGAGAAACAGAATGGCACCAGACTGTACCACCCCGCCTGACCACACTGTGTTGTGAACCTGAATCAGCTCAAAATTACTTCATGGTTTCAGGTGATACCTACCTGAGCCTCCACAGCCGGCTTTTATTGGGGAAGAAAAAAATCAGGCAGTCATCATGCGACAGTCCACGTGAACACCAATGACATCACCTCTGTGACAATTCATCGCTAGGATCTAATAATGGAAACCCTGTAGTGTGTAATTAAAACAGCATTTGGCCTGTTAGCATGACTGACTAACCACTCTGAGTGACAGATCTACCACTGCCCTCATGGTACCTGCGATGGTGTGGAACAAGAGCTGGCATTGGGGAGTGAGTTTGGGAGGTGGCCTGGGACCTTTTCAATTTTCGGGTTAGCGAGGAGATATTGGGAATACGAACAGCTGGTTTCTCTTGGCTCTTTTACAGACTCTCATCCAGGCGTCGATTTGAATGCACTAAGAACAGTGAACACCGATGTAGGAGCCTATAACTCTCGCTGAAAGTGCAGATTAGTGCCTCAAAGAGAGAAGACAACTGACCTATCAACAATTAATTCCGGTTGCTTAAAATACAGGAGACAAAGCACTTCCTGTCCCTGACTTTTGCTGGCTTACTCCCCTCGTGTAGAACAATGAAATTTGTTGATATCTTTTTTTCCTCTCTTTTACCACCGTGCCTCATTACTCCAGCCGCCATTGGCAGCAGACATTGCTGTGCATGTTATCACATTTCATAAAGTCATGTGACATGTTTGGATACACACTACTCTCCTTTTAAACGAGAGTGTAATCTTCCTTTACTGGTTTCAGGTTTTTGGTGGGGGAACATGTGGCCAGATCTGTTCCTGCTCGCCCTCTGGTGTGCTATAGGGATGCGCTGCCTCCTCAGTCTCCGCTGGCTTTTGGAAAGGTGTGGAAAAGCTGTGTGTGTGTGTGTTGCTGCCACTATCCGGAAGGGTGTTACCACTTCCTTTCTTTCTCAGATCCTGCTGATGGTGACCTCTAGGCAACCTAGAGTAGCCACCTCTGTTCCAACCTTCCATTAGATGGGGACGAGTCTCCATTCCACCCATTGTTCAGAATGGGCCATGTTCTGGCCCCTCTTTGTTAGGGACATGTTGCCATCTCGGGCCACTGCTACAAGGTGTCATTTCCACTACTTTAGACGGATTCGCGGACACCTCCTTTCTTCCTGCTCTGACACACTGCCACCTCACCATCTTTATAGCTTTATGACTGACTTCTACTGAGCAAAGGCCGACAGAGCTTAAAACACTTACACTGCATGACGAGAGGATGGAGCGAAATTTGGGAGCCGTTTTACACACTGATTTGTTTGCAGGTCTCCACTTCATGTCGAGAGCTCCATCGCTGTCTTCCCTGATCGAGCTGTAGTCGTCCTCCAAAATCTGGTGGACCACTGACCTCCGCTGATAATGTCTGTTGGGGAATATCACAGAACAAATCAATGTTGAATTCGAGCCGTTGATCAATGCATTTCTCCGCTCAGGAAAGAGAATTTGAGAGGGGAACAATGATGCATTCATCTGGATGTTTCCACAAAGATAGGGGCCAAACGGAGCAGGGCCACTGTAAACTGTGGGGGGCAGTGTTGCTGTTACGACCCGATACGTAGCTGTATTGAGACACAAAGAAGACAAAACAGTGGTGGAATTTAACAGCTTTAACAGCCTCACCAACCACCGCTTCCTACAACGCTGCCTCTGCTTTCCCTGTTTTGTGCAAGAGGTACATTATCGATACTTCTTCCATAGTCGCCATGTTGGATTTAGAGTTTGTTGTTGTCATAAACTACTCCCACTCCCTAACATATCTCCAGAACAACATGTGATCAGAGACCAATATTGGCCTGCATCTTTTGAGCGAGTGCCAATCACAGTGAAAATGAAGCCACTTCCTGTAGGTGTGTGATTAGAGATCAGGAAGTCACCTCTGCTTTATCAGTCATCGCGCTGTGTCGTGTCCGGAGCTCAGCTGACTGATAAGATAAGGCTGTGGGGGTGGGGGGAATGGGGAAGGGAGGGTACTACCTGTCCTCCGTGGACGACTGGCTGGAAGAAGAGTCTGACCTCCGATACTGTCGCTTCCTTCTGGAGTGAGTCCGAGAGCTTGAGGATGCAAAACAGAGTGAAAATCAAACACTTGAATGTTGAGCTACTCGCTAGATTGAAGCGACCATTTCCTCATCACTTTTGCAGTCACAGGGTGTCAGGTAAGGGACACACTGGAAAGGTCTGAGTCTATCACAAGTCACCTGGCCTGCTGCACTACCACAATGTGCTGTTGTAAATAATCATTCAAGCTGTTAACACTCCTCATCTGATCTGGTATGAACAGGTCATGGTGGTAGCAGGTGAAGTAGAGAGATACGTCCTTGTCTGTCCCCTCCAGGAGGAACAGAGGTTCTACTGTGCGCATCTCCTGGATAGCTGAGCTTCCATGTCTGAATCCAGACCTGCAGCAGGTCAAACTCTTGCATCTGTGATCTTGTTCTCCGGGTCTCTTGGAAGTTGGTGACTACAGGTGAGAGGAAAAGACTTTGTCTTCTGCCTCAGCTCTTTCTCCACCGCAGAGTCCTCATCACAGAAGACGTTGCATCTCCTTCCTTCACTCATGATCAAGACGCCAATATACTACAACTTCCTGGTGTTGACTCTCACCTCCAACCTTTACCCTTTCCTCATGGAGGACCATGGTCTCAGACATGTGGGATCATGTAGGCTTCGTATGAGGAGCCAAGTGGCCAGAAAACAGAAGGGGAGCCAGAGCAAAAGCTGACTTTTCCAAACTGAGCTGAGTTGCGACAGCAGACAGTGCAATCATGCAGCGTAGCAAGATCACAGCATGAAATTACTTTCTCATACTCCCTCCATCTCCGTCTCCTCGTGGCTCAAGCTCTGCACTTCCCTGTCGCTAGAGTGTTTTCAATCTAGCAAATCTTCTCTGTCTGCTCTCCGCCGAGATGAAGGACACACCTGCAGGGGGCGACTCTAGTGGAGTCGGCAGGTACGTGACTCTGGTGCAGCAACCGCAGACTGACCTTTTCTTGTGCCGGCGCTCATCCTTCCGCTTGTGTTTCAGACTTGAAGAGCTGCGAAGATGAGAGGGAATAAAATGATGAGCCGACAGCTTGTTGGTGCGCCGCATGTCATGCTGACAGAAGAGAGGTGAAACTCTCATTCATGTAAGTGAACAAAGACATCTGTGATTCCACTCATCACCTTCTTGAGAAAAAATTTCACACCCGTCTAAAGTCAATGTTTGACCTTCGCCTCGCCACTTCAATGTTGGATACGGTACAATTCAACATCTTCTGATGTTTGCTGTTTTCACCCCTCAAGACTTGACAACGCTGCAGTTTACTTGTCTGCCACCTCCTTGTTGTACCAAAGTGTTGTTTGATTTTCCCAGATTCAATCTCTTTTTTGAGCTGACATACATGTCCTCTGATCAACTAACGCTCCCCAACATTATTTTTTATTCCTTCATGTAGTCATTTTCAACCCCTTACTTCGGAGGTGAACAGTTACACACACCCAATGGGGCCACTGAACCCCTAATGTATGAGGCTCTTCCGAGTATAATCCTTGTGAAATCTTCAAATACTTCAAGGCAAATATTAAAAAACACAGGGCTACTGAAACAGTTTAACAAACGTACCTGTGTTTTGACTTCTTGGAGGAGTACCTGGGGAGAGGAAAAAAATAAACAGAATGACTCATCGATAAACTCTTACAGACATTTACTCTGAAACAGCTACTGTCAAAACCAGAAGTAGTTTCTGCTTTGACTTAGCTTTTCACTTGAAACTCGGAACGTAACAAGACCAAAAATGACCAGTCCACTCTCGAGTGACAACACACATCTCAGGTGAGCAAAGTCAGTCTTGCCCAAAAGATTTGCAGACCCTGATGTTACCTGTGCCTCCTGCTCTTCCTGGTGCTCTTTTTCTTCTTCTTCTTCTTCTTCCTCAGCGGTGACAGGCTTCGGGATGGAGACCTGGCGAGAGGGAAGCGAGCATGAAACACTGCGATGCTTCCGTCCAGTCAGGCTGCTGGCCGACGCTGACCTTCGCCTCTTCCTCTTCCGCTGAGACTTTCGCTTCTTCTTCTTTCCCTTGGATCGCGGAGTCAGGTCTTCGTCTGGGGACAGGCTGTGAGCAGAGATGGAGCAGAGGTGACTTTTCACGTCCAGTCGAGGAATGGATTTGAAATGTGAACTCTGTGAGAGTCCAGAGGAACACCACCTGAACCCCTAACAGCTTTTTGCAAACCATTTAAAAAAGGAACTTTACGTCTTCTGATTTTATCAAGCAGGAAAGCAGCAGAAAGTGAAAGTGCCCGTCAGTGTGTGAGCTACAAATGACAGGATTCCGACATCATGTTAGTGTCTGCCCTGCAGAAGAAACACATTTGCATCTTCACACAAATGTAGATGAGTTGAGGCATTAAGGGGTTAAGTTGTGTTAATTGGTCCAATTCATTGAACAATCCACAAACAAGGTGTGGAAGCCAGATACCGCAAATGTCCTTTGGCTCATTTGGCTGCACTTTGGCAGCCTTCCAGCTCAATATTTAGCAATTTGGTCAGCTGGAAACAGTGAATCTGCGATAACAAGAGGCTCATTAATTCAACATGGGACGATGAGGAGTCCAATCCTGTTGTTCCAGTTCTGGTGAAAGCACCTTCAAACATGAGAGATGCTCAGTAGACGCTGCCCCCAAATAAGGAAGAAATCAGACAAGTTTGTTGGTGTGGCAGTGTAGCAGCTTCAGTGGTTGAATATGACGTAATTTCTACAAAAAACTGAATGTTACTGATGTTATGAATGTTTATCAGAAACTAAACTGAAGTTTAGTTTAAACACAGCAGCTGAGGAACCTTGGCGAAACGCAGAATTAGTATAGATTAGCAAAGAGCAGTTTGAAATAATCCGGCGGTTCCTGCTCTGCCGACTGGTTCCAGACTCGGGAGGTGCGGGTGGAGCAGGCAGGTGTGACTGTGATCGCCACGAGTCCCGACAGTGACAAACGGCTTCCCACCGTGATGTATGCGACCGTGGGGCTCCAGAGACGCTGGGCGCTTGTTTCATTGAATGCAGAGGTCTGTCTCGCGGAAATAAATTGTTTTTCTTAGTGCAGTCGGCAGTTTGGGAGCATTAGAAGCTGAAATGCATTAGGAGTGATTAGGCAGACCCGAGCGCGGGACCCTCTCCTGGTAATGAGAACACTTTGTCACTCATTAACACCTCGCCACTCTGACTTGGGGAGCAGTTACCTTTGTTGTTGCCAGCCAAAGTTTTGAGGAGGCGCGGGATAAGAGCAGGTGATTGTCTGCTTCAGTGGGAAAGGTGATTGAGCAGCGCTATCGAGGAAGAGAATGGGGGTGATGTGAGGGGAGGGGTGCTGAGTGGCCACCATCTCCCGGAGCGCTGGGCAATCACTGCACCCAATACAAATCTGCATGTAACTACATTGCAGGTGTTGTCGAGGCGGAAAGTCGCTAGCAAGAAAGGCAATTCCTCATCATCTGGAAGGGAGTTGGAGAGTCAGCAGTGGTGGTGCTCCTCTTGATGTTCGATGCGTCTTTCATGTCGAATTTCCCCTCTGTGGGACTAATATGGGACATCTGGTCTACTCATACAAGGTGAAATCATGAGGTGTTAGTAACCAGAATGCCACCCGTACCTTCAGCCAGAGCACCATGATCTTGACTGGGAGTCCCTGCCCTCACGACCATTACGCCAGTGACCTTGGCATGTAGGAATGCTGGGGTGTTCCCAGGTCAACAAGTGCTCTGGCTCAAGCACGCAACCAAGGGGAACAATGTTGCAGACCTGCCGGGCCTGCATGTGGCACTGAAGTGTGCTCCCAATAAAAGGGAGACGTGTTGTGGACTTGGCTCCAAATGGACAGAGACAGTCGAGAGTGTCCAGGGACAGTGAGTCGGCTGCACCACGCTGCATCACTAGCTTGTTATTTCTACAGTTTGCTTTGACACTGATAGACACTGATTTGAGAGAAGAAAAGTTTGGTCCACTTTAGAAACTTGGGTTTGTGATTCTTCATTCTCAGTGGTTTACCAGGAGCCTGTTGTCTCTGTAGCTCAAGGGTTATTTGCTACCCAGTATCATGAGAGAGGAGACAGGATTCTGTGTTCATGTTTCCGGTAAACATCTACGGAACAATCTCAACCTACGTTTAAAAAAGGGAAAACAATTGTCTACAGTATGAGTCACAGAACTTGTGGTTACACGACCAACACCCGGCTCTCATGTGGACGCACGGTGCATCCTTGATCTGTCCGAGGGATTCCTCCCAGTTGGAGGTGAACACTTCAGGAGGGATAGGACAAGAAGCCTGAGCCAGCTTCTGTTGTACAGGCATGAGACCACAGGTGAGCTTGGTCTTCTGGCTCAGCTCTCTCTTAACCCTGACACAGAGCCTGCGCACTGAAGATGCTGCAAGATACTCCTCCACCGGGGGGGACTTCCTTGACAAGACATAGCACTCTGTCCTAATTGAGGACCACGGTCTCAGACTTGGCGTCTGTCCAGTCCTCTTTACATTCAGCTCTGGCTCGATCATCACGCACTAAACCTCTGCATCACCGCTTTATCAGAGACGCAGACCTTCTGAAGTGATCGTTCCTCTGACGGCAACAGACACGTGTGATTTCACAAAAGGCTCACATTCTTTCAAATGTGAGCAGATCAAACGCAGTGAAAACTAAAATTGATCCCGGCATGTCGCTCTCTCTTTCACATCCGCAGCGGAGGAGCGTTATCAGACGCCTGCATGCCTCCGTTCTCGTCATGCTTGATGTGGAATTAGAAGACAAAAAAAAGCCTGCAAGCGAAAGTCCATCCGGAGAATTTGTGTTTATCGTCGTGTCTTCACGATGCGGCTTTGCTCGTGTTTTACATGTCGCGAGCTGCTTCCCTGCTGTGCAACAACAAGCACTTTGAAGGTGGGATTAACGTGCTCAAGTGTTTGTTGTTATTGGACGTATGAAAACGGACGGAGGAAATGAGCTGAAGTGGCCTCTCACTCACCTCCTGACCCGCCGGTGTCGCCGGTGTTTCTGTCCTTTAGCTCTGACCACGCCGTTCAGCTTGGCCTCGCCCACCCTCAGGTCGGCTTCCTTCCTCTCGTCCGTCTGAGTTTGACCGTCTGTAATCTTTGACCTGCGAGAAAGGGAAACACGAGTCAGTCGAGCCGGATCTCAGACGTCCATCACAGTTTGTGTTTTTCTCTCCCTCCGCAGTGTTTGTGCCGGAGGTCAGCCATTTACCATTCAAATCGGAGTGTCAATAAAAATGTGGTTATTTACATGCTTCAGTGGAAGTGACATTTCAGGTAATGCAGTTTCCTGTCGCATGCCAGATGCCATTTTCATTGAATTGTGTCTCACAAATACAGTATTTTGGCCGTCAGGCTCTGGTGCTCACCGATGCTTGGATTCACTGAGCCTCAGTCAACTCAGAAGAAACACTGGCAGATGACAGCATTCACCAATGATGCAGCACTTTAATGGAGCTGTGTAACCTTTGAGAAAGGCGTATGGCACAACACCATGTGCATGAATCAGAAGTTTCTGTCTCTGAGCTCACTCTCCTTGAAAACACAAATCTGTTTGTGGAAAGATGAACTTACAGAGTGTCTGGACTAAGAACAGGAAGCTTAGTTAATGACTGCACGTTCAGTGAAGGAGGTGAAGAAGAGACTGCAGCCAGGGTGGACAGAACAGAGCAGCTTCATAGGACGGTGAAGGTCACTGCTGTTGAGACTCAGGAGTCAGAGTCTGAACTATTGCAGTACTAGAACCATTGAATGCATTTGAGAAATAGTGAAACAGTACCAAAAAAGTGATACCCCCACTTCTCATCCAAGGTTGGGTCACGGAGGATCTGCTCTGAGTCTCTCCTGGATGACTGACCTTCTCTCTCAGAGAGTCCAGACAGAGAAACTCTTGTTCTCTGCGTCACTCCAAAGCTGGTGACCACAGGGGAGGGGAGAAACCCAGCGGTCCGTGGAGAGCTCTGTCTTCTGGCTCAGCTCTCTCCAGTCCACAGAAACACGGCCTGCTGACTTATCCATCCTTCCCTCACTCATGAAACCCACAACACTTGAACTCCTCCACCTCATCTCCAGGTATGAAAAAAAGGTCACCTCAACCGTGAGTGGAGACAGACGACAGAGATCAGAAGACACTTGGCGTTTTTAATCGATGGGGTCTGTGGGGTCACAGTCAACTCAGCTTCTCAAATAAATGAATATTTTTCACAGAACAAAACCTTTAAAAATCTGGAGACAAACACAGCAGCAGAACGAATGACTGAATAAAGCAGATGATTAGAAGTGAGCGAAGTGAGTTCTGGCCCGCCTTATTATCCTCCAGTTTTTAGTCACGGGAGATTCCTGCGTAATTACACATTCTGCTCTCCTCCAGTGTCTCCGGTCTGATTGTAATGAGAAGATAATCAGAGCCAGAGCTTGGAGCCTTCGACACCGACGCGGAGGCGAGCGGCCCTCACTTTGCCTCACCTAGCTGGTCCTCTGAGACGCCGCGCTGGCGGCACTAAAAACATGGACGTGTCGACGGATTGACCAGGAGATGGAGGGGTGAACGGGTGAATTATTTTTCTTTTTTATGCCTCAGGCTAAAGAAGAGCCGAAGTGGGAATACGTTCGTGATGGATGAGGATTAGAGCGAGAGGATTTGAGAGGGAAGTGGGAGTCGACAGCGGTGGATTGAATTCGGCCCAGACGCTTGTTCTCGCTGACCTATTTGAGGAGATTTCTTTTTGAAGTGGGAGTTCTGATCACTGCGCAGGTTTGAGACAGGATCGTGGAACGTATCTGCTACAGTTGGTGTCAACAGTGGGATCACGAATACGATGCTTCTGAATCGAGTTTTTAATCTGCATGAAGAAACTAGGTCTGGACTTGAAGGACAGGATTCGATTCTGTTGTCGTCATCAGTAAAACTTACTGTTGTCATGGTAACAAACACACTTATGTGACACGGGAAAAAAAGACAAGTACTGTACTGGACAATTCTTAAATACTGCACTGAAATGAAGTGATAACTGACATTCCTCCACCATTCAGTTCAGTAATGAGAGAGCGTGTGATACTTGCCGGGCACTTGCATGATCTTGGAACATGAACCATAAGGTGGATCTCCTGTGGTCTTGGTGCAACTCTCCCTCGTCCCTATTGGCCTTTAAAGTTTCCTTTAGTTCCCCTTTTCCTGCACTTCTGAGCCTCATGGTTTTGGAAGTACTCATAAGTACTTGTTTCCCCCACATTTTATGTCCTGTCTTTAGGTACAAGATATAAAATGTTGGGGTCCATGGTACTTGAGTCACACAACCATGTCCTGCGCTTACAGACTGAACTATAGGTCCCATTTGAGTTCTTGTTGTCAGTTTTTTCTGCACTTCTTTTGTCTCCTGCTTCTCATGTGACACCTACTGGATTAAAGTCTCACAGGACTGAGGCGTTGTCCATTAGGGAGCCTTATATTTGAGTTGCTCCAAGTCACTGAGGTGCACCGCTGCGTCCCACTTGACATGCGATGGATCAGATCATGTATCAGTGAGGTCGCAGATGCAGACGAGTGTTTCGAGTTTCTGTTGGTGCAGGTGTGTGGCGTGTCTCGCCACCTGCTTGTTTACGCCGAACAACCCCACAATGCTCGACGCCGCAGGAAGACGATGAGTTGATTGTCAACAACGCTGTCGGCCAATCAGCTGCAGCGAAGCCAGAGTTTGGGGCGAGCGCTTCAATCCGCCTGTTTACTTGGAGACGGGAGCCTGCTGATGAGCCGCGCAGCAGAAAGTGATTCCTCAGACGCTGCCGAGTCCCACAGTGAACGCGATGAGATCGTGGAAGATAACACGAGAAGCGCTGGAGGGCTTCTGCCGCGCAGCCATCGCTTCTGCTCCCCGAAAACATGCACACTGGCAATTTAGCTCCCATTTGTTTCACAGGAATCTGCACAATCATCACCTCCAGGGAGCTTTTAGTCCAATTAATTTCAGAGTCACATTCAGAACTCGTGTGGTGCTTCAGTCCCGGTCTGTGAGATGCTCTTGTTAAAATCCTCATTTGAGTCCTGCTGGTGCCTCTGCAGATGCTTTTACCACGGGAAAAATTGTGAGCTTGCCTTCTCCAGTCTCCAAAATACACAGTACAGCCCGCCTCAGAAGATGTTCCTGACTCAGAAGAGAAACCACAACGTGGCTCACGGCTGGAGGATGAAGTTACAATTCAGGGTGACCTGTTTGAGTTTGACTTGATAATTTGATATCTTTTTGAAATGTCCTTGTCAGCAATGAGTACAGCGTGACAGCAGGGGGCAGTGGAGCAACACACAAACGTAACATCATCCGGCGAAGCCAGGAACATCTCTGTAACACTTGCTCGTAACAGGAGACCCTGCTGAGGTACAACCGCGTGACGTCAAGCTCCAAAACACATCCACATCGATCCTTGCCGCGGCTGGTGCTCGCACTACTGTCTGAGGCTTGACAGAATAACAAACTGTGGCAAACAAGTCGCGGTGGATTGATTTAGTGAGGCCTGAAGCAGAAAACAACAATCAATGGCTGATGCTGGATGGCTCCTAGCAAACTGGATGATTTTAATCTGATGATATTTCAAACCAGAACGGAGGTCGGCTTCACAGGGGCCTGCGATTCCTGCGGGAGATACGATCTGGCAAACACCTGACTGGAGAACGAGGCAGGACTTCATCCTCTTAGTGCAGAACACACTCCTCAGTAATCTGCCTGGATTATCGCAGAAGACCCGGGAGGTTCGTTTTGTGATCTGCAGTGGGGAACAATTGATTATCATTATTACAAGGGCTGTGACGGCGGCGATAATTAGTTCGGGGGACGAGATGATCTAGTGCTGCAATTAGGAGACAACCAGGCGGCGCTGTCGATGGAGCCTGGCTATGGGACACGAGCGGGAAATTACAGTGAAGTCAGTGACCGCCCAGCAGACCTGAAGCTGCTGTATATCTGGCTTCAAGTTCTATACTGCGCGGATGCACAACGTCGCTTCCATCCAACTGATCCTGTTACCCAGGAGAGCTGGGATCAGAATCAAAGGGAGTGAACTACATTCATGAGACTGCAGGGGGCCACACACGCAAGGACTGTCAAAATGTTGAGTCTTGTTCTATCAGTTCGACACCCCACACATGAAGATGAAGTTATTGTGGTATTGATCCTTCTCAACCCAGATAACACACTCATACAGAAGCACCGATGGAGAAGCTCGTCCTCCAAGTCAGAAATCCTACATGATCAATCATAAGCATAAAACACGATGGCTGAACCATCCTGACGATAAGAGAAAAACTCAAACTCATACTCGAAAGTTCTCCCATCCAGTATGGACCCGAGAACCACCCCTCTTTGCTTCCTTGTTTCTCTGTTGCATCACTGACTGGTTACATTCTGTTCCACATCACAGTTCAGGTCAGGAGCAATCACCTCTCCCAACACATACAAAGATCTTTGGTGGTAAATATTAAACATGTTTGACTTTTTCGATTGTTGGCCCTGACCGATGGCTTGGTTGGGAAGTAGCAAACTCTGGACAAAAGCAGCCCAGTTTTTTGATGTGTTGAGTGGAACTGTCAGACTTGAACAATAAGCAAGATTTCAACACTTTGTTTCAGATCATAGGCGCCGTGATTTGACCGTCACGCCACAAAGGTTTTTCCAAGGTGTCCATGTGTCGCTACACAGAAGGTGTGCCATGGTAAGTGTTGTTTTTCTCTCAGGGTTTTTCTGCTTAAAAACACCCAACACCTGCATCACACTTCCATGTTGTGTCTTATGCTCATCGCTTCATCACGTTTGATCACAAGAGCTCTGTTTCGCCACATGAGCTTCTAGACATGACTCTCGATGTGTGTGCCGTGTGGAGATGATCAGACAGATTTTTAGCATCATGCATAAGGACTTTGGGATCTTAAGATTTGGAAAGTGAGTCCCTCGCTTTAACACTAGGGTTCAGCATTCCTGTGGACAAGACCCACCAACAGTGGGGAGACAAGGGAGAGTCTGTCGGAGTCAATGAGTTCATTCACGTGTTATTCCACACGTGTGAGTCTCCCTCCAAACCTAACCCCATGAGCTTCAGGTGAAGTTCAGAGCCATTCCATCCAACCACAGCTGCTTACGACACCACCACATGGACGTCCATTGGCAGAGAAACTGAAGAACAAAGGAGTCCAACTGTGTTATTGAAGGCATGTAAAACAGTTAAAAGTTGTCGCAAATGTTGTGGTCATATCACATGGCCATGAATGAATATGAACCAAAGTCAGGCAGTTGTGTATAACTGTGGTGTTAAAGGTTAAGGTAGAAGTCCTGAGCGCCACCAAGCTGCTCGGACCAGCAGCCCGACTGTCGCTGCCGGCGTATCTCTGCCAGCGCCGACGCTAAAATGGAAAAATCCCATTAAGGCGGGGCGTCTCAACGAGCAGCGCTAACCTTTGCATGGAGTCAGCGTCCCGCGGTAAACACACGGGCCGCCGCAGGTGGAGCCTGGAGCGCTGTTAGTCCTGCTCGGAAAGTGATTGCTGCCAAATGGAGACGGCTTTAATTTGATTGATGTGCGGTTCGGCGAGCGCTGCGTTTGCTTGTAATTACTCTTTGTGCTCGGCGTGATAAGGAAATTAATCAAACCATTATGTAGCTCCCATTTTATCATCAGGACACAATAATTGAATAAACCAACCGCGCTTGTCTTCAAAGTCACTCGCCGCACTTTCAGAGTTGCGGCCGCAGCACTTGCTTTGTAGCTCCCGTTGTTCCTCCAGACAGTAGCTGGGTTCTAAACCGACAGCACGTGATGGAATCATAGCTCATGTGGCTGTGGAGGATCAGAGCGCTTGGACAGGCCGGTGCGTCCGGTGAGTATCAGATCAGGAAACAAACAGTAACATCTTTCTTTTCGCTTCGTCCCCGAAAAGGGAAGACAACAAAAGACAAACTTGCTTATGGAAGTGAGATGACACTGTGGGAGTTTCCATGTCATCTCCCAAATAGGCACATCATTCCACGGAGCGGAATCGATCAGATTGCCCGATTTGAGCTGCCTCTTCTCCAAAAGAGGATTAAGAGCCAAAGTGGAACCAAACACCAGGGGGAGCTTGAAATCGCAAGCCTTCAGTTCCGGTGTGATCTTACTTTCCGGCTCGCAGCTGCGCTGTCCATCACCGTCTCACACTCAGGGCTTCAGACGCGTCCGAGCGCCGCGCTGATTCGGGAGTTAAATTTGGACCGGGGGATGCGGAGCGGAGTGAATCGCCTGAAACCAGCGGGTCTTCCAAACTGGAGCCGCGCCGTCATTAAACCTTTGATGTGAAGGTCTTTCTCTTCGCCTTCCCATCATGCATTGTGATGAGCACGAAGAGGCGGTTAATTTAGAGCCGATCTCCGAAAAGGATTTGCATCCAAGCGTGCAATTTAATCTGGCAGGAGGAATGTCACCGAAAATCTATTACGACTGAGAGAGGAGGAATAAATGGAGAGCGGTGGCAGTGCAGCTGAGATACAAAAAAATGGAACTGAGTTAAAGCGAATGGTTTGAAACCCGATGATCCGCCCAGGACACAGAGCTCTACTCTGAGACTCAGCTTGCTGACACAGCTTGAGACTCTGACTCACCAACATGGAAATAAAGTGGAAATAAGTTCATGGATGCTGTCCTCCGCCAGAAACATCATGCAACACCACACGTGTAACTCTTCAAAGCAAGTGATTCCTAGTCCAAGATCCCAAACCGAAATGAATGAATGACTCATGAGCGTGTTGAGTTGACTGGCTCCACGTGCAACAGCAGTGTCAGTGGAGACCAGTTAAAATGCTGTTGCCCTGCGGTGTTTTGTAATCGAGCAGCATCAACAAGGAGACAAGGGATTTTTCCGCCGGCGGCCCGCAGGCGTTGTTGCTGGATCTCGTTCGCTGTTTGCAACTGCTCAGTGGAGGTAAAAAACTGTTGAAATCACAGCCGGCTGCTGCCGTGGGAGAGCGGAGAGAGAGTCATGTCTTCATCCCGCTCAGCTCTGTGTGATGTAAGAATATCTCATGAGGCGCAGGCAGACATGACCCGTGTACGTGTTGGCGCCGTCTGCGTGTCGACATCTCAGCCGGCAGAGGAAGGAAGATGGCAGTGTTCCTTGTGAGTGCGTCTTTGCTGCAAGATGAGGATGTGAACTGCCTCACTGTGCCGGGAACTCGAGGTCCACTTGAGGATTTTATAATCACCATTAACAGCTGGGGGGAGGAGGTGGACTGGTGGAGTGGTTTGGGGTCGACTGTGGTGGAGGAGGCCAGTGTTGAGTGCCAGTGTCAGTGACTTGCGTGAGCCGTGTTCGGCGCCAGTGAGGCGACCATGCTGACTCAGCACATTTCCACAGACAATGATGGTTGATGCGCCTGCCACCAGACTGACTTTCATTTGGTCTGATGTCCACAGACCTGAAGATTCCTTGTTGACAGATTCATTAAATTAACCTGGATCTGAACTTAACCGAGTCAAGTTGAGAGTTTTGTGAGTAAGTAATCGGCATCACGTGATCTCCGTCGACGCCTGAACTGACTGTGTTTCCCTCTTTCACGCTCCATCAGCCTTCTGCAGTTCATCATTGACTTGTTTTCAAATCTAGTTAGAAGTGATTACAGGCTTCTTAGCGCGAGGAGAGGAAGCAGAGACGAGTTTAATTAGCGGCGAGCCAGGTTCACTTCCTCTTCCTGTGTGATGGAGATAACTGGAGAACCTGCTGCAGATGCTAATGTACGCACAGAGCAGTGCGCTATAAGTGCGCGTGCAGTGCGTTTAATGAGCAGCCGTGACGCCACGGACGAGTGACGGCAGCGAGGTGGAAGAGGAGGAAGCATCCGCAAGATCATGTATGTTCACTGACCAAAAGTCAAGTTTATTACCGTGAAGAATTTATTTTCAGATTTATTTAAACTTTATTCCCTTTCTATAGGATATCTTGTTGATTCTTTAAATTCTTTTTAATACAGCTGTATTGGATAGAAATACAATGACCCCGAATATAAGAATAAATATTTCCTTTAGTGAGTTTGGCATAAGGATTTATTTGAAACTGATTTGTTTATTTACTGTGGCAAATATTTTCGGAGATTGTTTGTACCAATGTTTTTGACACATACTCTACTGTATGTCACCCAATGGTAAGCCAAGAAAGTAGATTCCAAAAACTGGAAAACTTTTTCAGTGAAATCCACAATTCATAAATCATTTTCTTCAAGATATAAATGCATTCACATGAAACCATTCCAGCCAGTGTCACCATCAGAAAGCAGGTCAGGCAACAGAGTAGGTGGCTCAGGCAATCACCCTGGGCCCAAGCAAACAGCTGTTATCGGTACATCATGCCCCAAAATGGCATCTCGCTTGAGACGCTGCAATGACGACACACGGACTGTAGGGGACCCTGAGTGACAGCTGATGATGTACCGTGGTACAGGGAAACGCCCAAGACAGCAACACTGCCAGGAACTTTTGGAGGGTCTGAATCCTTCCGCTAACAAATTGGCGCCCAACGTGGGGCTGACGCTTCTCTGACCTGAGAAGCAGTCACATGGAATGGATGGAACTGGGCTCAAAAACCAACCCACAGATAAAAAAAGTGATGGGATCTATTTTGCTATAGGTGTAAAAACAACTGGCCTTGTTAGGAACAAAAGACAGCTCATTAGTTTGTAGCGACTGCATGAGGAAGCGTAAATAACGGGCTCCTGCGACGCTAATTTAAACTTCTGACAGAGCGTCAGCCACAGACTCTTGCAGCCTCCAATTATCCGCCGTCACGTTCCTCTCAGTGGGAATGATTCCGAACGCTAAGTGAGAACGTTCTCTGTGTCCACCTGTCTGAAGGCTCCACCTCTGGAGCTGATGAGGACGCTCCCTGTCTCCCTGCTTTCTGCTCTAATTTGTGTCAGGCAGTGGTCGGCGCGGGTGTCGGCCATGACAGCCGGCGCTGACGTGCAGCAAGGTCGACAAGGTCGAGCTAATTACCCATCATGTTTTATCTTATAGTATCATTATTCCACATGAGAGTGTTTTTATATCATTTTGATATCATGAAAATGCTCAGAACCTGTTTTGTCAGTGAGCTGGGTCAGTTTTCACAGACAGATTGTCTTATCATGGTGGTGAGGGGACCTCAGCTGCAGCCCCCACAACCCCAGCTTGGAGATGTAGAAGACAATAAGTATCGCCTAATATATCGCCTCATAAAATGTACTGAAAAACAGATGTGAATTTATAGAATACTTTCAGCAAAAATCCCTAAAATATTCCTGTTTATTAATTTAAATGTATTCAATGTATTTTCAAAGTTCAATGTTCAATATTTTATTGTTTTTAATGAAGTATATATTTTCTGACACTTTAATAGTATTTTCAGTTTAATAATAACTTTTATGAGTGAAATGTACAATAGACGGAACTAATAAGTGGAACTCACTAGTGCAGCATCACCCGAACACGACAGACGTAAACAAACATGGCTGACTGTGAGATCCACCTCTCTCCACGTTATTTCTGACCCTCTATATCCCGAACCTGTGGAAACCGCTGGAAACTACTCACAGAGCATCATCATAAAAACGATGGACTTATTTCGTCCGTGTTTATTTAGCACGCTCATTTATTTATGTACTTTGTCTGTGTTTTCTTTGCACTGACGCTATTTTTTACAAGCTCATTTACAAAGGTCCTTATTTCCCATCATGTTGTTCCAGAACCATAATGATCGCATTTTTCACAGGGTCGAAAAAAATAATCTGTTGCAAAAACAGACATTTCTGGCTGCCACAATCAATAAAAAAGCCTGTGAGCTCCTGGAGGGACTGGTTATCAGTGGCTGACTAAAAAGCACCACGAGCACATGAACATGAATTAATGACGGATGAACCCGAAGGTCGGCCTCCAGTCAGAACACGCTCTTGAGAATCTCCTTTGAAAGTCACTTTTGTTGCGAGCGGAACACATTTGTGACGCAGCGCAAACATCTCCTCCTCCTGTTTCCTCGTGAGATGATGAAACAGGCTCTAAATTTGAGCATCACTCTCAGTATTATGGTTTCTCCTCATTAGCTTTCCCGTCGCATCCCAGTCTTATCACACCTGCTCCTGGCACCGAGTCGTGAACCTTCCAGCGCTGCCTCTGCTGTCACGCCGCCACGTGCCTGCCACCTATCAGGTGTTGCTCTGTGGCAGATGGAAGCTCAGCGGCAGCAGACCAACCACAGCGGCGGAGCTATAAATGTTTCCAAGTTGGAGCCTTGATGGCTAAAATTAAATTCACTCTGATGGTAATAAACCCTCTCTTTCCCTGTCTGTCTCATTCTCTGCAATATAAAGCCTTCTGCCTGTCACTGCAGCGTAGAGCAGCAGGACATTCCCTCTGTCGTGTCGCTCTTCTGTTGCTCTTCTAGCACAGTCTTGTTCGACATCCTTCCATTATCTTCCTCTTTTGAGGCCTTCCATCTATTCTGGGGTAACACCTAGGTCCCCAGTCAAACGGAGATTCTCTCTGTAAAGGGGCCCACCCATAAAGATTTTCAAAATCTGAAGCAACTATTTTTAGCTGTCAGAGACCCCAAACGTGAAGATAAAACACCTGTAATGTGTGTGGTGTGCACCGGTAATCACCGAAGAGCACACACACAAAAACTTAAAACCTCACAGCCGACCAAGAACCACGTTCTAGCCAGGAATCCTGAGAGATTACACGTGACAAACATCACAACAAGTGAGAACACAACTCGGGAGCCTCGGGTGATGGTGGTTTTATGAGTTTTTTTCTGGGAGGATCCCGAAAGAAACACCATCATGACTAAATGCCACCATCGTTTGCTCCTTTGCGGAACTAAAACGCCCAGCCGGACATATTTCGGGACGGACCGGGTCAGCTCTGCAGATTTGCTTATAAAATAACTGGTGTTTTTTGCCATTGATTCAGTAAATCTCAAAACACTGCTCTGCTCCCTTGTTTTTTTGTCGGATCATTCCATTCTCTACCACGTTGCAGTTAGTCGGGAACTATTGTCTCTCACTAGATGCAATTGTTGGCCCTGATCATTTTCAGACCCGATGAACATGATGAGTTCTCTCTTGACACCCCCAGCCATCAGGATCCCGAGTTACGATAATCGAGGGTTCACCATTCTATTCGGGAAGGAGCAAAATCGGGCCCCATCTGTCATGTTTCGTTTCTCTTGTGCTTTTATTTTGTTATTTCCTGTGTTCCTGTCATTTCCTTTTCATTCTCTTTCTTCAGCTTCACGGCAGCGCAGCTGGATCCCATTCCAGATAGTTACCAGATAGTTGATTCACGTCCTCACTATAAACTCTCTCTCGACCCTCCGTTCTCTCATGCTCCTGTTGTATATTTCTAAATTCTGTTAGTGCTTGATCTTCTTTCTGCCGCCTCCTTTGTTTGTTCTCCTCGCTCAGTTTTCAGTTTCTCGCTATTTCTAGTTTTTTATTTTATCGCTAGTTCTTTGTACAACTCGCCTTTTGTTTTCCTCTTGCATAGGTCTTTCCTTGTGTGAGTGTGTGTATAGAACTAGAACCGAGCGCTTTCTGTTTATTGGGCCTTGTGAGTTTCCGAATTTCCGAGTGCGTTTGCTTTGTCCCCGTTAGTTATGCCTGACTATAATTCGCCTCTTTTCTGTTTCAGGTATTTACCCTGCCCTTGAGTGTATTTCCCGTTCTGTGTTCTGGTGTCGGCTCCCCTTAGTTCAGCGTTCCTGTTCGTCTTTTGTGGTCTTGCGTAATTGTGAATAAACCTTGTTAAATCTCCTCTCGATCTCCCGAGCCTTCTGTCCGTCATCAACAATTCAGCAACTGGGTCTGATCCCATAGACCGCCATGACACGGTCACCGTTACATGTGTGGCCCCCTTAAGAGAGTCCAGACAGAGAGAGCCTTGTTTTTGGGTCACTGCGACCACCTTCTCCACAGCAGAGCTGATCCTCGCCCAGCAGCATCAGGCATGACAGAACCAATAGGACCATGTGATCAGTAAAAAGCACTGGTGTTATGTGAAGGTCAACAAAAGAGGGTCTTCTTCCTTATGATGAAGAGTCAGAGTCAACCGTCTTCTGAAATTGTGCCTTGCTTATGCACCCATTTCAACCTGAAGCTTCTGACCCTGACAGCTGAGAGCAGGATTGGTATTCTGCCCTTGAATGTCCAGGAAGGAGTCCATCAACATTTGTTTGGCCACAGTCACCTCTTCCCACACCCCCAGCCACCAACTCCCCCACCTGCCCTTCCACATCAAGCACTGTTGTTGGGTCACGCTGGTGAACTCAAGTCCAGCAATGATGGTTCTTCTCCCTCACAACCAGCCAGAACCGGGGCTCCATTTCCAAGAATCACGGGTGAAACCTGTGAAGGCTAAACAAAAACAAGCTCACCGCCACCGGGAGGTTTTTGTAGGTGACCCGAGTCCATGCAGGTCCATCTAATTATCATTTCCCCTCAGCGGACAGATGATCAATAAGCGATCGACCTTCGCCTCCACCTGCACCTTCCTCAGCGTCCGATAATAAATGGGTTCATCTCACCTCGGCGACCGTCAGCGTTATTTAGGGCGCCGTCTGGCCCAGTCCATCAGCTTTTTATGGAAAGAAGCTTCATTCAATTTGCCGGTGACCCAATAAGTAGTTGTGTGTGGCTGCGCCACGTCGGGCTCAAGGGCAAGTGAATTATTTCATTATCTTTAATGCGCTGGGAGGCAGGCGGGCAGGTTTATTTAGTGACACATGGGCGAGAGGAGGCAGGCTCCGGTCACCGCGGTGAAGAATTGAAATGCGGGGCGGCCTCCCGG
The DNA here is from genome assembly GCF_027744825.2 of Synchiropus splendidus. Lineage (NCBI taxonomy): Eukaryota > Metazoa > Chordata > Actinopteri > Syngnathiformes > Callionymidae > Synchiropus > Synchiropus splendidus. Next base: position 17,455,139 of record NC_071340.1, read on the forward strand.
CTTTAAAAGGCTTAATTAACCAGTTGGATAATGTCTGAATTTCCTCTTATTATGGGATTATCCCGCAGTGATTATAAGGTTGGCTTTAAATGATTCACCACGGGGCTCACAGTCTACTCTGGACCGCGAAGTGGGGGAACACAGGCCCACGAAACACTTCAAATGTTTAAACTCTGTAATGCTCATGTGAGGCCTCCAGAAATATAAACATTTCCGTCTGCCCTCAGGTCGGACCTGTGGCTTCCACCCACGCAAATATCATTTAAAAAACAAGTTTGTTGCTGTGTTTGATACCTAAATGAAAACCTGGCAACTACCAAAGAGGCATCCAGGAAATCAGCACTCTGATTCAGTGGAGAGACTCCTCTGATGCCTCACTGTCCAGGTCCCTCCTATTGGTTTAAAACTGGAGTACTTGAGGGTCTCATAAGTCCTGTGATATCATAATCTCATATAGTATCTGTGTATTACAGGTCAGAGTTTGTGATCCTGCTCAAGGGTCCACTTTAACTTTTGCCTATACATGTGTGAATATTCCCGTCTTCAAACCCCAAAAGCAGTTGGTAAGAACAAGATTATTGCATGTCCAGCTTTGCAACACGACTTCTTATTATTTCCTTTCATTTTATTTTTGCATTTTTTGAGTGTCAGCATCCTGAAAATCACAAACCCTGAGGTACTGACTGGTGCCCCAGTTTCTCCTGCTGCTCTTCTCCCAAAGGTAAAGCGTGTAAAGAGAAGGGAATTGTGCCAAGGACTGACCCTTGAGGCATGCCGACATTGAAGTGAAGTGAATCAGGTCACCCCGAAAATATATGTTTTGCTGGAAACATTTCATTTCCTCACATAAGTCGAGGCCTGCATGTTGAAAACACGAACAGCGGAGCGACGTGCGTGATGTGGACTGGAGCGACAACAAAGATAAGAACAGTAGAACCCACATTTTATTATTATTATTATCAACAACAGCAACAATAATAATAATAATAGCAATAATAATAATAATAATAATGGTAGTTACATTACATTTAGTAACAATTATTTATGTAAAATTTCTGTAGTAGTTTTAGAACAAGATGTAAAAATGGAAGTAGAAGTAAGTACCATTAGTAGGAGCAGTTCTGGTCGTAGTACTAAAAGTTGTATTAGTAGAATAGCAGTATCAGTGGTGGTAATAGAGGAAACGATGGCAGCAGTTGCAGTTGTGATGATATTCTGTTAGTAGTAGTGCGGGTGTAATCATGTATATATTCCTGCTTTGATCCATGATTTACATTCTTGTGTTTGTAGCAGAGACTTTTCTGACATGAAACAATGAAGGACAACGTTGTGCAGGATATTTGATTCATCACATGATGATGTTGCTTTGAAACCTCTATGTTCACCTGCAATAAAATATCTCACAGAGCAAATATAATCTGACTGTTTTCATCAGTCAGTCAACAGTCGGCCGCTTTATTGTTTTGCCCCACGAAGCGACAGAGTGACTCAAGAGCCTCAGCTGTTCTCCGACTGAACCTGAGAACTTCTCTGGTCGCGGCGGTGAGCTCTGCTTTGAACATGTCAGGAGACTAGATGGAGTTGTTTGGAGGGGTGTGAAACAAGTCGACTTGCTGTGAGCAGCGAGTCGTCCTGGTGAGAAGCTGATGGAAGGAGACATGTGGGAGCGAATATTTCTGGCCGACCGGCGTCTGCTTCATGTTGTCACCTGACTTCTCCGGAGTTGTTTACTGCCAAATGAAAGCCTGGACCGTCAGGGCCGTCACACTACTGTCTGCTGTGTGTAAACTCAACTTGTTTCACGATGCGTGTACACAACGCATTTCCTCTTGTGAGTGGAGAACATTTTTGTTGGCATAGAAAACCCACTGTCCCGCGCTGTTGGACTGGTTGTTCAAGAAGTGGGGTGTCATTTGTGATCAGAACTCCATTGTGGGGGTGCCTGTGGTTGCTATGGTGACATCAGGCATGGCAGTAGCGGAGGTGAGAGGATGGCACAACAGTTTCATCCACAATCTTCCCACTTCCTATTGAGCAGAGTGGAGGTGGCTGGAAGGGAAGCTGAAGATCGTGCCACACATGGTGGAGTCTGAAAACACTAGCTGAGTGAAGACGTGAGTGAGCTCCTCTGCCTGTGAAAGAGAACCCACTAGCACGGGCCTCAGACAGTGGCGCCCAATGTGGGGTGCAGGAGGACCAGGGAGGATGCAATGTTCAATGGGTTTGAGTCACGTCCAGGTCAAATTTACAGCACAACCTTAAAAGCCATTCATCTGGAAGTGGTCTGTGGAATGATCACATTTCAGATTCCCATTTACACTCAGCAAATCCAGTCCCAGGGACTCCCCAGTTTCATGAGTGCCACAAGCCGGATGACTAGCATCTAGTCGCGCCGTGACAACCCTGCAAGCCGGGGTGGCATTAGCTGCTGTTCACACCCTTTTTCATCAGCTGTTTTGTCACAGAAACGCTTGTTCTGTGACTTTGCACTGACCTTTACTCCTCAAACACCCGGCTGCTGAATTAGCGGCGTAACCTGTTTCCTCTAATGCCTCGGCTCTGCAGCACCAGCCGGATTACTCTTTAACATGACATTTGGGGATTATAGGAAGCTGACGGCTCCGGAGCAAACTCGGTAAATAACTTTCATTCCTGGCGGCGGTAACAATCAGACGGATCCATTTCCAGAGGAAGGGCTGAGTTTGGCAGAATGTGTGCGAACAGGTGCCAGCGCGTTCTCGAGCTAACGCCAGCGACCGTGCGTGGAATCCAAACCGCCATTGATCGCTGATATTATTGCTGACGCGCCTCACGTCCCCATAGCAATATCGGCAGCGCAGGAGCTGGAGGCCGGGATTAGCGCCGATAGTGAGGCTCCCGTCAGCCATGAAGACCTGAGGCCAAAGTGGCCCTTGTTAGCTGGGTTTTTTTAACTCTCCATCTGCCTCGACTTAAGCTGCCGCCAATCAAGTGGTGACCGTCCACTCGCCTCTCGGTTTGAGAAGAAGATAGAGATTATTCTTCGCTCCGCAGTATCACATTAAGGGCTAATCTGCAGCTTTTCTTGGCTCCAGTGTGGCAGGAGGAGGTGTGAGTTAAGGACAGAGACGAGCGGAGGGAAAGGGAGAAAACATGTCAATCACTGCAAGCGTCTCTTTGAAGAGGATGGAGTCAACAACCTAAAAAAACGGAGGTGGCAGAGGGTGTTGCATTCACTCCAGGAAAAAAAAAGTTCAGAAATAAAGAGCACGTGCTTGTGCTCTTCTGAGGTCCGGTTAGGATCGGCAAAGTGGGATGAGCCTTGCATCTTCCTCCCTCACTCCTGGATGAACACTGGCATTTTCAGGACAATCTCTGCAGAGTGTCCTGGGTCTGCCCCTGGGCCTCCTCCAAGAGAGGCAGTGCTTCTACTCTGAGTCAACACCTGAAGCTCATGATCTCAGGAGACAGTCGGAACATACACATACTGGTGAGCGAGGAGTCTTTTTGCTCGGGTCTTTCTCAACCAAACCAGGGTTCCCCGGGGCCCCAACATCAAGGTCATTCACTCCTCACCCACGAAAAACCAGATGCTTCCAGAAGCCGATGCTCATCACAGCAAAATTCAGCAAAGGTCACCAAGGTCCTGGTTTGGTCAACAACACAGTCCAGCTGACTGCCACCACCCTGCACACCACCAAACCTTCTGAGGCAAAGCTTCTCCACTACAGTATTATCTGACTTGAACGAGCTTCACTGCCCACTGAGGTCCACTTTCACTTTCTACGGACGTGACACTGCTCTGTGCCCTTCCATTTATCTCAGCAGACCAGCTCCAGTCTTAACTGAGTCAAGTCAGTGGTGTGACTGTGTGGTGTGACTTCGGCAAAAAATGGTTTTCTGTCAAATAGATTTTGTCTGAATTATGTGCAAACAAAATGGTGGTAAGGTTTGTTCAGAGGAGGCTTCATGAAAGCCTGTGTATCCATGAATCACTCGGTCTGAGCGAACAAAGGAAGTCCAAACTTGGAGAGGCGCCTAAATAATTCAACGTCTCTCTCCAAAAGTAGAAACTCAATTAGAGGGTGACAAAAGCCACTCGGATCGGATCAAAGACGGGCCATTAATTCCGAGCCTCCAGAGTCAGATCTGTCGTGTTATTGTGACTCTGTTTCCTTAAACTGTCTTCAGAGTCAAAGGGAATGCTGAGACAAAGCCTTTCTGCGACCAGGACTCTGCTGAGCTCAGACTGGAAGCCCTGAAATCGCCCTCTAATTATGTGCAGCCTTTCATGTTTCCTAATGAAACAGGAAGAGAGTGTGATAACCGATTCTTCCGTCGATGCTCAGCTGAAGGAAAAAAGAAAAAAACTTTGACTCCACAAAAGTGATCATCCGAAATTAACTTGTGAGCCAAAGATGTTAATTGCGTTTCTTATAATGAGTTGAAATATCCTCAGATCAGCGTCAATCCCTGAACGGAAAATTTAATTAGGCGTAGTTTCGCGAGAGAAAAAAACTGTCCTGGTTATCGGAACCTGACAGGAGAGCCTGCTGGAAACACCCCAGCGGTGAAAACACAATTATCTTCAGTCATTCTGAGCCTTTTGTTTCAGCTGTTCAAGCGCTTTTGCTTGGTCCCACAGCTGGAGACTCTCCCTCGGAGCGCTCTTGAACTGGGGCAGGGCTAACTGGGTGATGCTTCCGCTAGCTTTTCTCAAAGATGAAGCCAAACAAGTCAACACGGTGGGTGATTTGGTCAGCAGGTGGCAGCGGCATATCGCATGCACATAGCCTTAATCCTTCAATACAGTCATGGATCCAGATGGTAATCCAAAACGCCACCAACATTTACCAACGTTTACGTAACGCTCTTGCTGAGGACTACATTCCTCCCAAGCTGCTCCATCAAAAACACGTACGAAAAACTCGAGTTGTTGAACGTGTTGGTTGACAAGCAAATGAGTCAACTGGACTGTTTTTTTTTCCATAATTGCATTTGCAATGTCATCCATGGCATCAGGACCCTCTCTGGCAGTCAAATTGCTTTTCTCGACCACATTTAGCACATGTCCAACGGCCCGGCAGCTCGGCGCGTCGCAGTAAAGTTAATTAAAGAATCAAATGAGCCGTGGCGACGCCTTCCTCACCGCGGCCGTCCTGATGTCATGTGACGACGGATGACAACTTTGCTTTTAATGACCTCTCTATGTATTCTTGGCTTGAGGGATGTGAATGAAGGAGGGTTGGAAAAGTAACTAATTTTTTTAATCGCACTAAAGATGAGTTAACTCACGATTAATTGCAAATTAATCCCACATTTTGTATCTGTTCTAAATGGAAGGAAGATTATTAACAACATGCCGTCTTCATGCAGACATTTGTTTCCTCCAACAACCGAACATAACAGAAACTGCAGGGAACATTCTTTAGAATAACCTCAGAGGCTCAGAAGAGACTTAACAACATGCTAACAGCAGAACATTGGGAACATTATTGGCTGGTGTAGATGATACTGAACGATTGAGAACTGTGACGACCAGAGTTTTTGGAGATGAATTTGCCAGGACTTATACCGCAAGTCAAACTTCTGCTGGCAGAACCAGCTCCCAGAATTGGATCTAGAGAGGAAACCCAAGTGTCCAATGATGGAAGTATCAAGTTCTAATGTCCAACGAATGAGTCCAACAAATGGTGGGGCTGGTCAGGCCAAAGCAAGGGCTACACAAAGGACCGGCAGGAAATAGCACACAAAACCATGAAAATCTCAAGCGCCGAAGACGGGGCAATAACAAACACAAAGGCAATCTTCGACATTTACAAAGGGGCAGGACAGACCAGGGGAGAGCTGCACCACTTGGATGGAGAAGCAGCAAAAACACTAACCCAAAACACCGAACAGTGGTGGGAATTCACTGCTCATACTACACCAACACTTACATTGTAATGGCTACGACACAGCATCACATGAGTGATTCACTTCTCCTCACTTCACGTCCAGCCTAGTGTTTCCCACGTCAGTATCCCACATCTTTAGGACCTTCCTGTCACCACACCAGATCTGAATTCCTGGACTCACCTTGAAGGACCTTGGACTGACTGGATGGTCATAAAACAGCAGCACCAGTCCAGCACGAATGTAGTGTTACTAATTTTTTGCTCATCCAATTCGCTTTACTAGGTGACACCCTGTGCTGACTGCATCGAGAGGAAGTCAGGGGAGCCTCTGGAAAAGTTTCCACAACACACACCAACAGACAACATGGTGTGGTGGTGAGTCCAAACAGAATGTAATAATGACTTTAGCATCTGTTTCTCCCAAGCTTACCTCGTTTAAGGTGCACCTCCCAAGCTCTCGTGGGCCACTGTAAATGTCTTGTTGGGCTGAATTTGGACCCCATGCCTTGAGTTTGACACAAGATCTAGACTCATCAACTAACCTCTGTTGGGTTTGGGACTGTGGGAGGAAAACAGAGTGCGCAGGGGGAAGCCCAGATCAGCCCCAGAGGACACACCCTCCACACAACTGGATTCGAACCATCACACTGTGAAACTTCCACCAGATCGAAGACGTGACAACTCAAAAAATGTGACGTGACATTTGCGGCGAGTTTCTTCCAATCATCAAAGGATCGCAGCTTCAAACGTGTTTCTGCTCGACATCAAGTGACACTTGGTGACAGCAGAGGTGAGACGCCGCGTTGCGCGGGGGCTAATTAATTCCTCCCGTCTCAGATTGCAACAACAGCCCCTCCGCTTCACCCGCAGCGCCGCGTCGGCTATGCAAATGGTGCCAATCTAGTGTGAATGGCAGATTCCTGAAATGAGGACGGAGAAAATGAAAAATGAAGGAGGCCACGATGAGGAAGCCAGTGAGCCTTGAAATGATTTAATTTAAGTGATGAGGAGTTGACTGTGATAAGTTTGCATTTTAATCATGAATGTTTTGACCGCTTCAGGGGGCCAGTTACAGAAGGAGCAGCGCGCATGGATGGAGGCATGAAGAAATAATAACCCGCCGTCTCAGATCCCGGCTGCTTGTCTCGTGTGCTCCAGCCACTGTTTAACTCCAGTAAATAAGTCGCTCCCTGGAGATTTCTACAGAGTGAAATTAAATTAGGAGCTGATGGTGGGAGAACGTTCTCAGCGTTGGTCTCAGCTATATGAGTGAAGATAGAAAAGAGAACATCTTCAAGACCTGGAATACACAGGATCCTCAGCCAGTTCCTGTGTTGGGGAGTCTACTCCCCTGACACTCTCATCTCAGTGCTCCTCCAGAACAAACTGTCTCAGCTGAGTCAGACTAACTCTGGAGCTCAAAAGACAGTGGAGAACATGGAGACCTGAATGACCCTCACCTGAGATTTGATGTGGGAGAGGAACATCTGCTCTTTGGTGAGGACCTCTGGCATATTTCCATGTCTTCTTCCATTACGTGTACCTGGCCGACAGCAGGTGCACACAGACAACAAACTCTGAGCCCTCATCCATCTCAGAAGGTAGAAGGACCAGCACCAGGAGAAGACCATCCTAACCTTCTGGGGATTATCATAATAGTTTCTTCTACAGCACTTCAACTTCAATCGCCCAGAAAGTCTGACAGCACCTCCTCCATCACTGCGTGGTGCTCTGCTGCTACTGTCAAACCTGGACTGCTCAGTCTGCAGCATCCAGTCCAGTCCAGTCAGTGACTCCCACCTGGCCACTCATCCTCACTTCCCTCTCAGGACTCTGTTTTCCAGACTAGATTCTAATTAGTAGTTTAAAAAACTTCTCGACAGGAAGTTGGAGAACAGAAGTTCCATCCTTCTCCGCTCCAGGCAGGGTTTTTATCAGCCTGACTTTAACCGCGGTGAGTGAAGATCCGGAGGGACGTGATGATGGAGACGTCCCTTGTTCAGCCCCACTGACTCGCAGAAAGAGCTTGTCTCTCCGTCCCACAGATTTACAGTCTGATGTGAATCCAGGGAAGGACGAAGGCGGTTCACCTTCCTGTGTTTAATGACCAACATTATGTGACAACGCTGGATTCCATTATTCCCCAGTTTTTATTCTCGGGAGCAGAAAGTGGCAGTGAATGTAATAACCTCCGGTGAACGAGGCAATATTCAAATGTCACCGACAGGACTGTCTTTTTCAATACGTCTCTCCTCCAGCCTCCTTCTCTGCGCTGCTTCTCTCTCCAGGACACTACACAACACAAACACTGGGTCCACACAGCTAAACACAAAGACAGAGATTCTAGTGCTACATCGCCACCTCTAAAAACACATCCACCCAAACCTGGAGAACAAACTTCTTCATCCAGTGGTGGCTTTCGTTCAGTGCAGTGACTAATCTAAATGGTCAAGGGAGAACTGCTGCTTCAAAGACAGGTGTTTTGTTTCTGTTCTGTAGCAAGAAATCTTTGAGCAAGAGACTGACAAAACGAAAGCCAGAGTCAGAGGAGTCAGAGGTGAAGATACTGTGGTTGTCATTGGCTCCAATGGACCGGATCAGAGATGCGTCTCTCAGGTGGATGTGGAGAAGGGGGGCGCAGAAACCCACATTTTGTCCCACCATTGATTTGTTTGTTTGTTTGTTCTTAAACATGAAACATTACAGTTTGAGACGTGTTTGTGAACAATGTAATTTGAGATGGACGTGGCTTTGAGGTTTGGATTTCAAAATGTCCCCTTCCGGATCAGGGTTCAGCAGCCGAAGATTAAGAGCCGTCGTGGCGCTGCAGGAGGCGATGATGATGATGAACACGCTCCTCCACAGAGTCGACCGCATGTGGCGTCCAGATCCTCGAGGGCAAACGTCCTCGCAGGGTTAAGTCTCAGCTCAGAGCTTCATCTCAGAAACTGCTGTTGTTGCCGTCAGCGGTTTATCTGCTCGTAGCCCCCTATAGAGTCGACTGTATGTGTAAGTTCTTATACATCCAGGAACCGCGCTGGAATGTTGCTCCTGTCAACAGCGAGGAGACGGGAGCGAGCTGCTCTCCAAGGTTGTAGAAGAAATGTGATGAATATGTAACACAGAGGTCAGAAATAAACCGCCTCTGGATGCATTATTCAAGATGTTGGCAAACATTTACATAATGGTTCTTTGAACTCCGCAGACTTCATGTTCCAACGATGTGATTATTTCATGTTTGACAAAACCAGAGTTTTGTGGAGCTTCAGCTTCTGCTGCCTGGGACTCGCTCTCTCAGAAGGTCTCCCATCCGCTGAAGCTCCGTGTGTTGGCGAAAAGGGGCTTCTAGCAAACTTCGATCTCTTTCGATGCAGCTCAGACAGACGTGGTTCCTCCCGGAGTCCAAAGGAGAGTCGTTTAAACGTCCCAGAAGGGATTCACAGCAATTGGCTGGACTCAAATACCAAAGACTCTTCTGAGCTCTGAGAGATTTGCAGCGATCAAGCAAAGCAATCTCCCATCAGCAGTCCCGGCCGGAGTAAATCGTCTCAGCCGATCGATACCACTGTCATTAGAGCCAAATTTACAAGCGGGTTTGCTGAAGTCTGAACACACAGCCGCAGATGCAGCGCAGCACTTGATCTTCAGTCACGCTGCAAGATGGCAGGGAAGCTCCAGTCGCTGTCTGAGCTCAGAAATAAAAGGCGTTTCTGTTGTGGTCTGAAGCGTCTTCTGACCAAACCATCAAAAGTTAGATCCAGCACATGCTTGAAAACAGAACATGAATGGTGCCATGAAAGTTAGTCCTTTCTATTTCCTCTGACTGTTTGCATTTTGAAACCAGATTATATCCAGCGGACGTCAGCACGACCCAAGTGGAGAGACGCTGGGTGCTGGTATGTCCCTTAATGAAGTTACTCCTCAAATCTGCAGAACTCGACCGCCTCGACTGAACCACAGATGGAGTTCGGTTTGAGGATCGAGGGGCAGTGACCGATAAACTGGTGCAGTCCAGAACCACCTGGAGCTCAAAAGGCAGTCGAGACAATTGTACACTCCCAGAGAGCACCAGGTGCTCCAGCCCCACCACCACAAGTGTCTCATCACATGAGATGATCTTCTGCTCACTGTGAAGGCGCACCACCTGAAGAACGCTACATCAACTGAGGACTTTCCACAAGTTCCTCAGCAGATACTTGTTCCGTTCTACAAACATCACTGTGTGGTTTTCTGCTGCTACCATGACTGTCAACAATGGTTAACATGGGAAACCAGTGAGCTGCTCACCTCGGCCAAGAGGCTGACATCACCAAAGACAGAAATGTAATAGTTGAAGTGCATTTTCGACTCCGATTTTGGAGGTGCCCATCATCTTGTCTTTGCATCCAACACCACCACACCTCTCCTCTGCCCCCTGCCTGGGAAGCACCCGGGTCTCTGGATGAAAGCAGACCTCTGAGATTCACACTCCTGCAGCCAGAGCAGCAGCAGACTCTAGAAACCTGACTTCAGGAATCAACATGTGAATCCGACTCGGTGATAAGTCTCTTTCCTGCCGCGGGAGTCGTGGTGGCTCACGCCTGAGTGGCCTCCTCCTGTGAGCTCCGGGTAATATGACACAGATGCAGAGAGGCTGAGCAGATAGTGAGTGCAGAAAGGCCAGAGATACTGATGCGAGCGGAGGAAGATACTCAGCCATGAAGAGCAGGAGCAGAGAGATGAATCGCGGCCGACAAACTCCTCATCCATCACAAAACCACGTCGCGACAGACGCTCATCCACGTCCTTCACCCCGCGCTCGGTCACGCCATCGTTTGGTTTCCACATCGATTTGTTCAGTTTGTGACCTTAAGTCAGTCAGGATAGTTTATCTCACCCAGTGAAAACATGAACTGGAAAGAAGATACTGAAGCTGTTGATGGTATTTTAGCCAACATCAGTTTGGCCTCCAGTCACAACGCAGCGGTCTTGGCTAAAATTCTGCCATTTGGCTCAGCTCATCTCTGCAATAAAATATGTACCTTTACTGTGAAACCTGCATCTAGGGCTGTAACACACACACACGCATGTTGGTATCTCATTTTTTGTGGGGACCTCTCATTGCCGTAACCCTTTCCCCAGCCTCTCCCCCTAAACTGAAGCCTCCAAAACACATGGCTCACCTTAACCAGGACTCTGAACCAAGCTGAAACCCACTTATAATGACCCAGCTTTATTGACGTTTTAACCCTAAAACCCTATGTGGACGGGCCAAAATGTCCTCACAAGATTTGTGTCTTGTCAAAGACTAGTCTATTCAGGAATATTAATACATTTACACTCACGCGCACACACATATTTTGAAGTTTAAATCCTCAAATTCTGGCATAAACTTGTGGGAAGCAGCAAAAACCTCCACACAAAGCAAAATGTCTTCACAAGTAGATGTGTTTCCAAGAACTGGTCCCCACAAGTATGGCTATAATCAGGTGCACACACACACACACGCTCTTGAGTCAACCATCTGCCAGAGTTGGACCAGATCCCGCTCACACACACACACACTTGACTGAAGCATCCCTGGTACAGATGTGCATGAATGCGCCTCGCCAACACACTCGGACACTGCAAGTTAGCCAAGCTGCATTTTTAATGAGCCGCCCCCTCCACACACAGCCCCCCCCACCACCTCTTGCCGAACAAAACAGCTTGCAGGGTCGTAATAGTCGCAAGCCTGAGAACCCCCCACCCTCCCTCCACGGTCTCTGGCCCGGAGAGGAGGCGACGGAGAGGACAGAGAGACAACAACACACTCTAATTACTCCTGCGAGGCTCGCGGCCCCTCCAGCGTCTTTATATTTCACGAGCAAAGAGACGCGGAGCAGACAGGGTGGGGGCGCTGCAGAGGAGCATCAGCTAAAAGAGCTGATGGAACATGAAACATGCCCCTGTGGCTCTCCTTGTTGATGCCCCCACCCTGCACTGTTCATCACTTAGCCAAAGTGAGTAATTGTGTTCTCAGTGAGAGCGTGTGCGCTCAAGGCCACGCGCTCATGGTCAACCACTGCTCCTTCATTGACAGCGTGGAGAGGAGGGAATGTTTTGAGCAGCGACATCACATCCCTTCATTGATCTCACCGGTCTTCAGGAGCGCACTGAGGAATGTAAAGTACCTGATGGTAAAACCTCACTTGTTACAGTGACAGCACGAGCCAGGATCAAGCGTCACGGGGTCTTGTTCAGGAGTGAGGGCAGATAGTTAGTGTCTGAGGTGGAGAAAAAGCTGAGCCAGAAGACAAAGTTCTCCACTGACCGCTGGATTTCTCCTCTCATCTGTGGTCACCAGCTTTGGAGTGACCCTGGGAACGCAGGACTCTCTATGAGAAGTTCAGTCATCCAGGAGAGACTCAACCGCTGCTCCTCCTCTTCAACAGAGGGCAATTGTGCGCTGCTTCAGCCGAGACACGCCTCAGTTTACCAGGAAACATGTAAACGGAGCTGAAGGAGGTGGGGCGGGCTGTGACTCCACCTTGGATAAGGTGAATGGATGGATGTCGTTTCTCCAATAAGGCATCAGACATAGTCATTGTTTAAGTATATTTCCGGTTTGTTGGACTTTCTTGACTGATATCGTATTGGTTCTGTTCCCACCACAAACATGTGCAAACAATGTGAGCCTGGCACTGTGAGGCAAGGTGTTGAACGGTCAGCGTAAATCACTTTCCTGAATCTTTTTTAAATATTCTGGATGCTACTCATGTTCAGATCCCATGAATCTGACATGAAGAATTCCTGTCTCACAAAACGGAAGCTGAAGTGACATCTGCTCCGGACTCTTCCAACGAGCTCATTCATGTCAGCCTGATTTCTGTTCTCGCCGCCTCATTTGCTTCGCTTCCAATTTCATGTGCCTCCCGACTGGAATTCATCATGAGATTGATTGGCAGGGAAATCACTATTTGGTGAGAAGCACTGAGCTGGGACCCAACTGGAGCACAAAAAAAGACATTTGGACTTATTTCTGCTCATTCGTTTCTCCGTGTGTGTCGCTGCCGACAAGCCAATAAAGTCCTCGGTAAGCGGAGCGAGAGTGGCGCGATGGTGGCGGCGTAATAGAAGCCATTAAAGAGGCATTATCTGCTCGAGTGTGTCTTTGCGCTGCCGCTGCTGATGTCGGGTGAAATGGGCCGCTCTAATCCTCATTAACATCGCTAATTTCACATATGAGGAAGTTGATCGCCGGTGTCAGAACCACTCAAAGGTCACCGGAGCAGGATGGATCGCTGCGTACGCGCTAACACAAGTCAATCTTTGAGGACGGTGTCGGGAACGGAGGAGTCGTCAGGGGTTAATTCCGGAGGACCCCTCGGTGTACAAGACTTCATGGAGGGAAAGAGACATGGCAGCCAAAGTTTTCTATGAAGCTACGACGTGGCATCGCTAGCTTGTCACTGAGAGGTTTCAAGACAGATCGTTTCTCAGAGCAACAACTAAATCCTGACCTCTGTGGGATCTTTCAGGTATTTCTCCACTGCCAGGTCAACATAATCTCAGTACCGCTCTGGTGCTCAATCACAAGTTCAATACCCGTCCAACAGCCGAGGGAACGCAGTAGTCTGGCCGTCTCTAAATGATCATACTATTGGACTTTTACCGTCTTTCTTCAAGCTCTAAAATATTTCCTCCAGTGGGTTCCTGCACTCCAACCTGACCTGACCTGGCTCAGCACTCTGATGGACCACCCGTCACCCGTCTGCTTATCTTCAACCACAAGTTGCCAGCTTGGTGTTCTGCTCTAATCCCTGTCAACCAACCTCGTCTTCTGTCCTCTTGGCTGTCTCCTTCCTGAGAATGTACTGTATATTCCCCCAGAGCTCCTCCTACTCCTGGACTTCCCCATGCGTCAGTTAGAACCTCTCCATCTTCAGCAAACTCAACCCAAACCAAATCAGTGCTTCTTCACTGTGTTGACTAGTAGCAACTAGGAGCATCTCAACAAGCAAGGAAAATTCCGGCGACATCATTGGAATGGGCGACACCCTCCCGATGCAGTGTGTGGAGAAGGTGGTGTCTGTACCTTCTCAACTTGACTCCCAAAAGGAACCAGCTGATCAGAGCCAAGTGGACCCAGACCAAAGTGTGCTCCGTGGAAAACAGCAGTTAATCTGAGGTTCAGCGAAAAGAGGCGGGACAAAGCAAGGTTGGAGGGCCACATCTGCTCATGGAGATGATCATTTTTGGCCATGGATATATTCACATCAATCATTATTGACTGGTAAAAAGCATCTCACCATTAGCACCACAAGTCCTGTGTCGCATTCAATCACTCGATGACGATGACAGTTTCAGGGTGGTGAAGCTCAATTCGGTCCCAGGAGCATTGAGAAACAGATCTTAATCTCAAATTACATCTTCTGCTCAGTTGACATCAAATCAATCCAAAAAGCCCGGCACCTGTCACCTTTTCGGGGGGTCTCAGTGAGGCTCAAACACGTCTAATCCCTGACCCTAGTCCGACTTGAGGGTGGGATTAGGATTGTTAGGTTACGCTGAGAGCTCAAAGAGGGAGCGACACTAGTGTTGGTGTCGTGAAAAGTGGGGGGTTTGGACAGGACAGAGGAGTCACGGCTCATAGTGACACTATGGTGGGGAAGTAGGGAATGAATCAGAGTCTAAGCAAATCTTCTAAAAGAGTCCCAGATTGGGCTGAACCAGTTCCTTCCATCCACATTTTCACGGCCCTCCAGTCTGATCCACACATGACGACTGTTATTGGGAAACCTGAAAACATCCACTCGAGGTCTCATCCGCACCCCCCGGACCAAACCCTCACCTAATCCTAATTTAATCCTAAATTGACAAGGATTGCTGCCAAAGAAAAGCATCTCCACCATCCAATTGCTTCAGGATTTCTAATTCTCAAGCCCTGCGCGGCCGCATCATCCCTGCTCCCCAATCCAATCCCTCATTTAATCCAAAATTTACCGGGATTAGAATGTCATTTCAAAATGTCTGTTCCTGAATATCTAGTCGTCCTCTGAGTCCCGTTCTCTGTTCCTCTGAATGCCATCAATGTTCAACTTGCTGCAACAGTTTTGCGCCTCTACCCTCATCATTCATCTTCAGATAATCACACAGATTAAGTTCTCGTCTTTTGATGCCTCAGCAACCCGGAGAGTGTGTGTGGGAGCCAGTACTCACGCGGTGACCCTCCTGCTGGCAGTGATGCTGGCCACGATGACGCTCTCCAGTCTCGGCATGGCCACAGCCTTGAACGTCCCCTTCCAGAACTTCTCGAAGAGCTGCTTCTCCTCCAGCTGACCACTGCCGCCCTCGGACCCCAGCGACAGAGCCGGTCCAAGCTGGACCGGGCAGGACGGCTGCATTATTGGGCTCCTGTTGCAGCCGACGGAGCTGTCCAAGTACTGAAGCAAAGTGCCGGTGGTCTCCTCTGGCAGGAGCAGCAGGTCTCCGTGTCAGTTGGGGGACGGCGTTTGGGGGTTGTGGCGGGACAATAGCTGACCCCCGTCCAGCTGGAGGCTCTGTATTGTTCCCCAATGAGGGACGGAGCAGCGGGGGGGGGGATTTCTCTCTCCGCCTCTTTCACTTGCTCACATCTGCTGGTCAGTTTTGATCGGCGTCCACAGACACAGACTCGTCCTCCAGGTGAAGGCTGGGTGGTGGTGCGGACAGTGAGTGTGAGAGTCTGAGGAGTGGAGCGGGAGTGAGGGGCTGAGTGGAGAGACGCTGGTTTTGTCTGGCGCCGAGTGTGACGTCAGCAACAGGAGGCTGAACTAGAGGGACGCTGTCTCTCCTCTGGCTCGCTCCTCACCACTTGATCTCACTTCGCATCACAACTGCGTCTCTTTCTGCTCCTTTCCTCATCCTTCCTTTCACGCTTCTCTCCACAACAATAGAGGAATGAACAAGCACCCATTATTTTCACAAGTTCACACAAAAATCACATTTAAAACAATAAACGTAATCTATTTCTGGTGTCAAAAATATATATGAATTAAATGTGAGTGCATTTTTAAGCACATTACAAGATGACTCGTATATTTTCCATGAAGATAGAACAGTGGCCATCATTCACTGGACACTCATCCATGGTCAGATATCTGTTTGGTAATCGAATCTTTATCATTTGTGGTGGTTCAGACTTATTTTATTTCTGTTTTTTTCAGGAAATTCTTCCACATTATTTTCCCATTGCTAAACCCTATTTCATGAACATGTTAAATCATTCTAAAAAATTCCATTTATTCCTAGACACTTTGTTGTTTTAATATTTAATACAGTGTTTCATCAGTCCTATTTCATTATTTTTAAACTTTTTTTTTTCTTTTATCTTTTTTAGAAGACAATACAACGTATGAGGATAAAAACTGAAATACCTTTTCATTTAAACTCATCCAGTCTTTTCACTACATATTGAACATATTGAAATGGAAATGGAAAAAAAAGTCAAAATCAGTTCAGTATTTTTACAAAAATACAATAAAGACAGAAGAAACTCTACAGAGGGCTCCTCTGGTCTCTGAGTTCGGTCAATTTAATTATCTGCATTAAGACTTAAACGCCACGACTAGGATTTACTGCCCCCTCACACACACACACCCACCCACACAAAGGCAGGCTGAATCAGCATAACAAAAGGCCTGGAGGAGCATGTGGTCGACACAACTCTCCCCGGGAGCCCAAACTTTGCTCTCCTCTGTTGTGTTTTGCTTCGCTTGCTGGGGTGAAGGGAAGACGGGAAACCGACGAGTGAGCGTCATACAAAGTTATTAGATAACAAGAACCGTAATGTTTTGAACAAAGGTGCTGGCCAGGACGCGAACCGAGACAGTAGACTGCCTCCTGTTGTTTGTCTCTGCAAGTGTACTTTTAAAAACACTGCTGCAGGAGCGTGGATGGGTGGATGGGTGGATGGGTTTGTGTTCAGGAGGTCTGTCTCCGAGCGGCAGGTGAGTGTGGTACCTGCCTGGATTATTACTGCTCATGAATTATGCACGTGCGAGCTGATAACACGGATCCCTGATGTAAAACAAGAGCAGACACTTGATGATAAGTGGCGTCCTCATCAGTGTGACTGGAATACAAATCTGCCGTCAAGCCAGAGGGCAGAGGAATAAACCACAACAGCACATGTTTGATCGGTGGCGGAGAATATGAAGCAGCTGTTGGGAGCCGATGATGCCGTGATTGGAGCGGAAACACCGAGGAGGAGGCTGCGTTTTCACGATGAGAGAGAAGGACTCGCCCGAGAGGCCTGAACCGTTGCCTGAAAAACCCTGTAAATATTCATGGAAACGGCTGTGTGGATTATTCACTCTGGATTTGAGCAGATTAGAATGTGAAGAGAGAAAACTAATGACAATAAAACCTAAGGGAATCTCAATGAAAAGTGAAAATGAATACACGAATGAATTACAAAAATAAAATAATCAATAAAAAATATCAAGGAAAAACATTTCAGATGAATTGGATCCAAACTCAGTTAAAATAAAAATTAAAATTGAGGAATTAGTTATTGAGTAATGGCCAAAAAAGTCTACTCAACTTCAATACATTTAATTTATTTCATAATTTACGGCTCAAGGAATCAAGAAAGAGATTAAAAAAAAAAAAAAAAAAAAGTCAGCAGCTGTCACCTGACCGATCGATAAAGTTCAGATTTATTGTCTTAAAACAGTGAGTTCTGGAATGATGAGAGTCAATAGAGAGTAAGAGAGTCGACAGGAACTCCAAATGACTCAATATGAATTGGTTGAATCAGCTGTTGAGTCAATAAAGAGCCAAAATAATAATAAATGAAGCCATACACACGAAGTGCAAATGAGGTGATGGACACAAATCTCCGACTCTCCAGTCCAAATGACTTGACATGTATCAGGTTTAAATCAGCTATTAAAAAGGAACTGTTGCGAGTTTTGAAGTCAAAGAATGTTAATAACTCCAGGTTAAGTTAACTTGAAGTCCAAGTCAGTGTGACAGTTCCACTGCTGCTATTTTTATCGCCCCCCTCTGGTCACACCGTACGTGATACTGAAAAGTTGGGTGTTTTTTCTGTCACGCTCCTGCTAGCATTCTCTGCGTGCAACAGCGAGTCCCCAGCACCTCAGTAGGGACCTGGGAGCATCCGCCTCCTTCCCTCTTGGAGCGTGCTGCAGGTGAGATATGCGTTTCATTTCCCTGCTCACGGCTGCAGCCTGACCTGCGCTGTTGGAGCCACACTGAGATCAGACCACTCAGACTCCCTCCATCAATCTGTCTTTGGGAGGAAACGGTGAAATCAAGGTGTGGAATGAAGGGATGCTTCGGAGCGAGGAATTAAAAACCTACCGCTACGATGCTATCGCTAACAGAACCCGCTGGCGATCTGGAACTGTGACTGCTGCCCCCGTGACATGACCTTGGATGAGAGGAAGTGAATCATCATAATAACAAGGTGAAAGGTCGTATCTATTAAAATTAGAATTGCATTTTAACTTTAAAAAAAAGAAACACAAGTCTACTTTCATGTGAGTTTAATATTAGCATCATACATTGAGCAGCCCATTGAATACTGGTTAAAAAGGTGACTCAGTATGATGAAGTATTCATTTTAAATGAGCTCATATTCAGGTTTTGACTTCAGTGTCGTGGCTGTATTCTCTCCATGTCCCTGACGCTCTGCACAAAGGTTCTGCGGATGCATGAATATTTTAGAGCCCATTAACGCGACGCCTCTCTGCAAGGACTGGCCTTCCTGTTTTGATGAATGCAGGTGTAGCTGCCAGAGGCAGACCTGAGTGTGAATATCTGACCACATGGATGAGGATTAAAACAACCTGTGATCCCGTGAGTCACGGATCTGATGAAGCGACGACTCACTCTAATGACTTCTACAACTTCATGGGACCAGGAGGTTAAGAACATCCTTGGTCAAGTTCTAGATTTTGTTGAGCTGTGTTGGGCTCCAGGGACAGCAGTAGAAACAAGCGGCCCCAACCTCCTTCTGTCTCAAACCCCCTCTGAAGAGGAAGAGGAAGAGGAAGAGGAAGAGGAAGAGGAAGAGGAAGAGGAAGAGGAAGATCATCCCAGCTACTGGGTGTGTCCCGGGTCTCCATCCTAGTTGGACATGCTCAGAAACAACCTTCGGAGGGAGGATTTCAGGAGACAACTCGACCTTCCCTGACTTGATGCCTAACATCATTGCAGCCTCCCAAAACTCTTCCATCTTGACTGCCGTAGGAAAAAGTCCTTGATGAAGGGCCAGAAAACAGAACGCCTTACCCTTGACCCGGTCTGAGTCACTGGGCCTGGGCTCCGGAGACAGGCCTCGTGGGCGAGCGTCACATTCCATGCATGGCTCCTGCTTGATGAAGGTGGTGATTCAGTTCCCTCACTTTTAGTGACCTTTGCTTTGCTTGTTTCATCCCTCACTTTCTATCCTCCCCAAACCCAACACGGGCCACTTTGGGAACCAATGACCTGCACCATGTGCCTTGGAGGAGGACATCAACAGCATGAGCACTTTCATCAATGATAGCATTGATGCACTCGAATGCTGTCCTCGGATAAACTCTGGATGTGAGGAAGCCAAAAACCACGGAAGAGAAACGCCTCCGCGTTCGAGCACAAGAGCACAATCCCTTCTTGCCACATTAAATCACGAGTCTCCGTCAGAGTAAATGAACCGGGGGGCGGAGGGTAGTGGGGGGTGCATCTTCTGTGGCCAGGCCTGCAGGAGGAGGAATCAAGCTCATTCGTGATGATGGTCACGGCAGGCTGCTGACGCATCCCCCAAGACACGTCCAGGGTCACCTCAAGAGAGGACAGAGGTCGTGTGGCCCCGCTCACCAAGACGGCCGCCACTCCCGGCCACGGATGTGGAATCCTGGAAGAGAGTGGCGCCTTTTTCCTGCCGGCTGATGCACTGGACACACAAACACGAGTCAGACTGCAAAGAAGGAAATATCTTGACTGTTTTGGGATGAAATTTCCCGGCAGAAAGCGTCGAGCGTGAGGGTCTTCACGCCGAGCTGAGGTGACACCTGACAGCAGAAGGTAAAGCAGCTTCATGATGAGCCGCGTCTCTCAGACGCGGATTTGACGGCATGTTGATTCATCCCGATCTGATCTAATCCTGCAAACCTTCCACTCAACACAAAACTAGACAGAGTCATGCCTCAACTGTGTCTGGATGTATTCCGGCTCTTATGCAAGTGCTCCAGTTTAAAGTCCTCAAAGGGTTTTCGGATCCATATTGTGTCAGTTTCTGCGCACCGAGGGAGAAAAGAGACCACGATGACTTGGATGAATCTACTCTAATTGATGGGTCTGTGGCCCCCGCGGCATCAGGGCGTGCGTGTGCACGTGTGAGCGTGTGTGTGTGTGTGTGTCCTCATTCCAAGCTTCAAGTCACCACACTAGAGCTCTTACGTCCAGAGAGGACACTCACGGAAGAAGCCCCCTGAAGAAAGATCGTCTCCACAGAAATGTCTTTCATGTGTGGCCCGGCGGAGAAATGCATCGTGGGTAATGAGCTGTTCTCTTCACTCGCCACTCAAATGGCTTTTACCCACTCGACTTTTGAAATCACTCCAGCGCTTGACTGACGGGGCCGATGGTGTGTGAGGTCGTGCGTCGAGCCACCGCGTCCTAAAAACAGGCTCCTTTCATTTTGCTGCTGAAAATAGTGATGAGTTAGCTTGGTCGCCATGAGCGCTTTTAGCATGACGGCCTGAAGAAAACCAAAGCCAAAGTCACATGAGTCGCATGTTCCGCACCTGCTCTGCATAATGAGCGCTAACCTGCTGGCTAATGCTAAGAACAACCTCCCTGTGTCCAGACCGGGAATATAGAACTGTTCTGAAGGAAGAAAGGACAAGCTTCACTACCATCAAAGATGATACAGTTCTCAACGGCCACACACTGAAGAACACTCCTCCAGAAAGTGTTTTGCTCTGGTAGGTTGAAGATATTTTAGCTTGTAATATTAGCAACATTAGCTGTGTTGTTTGGGCGACTGACTTGCAATATGTCATGGCAAAATTGGTCATATATATAAACTGCATATATACAGTTTATCGTGGCGTATCTCACAGTCTGTACAGAACAATTCGACCACCAAATTCTGGTGTTAGACTCTCATGCTAAATGAACATGTCAAAGCATAAACTCGCGTCACGTCCCGCAACTCAACGGACTGTATGCTGAGGGTTGCACTGATGTAGTTTGGGGTATCAGCAGCAAATGATCCGGCTCACTTCCTCCCAGATTGAAGTGTCAATTAGAAACAGGTGGTTCCTCACTAGAACATCAACACAGGTGTAAGCCGAGCCAAGTAAGCCCAAGTAAAGGGGCGGGCTCACCCACAAGTGAGCTGGCATGTGTGGTATCCAGTGATTTCACCTCGCCTGTAGGATCACACCAACAACATTGTGGCTGTTGACCAATTTTGGATCTTTGCTTCTTTGATACGTTGTCAATCTGGACTGGAGCTGATCCTTCAGTCAGTCGAGAACAGCGCTGGATCCATTTTCAAAATGAAATGCTGTACAGGCTATGAATGTCATTTTACTCATAAACATGAGAATTCTCTCAGAGCCCCGGAACCACTTGACCTAAAAAATGATCAGAAACATATTTGAATCATTATCTTGCACTTCCATCGGCTGTCCATTTCCATAAAACACATGGGAGCGCCACCTGCTGTTCTGGTGGAGGAACATTGAGGGGCTGATGCCACAGTACACTCGGAGTGAGTAAAAAAATGGCACTGCACACATTTTCTTCTCTGAATTCTCGCAGTTTGTTTGTGTGTGTCGGCATTTGGCAGCATGTTGTGTGTCTGTCTCGCCTGGCGCGGAGTACAGTGGAATCCTGGAGGAATAATTCCTCAAAAGGTCGTCTTATTTCGGGGTATAGTGGCTTCGACGAGCCTCCCAAGTGCTGGGCCCCTCCCTCTGCGGTTCAGTGCCACTCGCTCAGCAACTTGTGTTTACCTGCCGCTGGTGCCGTCACTGAAGTTCAATTGTTCCGCCATGATTGCTCGGTGGATTTAAGCAGGGCCCCACTGAGTCTCGCCAACGCTGCATCAGTTGCCATGGGATTAATGATACGCTGCAGCTCCCCGCTAAAATATTCGAATGCTTTCTTTGCACGCTGTTCATCATAATTAGCTTCAGATTGTTCTCTGAGGGCACGAAATAAACGCAGTGGGTTTTTTTTCTACTGTTGTGTTTGTTCCCGTCTGTGGGAGAATTTTCTTGAAGGGTTTCATCCGCAGAATAAACACTCAACAGGTGGTGAACAACATACATCCAGCAATTACTGCGTGACGCACCGATGCTGCCTTCCAACATTGTGGCTCAGTGTAGAGCAGCAAGAAGATGTTTGTAGCTGTAAGATAAAATATCTCACTGCCAGACACGTCGAGTTCATATACAAGTATGGAAACTGTCAGCAACATCCAAGAGGATTCAGCAAAGGTGAGAGGATAAGTGGGAGACAGTTGAGAGTGTGGATGGAGAAACGTTTGCTCCAGTACTCCTCACAGTACTAGTGGGAGACATAGGAAAGTTGAAGTAGAGCAGCAGTAGTAGTATTTACTGCAATGATAGTAGGTGGTGGTGGTAGTAGAATTCAACTAACAGTTAGCAGTACTAGCCAACCATTAGCAACACAATTGGTACTTGGTACTTGCAGTACGTGTAATATGGATCAACTCTGATGGATGACTCTATCGATGTGACCACGTGACCGGACTTGAAGAAGACTGTGATCAGCAGATTGATGGTGTTGTTGTCGTCTTTCTTCCATTAAATCAATTCATGAGCAGAAATAACGACCTCCTCTACAGCCGTCAGCCGCCGGCACATTCTTATCTCACTTCCCGGGTAATTGCTTGACTCCAGGTCTAAATGTAGATATAGAACGCGGCATGGCGCCGCGCCTCCGCGGCTAATGGTTAATAAGAGTCTCCATATTTTCACTCTTACCTGGGAACAGAAGACAAATGCTGTTCATCAGACACGTGTTGCTGTCGCAGAGTCACAGACGAAAATTCGACATTCAATTTTTGAACCATCTGCCTTTCTGCTCCCTTTAAGTACGAAAATGTAGCCATTCTCTCCAAACCATGTTACCGTCGCTGATCACAGGCTTCCATGAGTTCACCAATACATCCACTAGGGGGGCATTACTGCAGGCTACGGACCACAAACTGGGTGATTTTGAGAGCAGATTTCTGCTCTGACTAGAGCTAAACTAACACTTTGGACCAGCAGCTAGTGTCGCCATTAGTAGCTGCAAGTGTCCCAGGATGCATGTTGCACATCATGTTTCGGCACCTCGCACCTGCTGCCCGTCATTTTTGGGTTTTACATCATAAAGCGTCAATAAAAGCACTCAGATACCAACTGAAAGTACCTTTTTTCTCATAAAGTGAAATAGAGTTGCGGCAGCCTACCTGTATTCAACAACCTTCAGAAAACTAGTCACAAAGGTGTTTTCACGAGTGTTTCTGACTGATAAAATACTGGTGAGTCATCCGCGGAGCTGCTCCCAAGAGCCTTAATCTTGTTCTGAAAGCCTCCAGTGTGTCTGATCCAGGTATTTATTCAGAAGTAAATTGATCGTGAGGCGCCTTCACAATGAGCAGATAAAGAGTAGTATTTGTGGCATATTAATCCAGAGCCAAAAAAATACTCTCGGTAGTTTTATATAGTCCCCTAATCCCGTCTCAAAGTGCACTTCAGTGTGGAATATAAGGAGGGATTATAAGAACGGTGGCCGCCGCAGCGCCGTGGCCGCCCATCCCCCACCATGTTACCTTTGGGCGGAACGGTGCATTACAGTGGTACATAATGCAGCCGTGCTTTTTAATATTCGCGAGATATCCTCACAGTAGCTACTTGGAGAAAACTTAATTCCAGCTCCAACTGCTGCGTAATTCCAAACCTCTAAATGCAATTAACACAGAGGCCAGCTCTATTAGCTGCTGGCAGCTGTGGAGGATTTCAGCAAAATGAGAAGATTGGACGATATGAAGAGGAATGAGATGTCCTCCCAGTGTTTGGTGCCGCCTCCAACTGCTGAATATAGATGTGGGGGGCTGGCTTTCGTCTTTTATGACAGGTCATTTGTTTTTATTTCTGAAGGGAACCCAACTGTATCGACACACTCCGGAGAAGCTGACCAGCTGGGTCAGAGATCATCCTCTAACCTGAAGTTCCTGCAGTAAAGGAGCAACCTTGAGCTGAGCCCATCCAGCGTTTGAGTCTCAGTTTCAGCTCAATGAGTACCACGTGATTCCAGACAACGCCCATGAGAAATTCTATCTCTATTTCTCGGAGCCCACCTGAACAACTGTAACTTTGTAACACATTTCCTTGAATAGTTTCATCCTGTTACCAGTTCGGGTGGAGGATCCAAGCACAGACAGGTCAGCAGTTGTGAGTCTTTTATTTTGAAATGGACAGCATGTGACAGCTGGATAACAGAAGACCAGGACTGTGGACCGAGAGGCAGGTGTACTGCTGGGTCAGACTTCAACTGTGTTGACTAGTAGCTGGGGTGCCATTGTGGAGCATGATGCATCTTTGACATCATCTTTGTTGGCTGGTTTACCCACTCCTATTGTGGACTCCTTCTGCTTCCTGGGAACCACCATCACTGAGGACCTCAAATGGGAGCCAACCATCAGGTCCCTCATCAGGAAGGCCCAGCAGAGAATGTTCTTTCTGAGGCAGCTACGAAAACTACGACTGCCGACGAAGTTGCTGGTGGAGTTCTACACGGCCATCATCCAGTCCATCCTCACCTCCTCTATCACCGTCTGGTACAACAGTGCCACCTCCAGGGACAAGAGCAGACTGCAGCGCATCGTACGTTCTGCTGAGAAGGTGATCGGTTGCAGCCTGCCACCTCTTCAGGACCTGTATGCCTCTAGGACCCAGAGACGTGCAGGTCGGATCAGAGCCGACCCTTCTCACCCTGGACATGGACTGTTTGTTCCTCTTCCCTCTGGCAGGAGGCTACGGTCCATCCAGACCAGAACCTCCCGTCACAGGAACAGCTTCTTTCCCTCGGCCGTCAGATTGTTAAATTCATGAACAGCCTTGTTGTAATGTTATTCTATTTATTTTATTTTATTTGTTTTTTGTTGCACTTTATTCCAAGGCACTTTCCTAGTCAGTGGGCTCCCCACTGACCATGGCAATAAATTTGATTCTGATTCTGATTCTGATTCTGATTCTGATTCTGATTCTGACCTTCAAGCAGATTCCAAAAACAGACTCAGCATAAAGCTTTCTGAACCGTGCCCCTTTTCCTGAGCTTGGTCCGTGAACATTGTACTAATAACATCCGACTTACGACCAGGATCAGTTCCAACCAACTGGTCGTGCCAAATGCCATTCAAAATAGCCGACGCGAGGGTTATAGGTGCTACTGTAGTGGTAGATCGCGGTGTGAGAATGAGATGCAGGGATACTGTGCTGCCGTAACTGTCGTACATGTTGCTGGGATGCTACGTGCTGCGGTGCCAGACATTGAATTCAAAAAAAGCATCTGCTGGTCGTGGTCATAAGTACCGGTGGGCATAAGTCAAGCACTTGAAAGTCGGATGTTGCTTGTAATAGTCCATCTCGTCCGGTTTGGCTGGTTCGAAAATAGGGTCCTTGGTGGTGCGCCTCCCCCCAAAGGCGGTGGTACCCTAAACAGATGCTCACAATCAAAAGTGCCTGTGAGATAAAGCAACTTTATCAAAGGAAATGACAGGAATTCACGTGAATCATTCTAGGTCTGTCAGTGAAGGAGCGTGTCAGTAGAGACACACACTTGTGCACAGGCGAACGGCGCCCTGAAAAGAGGACTGGAGCTGAGCTTTTTTTGGTGCAAGTGGAGAAGGTGTTTTTATACTTTGAAGAGATTCTTCCAGCCAATTATCGCCATCATGAAACCCTGCTTCATTATGCAGCCACCACATACACAAAACAACCATCACTTGAATTTTTATCTTTGCCCAAAAACACATCCCACCATTTGCTGAGGGGAGATTGATTCTTGTTATCTGAGGAAAATCAGCCGGCGCATCAAACCGTCACACTAATGATCCCGCCGTCTTGAGAAGCAGTATTTATTTTGCTTCTAATGGAATAATCCATTAGAGGAAATGTCACTGCGAAAATATTTCCATGCCAGAACGACTTTGGTTAATGAAGAAGCTGATGTGGATCCATTATTGCCGGTGATTGATGAACACATTCCACTGTGCTTTAATTATGGCGCAAAGAAATGTCTTTTATGAAGCTGGAAAGTTTGGACCTGCTGCTGCTGACACTGACACAATGAGAGCAGAAGATCCATCTGGAGGTCTGAAGGATGGAGAATCCTGGTGACAATCTTCAGGCCTTTCGTCTCTGACCTGGGACCCATGTTGGATCAGATGAATGTTGCATCAAAGTTGGACCTCCAAACACAGTCTCACGCCCAAGGCACCAAATATTTGGATTTCTCATCCATCATTGACGCTGAAGTCGCCCTTCCGCGTGGTTTCAATGGAGTCAAATATTCCCACTCCTAGGTGACGTTCCAATGGAGGAGTTTAGACTAATTTCTGGTCCCTTTATGTACAAAACTGTACCTGCCTACCAGCCTACCTTATGCGTAGTCAGAGTAAAAAACATTTTCCTAAGTTGTTGTAAGTTGCCATTGCTGGTCCTAGATGTGGCTTCATGAGCTAGTGGAAAGCGACGCCTCAAGTAGTGTGAAAAAAGTAGGTATTTTCAAGCAAATCCAGTGGCGGAGGGAAGTTGCTTGGGTTTGGTTCCTTCAGTCAACGGTCTCTTTGGCCTTTTGGATGCTCTTAGATGAAACATTCACATTATTCACGGATCAGTCACATTATTGTTCTTCGACGATGACTGAAGTTTGCATTTCATTTATGCAGCTCCAAGGACATTGATCAGAACGTACATCTTCTCCACATCAGTCTTTGGTGTGGTCAGAACTATGGACTCTTGGTTGATGCTGCGTGATGTCATGTCACATCATCCACTGTATCCAAAGGCCTGGACCAATCAGAGCTCAGCCAGTAAAGAAACCATTATTGAAGCACGTGCCGCAGTAATGACCTTGAGCAGATCAACACAAATGAACCGGTGCTTCAGTCCTGACATCACTCTGAAGGTAACAAACTAAGTGCAAGTGTGAGGCCAGTAGAGAGGAGCAGGAGCGAGCAGCGCATTTGTCTCCTGCAGAAACGACGTGTTCTGCAGTCAGCGAGAGCCTCGCCGGTATCTTCAGATGAAGATAAGTCGACCCAAGCTTTGGACCGCATCGCTGTCTCCATCAGGACTTTTGTCTCGCCGCAGTTTCAATCTTCTCCTGCTTAAAAACACCTGCAGACAAGAGAGTCGCTCCGAAGGTTTTTCATTCCGCTGTTATCCGCCTGCATCACAGCAGAAGATTCAAGATGGAGCAAGGGAGCAGTCACTTCTGCTTATCAGGACCAGCGGGATCATTTCTCATTCAGATAATTCTCCTCACTGAGCCTCAATATGACAATGAAATGAATGACTGTGCGTTTTTTACAGTGATTCAAACAAAGGTTGCAACTTATTTTTATGGTTTCATTGAATTATTCACTGGAACTTTTTCATTAAACCTGCAGAGACACTGTTTCTGGATCTGCTCATCCACCCATGTTTTCAGATGTCTCTGATCTGAGACGTCTGTTGTGACAGAGTTCATCCGTCAGCTCAGCTCCATGAGCATCAGCGGGACAGACTGCCGCAGGAGTTCACGTCTGGATGTGTCCAAACAGCCCACCAGATGTTCCTGAAGTGCCAGCCGGCGCTCGGGTTACAGAGGGTTGAGTGTGTGACGCTGGTGGCAGGAGAAGTTCAAGGGCAGTTGGTAGAAGATGTTTGTTTCTGGATAGGAATGTTCTGCTTATATTTGTCTCAGAATAAATGCGACCGTGTGTTCTCCAGTCAGAGTGTGGGCGTGATGTTGACTTGCGTGAAGGGGTCATTGCTACTGAAGCACCTGATGAATTCCTCTATCCTTCTCCATCCATCTGAATGAATCTCTGTCCATTGTCCTCCATCCATCCACCTCTGATGTGTCCATCATTATTCCATCCATCCGTGTGCAGGGGCACGCTGAGAAAACTTGCTAAGGGTGGATCATTGTGGAGAACGAATCGACAACTGAGCCCAGCGGGAGGAGCGAGTGAGGAGCACAACAGAACAGCCGACAAATTCAAGACGTCACATTCCATCTGGCGCTGAAACGACTGGTTTATCTGGACTACAATTACTCCCGCAGGGAGTTGTGAAGATAAATATTGATTCCAGCAAAATACATCTTTCTTTTGTGTTTTTTCTGAGTGAAATGTCCTTTTTTTGTCTAAATTGGCAGCAGTCCTGAACCATGTCTGAAAGCATTAAATAAAAGATAAACAGAGTTCTGAAAGAAAAAAAAAAACGATTTGTGTCTCTGTGCAACACAATTATTTTTTTTTATGTTGGTTGGCTTCTTTGTCAAACACACTTATAATAATAAAGTGCTTCATAAATGGAGCGTTTCTGTGGTGCATCAACACAAACAAAAATGAGAAGCGGTTTGTTTTTCTGAGCAGAAGAAATACAGGAGTCAGTTGTGGTGTCTCTATAGACTGCACAAAACTGGGGACCAGGTCACGGGAACCATCATATTTGAGGGCCCTGTGAGGACACCTGCGGGAGAGACTTCAGGAGGCAGGGCAGGCTGAGGGACTATTGCCAGAACAGACGCTTTCAGCTGGCTCAGTGGTGGACCATTCGAGTGTGCCCCTCCACCAACAGAGTCACACTGATGAACCCTCAAGTTTAACCTGGGACTACAGTACACCATGTTGGGTGACCCTCAGTTTTAGGTTGCCAGGTAATGTTGTGCAGGAGCTGAAGACGCAGGCTCACTCACTGTCAGCCCCTCCCCCTGCTCTTCAATGCAACACTGGTCTCTCCCGCACAGAGCCTTCATGCACTGGTCACTCCAGCACCATCACCATCTGCAGTCCCTCCAGGATTTCTCAGACTTATTTACTAACTGTTGCAGCCAAAAATGCCAGATTTTTTTTTCCAGATTTTTCTTTTTTCAATGAGGTGAAAGCTACGATCATTTATAGTTCTGGTACTAGAAATAAGGAGCTTTGCAAATGGGCTTGAAAAAAACTCAAATAAAAAAGCTCCAGGCTGCAATGATTTTAACCGAATAAAAATAATAAAATCAAAAAGCAATGAGTATTTCAAGTGCAAAGATCACATACACGTTAAATAAAAAGTGATGATAATATAAGTCCATCTTTTTTATGATGATGTTCAGTGTGTAGTTTGCGGGCAGTGCATAGTGAGGACTGTTGTTTTGTTACAGAGCTCCTCACAAGGGTGGAGACTGAAGGACATTTGGATGGGCGGAGTCTGAGAGCTAAAGGTGGGGAATGTTTGTCTGTGTGTGACCAG
The DNA here is from genome assembly GCF_027744825.2 of Synchiropus splendidus. Classification (NCBI taxonomy): domain Eukaryota; kingdom Metazoa; phylum Chordata; class Actinopteri; order Syngnathiformes; family Callionymidae; genus Synchiropus; species Synchiropus splendidus. The sequence continues at coordinate 17,484,495 of NC_071340.1, forward strand.
CGTTGTTCATTAATGCAGCCAGTTAAAACAGTAACTGCTGATATGTTCCTCAGGGTCGGGATGTAGAGGGACTGAAATAGCGTGGAGAGAGATGGATCTCGTGGTCAGCCATGTTTGTTTACGTCTGTAGTGTTCGGGTGATGCTGCACTAGCGATTTTCACTTTTTTAGTTCCGTCTATTCTACATTTCAATCATGAGAAACTGGGCTTTTATGAATGGATTCAGAATCGTTCACGTCCGAATCACGACCCTTGGTGTCAATATTTGTGGAAACGTGAACGTGTGGCATCACACATGACTCCATCTCAAAAAGGAGGGAGGGAATATGATGAAGGGTGAGCGAGAGAAGACTAAAGTGATTGGTGGAATTGGTCCCTCACAGAACTTGCAGGGATTGGCTGTCTTTTAATTTAAGAATCTGTTTGTGTTTCTGCTGGTCAGTCGAAGGTCTTCCAGCCCATCTCATCGGCACGGGACTCCCTTAGTCGACCTCTAACACACACTCGCAGTCATTAAACCAAAACTCGTGTTCTCTTTTCTGGGCTGTTGAACACAAAAACAACATTCCAAAAAAAACGGTCAGAAAAGTGTTTATCGCTGTTAGAAAAGCACCCAGACTCTGACATTTCTAACCGTCAGATGTGGAAGAATTCTCCAACATTTCTGCTGCAACGTCATGCTGGGATAAGAGCGATAAGGAGAAGAAGGTTGGGGGATAAAACGACTCTAACTCCTGTCTGCTTCGCTTGACTCCAATTTGGTATCCACTGGAAACAGACATTCCCCGCTGCTCCCCGCGCTGATATCTTTAGCGGAGGTTAACGCCTCAAACGTTGGCTTTCTACTTTTCTCTGAGTGTTAAGAGGAAGTTTTTCACCAGATAAGATAAATCTTCAAACTGTGTTTAAAGAGAATCACAGGCTCTGAAGAGGCAACACTTAGCAAAACATTTATTTCAGAGGGGGCATCTGCTCTCAGAGAGCAGGTCCTGACTTCAAAAACAATTCAGTTTTCATGCAGTTTGATGCATTTTGAAGCAGCTACTTTCCTCTTTTCAAAGTGAAATATCTTGCTTGATGATTCATTGGAGACAGAAGGAAGCCCAAGAGTCTTCACCATCATGAACGTTCACTGCGAAGTGTCCTCCAGCGAAGATGATAGTTATCTAATGAAGCAGTGCAATAAAGGACAGGAGGGTCCGGTGTGGAGCTGTGGAGGCAAGCGGGGAAGAAGCAGGAGAACAAAAGAACGACATTGCCCTTTCCCCAGCCTCTCCCTGTAAACCTAACCCTCCAAAACACTTGGCTAAACTTAACCAGGACTCTGAACCAAAGTGATACCCAATTATGATGATCCAGTTATTTTGAAGTTCTAACCCTCAAATTGTGGCTTAAACTTGTGGGGTCTGGGAGAAAGGGTCCCACAAGGAGGTGTGTTTCCAAGAATTGGTCCCCACAACTAGAGCTACACAAGGTACACACACACACACACACACAGGCGGTTCCCATCAGGTGCTGGCCTCCAAATCAACACCTCACACTCCAACTAGCTTGACATTGATCCTCCGGAGGTCTTGGCTCAATTGTGCCATCAAGGATGTGGACAAGATCCTTACACAAGTGTCTTTCACAATAAAAGCCTGACAGTTGTTGCTAGCCAAGTGGTCAGAATGTGTCGGCAGCTCCCTGTAACTCTGTCCTGGCGCGAGTGAGGCGCTTCAATGGATCAAACTAAATTACCAAGCGACTCAGAAACACGTATTTTTCGAAACGCGTCTTCATCCCGCTTCTCTGTCACAAGATGATTTGATTTGAGTGAAAACATGAATCATCTGCTAACAACTTCTGCATCTCACTCGTGGCGGAAATATGCTTTATGAGGACTTGAAGTCGCTCGCAGATTTATTATCTCTCTCATAACAAGCTCCACAGTGATGGATGGCTTCACCTTACAGTCGACTGGCATGTTTTCGCAGCAGCGGTGATGAATGTTGCCGGGGACGGTGACTGACATGCGGAGCGGCCGTCGCGACTCTGACTCAGACTCCCTGTCAGACTCCGGCCAAACTGTGACATGTGATTTCCTCTTCCGTGAGTCCGATTGAGTCCCTTTACCTTGGTCCTCCTTTCCTTCCCTCCATCTGAATCCCCCCCCCCGCTCTCTCGCCCCTGACTCTGGATGACGGATGATAATGGACTTTGCTCCCTGATGTGGGAATTCTGCAATCAGCGCCTCTGCGTGACACGTGAGTTGATGGCCCTAATTTTCTCAGACTTCAGCGCCTCTCAACATCATCAACACACAAAGAGAGCTGCTCTCTCAGACAACACTGAAATGACATCCCGGTGATTCAGGAACCCAGCACCTATCCACGCTTAGAATTCCGCCATCAGTATTCCCGCCGCGCTCCCAAGAGGCTCCTCCGCCTCCAGTGTTTTTCCTGACAACCTTCTATTCAGTGCACAGTGGTGAGTGCCTCCGTTACAGGCGTGTGTGGAGGAGAGGTGGCAGATGTTCCTGGCTTTACTGCTACATTAGCATGTTTTATTGGCGTTTACGCATGTGACGGGGGAGTTGTACAAGCCTGTGGGAGGGAGGGGTTGTGTGGTCAACTGTGTGGACCCTGCACACACACATACGCACACCTACACACGGGTCCGCTCGTTGCCATAACCCTTTCCCCAGCCTCTCCCCCTAAACCTAACCATCCAAAACACATGGCTAACCTGAACCAGGACTCAAACCCAATTATGATGATCCAGTTATTTTGAAGCCTTCATCCTCAAATTGAGGCATCACAATAGTGTTTTTTCAAGAGTTGGTCCCCACAAATGAGAATCAACCAGTCCTGGTGCTCTCTCCGAGTTTGACATTGATCCTCCTCTAGTTAGGAATTTCTGTGCAAATTTTTGGGAGTTGCTTTTTGAACTTAGTTTACTTTTGAAATTTTTCCTACAGTAGTCAAGAATGGAGAGTAAAAATGGCTCCAGCAGGCTCCAGCGCACTTTTCTCATGCAGACTCCGAAAGTGTCATGAGCCACGATTGAGATCCGCTTTGGGTTTGTTGACCATTCCAACTCCAAAGAACATGCAGTGTTGCCAACTATGAAGGCTGATGCTAGTGTTCATTTTGTCGCACCCATTACGCTTCATCTTGAGTCAAAGTTAATTCATGGTCTCGCTCTGGACTCATTCACATATCATTGTGTCATAGCCGTGCTTTAGTTGACTAAAAGTCGTACCATTTGAGTCTAGTTTTAGTCAAAAAAATCTTGTTTAGTCGCAGCATTTTAGCCTTTTTCATTAAGAGATCTTTTTTTTTAATTTGTTCACTAAAATATTAGCTAAATGTCTGGAATAACAAAGATCTTGAATCAGTTCTACTGACCGACTGACTCCTCAATGCCACCTTGCTAAAAGCAAGACTGTTTGTTGAACCATGCATTTGTTCTGATTTTCCTCCCGACATCACGCACAACCCAGGGGCTCCTGATCAGACTCGGTCAGACGGACATTCCATTTGCTGGCACAGCGAAATGCACTTGTCTAGGTGATGCTTTAAGTTTCAACTTTCTTCAGCTCCACAAATAATAAGGGATAGATACAGCAGCATATTTTTTTATGATGATGTTCTGTGAGTAGTTCCCGGGCGCTTGTTGTTTTGTTACGGACCTCCTCACAAAGGCGGAGACTGACGGCTTTTTAGTCTAGTTTTTTTCGACAACATTAAATACTTTATATCGGCTTGTTTCCTCTAACAAAATAAACACTGGTTGGTGCAAAAGCAGAAGTAAAGGTGGAGGAAAGGTAAAACAACAAATATGAATGATAACGATCACAGGAAAAAAATCACGCATGGAACGCAGCTCAGAGAATTAAAGAATTAATGGTCAAGAATGGAGCGCCCCAATAAAGGCAGGGAACTGTCAAGACTACGGTCAGAGAGGACTCTTTGAGTAAAGCAAAACATGTCTTCAGTAAATGAAGAATTTGAATGAGAAAACAGCGAGGTTAAACAATGACTAGATTCCCAGTCCTTTGTAGTCATTTCTGCTTTTTCCTCTCATTCATTTCTCCTTCTGTTAAAAAATCTCTCTTCCCCTGATCATAATAGAAGCAAGTTGAGACGTGTGCGTCCTGACAGCACCATACACTGCTCACCTCACCAATGAGCCGTGGAGAGAAGATCATGAAGGAAACTCTTCAGTCCCAAATATCAATATTCCTGCTTCAATGAAAGCTAAACCAGGAGTGAGAGCAGTGTTAGACTGTCTCTGACTAAAGTGGGTTCAGTGTCAGACCACAGTAACACAGGGAGATTGAAAGCCGAAGAAAGAAACTCCGACATGAAAGCGGCGGACGAACTCTCATCTCTCCGTCTCCTTCTGACCGTTGACTCGACTAATGCAGTCACATGACCTCAATCCATCCGCAGAGAGCCAAGTGTGAGCACCAGTGGTCCGCTGCACTTCTCTATCTCTCTGTCCCAGTTTGTCCTTCATCTCCTTGTTTATCGCCGGCTGTCATGAGCGCTGGCGGGGAAACATTGCTGGACCTGCGATCGCCCACCAGAGGAAACATCAGAGTGTGAAGCCACCGAGTGGAAGTGGCAACCTATCACAGGCATCTGCTTCTTCTGTGCGCCAGCCTCGTCTGGCAGCCAGACTCATGCGCGCTGCCATTGCTGAGTCTGTGTTCGAGATCTGTGGAAGCATCTTGACAAAAGCTGTTTGAATAGATTAGACTGAAGGTGCTTCACGGTTTTGATCGGAAATCCTCTGCAGGATTGTTGACAAAGACCAGAGGGAGGGAGAAACTGCATGACACAACGGTTTCCTCTGAGTGTCTGGTCAAAGATACTTTCTAAAGCCCTCAATCCATCTCTCAGATCATCGGTCAGTCTGGCCCCTGCTACTGTCTGGTCACCATCCATTGTTTTTTCATGACAAAAGAAGAAACTTGAGGAGAAGCTGTCTTTAGCTACTGGGGAAACTAAACAAGAATTTGTATGGTCAAAGGATCGAAGATTTTCAGTTTCTTTTGATAAAAAATCATCCACAGGGAAAAATGGTCCAAACAGTAACCTGAAGGTAGACAATCTAAAACTAAGCAGAATATCCAAACACAGAAAAGAAGGCGGGGCACAGCGAGAGGAACTCTCACCGGCAGAACTACAAGGAGACAGAACTCACATAACAAGAACCTATAGTGCTGCCAATGTCAGATGTTAGTGCAAGATGGCGGCCATATATCTGGAAGGGTGTGACCGGCACCTTGTCGAAAGACTGGATAATCTGCAGCCTTACTCCGCCATGAGAAACTCAATAAAGAATGGGAGAAACTGTCCATCAACCACAACCACATACATATTGGACATCTGTCCAACAAGGAAACATAAACCAAGCCAGAGATCATGATGTTTCCCCTCGACAGATGGTCAACACGACCTGGCCTCTGTACCACCCTGGATCTGGCCTTGTTTACAAAGACAACCAGGGACATAGGCTTTCTTCTGCCCAGAACAGGTTCCTTCCAAGCTTTCCATTTGTACTTTTGTCTATTCCTCTGATATTGAATGGACAATTCTTATTGTGTTCTACTCTGGAGACCTTTTGTTGTCCAGTAAAGACCACCACTTTTCCCTGCAGTGAGAAGCCTGTCTCTACTTCTGGGTGGACTCCTGTCAGACGTCACAGTGGTGGGATCGATGCTCGCACTTCCTTGTGTCCTCCTCTCCATGTGCGTCTGCTGTGATCAAGTATTGGTCGGTCCAAAAACAAGATATCTGACTGATTAATTCCGCTGTCAGAAGGACCTGTGTGTTTTTCCTTGCTGAATGCTTGTCCACGCTGGAGGCTAGGCTAAATGTTCTGTGGAGACACCTCGGGGCAGATGACGTGCAGTGTAGCCTGAGGTTTCAATCGCTGCAAGGGGTTAATGTTCAGAGATAATCCAAGCTGCACAACCACTGAAGATGCAAGGTGGCACTGATGCAAGGATGCTGCAAATGGATGGAAGTCTCACTACCTTCTGAGTGGTGGAGCAGGAGGAGAAACCAGGTCGTGCTGTCACCTGGGGGAGTGTGGGAAATGAAGGTCAAGCAGCAGCGGAGACTCCCTCTCGAGATCACGCCAACCTGCCTGTGGCCAGATGTTGTCCTCTGGTTCACCTCAGAGGAGACAATGGACTTGGCAGAACTTCCTGTTCTGTGAGAAGAGGGGGCGGAGACTGTAGTGCAGAAATACATGGACCTGGCAGCTGAGGTCGGTGCTGAGGCTGAAGATGGCAGCTTGTGTTCCAGGATCTGAGGAACATCAGCGGAGCTGCCTCAAGGCTGAAGATGCTGATGTCTGGACCCTTGAGTGCAAGCATCTATCTGCACACGGGGATCAGGGAGCAACATGTAGGCGTGCAGAAGCATGTTTTGTTTTCAGACGTTTATTCGACCACAATGCTGGATATGAAAAGTAAAACTGAAGTCATCAAACCTGATGAAGAGGAAGATACGGGCTGTCTGATCGGATGAAAACTAGTCTGTGTTGTGCCGCAGTGAGGTGTGAGGTGGTGACAAACACGGGACACAGAGGGTGCTGCCGTGTCGGCCCTCAGCTCGACTTCGTCTCCTAATGTTAAATCTGTCGGGGATAATTGCTTTTGTAGCAGATTAAAACATAAAACTGCGGGGACAACGCTCGCAGCTCGCCACCATCTGTGCTCCGTGAAGTGACACCACAACAACACGTTTGAATCATTGGGTCATTAAACGGGATGTTTTTATCGCCGCCACCTCTGAGCTCTCTGCTGGGTTCTAATCACGACTGGAGCCACCGGTGACCAGCGCTGGAGAAAAAGGGGAGGAAATCAGAGACCAGTCTTTTTTTCACTGTCAAGTGAGCGATAACTGCTCATCACTTTGAGAGCCATGCTGTTTCTGTGGAACCATTTCATAAGCATCAGATTTTCAACAATATTTTTTACACTGTGTCCCGCAACATGCCTCCCCCCCTGACACCCTCATATTTAGCAAGGTACAATGCAACGTCCAGCAGCAGTCACACCAAACTGATGACTCTGTGAGAGCGGCTGCCACCTCCAGTTCCTCGGCTCAGACTCAGATCACAGTTGTGGGTGAAGCTATTTTATGTTGCTTGCTGTGTCCACACCAAGGTCGAGGGGATGTTCACGATGGCGCCTGCCTCTTCACCTCCCCAGTCTCCTCCAGGTCATCTCTTCCCTGGATAATGGGCATTATCACACCCCCAACATCTTCCTTCTGTCCCGGCTATCGGGGAGGCCATTACAACGATGAGTAATGCGTCCTCCAGAGGTCACCGCTGCTCCTCCATCACTGCCTCCTCGGCCGCTGCCCATTCGATGAAGGACTCCGTCACAGCTGGATCTGCCTTGACTCTCTGGTCCACAGACTCTCAAGTGGGATTCAAAAGCTCATTCAAGATTTTGTTTTCTGAATTGTGAGCTAGAACTGATGAAAGAGATGAAATCCACAAAATGTACGTTTAAGTTCTCAGTGTTACAAATTTTGTACAATTTTCCAGTTTCAAGAACTTGAATATTCCGCTGTGGATATTTACAGTACGTATATTTGCTACTTTTGAAATGTTATCTTTTTATCATTCAATATTTTACCGTCATTTCACTGTTTTTTCCTCCAAACATTCTCATCTCAGAGTGACTTCAATTGGTGCTTCCTTGTGTAGTGAGGCATTTGTTGTTTCTGCTTTGCTTGTTTTTTTTTGGTTCTTAATTTTTTAAAACCTATTTTGAATTTCTTTTATGATTATGCCCCTAATTTTTCACTCCCATTTATTTATTTATTTATAATATATTATGTACAATATTGTTTTTTATTTCTGCATAATTATGACCACTTTTTTATCATTTTTATGCCTTGTTTTCTATAGTATTTACCCAGATTTAAACATGTTGGAAATTGAGCAGAGACTTTGATATCTACAACTTCAACTGAACTTTTATTCTGTTTATTTATTGCATTTATATGTACCAAATACCGATATACGTTTTTTGTAGGAGCTTAAATGTTAATAACAGCAACATTAGGAACAGATCCTAATGTTGCTGTTATCAATAGTGACTGTGACAACATTAAATGATCAGGACCCGCTCATCCATGTCTGAGTCCGTGGTTCTTCAGAAAACAGCGGAGTGTCCAGTTCAAGTTGGAGTACCTTCCTCTGACACATGCTTCCTCATGAGGAAATCAAGTATCTTGTTCATGAGTGAGGGAAGGATGGAGATGGACAGAGGGATCTTCAGTCAGGAGGACAGTCAGTTACTGTGGAGAGGAGCCAGGTGACAACTGAACTCACTGTTGTTCCATTTGATCTCTTGGTCTTTGTTTTGTAATGGTTTCATTGTTGTTTTTTTCTTCTATCTGTTTGAAGCCCTTCAATTCAATGCAAGTATTTTTGTCTGGTGTTCATCACACCCACATCTCCTATCCAAATTTTGATTTTTTTTAATTCAGTTTTTATGTTGTCACTGTTTGCCATACCTATATATTTAGTCATCATAATATATGAATAAATTCTAAGAAATAAAATAAGAATCTGCTTCTCAGGTCGCTTGGGCAGCAGCCAGAGCTGAGTGGTCCAGACTTCCTTCTCAAACAAACTCCAACCTCTTCCGGCCTCTGTTGGTGTGGCGGTTCTACTTCAGGTTCTGCAGTGTGTTAACATGTGCGCGGTTTAATTGGATTGGAACTGTGATGTTCAAAACATCAGTCTTGAAGTGGCTGTGTCCTCTGACGGTGTTTCCGTCGGTGAGCTGAGAACACTCCAAAAATAACAGCTGCGTGTGAGTCTCTGAAGTGCAGCAGTCGAAACACCACACTTCACTTTCTCCATGGAGAGCCTCTCCCTCACATTGACTCAACATCTGGACGGGCTCGTGCGGCGCCTGGTTACCGTTGCTTAGCAATGACTGGACGGTGAAACCGAGAGTTTCAATAACGTCTTTGCTCTGATGACTTTATCCGTTTGACTTCCCTCCACATTGGACGCCACATGTCCGGTTAGGAAGCTTTACCATCCGCATGAGAGGTTCGAACTCATGCCTTTCATTTGCTGCAGAAGAAACTCGGCCTCCAGAAGACTCGGTGTGTAAACTGCAGGGGAATGAACTCGACTGCTGCCTGAACCGGAGACGTTTCAGCGTCTGTGTGGGCGAAACCTGTTTGATATGAGGAGTAGAAAAGAGAACCTTGAGTTTCTCGCTGGCTTGTTCAGGTGTAAAAACAAGTGTTCTATATTCCACATGCAGCGACGAAAGACGGAACAATTCTTCAGTGTGGTGAAGGACGTCTGTGCTGCAGAAACGTGTGTTGAATCAAAGAGTTCAAGCTCCTCTGACGTGCTGCCTGAAGTCGACTTTCTGTTCAGCACTGTATCTGCTCCTCATAGCTCCCGGTCCTCATGGTTGGAAAAGGGTCCGGTCCAGGTGGGAGATGGGATCCTCTCCCAGGTCATCAGGAGCCTTACTGTGGTGGAGGGAGAGCTGAGCCAGAAGACAAGGTTGTTGACTGACTGGCGGGTTTCTCCTCTCTCCTGTTGTGCGTGAGAAAGAGAAGTTACATGTGGAGTTCAAAGGCAGGAGTGAAGCAGACACTGGAGGCCTGAACAGACATTGTAACTCAGAGGGTCCAAGGTCAGATGGAGGAGGCTGGAAAGTACCATCTTCTCCCGGGCTGGAAGGAGCTGGTCCTGATAAGAGGGACCTGAGTCCGGAGGAGGGGAGCATTGCCATGGTGACGAGGGAGCCAGCGACCGGCACTGGCGTCAACGGCTGTGGACGGAGCCCATGTAGAGAATTGTTGTGGATAAATGGGTCAAGACCTCAGATAGTTTTTTATCGCCCTACTGCTAAGGCTAAGTCAGGCGTAGTTGCTTATGTATTAGACTCCTCTGCCATGGAATACATTTCTTGGATATAACTTGTTGGTTTCTTGGCAGTCATTCTCACAAGTAAACGGACACGTGGAGGTACACGGGAGGTGTATTTCCAACAAGCCTAGATTACAGCAGTTGTTAACTCTGAGTCACTGAGCTGATAGATCCTCTGAAGGGTCTGATGGACCCAGAGTCCAAGTCGTTTTGTTGCCTTGACAGACTTCCACAGTAGCTGCGATTCTTCCTCACTGATCCGCCATGTTGACGCTCCACCAACTTTAGCCCCGCCCCCAGCAGACTGAGCTTTTTTTGGTTTGGTGTGTGCTTGTCTCTCAATCAGTCATTGAGGAGAGACACCAGCGCTCCAGCTGGTGAGGAGATCCAGTACTGGTCTCACTAGGGGGAGTCACCAGGGCGAACCCGAGAGAAAGTCTCTCAGGTGATATGGAAATACAAAGTCGAGCCTCTTAACTTCAGCTATTACCCCTATGATCCGACCTGAAACCTGAGGAAAATTGATGGATAATGGAATGTGTGAGATCGCAAATGATGTGTTGCTTTATTACTAATATTGTTTCCAGCCAATGTTCCCTCAAATGTTTCATGCATCTGAGCAAACACACAAACTCTCTGAGCGGTCACCTGGACCAAGTTGAGCTATAATTTTGTCCACTGGAGGCCACCGTATTCTGTGACTGCTGGTCACGGAAGAGTGAGGCTGTGTGGATCACGTTAAAATAAAGAAGGAACAGGTTTCGTTCACTGACAACTCTGTTAATTTTCTCACCTGACTAGGGTGTAGACTCTGTGTATTGTAGTCTGAAACCTGCGCTGCAACGATTCTCTTTCCTGTGCGTAACTCCGCCGCCCAATTGGCTCAGGGCATGCGCACATTTTGACCAATCACGAGCAACTTTATGAGGAATCAGCTCTTAAACATCAGCCAGCTCCAATAGTTCACTTCAAATAGCAGCTCTTGCTGTTCGCCCCATTGTGCATGTAGCGACGTCAGAAGCCCCGTAGTCCGGAAATTGCGGTAATCTATATTCAATTCAGGATGAATTTTTGTTGCGCAGCGTAGATATTTTTGTGCGCTGAGATCGTATCAGCTGTGCGCAATTGCGCGTGCGCAGCTTAGAGAGACCATCGGTTCCAGCTACACGAGTTTAAGTCTTCCTACGGTTTTGTCGAGTTGATATTCATTAATTGACATATAATTGGTGCAACCACACAAAACATCAGGATCATGTGACCACCTTTAAGTGAAACATCTAAACTACCCATTCATGTGGTTGCCATGACAACATCACATCACCGCTGCGACACATCAAATTTCTTCATTTCTTTGGTTGTTTCTTTTCCCCAGTACTCTTTCATAGATTGGCTCCGCCTCCATCAGCGGCGGCGTGAGGCTCTGATCCCAGTGTGAGTCCAGAGACCAGGGGACTCATAAATCTTTCATGTAATTAGAAGTCAGGCTACTTAGAGCCGCGGAGGTAATCAGCAAACTCTTAAAATCAATAGTGAGTAACTCGGGCAGTCAGCAGGAGCCAGGAGGAGGAGGAGGAGGGAGGCTGAGGAGGTGGGGAGGATTCTGTCAGCAGCATTTGAATAAGAATCCTGTGGCTCCGTTTGTGTGGACGGCAGGTCATGTGACCACGGGCCACAGCCCTGAGGCACCTGTGGAGCCAGCAGAGTTTACTGTCGCTGCCAAACCAACGTAAGACTCCGGTGCGCCTGCTTCCACCTGCAGGGACCATTAGTGCCAGACGTGTTTGTGGAGGACACCTCAGTCTCACAGTCGAGTGCAGGGAACCCTGAAGGACAGCGGGGGAGGGGGAGACGTGGCTTCACCAACAGGATGATGAATGAATTATCGCTCCTAAATTTAGACGTGCAGTCTACCTTGAAATCGGACTTGGGGGCGACGACGTGCACCGAGACTGGAGACCTGATTTAAGGGGGTGAAGGAAGATGGATGTCGGTGTTTGTGAAGGTGAGCGAGGTTCAATGCAGCAGCATCCGGTCTGGTTTTGCGGGCGCCCTGGTCACATGACATCATTCAGTGGCAGGTCGAAGCATCCTGGGTGTGTCAGCTGATCATTATTATTACCATTATCCAATGCTTATCCCAGGTCAGGCCGCTGGGGCAGCACCTGAAGCCAAGAGGCCCAGGCTCAGCACCATGGAGAGCTGAAGCCCCCTCGGATGGTCAGGGTTCCACCATGAGAGCTGAAGGTGTCTGTGGGCCAGAACCAGTCACAGTCGTAATTGAAGGTTCCTCTGTAACTGGGTGAAGCAAATGTGGGCGGGGCTTCATGAAATCAAGTGAAGCAGTGAAGAAATACAAAAAACAAAACGTTGAGAAAAAAAGACTGATTCGAACATGAAAAATCTACTCCTAAAAAGTACTCATAAGCAAAAAAAAGAGTTGCAGAATCCAGTCCGACTCAGAGCTTCAGTTGAAGGAACTTGAATCACAGTGCTATCTCGCGGCTCGTCGATCATTCACATGCTAATATTTCCTCTCTTCCACTCGACCTTGTGCCGGCGCCAAGACAGGAGGAGATAAAGACCTGCTGCCTCAGCAAAAGTTTTGTTCTGTGCAGTGACGTCACTCTTCTCCGCTGCCGGGCCGGAGTGAAGACAAAAACTGTAAAACCAAGAATAAGAAAAGAGAAAAAACATTCAATGATTTGTTAACATTTTTTATAAAAAAAAGAGTAGGAAAGAAAACACAATTGTTTCGTTCATATTCAGCCAGAAAGGCACCACAAACAGAAACTATGAATCTTTTGAGAAATTAATTCTCAAAAATATGATGAATTGATTTAAATGAAAATCAAATTTGGAATGAATTTGAGACTGGATTGCTGGACAACAAATGAATAAACTGATACGATTTTAAAATAATAAAATATATCCATCCATTGTTGTCCTAAGAATATTCTTCATATCCTTGTAAAAGCGATCACTAAAACCTACTATATTTTAGGGCGACAGTTTGCCTTCAGTTGGGCAGGAATCACAGTCAACCATGTGACCTGACCTTGTCGACGCTTCTCACCCCAACTGAGTCAATCCTTCCAACTGAGATGACTCAGCACTGTGCGTGTTTGTCTTTAAGAATATCTATCCAACAGCCCCTTGTGGGGCCTTTAGGCGTTTGTGGGGACTTTTTGCTGGACCTAACAAGGTTAAGCCTCAATTTGAGGACAGAGATGTCAAAATAACTGGGTGTCAGTTTGGTTCAGAGTCCTGGTAAAGGTTAGCGACGTGTTTTGGATGGTTAGGTTTAGGGGGGGAGGCTGGGGAAAAGCAATGAGAGGTCCTCACAAGGATAGACCAACGTGTGTGTGAGATGGTCAGGTGGCCGCTCCCTCTCCAGAGGTTGAACGTCTGTGAATCCCGAGTTCGACTTGCACAGAGATGATTAAGTTCGGTTTGAGCTGCTGAGGCGTCGGTGGAAACATGGGTGAGTGCCACCGTCGATCAGCTCAACCGTGATGTGAGGACGACAGATTTGTGTCGTGACTCACCAGCTCGCCCACAAGACTCGCAGGCCGAGTCCACGGCACCCCCCAGAGGTAATCCCACCTCTGGCCGGCAGCGACGGAGGGATTTATCTCAAAGCTCCACTCGCCGGGACGCAAGCAACAAGACCGGATGCTAAGCGTTTGGCAGCTGTTCTGACGGGCCTATGTTCTTCACAGTGGCACCGTCACGCCTGATGTCTTCTCCACACATGCAGGTTCTTAGTCCTACCACAGGCTTCTGTTTCCAGCTTTTCATGTCCTGGCACCAAGATTTGAAAGCAGACATCCTCTTCCAGTCTGACTTGAGAGGAGCACTTGTGATGGAGTCAGAGGATTACCGAACCTCAACAGAAGCCACTTGTTTCTTACACACAAGCATCCAGGAGTGAACAGAAAGCTGCAGAAACAGGAACCGCAGACGGAGGTTGTAGAGCCTGGCTTCAAAGTTCTCACCCTCTTCACAACTGCACGACTCAGTGGAGGACGGCGGCCAAAGATGGCGTCCTGGTCCGTGATGGAGGGAGATGGTGGACGTGTCACCAGCACTTGCTGAGGAATTGAAACGAGAGATCCAGGGACAAATTGAAAATAAATCTATAGAAATAAAAGCAACCTTTGAATAAAATAATAATAATAAGTTAAAAATAAGCGGGAATTGACAGGAACAGAGAATATAGAATATATAAATAATAAAATAAAAATGTTGAAAACTAGATTTGTTTTTAAACAATTTAAGATTTTATCATATATTTTCTGAAATGAAACTGTCAAAACAGACACAGTTGTTGCTAAAAACATGGTGTGGTTCATAGAAAAAATTAAACACTATTCAGTCCCTGCATTTGTATTTTCACCTGCATCTTGCAGCTGCAGATAAAAACCCTGTTTTCTCCAGTGATTTATTGCAGCTTTCACAACTGAAAAGCTGATTTTTAATGTCTGGATCGCATCAACCTGAACGTGACGGCAGTAAACAAACAAGCGCTGCTGCTTCATGTGAGATGTCTTTGACACGGCCGTATTAATCATGGAGCCAGCGGACGTGTGACAAACACAGGCTGCGTCCTCTCCTCAGTAATGGCCTCACATCCTCTCAGATCACCGTTATCAACATATCAACCGTCATTACTTCCAGCAGCCGCGGCGCAGACATGACAGCAGAGTGCACCAATTTCACCGGGGACGGACTCCAAAGCTTTTACTGTCTGGATTATGACGACAGGCACGTTAAATTTACAAAGACCTTTAAAGCGCCTTCGTGGCGCGACACAACAGTGACGTGATTTTTACGTGGCTGAAGGAGAAGATGTGTTTCTTTGGGGCCAGTGTTTGAGTTTCACTGTTTTGATGAGCCTGTGTGACCCTTCATGTCTGACACAAAAGTGAAATGAAACAAAAAACCCAGTGGAGGTGAGAGTGCTCCACAGACGGAGGAGTCACTTTCACGAGTGAGGAGCCAGACGACAAAGCGCCTCACTGACTGGTGGGTTTCTCCTCTCACCTGTTGGAGTGGACCAGAAAACAAGTTTCTCTGTCTGGACTCTATAAGAGAGAGAAGCCCAGGAATCCAGGAGAGACCACCGTGGTGCTCTTCTATAGTTCGATATGTCGATTGATGCCCAAGTTGGTCCTGGACACACTGGGGAGGTAAGGTTGACCCGGAATCACACGTGTATCTGGAAAATTTTGACAGCTCCATGATAGAGAAAGGGGACATTAGAACTGGTCCTACATTATAGTCAAAATAAACTAAGATGACTCTCACAGAACGCTGTAATTTTACCCTTTAAGTCAGTTAGAGCATCCACACTTCTTCTCTGTCACCTGCCCTCAAGTTCATGAGTCACTAACCACGAACAAACATGATCACAGAGCTAGTGAACTCGGACAGAAATCATTCCTGGCGACATCAAACTGGCTCACCTATCGATCCACGTCTTGCTGAGGACTCACCCGCACTGGATGCTTTGCTAAAACGCTGGTGCCGTCGCAGCTGTGTAACGGCTGGCGAGACTAATTGTTATGCTAATTTCTGATTCTAAAGCACTTGCTTTTCGCTCACTGCTCCAAGAGTTTAAATTAGCTTCCTCTCACTGCTACACCACCACCATGTGGAGACGGCTGCAACGCTCCATCACTTGGAAAGATGCAGATGTTGCTAAGATGCTGGCACGTGGAGGGAGTTGTGAGAGAAAGAAGGACCATGTAGAGATGTCCATATGGAATTCATCTCATGGCTTGAATTGTTTTTAGTGTACTGTTATTTAGTTTTTATTGTTAATGTACCTGGTCGACGCTGATTCATGGCTTCACTGGCAGATCAACACGTTTCATTAATATTGTTAAAGAGTGAAGGAGGGGGCTCCAGTCCTGACCACTGTCAGCGCTAGCCATCCGTCCATCCATCCGTCATTTATCTGAGGCGGCAGCAGGAGAAAACCTCCTCAGACGGCTGATACTGGAGCAACCCAGGGTCACAGTTTCCCCAGCGTGTCCTATCCTATGTGATTGCGTATTTATTTTTAAAAATTATTGATTAAAACATTGTATTGTGACAAAAAAGAAAAAATATCCTCCTGTTTTTTCTATTTGAAAATGGATCTTCGGTTTGTTTAGTTTTCACATGAACCAATGAAGAGGATTTAATACCACTGAGCGTTTTAATCATTTTTTTTACTCATTTTTCTGCCTCATCTCAGACACGTGGCTCATATTCACATGATTTATCTGAACTCTGAGTTTCGTCTCCTCTGCGTCTCCCGACCATCACATATCTTCCTCCTCAGCCACCAGAGCAGCGTTCCGGAGCCAAGCCTCCCGTCGGTCACACTTAAGAGTGTCGGCAGCAAAGCAGATGTTTGAAAGTGGAGCACGAAAAGGATTGCAGAACAACCTTAGCAAACAAGCCGCTTCCCTGCAGACGCCAGCCTGCGTCCTGCTGGGAAGCTTGTTAGACCGCTGACGTGACCGCCCCGCCTGGGAACCTGAGATAGACGCTCGCTAATTCAGATGAAAGTGCAGCGCCGCATGACTGACGGATACATGGAGAAGAAACGAAGTGTCGGGGAAATAGATCTCTCTCCAGGTGTTTTGTTCATCAAGTTTATGATCGACTAACAGACGTTTGCGGTTATGGAACTCGT
Source organism: Synchiropus splendidus (assembly GCF_027744825.2). NCBI lineage: Eukaryota > Metazoa > Chordata > Actinopteri > Syngnathiformes > Callionymidae > Synchiropus > Synchiropus splendidus. The sequence continues at coordinate 17,501,101 of NC_071340.1, forward strand.
CTGCTGCCACAAAATAGAGACTCGATTACCTGTCGACATCCGGTGTTCTATAAGAAACGGTTTTCTCTGGTGTCCCTCTGCCCACCTCCATCATGGCTTCCCAACCAGCTAACCTGTCCCCTCCCGCCCTACCTACCGGCCAACTGGACCCGAGACTGGTTCTGGTCTCAAAGCAATCCATGTCAGACATCAGAACACTTTTTCCCAGTCTCAGTCTTGTCGCGGTCTCAGGGGTCTACGGTCCTGGCCTTGGATTCTCTTCCCAGGCAGTACACACCTTACTGTGTATGCAACGGCAACAAACAATCCCAAACTCTGGCTGCTTACCCACCTCTGAACTTACGAGCCCGTCTGCCTATCTCCCTCATTACCTTGCTGTCTTTACAACTCCTTCCAGCTGGCCCGAGTGCCGACCACCCTACTTCCTGCCCCCCTCCTCCTTACCTACCAAAACACCATCCTGACCTGCCAAACCACCAAGCTGACTGCTGGTCCACTTGCAAGCACATTACCATTCCCACCTCCCAACTCACGATAAACCCTCAGGTCCACACACCTTGACCCTTCTCTCTCTCACTCTCTCTCTCATTCTTACCCTCTTTCTCTACTAACCTACCATCCCAATCACCAGACCTGCTCCACATCGGCATTTAACCCCCATGACAACTGCCGCATACATACCCACAAGTATATTTACCCTGCATTCATCCCTTGGCCGCCAGTCTACTGACCTACCCTACTACCTGCCTTCCCTTTGCCATGGCTGTTGGTGATAAGCTCCATCTACCTTCAGACCCACTTCTACAGCAGTAAAAAAACAAGTGTTGTTTTGGCTTGTCAACGCTTCAGTGCCGATCCAAGGGCTGCAGCAGACGCGGCCTCAGTCCAACAGGTTTTAAAACACCTTCATGTTCTCACAGCAGCCCATGTCAAACACACATTCCTGCCGTCTTCAGATCAAAATGCAATTGGTCCGTTTCAGATGATTCCGCCACTGAGCAACACTTGATGATCTGATTGTGTTCGACACGCGTCTGAACTCTCCGACTCCCCTCGTTTGAATTTCACGCTCCTGTTTTGTTGTAACGTCAACAGCCGCTGCTGCCGGTGATGGAGATAACAATCTCTCCTGTGCGGATGTTTCCTTCTGAAAAGTCTTTCATCGGAGCCACTGACAGGGTTTTATTGACATGCCGCGGGACGGCTGAGTGTGTCTGACACCACAGACCATTGTTTCCCGCCAGAAGAAAGAGGGATGTTTTCGTCGGCTCAATCAAAGGTTTGCTCAGAGGCCACTGGTGTTTTTGTGTCCATCGAGGCTCCGATGACACTCTCGACTGTGTTAGGAGCACTGGGATCCTGGGCACTTCACTCTGAGTGGTCATAAACCGACTTCTGATGGATGATGTGGGGATTTACCTTAATCCATGTGGAATAAATGAGAGGTGATGGAAGTGGTACCTGGAGTTTGTCCGGTACACCGGTGTTTTTTCAGTGTTATTTTGGTTAGATTTTTTTGGTTTGTTTCCTGCTTCTTCTTGCTCCACAGCTGGACCTAATCTACCGATTACACCTGCTTCCCTGTATAAGAACCAAGGTTCCAGTCCAGTCTTCCTGGTGCTTAAGCTTTGTCTCGTATTCATTTGTGTGCTAGTGTTTTCTGCCACGCCCCTTTAGTTCTCCTTGCTCTGCTTCTTTTTCTGTTGTCATACGTGAGTGACTTTCTGTTACTGTTTTTTAGTATTCTGTATTTCCCACAAAGTTTGTATTCGACCACTCTGAGTAGTACTATTGTGTTTGCAGTGATTCTGCTTGTACGGTTGTGTTCTGTCTTCTTATTTCTTCTCCTTATTGTGTCCTCTCCTTTGTGCCTGTGTAAATAAATTCTATAACAGAACTCACGCTGTCGCCTCTCTTGCAGTTGCTATGTGCACTTAGGTCCCACGTTCGGCAGATGGCTCCCAGACTTCACACAGAGAAACCGTTCAGCAGCCCTTGAACATCCTGTAGTCGTATTTGGGTCCGGAATAGATCAGGAAAGTGGCATGCAAAGTTTTGGGTTCCGAACCCACAGTAGATGTTCTTCACCTCCATTGCCACATCCTGCTCTGGTCCCTCTTGGTCTAGTAGTTTGTAGTTTTTCCTTCCTCCTGTGTTTCATGTGTTCTGATGGTGAACACCCTCTCTGCTGTTTACTGAGCACTTTCTGGACTCATTTGGGCAATGAGTCATTCTTACTGCCTTCATGAGAGGCCAGCTTTAGTTTCGTCCACGTCCTCCATCTGTTCCTTATGTCACACCCGCAGTAGACTCATCACCTGCTCCATCACTAAGTGAGACGCGGTTGCTACTGTCAGCGACCGGGACAGATCTCAGTTCAGATCTCAGTGTTCCATGAAGATGTGATAGATGTGGCAAAATGTGGCAGAAAAACAAACAAAATTAAGCAACATCAGTTTGGCCACCATAAAGAGCAACTTTGTGTTCTTTAGTTTGTCGAGTCCTGAAATCAGCTGTTGTTTGGGTTTGTGGTCATTCAGAATGACTAGTCTGTTCCTGGCATTTTACATGTCAATCCATTTTAATTTGATGTTTCAACAAGGGAGTGACAGTCAGTGTACTCAAAAATGACCTGGAGTGGAGCCTCTTTGTTCAGCAGTTTTGGAAACAACTCCTGGCCTTTTCTTCCTTTAATGACGTCTGACTTTTGAGTGACTCACACCGGAGAATCTGACGCAGACTCCGAAGGGCCTTGAAAATTGTCACTTAGTCAGCGGGAATCAAGCAGCGAAGTAAAGACCATAGAGAAAATCAACAATTTACACTTTGAGGAATTTCATCTGAACAGAACCGAAAGCGTTCAGTTTGATAAAGACTGTGTGGGCGGCGCTGAATGGTCCATTACGGCTTGGTTAAATGTTGCCGTAGAAACAAGGAAATAATGTCCTGGACAGATCTAACATCAGGTTTTTGATGCATCTCACATAATTCCACTCACTTTTTGGACAGATAAGAGCAGGTGGATCATTCTGAATTCAGTAGAATTAGCAAACAGAAAGGAGATGGAGGAGGTGAAGAAGAGAGTGCAGCCACGGTGGAGAGGAGGCAGCCATGGCTCGGGACTCAGTCAGGAGAGTCAGAGACGAAGGTACTGAGGTTGTCATTGAGAGTGACTTGAAAGCGCGAGATCCGAAATGAGTCTATCAGATGGACATGTGGGGAAGTTTGGAGACAAAGTTGGGGAAGGCAGATGGTTTGGACATGTGTAGAGGAGAGAGGGAGTTGGACCAGGAATGCTGGAGATGATGGTGTGTCTTGATGATGATCGGGTGAAGGACTTGCAGTGGCAACACTGTAGGAAAGAATCTGTCCTGATACTCTTGAACAAACCACTCAACTCATAGGTTTCCTTCAGATTAATTCTGGGTTCGGACCTCAGCGTGCAGATGCTGTGCTGCAGGACAACACGTCCAAATATATCCTCCTCCTTCTCAAACCCCACAATGGCTTCCCTTCAGAAATAATCAAGGCAGTAAATAACACTCCTTCCCGGAGCCCGAGCAAATAAAAGCTCCTGGAACGCGTCGCGTCGACGAGTGCAGCCTTCCTTTATTCTGATTTCTTGTTCTGAACGGGCAGGAACGCAGAAAGAAATTGCTTTTCTTAATAGCAGCGACGTAGCTGCACACACAACGACTCGTGAAATGCCAGGGGAGAGCGAAAACAATTTCCAGACAAGTGCGAAAGCAGAGCGACCCAAAGGATATAATAATACACAGCGGTGTGTTATCGTGGAAACTCTAATTGAAAGTAATTTCAGCTTCAATAAAGCTAATGTGAGCAGAGGGCTTCAACCCAACCGAAGTCTGATGGGAGAGTTCAAGTCTGGGGCAGATGAGTTGAGGGCAGCAAGCGCCTGTTGAGGAGGACCAGGTCGAAGTGATGAAGTAAAGTTGTCCTCAAGACTGAACAGTTCCATCGTCCAGGGAGCGACTGGACAGCATGCTACTCATGAGGAACCGAGCGCAATCCAATGAGGGAGTAAGACAACAGAACAACCGACTGGTTTGTTCCGCTGAAACCATTTCAGTTCTTGATTTCTTTTTTGAAATGACTACAGTTTCTTATGTCGTAAGAAATTAATATATGTTTCAGTGCGACAAAAGACTTGTATATCCTGTATTCTGTTTGTTCTCTGCCTGGTCACTCCCTCATTTGGTTTGGTTTCCATTGGGTCAAGGTCCCTCATAGTCTTGGTCTTAGTTTATATCTTCCCATCTCTCTCGACACACGGTCCTGACTAGAACGCTGTTGACTTGATAGTACATCAGGGTGCACTTCTTATGTGTGGACAAGTCACACAAACTGACTCCAGGAATCACAAATAAATCGCAAACACCCGACTGGAAGTGTTTGGGACCTTCATGTTCATTTCAGTACAAGTAACATCTGACCTACGACTGGGATCGGTTCCGACCAACCAACAATCGTAAGTCAGATTGGACCTAAGTCCAATACCATTCAAAATATCTGAGGCAAGGGTTATACTTTAGGTACTACTGTAGTGGTAGATCATGAGAGTCAGCTGTGAGAGCGAGGTGCTGGGATACTGTGCTGCCGTAACTGTCGTAGGTGTTGCTGGGCTGCTACGTGCTGCAGTGCCAGACATTGAATAAAAAAAAAAAAAGCATCTGCTGGCCGTGGTCGTAAGTACATGTGGATGTAAGTTGAGCAAGTCTTAAGTCGGATCTTACTTGTACTCCGCACTCAAAGTCTGGTGTGAAGAAATTCAGATTTGGATGGAAACAGCACTTTGATGACTGTACTACACGTTTCCCATTGCATCTGGAATGTGTATTTAACACATGCTTTCAGTTGAAAGGCTTGGTCACCTCCTAAATGCTGGGGAAAGGCGAGGGGCATGTTCTCCGGAGGCCTTGAAAAGCACTCTGCCTGCTCCTTCATGTCACAAGGACAGGTCCAATAATCAATGGCCTTTCATTAGGTCCACTCCACACCACAGGGAGCAGAGCGTGGCCTTAGCTTAGCGGAGGCTAATTAAGGCTGGAGCAGGTCGCACCGCTGGGATCGCTTGCTGAGGCGAGAAGGTTCGACATGGGCAGTGTCGGAGTTGCAGTGAGACCACAGAGGGTCCAGCACGGATTGATTCAATGATTTATAGCCTTCCAGGAATCAGCAAACAGCTGTGACCCCCAAAACCAGCCAAGATGCTGCAGCTTCTTAGGAAACAGTCATGAGGTAATTTAGGGTTATCTGGAGGTTTTGGATGAACCATCTTCCAAAGATCCTCTCTGACAAACCCGTGATGATTCCACAGGCTCCGCAAGACTCTTCATTTCAGCGCCCTGATCTTTTGCCAAAGCAAATGAGCCAGAAATGTCTACAACCCCATCGAAACTGCTTATTTCTTTGACCAGTCAAGGGATGGGTCAGTCGAGCAGAGCACACCTTGTAGGTACAAGATCTCTTTGTGTTCGCACCGAGGATCACAGACAGCTTTCCAAGAAGCAGTTTCAGAAGAAGGTGTAAGCGAAAAATAAAGTTTCAGATCTTTCAGATTAAGGCACATGCTTTTATCAAGTTCATCAGTTGTTGAGTCGGGACATTGGTGAGCAGCAGAGTGGTTTCACGCCGAGAAAGAGTCCCATAGATGTTAATGACATTGACAGACAGAGTGACAGTTTGGGTAATGAAGAAGTTTCCAGGGACCATGATGTTAGTGGGTGATATAGTGATTTGGGGTGAGAGTGAGGAGGATGAGGAGGAGAAGGTGGAGAGGAAGTGAGTTGAATGACAGGGAGGAAGAGGGATGAGTAAAGAAGGAGACAAGTATTGGGACTTAACAATCTAGAGTCATGGACAGAGCGAGAGGGGTGGAGACGACTGTGATGTCACAGCTGCTGCAAGAGTGTGGTCGTGGTCACATGACCATGAACAGCACCAAAGTCCCAAGTGCATTGGAACCCAAACTTTGAGCATCACGTTGTATAATTTAAGTCGAGGAAAACTCTCAGCGAGGAAACATCTTCCTAGCATCAATAAGAGAGGCTGCTCTCCGCCAGACTAAATTAGTTTTAATGGCGCATTAAATATTCACCGGCGGGAAAATAATCAGGTGATCAGACATTTTAAACTTTAATGATATTGTTGGCTTTTATTTCATTTGGGAGCATCTCAGTCAAACACAAAGATATTGCTGCACACATCTCACAGACACGCAGATGCCGAACCTTGGCCTGCATTTTGGTTGGGAGCGTGCGGCGCCGGACGTGAGAGAGGTGTGGGAGCGTGCCATACCCAGTCATCGACTTCTCCTTGTCGACCGCTCTGTGATGTACACTGGCCTCAGTGAAGAGGACCAGGGTGCCAAGTCCACCATCATTCACACAAAAAGCAGATGATATTGAACTGTTGAAAACACAGTGGGACACCATCAAGCTGCTCTTCACGACAAGACCAGGTTGCAGATGAAGTTAGGCATTTGATTCTTTATGGAGTAATGGCACAAGCCGGGCCTCTGCTCCATTCTCCTACGTAGATGTTCATAACCAAAGCACCTGTAGACCCAGGCACTCCTGAACCATCATATAGACTATTTCAAAGACGCCCCAGGCTTCTGGCTCTGAGGGGTCAAATGTAAACCAGGACTTTAAAATCCAGAAACAAGGAGGCTGTTTGGCTGCATCCTGGGGTGTTCTAGATTTAAACTTTTTGGTTTAAACCACAGTAGGCATGTTAAGTTTCAACTGTTGCAGTGCATTATGAGACTTGTGAATATCTGCGAGTCTGTGGACCAGATGATTTGGATGTGGCCCTCAGCTTGACATGAGTGGCATTACTCATTACTCCAGCATCCCATCATGTAAAGGCGTCTCCACAGAGTGGAGGATCAAAAGGTGTTTGAGTCTGCAACAGAGCGATAAAGAGACAGGTACCGCAGGATTCTTGACAACCCTCCGCAGCACCGGAGGCCAATCTGGACCCACCTGGTCCCGGCTCGCTCCCCGGGCCTGATCTCAGCCACATCCCATTCTCCTGCAGTGAAGCGAACGCTCGATTAAGGATGAAAGTGGAAAGTGAGCTGGCGAGTCAGAGCTGTTGGGGGAGTTTATTTATTGATGCTCTCAGCGGCTGATAATGCACACAAGCAATAACCACTGCGGAGAGTAACAGCTCCAGTGAGGCTCGCCAGCACCGACTGCACAACTGGGAGCGCTTCCACGCACAGTCAGCAGATGCTCTGCTCCACACAAGGAGGGAAATCGCCGCCATTTGTTGGTTTGTAAACGTTTACACTGGCAGCAGAAGCGCTCTGGAATACTCCGACCACAGAAGAGTCCAGTTTTATCACAATGGTCTTGTTTATTTTGAAAAAGGTAAAATCAGACTGTACACATGTTCGGAAGCGAATGAGGGGGTCGTAAGGGAAGGGGGCGGAGCTTCACACCGCCGACCGCCGCCGGATGATGAACGCTCCCCGCTGCAGCTGACCCAGGTAGATCCTCATCTTAGTGCTGTCGCTCGTCTTTCTCACCCAAATCTGCAGAACGTGGCAAGAACCAGAACACATGTATTAAAGGAGCAGTCTGAGTGCCATGCAATGATTCTTAGCAACAATGCTGTACAAACAGCTGCAGTCAGAACTGAGGTTGAATTCAGGCTGGTGCAGGACACATGTCGAGTCTTGGAAAAACATTTAGATTTGATTGTGTGCTAACTTGCTCTACAGTAGATACTGACAGTTCTATACAGCAGATGTCCCCCAAAACTCTCTGGTCTCTCACTGTTACATGTCACTCCACCCGTCACTCCTGTCATTAAAGTCTTAATGCCAGGACTGATTCACCCCTCTCCCAGTAAACCTCTAGCTCCAGGTCACGTGAGGTCTCCAGTGTGTCTTGGGTCAGCCCCTGGACCTCCTCCTAGAGGCCTACGAAGGGATCCAGAGCACAATCTCAAATGAATGAAGGTTTCCCTTGGTCTTCCCCAGAAGACCCACTGTCCATCGGCTGCATCTCTGTTGAATGGCTGGTGTCCCTTTTGTAATACATTACTTCACCAGTGGATGGCAGTACTGCTCTACATTACAGCTTTCATGCTCCTGTGTGACTACAAGGCTGGTGAGAGCAATACAGCTCACTGGAGAGCGTTGTCATGTGACTCTTCAGGACTGGAGACACTGCACCAGTCCATCACCGTACTGGTCTCACTCGTAAACCACCGAGTCAACTTTGGTCATGAATACTGGTGAGAGGTCAACAGTCGATGGAGTAAAGTGATCATTAAGTTTCATGGCGCTTTCAGGCCATCTCGCGCATGAGCCCCTGCGACTCATTATTGGGGCACCACTTGAGATACAGGGACAGGATGAAGACATTAACCACTGAGAGCCGTTCCACATAAAGCCGAGTGACAAAGAGGAAGTGAAGGCAGTAAAAATAAACACGTCTCTACCAACCTGCAGGGAACACCGTCAGATCTTTGAGCTCATTTGGCCCAAGAAGAAACAAAGACAAAAACTGGATCTCACCTCGTTGGTTCCAACAGAACTGATGACGCAGCTGATCTTGGTGTTGTCCTTTGACTCCAGGTAGATGGCCTGACTCTTGTGATACCTGCCGCCACACACACACACACACACATCAGTTGTGTGCACAACACCCTCCGGCTGAATGGCTCCCGCTCCACTCGTGGAGAAGACGGTAGCATAATTGGACCGGGAAGTCCGACCCGAAAGTCTGTAATATTCTCCTAATGGCTTCAAACCGTCGGCAGAGCGCGGCTGTGCCGGAGAGAAGCCCGATAACCAGTTCATTTGATCATTAAGCGGCTTGCTGAGGAACACGCTCTCTGCTGCTTCAGTCGCTCAAAACAAAGAGAAGAAGAAACGGACGCCTGTTCTCCTGCCCTCGCTGCTGAACGCACAGATAATTGGTTTTGGGAATCTGAAACCTCTGAAGCCACTTTTTTATCAGGCTTCCATAATTACAGAGTCTTCGATAATCTTCCAAGCCTTATCAATAAATAGTTCTTCAGCCTCGTTGGACTGGAAGGGTCGATTTCTAAAGCACTACCGCCATCTAGTGGTGGGAAGAAAATGCCTCCAAAAGGTTCATTTATGAAGAAATGGTGACGATGATGTACGTGATGCGATCAAATGAAAAAGGTATAAAAAAGAAAAAAAGTGTTGATTTATGAGAGTTTAAAGTGGGAAAGTGGCGTCTTAAGTGGGCAGCTTTACAATAACAAGAGAAAACACCCACCATCTTTTGTCGTAGTAGAGTTTCCCCTCCTCGATTCGAGCTTCGAAGCGCTGTGAGGGGTTTTCCATAGGGGCGGCAGGGATGTGCTCCGGGGTGGAGGGGGAGACTGTGGAGAAAGCAGGACGTTAAAAGCACCTTCTCCGGTTGAGTGGGAATCAAAGCGAGGACCTGAGGCGAGAGAGTTATCTACCTGGACGTTTGGGCGACTTCAGCTGTGAAAAGGTGATGACATGCTTAATAAGACAGAAAGAGTCAGGTTTGGAAAAGAGTCTTCAACTTTGGTATTTTCACCTCGCGGTTACCTTGTTTAACGTCCGCAGGTCTTCCATGATCTGGTCGTCTGTGAGGAGATAATTCAGCTGAGGTGGGACGAGTCAAGGAAGCAGGGAAGCTTTTCCAAGCATCAACATTCAACTTGACGTGTGAAGGATATCTGGCGCTGGCTTTCTTCTCTTGTCTGGTATGGGAACCGGGTCGTTGGGTCGCCGCCTCAGCTTCCGCGTCATGATGGGCTTCACCTCCATGGAGTCTGTTGACCAACAGAACCATGAGAACTCTGCCTCACATCCATGGCTCTACACCCAGAGATACGCACAACCAATGTCCCTTTCAGACCTCCTCCAAACCAGCCAAGATGTTAGAATGACCCATGGTAACCCGATTGAATGCATCACATTAGGTGCCTTGGGTGTCACCATTGTCAAGATGATGACTTCACACTCAAATGTTTACAGACAGCAAGATCTGCGTGTTGACAGAAGGCCACAACAATGTTGGCTCAAATTTTACCAATGACCTTGACTGAGCTTCCCTCGACTCTTCAGCCATCAAAAACACCACAGGGATGTCTGGAGACATCTGTTGTGGAATGACCTCCCCTCTGTGAGTTACGCTGCTGTCCACTTTGAGCTGATGTCATTTCAAATCTCCACAACTGCAGACATGGACATACGGTTTCCCTGAATCATCCTGGAAACTGCAATATGTGAACATGATCTTCGTTTTTTTCTAATCACAAAGACAAAGTGTCTACATCTGCATAAACTATTGACTAATATTTGCGAGCAACGATCACATTCATCTATCTGCAACCACATCTAAAGCCGTGTCCCACTTCTCGCCCTAAACCTAGCACTTGGTCCTGAGTGCTCTAAACTATGAAGTGCCCTCCGGTGAAGTGATTGACGTCACTAAGAATCGGGACTTTATAAGTCCTTTACACTTTATAACGCCATGCGTACAGACAGCGTGTCATTGGCGTCCGTGCTGTGTTTTGTTTCCTGCATATCGAGTGTTGGAGACGTTTTGGAAATGCCGTCTCTAACGTTTTTGCAACCTCTTGCATCGGTGCTGATAATCTCACTTGGTTTGGTGAACCAACAAAGAAGAAATGGGCAGAGCCGAAGCCGGCCGCGCCGCTATGTTGCGGTGATGGATCTGGTATGACGATGTTAGCTTTAGCATGGATACTAGCCCACTGTTGTTTGTCAAGAAGAAATAAAAACATACTATTGTACATACACGTTGGATTGTTCATGTTGTCGGACACTGAAGACCATTTGGGTCACTAACGTGGGATACAAGAGAAAGTAAACAAACGGAATAGTAGTCCTGGTTACTAAAATGTCCCTGTTGTCCTATCCAACATTGTTTTTAAATAAAGTACTATGGTATCCTGGAAATCTATCCACACTTCATATTCCCTCTTGGTTTCAAGTGAGCTCCGGAGCTCCCTGGGTTTGAAGGGATCATTTCACGGTGAGTGGCCTCGGTCTTAGGAGAATTGGGACATACTACGCTTACTTATGCGTAAAACCGAGAGTTAGGGTGAAAAACCAAGTGTTAGGGTGAGAAATGGGACACAGCCTAAGAGTGCGCTCACCGCCAGTCAGCTCCATCGTCAATTTCTCATTCTCGATCATCTTCTTCTTCTCCTCCAGCTCGGCGATGAGGTTTTCCTTCAGCTCTACCTTCTTGTCGTCGAACTCCTTCACCGCCGCCTTCTTTTCCTTGATATAGTTTCTCTCCACTTGGTCCTTCTACACGCCATTCACCGCAAAAATCGAGAATTAAAAATTGTCAGGGACTCAAAGCCAGAAGAGTGACGGCGCTCACCTCCAGCTGAAGAAACAGATCTGAAAGACAAGAGAAAAGCTAGTCAACTCCTTTCACTGTCAAATGGACTGTTGAAATCTGGTGTGTAAGGATGAACGCTTCACTTCAGCTTCACTCACCTGCGTTCCGGAGTCTCTCCTTATACTGCTGGTCTAATTTCTTCATCCTCTTCTGATACTCTTGAAGTGTACCTGACAATAAAGCAAGGAAATCATCAAACTAATCATCTCCACAGGAGCGTGGAGGAGGTGAAGATGAAGACATCAATGCAAAGCCCAAAGCGTAGCTACCTTCTTGCAATTGCTGCAACTGTCTTTTCAAGGAAGCGAGTTTGTCCTGGTACATCCTGCAATAAAACAGAAAACAGACGTCACACGCTCAGATTCAAATGTGACACTGCAATATTGCACACGAGACTCACTGTTCTTTGATTTCCACGTAATCGTCCTCGTCATGTTTGGCAAGGTCCGTTTCACTGGCGTCTTCTGTGTCTGAAAGTCAGACGGAAGGGTTCATGAGAGAGGGCTCCATCCTGAGCTTCAGACATTCTTCTAGCATGCTGACGTGGAAAGCATTTACGAGCTACACACACACTTTTTTTTATGGCTTTCCTGGATCTCTTCACAATTGAGGCGTTTTTGTCACCAAAAGATCATGGCAACTGCACACATAACATCAGTGACATCCCACACAGATTTTGTCAGGACAGACCTGGACTAAAAACTACAGATGAATATTTCAATGAGAGATTGTGCTTCTATTAAGGGGCTATTAAAAACGTATTGACAAGTCGCAGTAACTAATCATTTCATACACATTGGAATCTAGCTCACAGGTGCCAAACTGAGTCCCAACGGGGGCCGTGCGGGTGCGGGTTTTCAGTCCAACCAATCAGGTGTCTGAAGGCTGTAACAGGCGGTTGTTTATCAGTCTGGTGCCGTTTGTTTCACCTGACTGGTTACCTTCATGTGCTTGCCGTTATTACCAGCCAGCTGTGTGACTTTGCTGTGTTTGCAATACAAGCTAGAAGCTTCAGGAGTCATTTGGTTGTAAATAGGATGGATTTAGGTCCAGGTTAATTTTACAGACGTTAGCCAAACAATTTTAAACAAACAACTCGTCAACTAGTCAGATTATGACGTGTTCCGGTTAATGAAAACGGCAACATCAACATGTGCTTTTTTTTTTATCTATGTTTATTTATGTTAATTGTTGGGAGCACTTGTATAGTGTTAGAGGTTGTTTTTATACTGGAATATATGATTTTTGTCCCTCATAATGTGAGTGAAGAATATGTGTCCTTTGATAAACAGTCCTGATGTTCCATTAGCCTCAGCTCACTGCGGAGAGAGCGATGACGTTGCAACTTGTTCGACTGTGGTGACTGGTTGTCGCAGCCCTACATGTAACTTTGTACTCTCGTTTTTTTTTTTTTAAGTTCCATAGTTGCGCACAAAAAAACGTGAAGACCAGTCAGCCATCTGCACACGTTTTCACAACAATAAAAGCATCTCTAAAAGACAGTTTACAACAGCTCGAACACCGGTGCTTCACAGAAACGTCACACTGGGTTTGTTCCTAAATATTGCAGACATTTTAGAATAACCACTATGATTTAAAAGATTCGATTCTGATGAAACGGTTGTCACACAGAGCTGTGGGGGCCACACGGTTCACCAGCGGCTGTGTGTGTGTGTGTGTGTGTGTGTGTGTGTGTGTGTGTGTGTGTGTGTGTGTGTGTGTGTGTGTGTGTGTGTGTGTGTGTGTGTGTGAGTGTGTGTGTGTGTGTGTGTGTGTGTGTGTGAGAGAGAGACAGAGTGTCAGTGGTGACTGGCCTCTGGTTACCGAACATCACCAGAACACACGAAGGTGAACTAGCGGCAGCTGCAGTCACCGGGTGACACTCGCGGAGCATCGGCTGTTGCCGCAGGCTGCTGCGGCTAACTTGGCCGAGCTGCCGGGACCGACCACCCAGAGAAGTAAAAAACGTTTCTCCACTGGACGCAAACTTTGAAGACAACTTTGTAGAGGAATCTAACAGCGTATCGCCTGTAAAACCCGGACAGAAGAAGGCTTCCACTCACTGGTTTCCAGCTGACACAGCACCTTTTCTTTCCATTAGCAACTGCAGCTAAAAGTTAGCCCCGGTCAAAGAGAGGCATCACTGCGGGTTTAAGTCGACACCAGAAGGACGAGGGGTTGACCACTGAGAGGACTGTAAGATCAGAAAGGAACCAACCTTGAGGAGCTGCCATCGCGTCTGTAGTGCAGCAGCCAAGCGCTGACCTGTCCGGAGCTAGCGCTACACAGCTAACTGGCTAACCAGCAACCACGTCATTACTGTGGCGAAGCGAGTTATAACAAAACCATAGCGGGTCGCCACAAACGGTGATGAGTAATCAACACGACATGTCAACGTAACGCAATCCATCCGACCGACCGGGACTTGGAGGCTCACAGAACTCCTCCCTCGCGACTTGTCCGGACGTCTTCTCCTGCTGGCCGCGTGACCTCACCGACACCGAGCAGCCCTCGAGCAAGAGACCCTGCGGCGTGTCAGCGCCACAAGCGCTCAGTCCCGATGCCAGAGACCGTCGATCTCACTTCTGGTCACTTCACAGGGTTGAAAAAAAAAACAGCTGAGTCATGGAGTGTTTTCCATTTTGGATGACTGCACTATATGGGAAGGAGTCGTAAGGAAAGGTTTGGGTTAGATCCACACCACGAGCGTGCAGCAACAGTGTCATAACATCCCTCCAAAAATGTTGTGATTCCCTGAGCAGCTCACCCCCCAATGTCAACCTCAGTATCGTCACGCCTGACTCTGACTCCCGAGTCCCCGAACTGGGGAGGCTGGTAGCTCTTGGTCAGTTGGAGCCCTTTTGTGGATCAGTGTGGGACTTGCAGGTTGGTTGGTTGGTTGGTTGGATGGATAGTGGCGACTAGAATTAATCTTACGGCTCGTGTCCGCTCACTCGAAAACAAAACCGGATATGGCACAATCAGCTCTCGGTGTAAATTCAGTCTTCTGGCTTGTTTGTTTACGTAAGAATTCGAGTTATTCTGACGTGCGTAAAACGAACTCTAGCATCAACTTCACATTTATTTCATGCAATCTGCACAACTTTGTGACGGATTGATTCATAGGGAGTTCGGCTGTCCACCACCTATTTTATTACCTATTTTAAAATTTTCTCGCAACGATAAAGGCGGATTCGTGTTCCGCTTCCAACAAGTAGACGGAGCCCAACCGTCAATCGGTTTACCTTCTTCGGAGTCTCTCCCTCTAAAGCTGCGGTCGTCGTCGTCATCCACGCTATCCAGCTCCTCCTCGTCGTTGTAATAGTCCACTATCGGCGATAAAAGCGTTGAAGCCATTTTTGCACCTCCCCAAGGGCGTAAACAAACATAAAAATAAACAAGCGTTTTGTGTTTTGCAGCTTGGATCGGCGCCTACAACCGCGAGGACCCCGTCTCTCCAAGAAGTGAGGTGTCCGACCTTATGCCTGACTAGAATGGCAGTTATTGTGTAAACAATAAAAACAAAAATCATATCAACACAAATATACAATGCGACCCCCCATCCAATAAATGATTATGCAAATATCTTTAACAGAAATTAAAATATTTGAGATTCGTAAGTGTGAACTTTGCTCATCGCTCTCAGGCAACCTCTTGAATACGTCTATCCTTCTGACCCCAAATCACAAGGCAATGTTTGTGAAAAATCATCAATTATTCGTCTTCAACATACTGATGACAAAATGTTGGCAAATACACTATGGGTAAATGTACAACTGGTCAATCAAATGTTATAATCGGAGCATAATATCTGTGAATAACTATTAAAGAATGAAGTCAACAATTGTTTTGTCAGCGACGGTGACAGATTACAGTGCCATCTAGTGGACACGTCAGAAACTACACCGTTTTGTACAGACCAATCTTTTGTGATAAGCACTGTGTGAACAGCGTTTAACAAAGTGCTGTAAAAAATACTTAATGACACAGGGTTCAGGCACTTTCTGTGTCACTTGTAATCTATGATTTTTTTTCTGAATTCAACACGTTTAGAACTCCTAACTCAGTTGTGGGTTGCAAAGTATGAAATACCTTTTAAAATGTACTGAAATGAACCAAACTAAAGCCATTAAAGGGTAGAAATAAATGACTGTGATCATTTTTGTCTTATACGATGCTCCGTATTCAAGCGATGAACGTCATTCAACAAGTCGCGCATGCGTGGATTCCAAATGAAATAGACTCCGACCCTTTCTTCATTTATCCGGAACCAGAACGCGGAAACGACTCTTCCTTGTCCTTTGTCCGTTGTTACTACAGAGCATTGAAGCCATCTACCGCCACACGTCGCTCGGTGACTAGAGACGACAGACAGAACATAAGATGAGCCTGCCACACAGACGAGGTACACGCGCGCGCGCATACGAAGCACTGCACTACGAGTGACAACGGCTGCGTTTGGGATCAATCAAAACAAAAGTCGTGAGGCAACTCCAGCGTTAGATCAGTTAATGCGTGCGTCATCGGAGGTGACGTCCACTACTCATCAATCCTGGCTTCTTGTCTAACCTCATCTGTCAGCCTGTCCATCACTATCGCAAAGAGGAAGGGGCTCAGAGCTGAGCCTTGGTGCAGTCCCACCTCCACCTTGAACTCCTCTGTTACACCTGCAGCACACCTCACCTCTGTGTTACACCTGCCATACATGTCCTGCACCACTCCAGCATACTTCTCTGCCACTCCAGACTTCCTCATACAGTACCACAACTCTTCTCTTGGCACTCTGCCGTACGCTTTCTCCAGAAAGACACAATGGAGCTCCTTCTGACCTTCTCTGTACTTCTCCATGAACATCCTCAAAGCAAACACTGCATCTGCTGTGCTCCTTTTTTTTTTGGCATGAAGCCTTTCCACCATTCTTCCCCACAACTTCATCGTATGGCTCATCAACTTTATCCCTCGATAGTTGCCACAACACTGGACATCTCTCTTGTTCTTGAAGATGGGCACCATTCCTCAGGAATCCTCTCACTCTCAAAGACCTTGTTAACTGTTCTGGTCAAAAAGTCTACTGCCACCTCTCCTAAACACTTCCAGACCTCCACAGGTATATCATCAGGACCCACTGCCTTTCCACTCTTCATCCTCTTCAACGCCCTTCTCTTTGCTACGTCCTGATCTACGATGGTCACTCCTTCTGCTCTTTGTTCTCTGCTCTCATTTTCCTCATTCATCGGCTCTTCGTCTCCATCTTCCCAACACACTTCTGTTATCAGTCAAAACATTCCCCTCTCTATCCTTGATCACCCTAACCTGCTGCACGTCCTTCCCATCTCTATCTCTCTGCCTTGCAATCCTGTACAAATCTCTCTCACTCTCCTTACTGTCCAACCTCACATACAAGTCCTCGTAGGCCCTCTGTTTGGCCATGGACACCACTACCTTCGTCTGTTGCTGGGCCTCCCTGTACTCCTGTCTACTCTCTTCTGTTCTCTCAACGTACCACTTGTTCTTAGCTAACCTCTTCCTTTGTAAGCACTCCTGCACTTCATCATTCCACCACCAAGTCTCCTTTTCCACTTTTCTTCCAGATGACACACCAAGAACTCTTCTACCTGTCTCCCTGATCACCTCAGCCATATTTGTCCAGACTGACTGATGGGTTCTGCTTTTTTTTAACTTTAAATGAAAGAATTAAATGTATCAGACATCATCAGTCGCTGGCAGAAAAGCCTGGTAGCCCCACCTTCACCAACACCGTCATGGCCTCTTCATAATTGAGCATGTGAATGTCAAAACTGTGACTCACGTAACGCTGCGTAGTGTCACAAAACTAAACCATCCTCAGAATACTATCTTCTTTGTGGTAAAAGTAGCCTACACTGTGCATACTCTCTTGAATAGGTTGATAGAAACGATAAAAGTCCCTTCGATGTATATTGTCATTACCTTGTCGTGGAACCACATAACGCATTTGTGGCACAGAAGCACTGTCAACACAGAATATAAAATTCAAAAGGGATTGATAGTTCAGTGATTCATGTGTGTTTGCCTCCTTGCAGTTTCCAGTGAACAGCAGGAGATGAGATCCAGACTCGACCAGAAAGAACCTCATCTTATTGAAGAAGTGAAAGAAGAAGATGTGACCGAACTGTCATTGACTGTTGTGAAGGTTGAAGTTGATGATGATGATGATGAGGATGAGGATGATGATGATGATGAAGAAGAAGAAAAGGAGGGGCCTTCAAATAAGCACTTGACTCAACACTTGAAAACAGATGCTGAAGAAGAAAACTCTGAAGGACCTCAGGTTCCACCTCCCCACCCAGACCACCAGAGGTCGCTCTCCTCTGAATTTAACACTAATGACAGTAAGGACTGGCGGGACTCCAGCAACACCCAGCCATACACAAAGTCTGTGGAGACTCCAGCTATTCAAATCGGTGTAGAAACGGTTGGTGGCGTTAAAAAGCCACTGATCTGCTCTGGATGCGGGAAAAAATGCTCCTCATCGACTGGACTGACTCTACACTTGAAAGTCTGCTGTGGCGGCGGACCCAAACGCAAACCACGTGCTACTTGCTTGGTTTGTGGAAAACAATTTTATAAGTGTCATCTGAAGGTGCACATGAGAATTCACAGTGGAGAGACACCTTTCCAATGTTCTGAGTGTGGGAAATGTTATGCATTGAAACAGAGCCTGCATGCGCACATGAAAGTTCATGCTGGAGTTAAACGGAAAGATGAAGCTTTTGAAGCTTTTGAATGCACTGAGTGCGGGAAATGTTTCAAAGCAAAAGGGACTTTGAGGGCACACTTGAAAATTCATATTGGAGAAAAACCTTTTGAATGCTCTCACTGTGGTCAATGTTTCACACGGCGCAGTAATCTGAAGAATCACTTGAGAATTCACTCTGGTGAAAAACCCTACATATGTTCTCAGTGTGGTCAATGTTTTAGACAGAATCAAACCCTGGCCCATCACATGGTGATTCACACAGGTGCAAAACCTTTCAGTTGCTCTCAGTGTGGGTTCTGTTTTGGACGGAGGGCGAGTCTTAAGAAACACATGATAATTCACACTGGAGTAAAACCTTACACCTGCTCTTATTGTGAAAAATGTTTCTCAGAGAGACAATCCCTGTTGAACCACTTAAAAAAACACGTGAAAGAAAGTCTTCAATGCTGATGTGACCGGGATCATGTGGACCCCTGCAGTCAGACAGAAAGACGGTGATGAAGAATGCATGTATTCCCCAGATGGCACCATTGACTTCATCTCACCTGTGAAGGAATGAAGGATGAAAAATGTACAATACATAAAGAGCCATAAATGTCTCCATATGTATCCAAGATGGTTCAGTCTTTTTTGTTCTCTTCAAGTGGACTCAGGACAACACAATTTACATGGTCATCCTATATTTGTTGCCTCCATTCAATTCCCTTCACAACATGCATATAAAAGACCAAAAATAAGGGGGAAGCACTATAGTGCAAGGACACAAACACGAACAATATTGGAAGCAATGCAAATCCATTTCAGACAGTGCTGGATGAGGAAAACTATTTTGAGGGGTTTCATGAAATCTATCCAAATTGTGTGTTGTCTGTATGTGCTTCTTTCCACCACATGTCAAACTGAATGGTGCTCTTCTAATTTAAATGACAAAAAAATACAAAAAAAAAGTGAAGTCAAATAAATATCCATCATATATCATGAAATATGCAGGATTATATTATATATGAGAGACTTGATGTTGCTGTCATTGGATCACATTAGACATCCTTTGTTTGTCCCACCGTCAGGAAATTCAACAATTTGTCATTCAGCTCACTCTGATCTTTGAAATATTTTCTCTAGAATGACATTAAAGTTTATGTTTCGTATGTGCTCAGTAATCTGCTGTTGTTCCAAGAGCCTTCTTCTGTCGCAGAAGCAGTGGTCTTCTTCTACTTTGGTAGGTGTTCCCTGACACCTGTGGAAGCGGGAGCATCAGAGTAGAGCGCAGTGCTCAAACTCATTCAAATAGAATCTGCATTTGTTCATGAGTATCTTGAGATAACAGTTAAATTATTGTTTATGTTCTACACATTATTTTGGTTATTTTATTGCTGTTCAATAAAGTTCACAGACCGTAAAAGCTTGAATCATTGTATATGATAATGGGGAAAACAGCAAACCTGGCATCAAGAGATCCTGCTGTTCCAGTCCTAGACCTGACTCTTCCTCCACATCATCCTCACGTCATTGTTTGTGGATTTATTTCAAGTGGATCTGAGCTATGACGAAAGGGCTTGGTTGATGGGGCTGCTGTGTGTCATGAGAGTTGAGTGTAAATAATCACAGTTAAAGTGCAATTCATGTTTCTGTGTGATTTTGATCTATTATAATACTAACCAAGCCTTAGCCCCTGTACAGCACCTTTCAACGCACTCTTCAGTTTTTCCCAGTCAAAACAGAATGTAAACAAGAGTGAGAATTGCGTGCCAATACATGCACCTGTAAACATGCAGTGACACAAGTGTGGGAGGAAATCATCTCTGTGAAAGTGGAAGTAAGCAGAAAATCTGGACAATATCCAGTATGTACAGAGGTATGTACAGTGTTTTGTATCTCCAAAGTGGAGGTCAGGGATCATGCTCTTCCACTTGTACAGCTGCGTCACGACTCATCTGAGGATCTGAGGGCCCAGTTGCCTGATTTTTTTATGTGAGCATCAAAGGAAAGTGAAGAGTCAAATAAGACGCTGAGATTTTGGGCTACATGAGTGATGTCTTTGGACAGTTGACTGAGGCTGCTGACTATATTTCCATTTTCTTAATTTATGACTTGTAATTTTTGGTAACAATAAAAAAGAAAGAAAGAGTGAAACCGTGTTAATTGACCAACATTTTCACGACAGATGAACAGATGCAACTTCTGTGCTTTATTTAGTACGAAAGAAAGTTGTTTCTTGCTATTATTCGATGGTAAATAAAAGCAATAACCGTCCATGTCAGCTAATCACGAAGCGATCGTCGTTACGCCAGGAGGAAGAGCGCATGTTCGGCAAACACCGAGTTTCTTTTATATAAATCTTTGGTGTGTGATAAAAACTGACATCGAATCCTTCATTTGAAGATAAATTCCCTCACTACAAAGTTTCAGACAATCCGATGGCGACTGCGGGATGTGACGTCATCACCCGGACACATTTCACGAGCGGACACATTTAGAACCTACGCCGGAATACAGAAGCAGCTCCTTCGTGTCCTCTGTCCGCGAGAATATCAACTGTAAACAAATCTTTCCAGCGGCGGCTGATACCTGCTGCCGCCCGTCACCTGCTGACACGTTTTCATGACACATTACCGACCTGTCAAGACGGAATAAAAGAGATGGACACCGAGAGAGCAGGTACACTCGCGCTACTCGTTATAATCTGACAGTGTAAGCAATATAATATCCGTTATATTTCACTGAAGTCAAAAGCTTCGTCTTGATACCCCAATAATTCATCCTCGCGATTCAGGAAGCGTCCAGGTGTTTGCTGTGGGACCTAGGTTTCCTTGGTACAGTTCACACGACTGAGCCAGTCCTTCGGACCAGTCTGTTGAGTCTCTCCCGTCCCTCTCTGAACCAACAATATAAAAGACTGATAGAGTGTTTTCAACAGTGTCCTGCTCCCACTGAAGGACCTCAGTCTGTTGAGCAGATGCAGGTAACGTTTGCTCCGAAGTGTGTAGAGATTTAACACACTTTCATTTTTCACCGGAGGGGATACATGTCCGTATAATATACCATCTTCTTATTCACTCACCCTCTACGACTGCACCAACCAGAGCTCTTCAGTTTCAGGATTGTTCAGTGACTCTGGTGTGTGTGTGTCCCTGCAGATGTCCTGCAGCTGCATTTGATTAAAGAAGACGTTTCTACTGAGCAGCAGGAGAGCAGCTCCAGTCTGGACCAGCAGGGACATGAGCCTCATCTCATGAAAGAGGTGAAAGAGGAGGAAGAAGAACATGATGTCTCCCAGCTCTCATTCACTCCTGTGGATCTGAAGACTGAAGATGATGAGAAGCCTCCAACCAGCAGCTTAACTCAACACTTGAAAACAGAAGCTGATGGAGACAACTGTGGAGGATTGGACACACCTCTCCTCCCTGACCAGCAGAGGTCACTCTCTTCTGGGTCTGACACTGATGACAGTGAAGACTGGAGAGAAACCAGTAACTCTCAGAGTGCGTCAAGAGGTCCTGACGGTGGGAAGACAGGTGGTGCTGATCCCAAAACACTGATCTGCTCCGGATGTGGAAGAAAATGCTCTTCAATGTCGGGACTGACTCTACACCTGAAATCCTGCTGTGGGGGCTCATTCACATGTTCCATCTGTGGGAAATGTCTGTCAAATCGACAGGCTCTGAAGACGCACATGAGAATCCACACAGGAGAAAAATGTTTCACCTGCGCCAAGTGTGATAAATCTTTTTCGCAGAAGGGCAGCCTGAAGGAGCACATGAGAATTCACACTGGAGAAAAGACCTTCAGCTGCACTCACTGTGGGGAACGTTTTGCATGGAGATACACCCTTAAGAGTCATATGAGGATTCACACAGGAGAAAAGCCTTTCATCTGTTCCCAGTGTGACAAGTGCTTTACCCGGAGCCACGCTCTGAAGGAACACATGAGAATTCACACAGGGGAAAAACCTTTTTGCTGCCCTCAATGTGGGCTTTGTTTTATTCGGGGAGATGTCCTGAGGGAACACATGACCGTGCACACTGGAGAAAAACCATTCCTCTGCTCTCATTGTGGTGAAGGTTTTTCGTGGAAATATGCCCTTCGGACTCACATGAAAATTCACACTGGAGAGAGACCTTATGTCTGCTCTCAGTGTGCAAAATGTTTTACCTCGTGCAGCAGTCTGAAGGACCACATGAGAAGTCATACTGGAGAAAAACCTTTCATATGCTCCCAGTGTGATAAACGCTTTTCACGGAAAGCGGTCCTGAAGAAGCACATGAGTACCCACATTCGTTAAAGTCTAACTCCTGAACCTGTCTGCCAGGCGTGACATCTGGACATGCAGCCCTGTTTTCTGCTGCCTGCTCAGGAATTTGCTGGACAGCCATCACCAGGAGGACCCAGAGACACCTGGTTAATGCGGATGGTACTCCAATACCAACTTTTTTAACAGATCAGAAATGGCCGATCCAACCAGTGGGGATTTCAGATTCATGAACTTCATGTTGTCAGCTGCTCTGTGAGCTCACTGTGAACTGTGGAATGGTTTTCCTCAATGTTTGTGCATCTCACTGAGACACGACTCTGTTCAGGATATCCATTCCACCGTTTACAGGCATTTAGCAGCAGCTAAAACTCGCCTGACAAACACAGCCACTGTGGAATCACTCCCGTCCTGGCTGTGCTGTACATACAGTGTCTGTGAGTTAGTTGCAACCCGGAGCACTCATAAGTACAGCGTCTACACTGAGACAGCGAGCCAGGGTCCCCAGCCTGTAAACTGCTCAACTCAGCAAAATGCAATGTTATGTCATCAAATCACACAAACAGCTGTTGTTGGACTTCAGACGTCCCCCGTCACCAATTCACCCTCTGTGATTCAGTCGGAAAATCATTTTATTTATGCTACAAGAGGGAGTGTCTCATTTTGCTGATCAAACGAGCAGGGAAGCAGCATCTTCCTACACATCTGTCTTGGATTTAATAAATATGAACTTTCAGTGTGAAAGTTTTGAGTTTCAAATTTGTTTTCAGGATAATGTTCTTTCTCCTGATGTGATTCCTTGTTTTTCGGACATCATTTTCTGGTCTAATACAGACCTCTAGTGGCCTTTTCTAAAACACAGTCGATAGCAATTACATGATGATAGTTAAACGGAGCTCTGGTATCAGATCGGTGGAACATTGGTATCGACAGATACTCTCTCACACGTATCAAGATTGGAAATGAAAACAAACGTGGATCAGAGCATCTATACTGGCCAACAGACTGCAACAGTTGGTGCTGTCAGGAAGTCACGGAGCAAAACGGTGCGTCAGTCAGTGGGCTTCTGCTCTCTCAGCGACCAGCACTCTCTGTTTTAAAGTAACTTCTGCTGTGCTTGTTGCGTCTGCAGTTTAGCCATCACATTTAGAGCGTGTGTGAATCACAGGACGCAGAACCACATGGAAGCAGTGGTGCGGAAGAAGGTCGGCCTCTTACTTTGAGAAACATTTAAAAGAACTACAACCAAGTAATGGCCTCCAGACTCATTCATTAAATCCTATCCAAGCAGTGAATTATTAAAAACTAATTTTAAAAGGACGACAACT
Organism: Synchiropus splendidus; assembly: GCF_027744825.2. NCBI lineage: Eukaryota > Metazoa > Chordata > Actinopteri > Syngnathiformes > Callionymidae > Synchiropus > Synchiropus splendidus. The sequence goes on from NC_071340.1 coordinate 17,524,837, forward strand.
GTGACCTTTGAAATCCTTTGACTGAACCTGCTTCACATCTGACATGTCTCAGAGTAAAGGCTTTCTGGTAAAATATTTCCGTTATCCTCATCCGTAGAATTATTTCAGACCTAACCGAAGAAAGCATCGGCTTTTGATTTTATGAATAAAAATAAATGTGTTCCCTGTTTCTCTGATATTTCACACCTGCTTATATACATCGTGTGTGAACCAGCGCGTAATCCTGTTCAGGGTTCAGAGCTAATAACCTGATAGCAATTGAAGCTAAATTCCGCATTCAAAAGTCAAAATTCTCAAACAAAAAATCTCCTTTAAACTGCCTTTGCCTTTATGGTTCAAGTGCTCTTGTTTGTTCCCTCCAAGCGCGATACGTATTTTATTAACATGTGTGATATGAAGCCTGATTGTTTTGTTTTCTCTTTAATTATTCAACAAAACATAGTGATAAAGGTATTTGTGTAGAAGCCTCCAGCAATAATAGCAAAAAACGCAATATCCGCGGCAGACACATCACTTCCGCCAGTGGAGGATTGAGCGGAAGCTCCGTCATTTTCTGTGTCGGCGCCCATGACAACAGAGAAGCCGCTCCTCCGTGTCCTCTGTCCGTGGAAATATCTGACGTGTAAGACTCTCTCCAGCGGCGGCTGGTAGCTGCTGCCGACGATCCGCTGACGCGTTTCCACGACGTATTACTGATCTGGATGAACGGGACTCAAGAGATGGAGACCGAGGGAGCAGGTAAACACGCGCCACTAGTACTGTAATGTAATGTATAATGTGTGTGTGTGTGTCTGTGTGTGTGTCGCCGCTGGCTTTGTTCTTGTTTTGAGAGACTCTTCAGTATGTTCACTGCAACAGTCTACTTTACTTCCGTTAATAGAACATGACAGATGACGCATATAGTCGTCCGACATGTCATACATCTTGAGCTTCTGATAGACCAGACGTGCATGTTTGTCCAGTCTTAACAGGGCTGTGCCAACTGAGGCTCCTCATGATCGTTTCTATATTATAGCAAGGGTCTCTTTTTCTCTTCCCTTCAGGCTGATTCTACTTTTTAAACAAGATACGTTAGTCAGAGTTTAGGAACTGAGGTGAAATAATAAAAATTCTATTTTACAAAGGCTCCAACAGGAACCATGGTACCATATATCCGTCATGATCCTTCGATACAATCCTCTCGCCACACATCTTGTTAATGCCTGCTACGTTTTCAGCTCCATAAACTCCTCTAAACTCTCAGTCCACACAACCGAGCCAGTTCTTCTGACCAGTCTCTTGAGTCTCCTCCCGTCCCTCTCTGATCTCCCGCTGAACCACCTATATAAAAGAGTGACAGAGTGTTTTCAACAGTGTTCTGTTCACACTGAAGGACCTGAGTCTGCTCAGCACATTATTGATCATCTTCTTATTCACTCACCCTCTACGACTGCACCAACCAGAGCTCTTCAGTGTCAGGATTGTTCAGTGACTCTGGTGTGTGTGTGTCCCTGCAGATGTCCTGCAGTCGCTGGTTATTAAAGAAGAAGTTCCTACTGAGCAGCATGAGCCTCATTTCACGAAAGAAGTGAAAGAGGAGGAAGAAGAACGTGATGTCTCCCAGCTCTCATTCACTCCTGTGGATGTGAAGACTGAAGATGATGAGAAGCCTCCAACCAGCAGCTTAACTCAACACATGAAAACAGAAGCTGATGGAGACAACTGTGGAGGATCAGAACCGGCCAGCTGCTTGGACCCGCCTATCCACCCTGACCAGCAGAGGTCACTCTCTTCTGACTTTGACACTGACGACAGTGAAGACTGGAGAGAAACTTGTTCCACTCAGAGTGATGCAAAGGTTCATGCCAGTGAGAAGAAAGATGGTGCTGATCTCAAATCGCTGATGTGCACTGAGTGTGGAAAGAGATGTTCTTCGAAGTCTGGACTGACTCAACACATTAGGGCCTGCTATGAAGGACCTTTTGATTGCTCACTTTGTGGACTCTGTTTTGGAAGTAGACAGGCTCTCAAGATTCACATGATCACCCACACCAGTGAGAAACCTTTCACCTGCTCTCAGTGTGACAAATGTTTTACAAAGAGGAGGTGTCTGAATGAACACATGAGAGTGCACACAGGAGAAAAACCTTTCAACTGCTCTCAGTGCGATAAATGTTTTACACTGGAAAGGAACCTAAGAGTACACATGAGAATACACACTGGAGAAAAACCTTTCATCTGTTCTTGGTGTAATAAATCTTGTGCTACGAGAGGGAGCCTGGTGGTGCACATGAGAACTCACACAGGAGAAAAGCCTTTCATATGCCCTCAATGTGATAAAGGTTTTGCGTACAGCGGGCTCCTAAAGGAGCACATGACCAGCCATACTGGTGAAAAACCCTACACTTGCTCTCATTGTGATAAGTGTTTTACGAGGAGCAGTAGTCTGAAAGAACACATGAGAATGCACACGGGAGAAAAGCCTTTCAACTGCTCTCAGTGTGACAAATGCTTTACATATGGACGGAGCCTGGAGGAACACATGAGGGTGCACACTGGGGAAAAACCTTTCAGCTGCTCTTATTGCTGCAAGTTGTTTAACAGGAGACGTACTTTGGAGCAACACATGGGGAGTCATACCGGAGTAAAATCTTTCCTCTGCTGTCAGTGTGGTAGAAGTTTCACACATGAAAGGAGTTTAAAGGATCACATGAAAATTCATATCGGAGTAAAACCTTTCGCCTGCTCTCAGTGCAGTAAATCTTTTTTATCTAGAGGGCACCTGAAGAAACACATGAGAACGCATACTGGAGAGAAGCCATTCAGTTGCTCGCATTGTGATAAAAGTTTTGCACTGAAGAGCAACCTGAAAGTACACATGGGAATACACACTGGAGAGAAACCATTTGTCTGCTCTCAGTGTGATAAGCGTTTTTCAATGAAGAGCAACCTTAAGGTGCACATGAGAATTCACACTGGAGAAAAACCTTTCATCTGCTCTCAGTGTGATAAATGTTTTATGCAGAGCAGGAGTCTGAAGATACACATGAAAAGTCATTCAGCTCATGGTGTGAAACCCTACTAAGAAAATGGTCAACTAAACTGTGGACTTAATTCTTGGAGGAGAAGACAATGGCAAATTGCAGAGTAGGACAAAGACTGATTCATGATTCTCAGCAGTTCAAATAGTGTATTATGATGAAAATACAGTGTGTTTTACTCTCTAACCTTTACTTTTTACTGATTAAGTCATTACATTAAAGTGATTAATTTAATTTGATTCTACAACCTTATAAGTATTATAGAATCAAAATTTGATCTTCTAATTTTGATCAAATATCCCAAAATATTGCTTGCAATATTTCTTCTCCTCAGAGTGCAGGTATCTCTGAAATGCTCTACTCATGCTACCAGAGGTGCTGTCTTCACTTGATCCAGCAGTTCTTAAAAGTTCAGAAACTTTCTTTGAAGTGTTTCTTTCTCCACTCCAACACTGAGTTTCTCCGCACTTGTATCTTCTCGACAGAAAAACTTCAGATATTCATTTGATTGCCAGTCGATAATAACGTAATCATGTTTTTGTTCACTTTCAAAAGGTTTTGTAAAATTCACATGAATAAACACTTTCTTTTTAACTGAAATTGCATCATGATGTGAAATTTATTTTGTTTAACTGTTCTATGCGTTAAAGGAACCTGGAGATTTATGTGATGCGTCAAAAAGATGGGAAAACCTTGATGTTATAAATGTTTTATGTCGAGGCTGAACCTGAAGTAGTACATGAAAATGCTAACTGTAGGAAAACCTTTCAGCTGCTCTCTGTGTGATCAGTGTTTTAAAACTGAAAGACAATTTGGAGAAACACAGCAGAACACATTCTGTCATTCAATGTTCATGTTTTAAGAAAATTAGGAATTCAAGCTTGTAACATTAGCATCTTTTTTTCCCATTTTGTTTATTCAAACATCATCTTCAAAACGTGGATGCACAGTCAGACAGGTAGGTGCTTCTAACACATTTAATTCCAATGTCAATATTGAGTAAAAACAAAGAGTTGTTTCCCTTTTTTCAGAGACGGTTTCAGACAGAAACATTCATCAGAAGAGTTTTGGATTTCTACACAAACTATTCCACATAATAGTTCAGCTTCTCCGTGAGCAGTTGTTTCAGTCAGAAATGTTCAGGAGAACTTTTTACTCAGTGAGGTTTTTGTCTCTCTGCTCCAACTATACCGATCAACCCTATTATCACCAATTATTATCTGTAAATAAGCAAGTTGTGACTTTTTTAATGGCCAATATGTGGTCCCCATTCTACATTATAACCAACCAGGTTACCATATTTCATTTCATATCCATGTCTTGAAGTAACACATCATAGACAGTAGTAGTACTAGTTAGTTCCATAACTAGTCACATAATTAAATAACCTGATGCTTTTTACCTGAAATAATTCACTTCATTTGTCTGCAGTACTGTCCTCTTTCTTTTGACATGGAAAACAATGCACTGCTCTGTTATCCAGGCCGTCCACTGTGCTCTCATCCGGTTCAAGACAACAGGAAAACAACCAGATTTTTAATTATTTTTCTGTTTTAGAGTAATTTTCTTTTTAGAATATTCATTGTGGAAATATATAAACGCCATTATTAAACAGCATGTGCTTCAATTTGTTGTTGCCTTCTTTTTGAACAGGATATTTAAACACTGTTTGTTGCTATTCTTGACCATTATCGTCAAGAATAGCAACGAGTCTACTGCTTAAAAAAAGAAAAATGGTTCAGAGCGGAACCTTCGTCAGCTAACAAAGAATTGACCGGAGGTCATAAGATCCGCGGCAGAATCGTCACTTCCGCCAGTGGAGGATTGAGCGGAAGCTCCGTCATTTTCTGTTTCGGCGCCCATGACAACAGACAAGCGGCTTCTCCGTGTCCTCTGTCCGTGGAAATATCAGACGCATAAGGCTCTTTCCTGCGGCTTCTGGTAGCTGCTGCCGACGGTTCGCTGACGCGTTTCCACGACGTATTACTGATCTGGATGAACGGGACTCAAGAGATGGAGACCGAGGGAGCAGGTAAACACGCGCCACTAGTACTGTAATGTAATGTATAATGTGTGTGTGTGTGTGTCGCCGCTGGCTTTGTTCTTGTTTTGAGAGACTCTTCAGTATGTTCACTGCAACAGTCTACTTTACTTCCGTTAATAGAACATGACAGATGACGCGTATAGTCGTCCGACATGTCATACATCTTGAGCTTCTGATAGACCAGACGTGCATGTTTGTCCAGTCTTAACAGGGCTGTGCCAACTGAGGCTCCTCATGATCGTTTTTATATTATAGCAAGGGTCTCTTTTTACCTTCTCTTCAGGCTGATTGAAGTGAAAAGGAAATGAATGTCCATTATATTTTACTGAAGTCAAAGACTCAACAGGAACCATGGTACCATATATCCGTCATGATCCTTCGATACAATCCTCGCGCCACACATCTTGTTAATGCCTGCTACGTTTTCAGCTCCATAAACTCTCAGCTGCAGCTGTCCTCTCTTGGACTGTTCCTTCAGGTGCGGCTGGCACAGCTTTTACATTCAATCCTCGTGCGGCAGTGTTTCTCCTGCTATTCAGTAATCATTTCTGAAGCTGGATTATTGGATCGATTTAGACTTGTCACATGTTGCATGTTACCTCAGGTCAGATCAGTGAAAAGTTGCTCACGTCTTGCATCACTGAGCGACACAGTTAACAACACTGCTGTTAGAACTGGTGAGATGCAGGTGTTCAACTGCAGTCTCCTGACTCATTTCACCCTAAAATCTTGTAGTTGTATAACTGGCTGTGTGTCCCGCCCCGTCTGGCAGTGAGAGGGGTTGTCCATGACTGACATCAGTTTAGCCAACATCGTCCTCACCCCCCTCCTCTATGGAGTCCTAGTCCGTCTGACCAGTCTCTTGAGTCTCCTCCCGTCCCTCTCTGACCGTCCACTGAACCAACATTATAAAAGAGTATTTTCAACAGTGTTCTGTTCACACTGAAGGACCTGAGTCTGCTCAGCACATTATTGATCATCTTCTTATTCACTCACCCTCTACGACTGCACCAACCAGAGCTCTTCAGTGTCAGGATTGTTCAGTGACTCTGGTGTGTGTGTGTCCCTGCAGATGTCCTGCAGCTGCATTTGATTAAAGAAGAAGTTTCTACTGAGCAGCAGGAGAGCAGCTCCAGTCTGGACCAGCAGGGACATGAGCCTCATCTCATGAAAGAGGTGAAAGAGGAGGAAGAAGAACATGATGTCTCCCAGCTCTCATTCACTCCTGTGGATGTGAAGACTGAAGACGATGAGAAGCCTCCAACCAGCAGCTTAACTCAACACATGAAAACAGAAGCTGATGGAGACAACTGTGGAGGATCAGAACCAGCCAGCTGCTTGGACACCCATCTCCTCCCTGACCAGCAGAGGTCACTCTCTTCTGACTCTGACACTGACGACAGTGAGGACTGGAGAGAAACTTGTTCCACTCAGAGTGACGCAAAGGTTCATGCCAGTGAGAAGAAAGATGGTGCTGATCTCAAATCGCTGATGTGCACTGAATGTGGAAAGAGATGTTCTTCGAAGTCTGGACTGACTCAACACATTAGGGCCTGCTATGAAGGACCTTTTGATTGCTCACTTTGTGGACTCTGTTTTGGAAGTAGACAGGCTCTCAAGATTCACATGATCACCCACACCAGTGAGAAACCTTTCACCTGCTCTCAGTGTGACAAATGTTTTACAAAGAGGAGGGGTCTGAATGAACACATGAGAGTGCACACAGGAGAAAAACCTTTCAACTGCTCTCAGTGTGATAAATGGTTTACGCTGGAAAGGAACCTAAGAGTACACATGAGAATACACACTGGAGAAAAACCTTTCATCTGTTCTTGGTGTAATAAATCTTGTGCTACGAGAGGGAGCCTGGTGGTGCACATGAGAACTCACACAGGAGAAAAGCCTTTCATATGCACTCATTGTGATAAAGGTTTTGTGTGCAGTGGGCTCCTAAAGGAGCACCTTGCCAGCCATACCGGTGAAAAAATGTTCTCCTGCTCTCAATGTGATACGTGTTTTACGAGGAGCAGTAATCTGAGAAAACACATGAGAACTCATACTGGAGAGAAGCCGTTCAGTTGCTCACATTGTGATAAAAGTTTTGCACTGAAGAGCAACCTGAAAGTACACATGGGAATACACACTGGAGAGAAACCTTTCATCTGTCCTCAGTGTGATAAATGTTTCATGCAGAGCAGGAGTCTGAAGATTCACATGAAAAATCATTCACCTCATGGCGTGAAAGTTCAGTAAGAAACTGTGGACTTGATTCTAGGATGACAATATGTAATCCTGTAAGTATCATAGAATCTAAATTTTGATCTATTAATTTTGATCAAAGATCAAAAATCCCAAAATAATATAAAAAATATTGCTTGCAATATTTCTTCTCAGAGTGCAGGCGTTCTCTGATAGGTATCTCTGATGTGCCCTACTCATGCTACCAGAGGCTCTGTCTTCACTTGATCCAGCATTTCCTAAAAGTTCAGAAACTTTTTTTGGAGTGCTTTTTTCAACTCCAATAGTGAGTTTCTCCACACAGAAACTCAACAGAAAAACTTGAGATATTCATTGACAGTCGTTAATTATGTACACTGATGACAGTCAAGACTGGAGAGAAACCACAACTCTCGGAGTGGGTCAGGAGGTCTGGACAGTGAGAAGAAAACAGTGATGACGATGGATCACTCATTTGTTCTGAGTGTGGAAAGAAAAGCTCTTCGATGTCTGGACTGACTCTACGTGTGACAACTTGCCGTGGAGGATCTTTTAAATGTTCGCTCTGTGGAAAATGTTTTGAAAGTTGGCAGGTTCTGAAGATTCACATGACCATTCACCCCCCAAAAAAACCCTTCAGCTGCTCTCAGTGTGGTAAATCTTTTAACAAGAGAAGTATCTTGAACGATCACATGAGACAGCACACGGGTGAGAAACCTTTCCACTGCTCCCATTGTGGTAAAGGTTTTACACGTAAGGTGAGCCTGAATGAATACACAATGTTACATACTGGGGAAAAACCTTTTAACTGCTCTCTGTGTGATTAAAATGTAACACAAAATGTAGCTTGGAGCACGACGTGAGAAACCACAGTGGTGAAAAACTGTTCATCTGCTGTCATTGTCGGGGTTTTACACAGAAAAGCAGTCTTAATGTACACACAAGACGTCACACCAGAGAAAGACCTTTCTCAGTGTAATAAATGTTTTACGCACCGGGGCCACCTCACTGACCACATGCAGAGTCATATAGGTATCAAACCTTTCCCTTGTTCTCAGTGTGATTTTGGCACAAATGGAACCTGAATGTTCACATGACAAGTCATTTAAAGAAGATGTTAAAACCTGCTCTTAGTATGATTGGAATTTTGTTCAGTAATTCACTTGGTTCAATGAAAGTCTTGTGCCGAAATGCTCTTATTTTTCATTAAAATTTATTTATGATCTCTTGTGTGGAGCTTTTATCCATGGTGGTCTCGTGCTGTCATTGTCATTGTTAATATCCCGATTTTTTTTTTTGAATGTAAAGCAATTTTCATATCGTCTAAAATATATGTGCTTTACTTCTCAGTACACAGTAGAAGTAGGTGGAGAGCTAATGTGGATGAAGCATCCAGTATTCAACCTTTGGTTGAAGCAATGGGGACAAAGCTCCAGTGATTCCAGAGGCTCTGTGGCCATTACTTCTATGAGAACTCAACATCACCACCAACAAAGAATCCAGGATTGTTTGAATAAAGAGTTTGTACTCAAAGTTTTTGATTTAAATACACTGGTCTCTTCCTTCTCCTCGTGTTTTTTTTTTTTTTTTCTGTTTAAGTTTAGCACACGACACATTAAAACGTTACTTGTTTAACATTGTTTAACATTAAGCATCAGAATGGAAAATATATTCTAATATGCACTACCCAATATGTTTCAACTCCGCAATGGGGATGTTGAGGATTGGTCTTCTCTTTCTTTCCTGTGAATCTCGTCAGAAGAATGAGGAATCAAAGGAAGAGCTGGCATTCAATTTCAGATGATCATTCAGATAAAATAGTTTGCATCGCCTCCTGGCGTTTTGTCCCTGAGAGTGGAAAGGAGACTTGCTTTTGATTAATACGCTGTTTTCGGTTTTGATAGTTTTGAATAAACTGACGCAGCGGAACTCTCAGAGTGGGTCAAAAGGTTGTCCTGACACGGAGAAGAAAAGTGATGCTGATGACAGATCACTGATCTGCTCTTGCTGTGGAAAAAAATGTGCTTCACAGTCTGGACTGACTCAACATATAAAAACCTGTTTTGGACAATCTTCTACTTGTTGGATTTGCGGAAAATGTTATAGGCAAGCACTGAATGTTCACATGACGGTTCACCCCTCAGAAAAACCTTTTGGCTGCACTCAGTGTGATAAATATTTCAACCGAAAATGGAGTTTGGAGGAACATTTGAAAATTCACACTGGTGAAAAACCTTTCCCCTGCTCTCAGTGTGGCAAATGTTTTACACAGAGGAAAAGCCTGAAGGAACACTTGAGGTTGCACACTGGAGAAAAACCGTTTAGCTGCTCTCAGTGTGATAAATCGTCTAACAGGAGAAGTAGCTTAGGGCACCACATGAGAAATCACACAGGTGAAAAGCCCTTCCTCTGCTCTCAGTGTGGAAAAGGTTTCATGCAGGGAAGCTGCCTGAGGGTTCACATGAGAGTTCACATTGGAGAAAAACCTTTCATCTGCTCTCAGTGTGATAAGTGTTTTGCATGTAGTGGGCACCTTAAGGAGCACATGATGAGTCTTAATGGTATAAAGCCTTTCCCCTGCCCTCAGCGTGATAAATGTTTTACGTACAAGGAGCCTGAACGAGCACATGATCAGTCATGCAGGTGCCAAACCTTTTTCCTGCTCTGAGTGTGATAAATGTTTTAGGCAAAGGAGGAGCCTGAAGGTACACATGATACGTCACACGGGTGAGAAATCTTTCCCCTGCACTCACTGCGACAGATGTTTTATGCAGAGAAGGGGCCTCAATATTCACATGAAAATTCACACTGTAGAAAAGCCTTTCAACTGCTCTGAATGCAGTAAATCTTACACACATAGAATGAGTCTTTTACAACATGCAAGAATTCACAGAAGAGAAAAACCTTGCAACTACTCTCAGTGTGAGAGGAGTTTTGCTTACAGCACCCACCTTGAGGTTCACATGATGAGTCATGTAGATATAAAACCTTTTCCCTGCTCTCAGTGTGATAGGTGTTTTTCACAGAAAAGGAAACAGAAGGCACATATGATTCTTCACACAGCTAAGAGACTTTTCCCATGTTCTAATTGTGATAAATGTTTTAAGCGGAGAAGGAGCCTGAAGGAGCACATGAAAATTCACTTTGTAGAAAAACCGTCCAGTTGCTTGCAATGTGGTAAACTTTTTAGAGGGAGAGGTTTCTTGAAGAAACACTTGAAAACCCATATGGATGACACCTCAGCTGGCAGTGTAATCTATGATATCTGCAAAGATGAATTTTGAGTTGTCACATTTTTTTTCTAAGTGTGTTCGCAGTAAGATCTCAGTAATACCTTCAAATTTCAATTGATTATGTTGCATTGTTTGCTCAGATTGGTCAGCGTGGTGTTGCCCTGTTTGTCTATATAAAATCTAAGATTTTAGATTGTAATAGAGTACACAAACGTTTCAGCACCTCCTCGTGTGACTAGTGCTTTTTACTCAGTGTTTATCAGTCGTCCTTTTTTCATCGCAAGACGGCGACAAGCTCAAGTGTTTGTCAGACGTTTGTTATACATGACATTTCTAACTATTAATCTGCCAATAAAAAGCTATATCGTGTCAGTGGTGCAGCATCCTAGAGACATATTTGTTCGCATCCATACCTGTATCCATTTGGGATTGTTTGATTCAGACACAGTTTATATACACTGAAACTAAGATGGCTGCCTGAAACAGCTGTTTTCCGTGGAGGAAAACCTTTCTTCTGGGCTAAGTTAGACATGCAGTGGACATGCTGACTCATGTTTGAAATCTCAACTCTGATTGGTAAGAAATGTTGCTCATTGTCACGTCTTGGAAAGGGTTTGATTGTTGTGATGATCAACAATCAAACCCCTTAAATATGAGCTGGATCTCTTCCAGCTTCTTCCAGGGTCATGTTTTCCTCTGGCTCAAGACTGGTGTGATCAGACTGATATTTCATACGAAGGCAGAAGATTCATCTTATTGGAAGCAGATATTCCCCAGCACTGACGGGATCCATCATGTAAACAAACCCTGCTGTTGAAAGAGAGAGACATGACTCAGGTAACAGCAGGGAGAGAGGTGATCTTTCAACCTGGTCCAGAAGCTTGTAAAAGCTCAAAACTGTCCTCAAGTGTTTCTGCTGCTATTGATTTTCATAAATTCTCATTCACCTCCCAGCTGCGGATTGATCCTGATGAACATCAGAGTGAAAGCTTATCAGAGAAAACGCTTCAATCAGGCATCCTGATGGTCGTCCACATCAGAATTGACTCACGGATTGAGTGCGCACTTGTGACAAGTGAGTGATGATCGCAGCGCTGAAGATCGCAGCGCTCCCTAGTGCTTCGGTGTGGAGCTCTCGGCCCGTAATTGTGTGTGTCTGAGTGGTGTTGAATTGCAGTGGCGTGAAGCCTGCAGTGACCTGGTGTTGATGTTCGTTAAAAACAGAGTCACCCAAGTATATTCTCAATGAATCTAGTCAGACGAGATGAAGAATCAAATTGAGATTTGTTAATAAATACAATTTTAAAAATCGTCTCCCTGGTGTCTTTTTTCTGTTTTTCTTTTCTTCGCTAAACATTTTTGGAATGCATAAAAACGTATGGAAAAGGTTGAATGTTTGCTTCTCTGCGACCTATAAACAGATACAAAAATCAGCTGGTGGGAAACTCTCCTGTTTCAGAAACAAACCAAAACAAAAACGCTGCTCAACGGAACCTTTGAGCGGAGGTTTCGTCATTTTCTCCTGCGGACCACTGAAGCACTTCCTGTTTATCGTCTCTTCGAGGACCCTCCGGTGGATGGCAACCGCCGGATTTTGCAATATGTCTTCTAACAGTGACTCATAACTGGTGCTGATCATCATCTTCTGCAGTTAGAAACGAGGGGCGGAACAAAAGCGGCTCATGGAGAGCAGGAGACCAGGTGCACACGCGCGCGCGCGCTACCGTCGTCTGCCGTATATTAAAAGGGAGGACAGGGAATTACGTGGTCCAACTTATAAGATTTATTTTCCTTCCGACCTTATTCACTCGTTTCCGCCGTTTTACCCCCTTTCGTTTCTTAAAAAAAAAAATAATAATAATAATGATAAGTGTAAGTATAAATAAGTATAATTTGCACTGAAATGAAGAGCTACATTGCCATATAAAATGCGATAAAATATGAAAACCGAAAACGGCGACCCAGGTGAAAGTACGAATGTGTGGAAAAAACGTAGAACAATCTCACAAACACTTGGTCAGACTTGAACTGGATCACTCAAGACCTCAGGTTCCTGGTTGTGATCTAAAATACAGGGGTCATATCAGTCACAATTAAAGATGATATAATCTATTTATAATACATATTTATTATTATTATTATTGTGCTCTTTCAATGGCAATTTTGAGCTTGAACAAGCTTGAACAAGATCATGGGAGGTCCCAGGATTAGAGGGTCACAAGATGCAGCATCCAAAATAAAAAGCACTTCAAGTTGTGTACGTGTATGAATATGTTGGCATTAAGCCACAATGCACAATGATAAAATATATATGTTAAAAATACTATGATACTATGATATGAACACTAGGCCCATGATGGTGGTGGTAGATATGTCTGTGCAAATGGAATTGCCAGTGACTTCATCAAACACTTTCTGTTGTGTACTTGGAGCCAGCACTGTTTCCCACTCACAGAGTAGCAGAGGTTGTGTGTCAAGTTGTCTTCCTTTGTTGGTTCATGAATGAACAAAATAACTACTGAATGAACTAAACTAAATTTAATTTGACTTTAGAACATTCGCTTGACTGTCTCAATGACATCAACTTTATGTGACTGCGATGAAAAAATATGTTGTTGATGCTGGTCTGGTTCATGAACACGGGAGTACTTCACCCTCTCTTACAGTACCAACAAGTATCAGGATTGTGACTCTGGTGTGTGTGTGTGTCTGCAGATGTCCTGCAGCTGCTGGTGATTAAAGAAGAAGTTTCTACTGAGCAGCAGGAGAGCAGCTCCAGTCTGGACCATCGGGAACACGAGCCTCATTTCATGAAAGAAGTGAAAGAGGAGGAAGAAGAACATGATGTCTCCCAGCTCTCATTCACTCCTGTGGATGTGAAGACTGAAGATGATGAGAAGCCTCCCACCAGCAGCTTAACTCAACACATGAAAACAGAAGCTGATGGAGACAACTGTGGAGGATCAGAACCAGCCAGCTGCTTGGACACACCTCTCCTCCCTGACCAGCAGAGGTCACTCTTTTCTGAGTCTGACACTGACGACAGTGAGGACTGGAGAGAAACCGACAATTCTCGGCGTGGGCCAAAAGGTCATGACAGTGAAAAGAAAGATGGTGCTGATCACAGACCACATATCTGCTCTGGATGTGGCAAAAAATGTTCTTCAAAAGGTGGACTATCGAGACACTTAAACTCCTGCTCTGGAGGACCACTGACTTGTTCAGTCTGTGCAAAATGTCTGTCAAATAGACAGAATCTGAGGAATCACATGAGAATCCACACCACTGAAAAACCATTTAGCTGCTCTCACTGTGATAAATCATTCCACAGAAAAAGTAGCTTGGAGGAACACAAGAGAATTCACACTGGAGAAAAACCATTCCTCTGCTCTCATTGTGGTAAAGGTTTTACACAGAAGAAGAACCTGAAGGAACACTTGAGAGTACACACACAAGAAAAACCTTTCAGCTGCTCTCTTTGTGGTGCATTATTCAGTAGGAAAATTAGCTTGGAAGAACACATGAGAAATCACATAGGTGAAAAACCTTTCCACTGCTCTCAGTGTGGTAAAGGTTTTATGCGGCGAGGTGGCCTTAAAGTTCACATGAGGAGTCACACTGGAGAAAAACCTTTTATCTGCCCTCAGTGTGATAAATGTTTTGCCCACAATGCACACCTGAAGGACCACATGATCAGTCATACAGGTGAAAAACCTTTCATTTGTTCTCAGTGTGATAAGTGTTTTATGCACAAAAAGAACTTGAGAATCCACATGATGAGTCACAGAGATGTGAAACCATTCCCGTGCTCTCAATGTGATAAATGCTTTACACAAAGAAGGAAACTGAAGGACCACATGATGAGTCATACAGGTGAAAAGCCATTCTCCTGTTCTCAGTGTGGTAAATGTTTTATGCAGAGAAACACCTTGAAGGTGCACATGAAAATTCACTCTGTAGAAAAACCCTTCCCCTGCTCTCAGTGTGGTAAAGGTTTTCGGCAGAAGAGCAGCCTGAAGGAGCACATGATGAGTCATACAGGTGAAAAACCTTTCCCTTGTTCACAGTGTGATAAAAGTTTTGTGCACAAAAGGTACCTGACAATTCACACGATGAGTCATACAGGTGTAAAACCTTTCCCCTGCCCTCACTGTGATAGGTGTTTCACAGAAAGACGTAACCTGGAGGAGCACTTAACGATTCATACAGGTGAAAAACTTTTCTCCTGCTCTCATTGTGGTAAATGTTATATACACAAAAGGAGCCTGATGGTCCATGCGAAAACTCACTCTGTAGAAACACCTTCCAGCTGCTCTTAGTGAGGGAACACATGAGAGCGCATGCTGCTGGCAAATCTAGCACTCTGTAGTTGTCATTGTGATTCATGTTTAGGCAAAGAGGAAGTACTTGTAACATCAGATGAGATAAGCATGTGAAAAGATAGATACTGCTCAACACCTCCATTAATTTTAAGGGACGATGTTGAGTAAAATGTGTGATTCGTGTTAAGTGTGTTAGTGTGTCAATGACAAGACAGTGACAAGCTACAGTGGTTGCCAGACTTGAAGACGCATGTAATCTCTCTATGAAAAGCCTAAAATTGTTCTTGCGTCTTAGGGCTGAACACTTTAGCGTATTCTGACTGAAGTCACCATTTTAAACAATGTGGTTTTAAGATATTTGTTGCACTGTGCAGCCACTCTGCAGTTCATTTCTCAGCAGTGCTGCGGGAGAGACCACCCCAACCTCAGGTGTAAACAAAGGGTTGAAATGGAATCTATTTCACACACCCATTTCGGCCCAGTCAGTCGCAGCACTGGGCTTCACTCGCTTGACAGGATCTCTGGAACACACTAGTAAAGCGATTATGTTCAATAGGAAATCAGCCTCCGATTTTGTGTTTGAAACTGGTTAAATAAAGGCTCAGCTGCGGGTGTGTGTGATGTCAGCGGGCTGGTCTCTCTGGAGCAAACCTTTAGTCTGCATGTATTCTGAGTGACAGTGAACCCAATACAGGTTTGTTTTAGTATCCAGTCATAGTTGTGACTTGCTAATATCTCAGTGTCACCTGTGTGCTGTGTGAGTGTCTGCAGTGTGTCGCGTTGACTCTCTGCTCCACTCAGTTAAAATTACTTCACGGCAATCAAGGATGAACAGTACAGGAAATACATGGCACAACTTGAGTTGAGGAGGCGTTAAGGTACCTTGGCGTCTTGTTCACGAGTAAGGGACAATGGCTGCGTGAGATTGACAGATGGCTCAGTCTCAATTTACTGGTCATGAACTCTGGGTCATAACCGAAAGAACCAGGTCCCAGAAACATGTGATTGAAATTAGTTTCTTCCACAGTGTGGCTGGGCGCTCCCTCAGTGTCAGGTAGAGTCGCTGCTCCTCCACGTGGAGAGGAGTCAGCTGAGGTGGCTTGGGCATTTGTTTCCGATGCCTCCCGGTTGCCTCACTCTTTAGAGGTGTTCCGGTCGTGCCCCGCAGGGACGAGGCCCCAGGGAAGACTCAGGACACATTGGAGGGACTACAGCTCACAGGTGGCCTAGGAACATTTTAGGGTCCCCCCGGAAGAGCTGCAGGATGTGTGAGGTGACAGTGAAGTCTGGGCATCCCTGCTCAGACTGCTGCCTCTGCAACCCAGTCCCGGATAAGCGGGAGAAGAAGAGCTTACAACAGCTAACAACAACTTGAAACACTGAACTGATTTTAAGTCCTGTAGATCATGGCTCTGAGGATGACCTCACCTTGAATAAATCCAGTTTGCTTTGTTTGATTGAGGCTTTATTTGCATAAAATGGGGATCCAGGTTTCAAATAAAATGATTGAAATTCATAATCAACTTGAGTTTTTGTTCTAACCTTGGCTGTTGGATCCACTGCCGCACTTGACAAACTAAACATACCTAACAACAAAACAAACTCTAGACATGTAAAGGATATATAAGGCATATGGCTGGTTGTCATGTAAAAGCGTGAGGTGAGTTCAGAGACCACGGCCATCTAGTCTGGAAAATAATCTCCCTCAGTTTGAATGTGCGAAGTGGTTGTCTGTCTGACTCTCAAGGTAACAGGGCAAAGAGAGGCTCTCTTTCGATTTGAAAAAACTGTCTTACAGCTGTTTCTGCTCCAATCCAGTACCATTTTTTTCCAGACGTATACTTCCCTCATGGGGAGATTTGGCATTCTTTTCATAAAAGATTAAAATTTTATTCTCATTCTGAATAGACACTTTCTCCTTAGTGAACTGACATCACAATGTGGATTTTAGATTCCAATAAAGTCATGGCTCTCAGTCTTATTTGCGTCAACATATGTTTGAGGACATTTCTCAGAACATTTCTCACCACAACAGTAACACATTTGATCACACAGATTTTCTCTCTTCACTAAGAGTCTCGTCAGTAGAATGAGAAATCAAATTAAGGTGCTAATTCAATTACAGATGTTCATGAAGATACGTGACTTTTCCGCCTCCTGGTGTTTCTTGTATCTTATCTGCGTTGTCCTGATTTGTGATATAAGAAAATAAATTGAGATTGTTTTGCTTTACTTCGACCGTTCAAAGAATTAAAATCTCCTGCTTAAAACATTGAAGCGGAACCTTTGTCCGCAAACACAGAAAAGACCGGAAGAAGGATCTATTTTCGCTACGGACCACTGAAGCACTTCCTGTTTATGTTCGCTATGATGATCCTCCGGTGGATGAAAGGTCTGGCTACAGAGTTCGAAATGTTCTTTCAAGCTGCGACTGAAAACTGCCGCTGACGATCCTCTGCTGCAGTGAGAAACGAGAGACGGAACAAAAGCGAGTCATGGAGAGCAGGAAACCAGGTACACGAAGGGAGAACAGAGAACTTCGTTATCAATCTTGAAACATTTATTTTCCTCTGGACACCACACAAACTTTATGGTCATTATTTTTTCTTTTCGGTGTCCTTGGTAAACCACCGTATATATCTATATATATTATTATCCACAGCGACATGACTTGACAGGTGTTGTTTGAAATCTACTTAAAATACACTCGACTTAATGTTGAAAAAAACCGTAATGCTCTCAGAAGGTATGGAAGCTGCCGAAATAATGTGCAGCTAATGTTGTGTAAATACATATGATTTACAGTTTTAATTTATTTCTTACTTTTTACCTTACACACACACTGAAGCAGGATATGAAATTGTGTCACAAAAAAGGTAAATTCAATTCAAAGTAGCCTCTAACTGCAAACCCTCGGCCTTCTTCATGAGCTTCATTGTGTCACCTGTAAGAGAACCACTGCAGGTCACTACCTCATGAAGCTCATCAGGGGGATGGCGGGAGTGTGCAACACAGTCATGAAAGCAGGCGGTGGCTATTTTGTAGATGATGTAAATGATGAAATTCGTCATTTCACACTTTTTTGTTTACAACATAATGTGTTCATTCATAGCTTTGATGCCTTCATTTTAGAACCTGCGATGGAAATAGTCATGAAATCATAACAAAAGGAAGTGACTTCATCAGACACTTTCGCCAAAGGTTCCCTCTCACACACTGAAGTATCCTGAGATTTAATACACTTCTAGACCTACACCTATCACAGAGTGGCAGAGGTTTTGTGTCTGGTTCTCTTCCTTTGCTTGTTCATTAACTAACAAAAACTTTACTCCAAAACAGACAAACATATTGCAACTTTGGGGTTGGTTCAATGTGACTGTGTTGACAAAATGTATTATTGATGCTAGTCTGGTCCATGAGCAAAGTAGTACCTCACACTCTACTACAGCACCAGCAGGAGATCTTCAGTGTCAGGATTGTTCAGTGACTTTGGTGTGTGTGTGTCCCTGCAGATGTCCTGCAGCTGCATTTGATTAAAGACGAAGTTTCTACTGAGCAGCAGGAGGGCAGCTCCAGTCTAGACCATCGGGGGGAAGAGCCTCATCTCATGAAAGAAGTGAAAGAGGAGGAAGAAGAACATGATGTCTCCCAGCTCTCATTCATTCCTGTGGATCTGAAGACTGAAGATGATGAGAAGCCTCCAACCAGCAGCTTAACTCAACACATGAAAATAGAAGCTGATGTAGACAACTGTGGAGGATTGGACACACCTCTCCTCCCTGACCAGCAGAGGTCACTCTCTTCTGGGTCTGACACTGATGACAGTGAAGACTGGAGAGAAACCGACAACTCTCAGAGTGGGTCAATGGTTCACGACAGTGAGACGAAAGATGGTGCAGATGACAGATCACCGATCTGCTCTGGATGTGGGAGAAAATGTTCCTCGAAAGGTGGACTGGCGAGACACATGAAATCCTGCTCTGGAGGATCATTTACTTGTTCAAGTTGTGGAAAATGTTTTGGGAAGAGACAATCTCTGAAGATCCACATGACAGTCCACACCAATGAAAAACCTTTCAGCTGCTCTCAGTGTGATAAATCTTTCAACAGGCGAAGTATCTTGGAGGAACACATAAAAAGTCACTCTGGTGATAAACCTTTCCTCTGCTCTCAGTGTGGTAAAGGTTTTAAGCAAAGGAGGAGCCTAAAAGACCACATGATGAGTCATACAGGCCTCAAACCTTTCTCCTGTTCTCAGTGTGATAAATGTTTTCTGCACAAAAGGAACCTGATGAATCACATGATAAGTCATCAAGGTGCAAAACCTTTTCCCTGCCCTCAGTGTGATAAATGTTTTTTGCATCAGCGGAACCTGAAGGAGCACTTGATGAGTCATACCGGAGAAAAACCTTTCAGCTGCTCTCAGTGTGATAAATCTTTTAACAGGAGAAGCAGCTTGGAGGAACATACGAGAATTCACACTGGTGAAAAACCTTTCCCCTGCTCTCAGTGTGGTAAAGGTTTTAAGCGGAAGAAGAACCTGAAGGAGCACATGAAGAGTCATGCAGGCTTAAAACCTTTTACATGTTTTCAGTGTGATAAATGTTTTATGCACAAAAGGAACCTGAAGATTCACATGATGAATCATACTGGTGAAAAGCCTTTCCCTTGCTCTCAATGTGACAAATGCTTTACACACAGATACAACCTGGAGGAGCACATGAAGAGTCATACAGGTGAAAAACCTTTCTCCTGTTCTCAGTGTGATAAATGTTATACAAACAAAATTGGCCTAAAGAAACACATGGTAAAACACAATGTAGAAAAACCTTTCTCCTGCTCTCAATGTGGGAAAGGTTTTCCCCAGAAAAGGGACCTGAAGGAGCACATGATCGGTCATACAGGTCTAAAACTTTTCTCTTGTTCTCAATGTGATAAATGTTTCATGCACAAAAGGAACCTGAAGAACCACATGATGATTCATACAGGTGTAAAACCTTTCTCTTGCTCTCATTGTGGTAAAGATTTTACACTAAGATGGGACCTAGAAGCGCACTTTGTGATCCATACCGGAGAAAAACCTTTCTCCTGTTCTCATTGTAATAAATGTTATACACACAAAAGGAGCCTGAAGGCTCACATGAAAAGTCACATGTTAAAAACACCTTCCAGCTGCTCCCAGTATACTAAACATTTTAAATGTCTATCCAACTTAGAGGAACAGCTGAGAAACCACGCCGGTGACAAATCTAGTTCTCCGTAGTTGTCCATGTGATTTAGGTTTTCTGCGAAGAGGACGTCTGTCTTGTAACTAACTTGAGCTTCTCAATGTTATTCAGACATGACCTTCAACATGTCGAGCTCTCCATTTGGAAGATAGATTCTGTTAAATAACTTCAGTGGTTTTAACCAATTAATTAATGCAGTTAAAACATGTCTTCTGATATCAAGTTGTTGCCATGTTTATGGAGATTAAATCTATTTGATTCTAATTTTTGTTTTCAGAACAGTATCTTTAGTTGTCAGTGGTTTCCCACATGGATGGTGCCGTCTTCTCATTGAGGTCCCTTATTTTCCAGTGACAAACGAAAGTGTTTGGGTGGTTGTCAGGCATTCTGAACGCGCCATCTTTCTGTCTATTGTGCATTTGGTTTAGCCATGTTTGGTCAACTCACGCCTGGACAAATGTGTGGTCATTTTTCTGAGCTGACATTTCACATACCAAGTCGGAGCGGAAGGAAGGTTTGCTCATTTCATATTAAGAAAACTCACACGCTTGAAAAATGTGTCATAATGACACATGAAAATAAAGATTTTTTTATTATTATAATTGTTTTTTTGGATGATTCGACTGAGACTCTCTGTAAGTATATTAACAATACACATGGAATTATCCACGGCTGATGCTGTCTCTTAAGGAATTTTCTAAAATACATATATACATTTTCACCACTACTAATTTGTCCTGTTCAGGGCTGCGGGGAGTGCTGGATATTGAAATAGTGTGGATCGTGAGGATAGTGGCACCTGACATGTGTGTGGAGTTATTCAAAACTTTACAGGTTGGGCTGAAGTTTCATAAGAAAGCCGAAGATTCTTCACATTCTCAAAACTAGAAGCAGATATTTCCCATCACTGACTCTTTTAGCAACTCTGCATTTGAAAGAGAGAGACAGACAGAGACAGAGAGAGAGGGATGTGCCACGGGTTACATAATGAAGAGAGGCTCACTTTCAGATCCAGTCAGATTCAAGGCATTCCTTCTAACATAAGATTTTTTTTTTTTTTTTTTTACATTATTTTCTAACTTAAAATATCTTTAAGATTCAATTCTCAACTTATTGGAAACCCATCAACACGAGTTAATGGGAGCTAATTAATTGGATGGTTGTTGTTTTTAATCTCTTTTATGAGAATCTTGAAATTTTGATTTGAATACATTTATTATTAAAATAATAGTTTGATGTTTTTTGCGTGTGAACGCATTTATGTTCGAGGTTTGGAGGTAGGTTTTGCATGACTTGATACTGACTTGATACAAAGCTGGCGGGAGACTCAGCGGAACCTTCGTTCGCCAACGCAGAATTGGCCGGAAGTTCGGCCATTTTCTGCTTCCGGACCGCCGAAGCGGAGGCTAAAAGCTCTGCCTTCTGAGTTTGAAATGTTCCTCCAAGCAGCGACCGATAAACGGTGCTGACGACCATCTGCTGCATTTAGGAAGGAGGGACGGAGCAAACACGAGCGATGGAGAGAAGCACACCAGGTACACACACACGCGCACGGTTGCAGGCGAAACACACGCGCACCCCAAAACACAAACTGCCGTTGTTTCATGTTTCTTTTTTTATTAAATGGCAGGAGGACGAAGAATTGTGTAATCAAACTTCAAGCATAGATTTGCCACTCAGTGGTCAATGAACATGTTGCCCTCCTTGTTTTCCCTTAGAGATTCTTCAACCGTAAATATCGCACGACGCGTAATGATAGCGAAGGCTGTACTGCAGGGAGATACAAACACATAAGAGACAGTCACAAGTGTCACCGCTTAAATAGCCACCTTCCGTCGAGGTGTGTGTTCAGCACATCCATCAGGAATGTATATCGTTGCAGGCCTCTCTACAATACATGTATCTATACCGATGTTGCACAGTGAGTCCTGGTTCAGGTGAGCCATGTGTTTTGTGAGCTTAGGTTTAGGGGCAGAGGCTGGGGAAAGGGTTATGGCAAAGAGAGCAAGAGACAAACAAACCTGTGTGTGTGACGATTGTTTGAATTTGGATGTTTCAATAGTAAGTACGTTTTTTTAAGAATACAAGTGACTGCTTTATAGCTTCCTGTGATTTAACCTCCTCTATTTCATTGATGATCTGTTCGAAGGCTACGACGATGCCTGATGGTGGTAAATGTTGTGACTATAGATTAAACTCTACTTTAACTAGGCCATCAGAACTGACCTGAGGCCATGTAGTTGCCTTCTTTATTTGGACATTCAGTGAGATACAGTATAATGTTTATAGCCAGAAAAGGTTATTTAAGTGATTTTGTTGTTGAAGTTGTTCAGTTACATGCAGTTTTGCCATATTTAAATCTTACTTTAAAAAGTCAACTGATAAATAATGGATATATAATCAAAATTGATGTTTATTTTAGGGCTGCAACGATTAGTTGACGTCGTTGATAATATCGACAACAAAACTTGGTCAACGTCAAAATCTGTGCGTCGTGTTGCTGTAAACACACACACAGGCCGCAGGATGGGCGTCAAGAAGTGGTTGTTATTGAGAAGCAGTGAGAAAGTATCACATTCTCTGGAACCATTAAAACATGTTCATTTCTGTTCCTTTAATTGGTTCCTGACTGAGTACTTCCTGACTCTAAAGCGTGCCTTCGTTTTGTGTGTGAAGATAAAGCGTCCTAACAGCTAGCATGTGGGTTAGCACGTAGCTAACTTGTTAGCGGAGATTGACTTGTTTTTAATGATGTCACACACGTCACATCTGGGCTACAAAAGTGATTTTTTTTTTTTTTTTTTTTTTTTTTTTTTACAGTGATGTAGTGAAGTGTCCTCAGTCTCTCTCCTCCTCCTAACAATAACCAGAACTGAACTAGGGAGCTACACCGAACACATCGTTTTAGATTATCTTTCCTTTTGATGTGGATGTTGATCAGATATTTTATATGGGACACACATGTTCCTGGATTATGTGTCACTATTTTAATGTACTTGTTTAATAATGTGTGGTGTCAGAGTATCACAGTCAGATGACCAGTAGTCACCGGTCAGCACTCAAAATGGTTTTTGTGTGTTCATTTTCTGAGCACACCAGGACACCTTTCGAAACACTCTTTCGGAACGCTCTACCACGGCACCAACAAAACCAAGATTCTGGTGTGTTTGTGTCCCTGCAGATGTTCTGCAGCTGCTGGTGATTAAAGAAGAAGTTCCTACTGAGCAGCAGGAGAGCAGCTCCAGTCTGGACCAGCAGGGACATGAGCCTCATCTCATGAAAGAAGTGAAAGAGGAGGAAGAAGAACATGATGTCTCCCAGCTCTCACAGACTCCTGTGGATGTGAAGACTGAAGATGATGAGAAGCCTCCAACCAGCAGCTTAATTCAACACATGAAAACAGAAGCTGATGAAGACAACTGTGGAGGATCAGAACCAGCCAGCTGCTTGGACACGCCTCTCCACCCTGACCAGCAGAGGTCACTCTCTTCTGACACTGATGACAGTGAAGACTGGAGAGAAACCAGCAACTCTCAGAGTGGGTCAATGGTTCACGACAGTGAGAAGAAAGATGCTGATCACAGATCACTGATCTGCTCTTGCTGTGGAAAACAATGTGCTTCGAAGTCTGGACTGACTAAACACATGACGTCCTGCTCTAGAACATTTACTTGTTCACATTGTGGGAAATGTTTTAAAAGAAGACAAAATATGATCGCTCACATGGCAATCCACACTGGTAAAAAACCTTTCAGTTGCTCTATGTGTGATAAATCTTTCAACAGAAAAAGTAGCTTGGAGGAACACATGACAACTCACACAGAAGGAAAACCTTTTTGCTGTGCTTTATGTGATGAAATGTTTACCAGAAAACATAGCTTGCAGGAACACATGAATCGACACACTGGAGAAAAGCTTTTTAGTTGCTCTCAATGTGATAAATGTTTTACGCGGCGCAGGAACCTGAACTACCACATCAAAGTTCACTCTGAAAAGAAACCTTTCAGTTGCCCTCAGTGTGACAAATCTTTTAACAGGCGTAGTAGCTTGGAGGAACACTTGAGAAATCACACTGGTGAAAAACCTTTCAGTTGCTCACAGTGTGGTAAATGTTTTACGGTGAGTAGGACCCTGAAAGAGCACATGAGAATTCACTCTGGAAAAAAACGTTTCAGCTGCTCTCACTGTGATAAATCTTTTTACAAAATAAGTAACTTCAAGGAACATTTAAGAAAGCACAATGGTGAAAAACCTTTCAGTTGCTTTCAGTGTGGTAAATGTTTTAACTGGAAACGTAGCCTGGGGAAACACATAAAGTATTGTGATAGAAAATGAATCTTGGTCTCCTCAACATTCTCTCAGTGTGATGCATGTATGTGAAGAGGAAGCGTAATGGAACATTAGACTTCCCTCATGTAACCTTCAGTAGCACCTAAATCCTGATTCATCTGTGATCTAAGATAAGTAAATGTATGCAGGTGAAAAGATGCTATAAAAACACACTAACTATCATGAGTCTTAAAGCTGCAAATGTTTTTGATGTGCGATCAATAGGTGTTATGAATGACCCTCCGAACCTTGCAGAGGAGCTCAGGGAGCTGAGCAGTGATGTTGTGAGGGGCGATTAGAGGAGGGGAAGTCTGTTGAATGCTCTTTTTCATTCGTCCTGGATTTTCATACTTTTACATTTGCTGCCGTGAGTAGAATAAATAGACAGAATGTGATGTTCTATATTTTATGTAGCACACTTGGAAAACAACACAAGAAGCCTCTATGACACTCTGGTTGAGGGTAACTTGACTTAGACACTTGTACGTTAAAGTCGCTCGCAACCAAATAAAGATGAATATTCCTTCTGAGTGCTTTCTCCGTGCTGTTCTTTTGGGCTGGTGTTGACAATGTTCTACTGTTCGCATGTTGCTGAGCCTCTTCAGAGCTTCTGAGGTTATTCTAAATAGTAAACAAATGTTTGCATGAACTGAAACTGAGCCATTAATCGCGAGTTAACTCAGTTTTAGTGGGATTAATTGAGATTAAATTGTAATCTATTGGCAGCACAAACATGAATGAATATTAAAATAAATTCTCAACTGTGCGTCTTCACTGATTTAGATGAGTCAGTTGGTGAGGAGTCCTCATTACTGTTGTAAGTTCAACAGTTCAGATGGAACAGCACGTGATGTACTGCACCAGGAGACTGTCACGCAGGATATGAATCAAGATGGTCGTGATAACGGTCATGATCGACTCGAAGCCTGTTCCCTGGAGGAGACTCTGGCGCCCCCGCTGGAGAAGAGAGTGAACACACTGCGCCAGCCGGACCAGACTCATAACGCGTGACGTGCCGCCTTCCGCGGACAGTTCCAGACCATCAGAAGTGGATGGAATCCAATAAGAAATTCAAATTCAATCAAAAGATTCCCACTTGAATTTATACGTGAGTACCTCTTGTCTTTTTTTTTTTCTTTTCTTCGCTGGACTCAGTGTGTAAACACGGATGTTGTAGCTTGTTTGGCTTGACTTTGATCGTTTGATGGATGAAAAATAACCTGGTGTGAGACTCTCCTGCATTAAAATATCCATATTATGGGGAGCATGAAAGCAATGTATCGACTGTATCTAAAAAAACGTTTTATCAGCGGAACCTTCGTCCGCCAACACGGACTTGAGCGGAAGTGTGGTCACTTTCTCCTGGCGGACCTCTGAGGCACTTCCTGTTTATCTCCTCTTCGTGGATCCTCCAGTGGATGAAAGCTCTGGCTTCAGAGTGTGAAACATTCCTCCAAGCAGCGACTGGCAACTGCTGCTGCTGACGATCGTCTGCTGCAGTTAGAAACGAGGGATGGAACAAAAGCCAGTAATGGAGAGCAGCAGACCAGGTGCACACACAGCCCCAAACTACCGTTGTTTCTTCTTGTTTCTTTTTAAATGGACTGACGGATCTGCAAACGTTTCCTTTCCTCTCGGTGTTAGAAATGCTGCCGTCAATGTTTCCCCTTTAGTCTCGTCACTACAACCGTAAACACCGGAGGCCAGTGCAGGAGACGTTGATAGTTTTGACGCACTGGATGCGGACAGTGAGACTGCAGTGAGGTGAGCTGAAGCAGTGACGGAGGGATCAAGGTGAAGGTCGGATTCGATCAGGGATGACGTCTGTCGTCGGGCTGCGCGGTGCTTCAGCTGAATATCCATGATCAACAACATTTTCCTAAAGCTAATGGGGATGTCGGGATCCAGGTTTTTTCTGCCCCAGAACCGATCCGATTTTTTTTTAGTGACGAGTTCCACCGATACCGTTCCGATACCTATTCTACACATGTTTTGGTTCAACACCGAAATCTATGGCATATGGTTATACAACTTGACAGCATCAAACAGAAGAGTAAAAGAGGAAATGTGTAGTTTTTATTGTGCTTTATAGCATAGAAATATCGATATACAACTTAACAATTATTGTATAAAAATTAGGTCAAATGTGCTAAAGTTGTTGCTACGACAAAGGAACTGAACATAGTACAGAATTCAGGCAGTGAAATATTCCAACTAAAACATGCTTTTGTCAACAACATCAAACCAAATTGAACCCCTTATACGTTCTTGTGGAGCTGCAAGGGCCTGGTGAGAGCCTGCCTTGACCCTCACCCAAGTGAAAGTTCTTTTTGACAAAGACACATCTGCTGAATAACTGTTTCTCTTCTTATCCATCATATTTGAGGCAGAACTGAGAAGCCTCTCAGTGTCCACACTTGTGCGCCGAGAAACTTGGCGGAGGATGTGATGGCACTGCTGGTTTCAACTTCACTCTTCCATGTCGTCCAAGATGCTTCTGAATTTACTGCTTCCTGTTGTTGACCTTTGCTGTGGGGCCTTTATCACTGGCTCTTCAGCAGACTCATCACCACTGGCTTTGCTGACCTCCACACTCTCAACTAGCCACTCCTCTGGCAGGGCACTGAAGTGGCAATGCAGGACTGTGGCTCCGCCTCTAATAGAGGGCTGTTCATGGCCTCCACTGACCTCTTCTTGGAAAAAAACACACTTCAGCACTGTGATTGCAGGTATCACATCAGCACATGTTGATGTGATACCTGCTGTGTGACGGTTTGCTCCAGAAGGTTTTGCAGCATGTACAGGCGCTTTGTTGGCATTTTAAGATCAACGTGGATGTGCTCAAGGCGTGAGTAGGCCGTGGAGCAAATCACCTCCAACTATCCCTGCAACATTAAAGCAGACCTTCAGGGACTCATGGGCTGTGAAAACTGTCTGACCATGTGACAAAACCTGATGCTCTCCAGTGTTCCCAAAACAGCAGATGCTGAGTATCGGATCGGAACATCCACAAGTATTGCACACCAACAATTATTTCTCAGATCACACCTAATTTCAAAAATCTCAATGATCTTGGTGATGACCTTCCCTGTTTGCATTCAGATCCTGAACAAAGTAATGCTTCCTCCTCTACTGCAGCACCAGCAGGAGCGCTTCAGTGTCAGGATTGTTCTGTGACTCTGGTGTGTGTGTGTCCCTGCAGATGTCCTGCAGCTGTTGGTGATAAAAGAAGAAGTTCCTACTGAGCAGCAGGAGAGCAGCTCCAGTCTAGACCATCGGGGAGAAGAGCCTCATCTCAGGAAAGAAGTGAAAGAGGAGGAAGAAGAACATGATGTCTCCACGCTCTTATTCATTCCTGTGGATCTGAAGACTGAAGACGATGAGAAGCCTCCAACCAGCAGCTTAACTCAACACATGAAAACAGAAGCTGATGAGGACAACTGTGGAGGATCAGAACCAGCCAGCTGCTTGGACACACATTTCCACCCTGACCAGCAGAGGTCACTCTCTTCTGACTCTGACACTGACAACAGTGAAGACTGGAGAGAAACCAGCGACTCTCAGTGTGATTTTAAACATCAGAACAGTGAATACAAAGATGATGGTGATGACAAATCACTGATGTGCTCCGACTGTGGGAGAAAATGTTCTTCGACTTCTGGACTGACTCTACACATAAAGTCCTGCTGTGGAGGATCCTTTAACTGTTCCGTTTGTGGCAAATGTTTCAAAAAGAGACATGCTCTGAAAATTCACATGCGGATGCACACTGGAGAAAAACCTTTCAGCTGCACGCAGTGTGACAAATGTTTTGCTCAGAAGCGGAGTTTGGAGGAACACATGAGAGTGCACACTGGAGAAAGACCTTTCACCTGCTCTTTTTGTGATAAGTTATTTAGTAGGGAAATTAGCTTAGAGGAGCACATGAGGAATCACACCGGGGAAAAGCCGTTCCCCTGCTCTCAGTGTGATAAATGCTTTACACAGAAAAAGATTCTGAAGGTACATATGAGAATTCACACCGGGGAAAAACCTTTCAGTTGTTCTGAGTGTGAAAAATCTTTTACAACAAGGGGGAGCCTAAAGGTGCACATGAGAAGTCACACAGGAGAAAAACCTTTCATATGCTCTCAGTGTGACAAGTGTTTTGCCTATGGTGGGCACCTGAAGGAACACATGATCAGTCATACAGGTGAAAAGCCTTTCCCTTGCTCTCAGTGTGATAAATACTTCACACAGAGACGAAGCCAGAAAGTACACATGAAAACCCACAACGCTCAGAGCTGCTCAAACAGAGATGTTGAAAAGTAACATCTGAAGAAACTCTGC
Source organism: Synchiropus splendidus (assembly GCF_027744825.2). Lineage (NCBI taxonomy): Eukaryota > Metazoa > Chordata > Actinopteri > Syngnathiformes > Callionymidae > Synchiropus > Synchiropus splendidus. The sequence goes on from NC_071340.1 coordinate 17,553,559, forward strand.
TCTCAGTGTGATGTATGTTTCATACCTAGAGGAAGATTGAAGAAACCCAACATCAGGATCTGACAACACCTAACTTTTGAATTCAAGTGTGACGGTCAGCTTTTAAACATACAACAACAACAATAATAATAATAATAATGGGTAACAACTGTCCTCTGACTTGCTTTAATGATTTGGTTCCCTATTCTTTGAGACCAATATAGATTTTATATTGATAAGAGTGCTGATCCTCTCCGCCAAATACTCTCTAAAGCATTTCTGCTGCTTCTTAAGTACATGTTCTACTCAATGATCACGTTTCCAAGCCGACAGTGCCAGGACCGACGGTGCGGTCACTCCAATTGTGATTATGCCTCATGAGTGACTGATTTACATGTGAATTCAATATAGAAGTGCTTTCACCTGTGACATATTTTTGTTACATGCTGCGTGAGTGAACTGAAATACTGAGGAGAGTGGCCTAAGTGATAAGACGTGGTGTCGACTGAAGTGGTCCTGAATCATCGCTGTCAGAGTTCAACACCGTCACCATCGTGGAGAGCTTCGGTTAGACAAAAGCAAACAAGAAATGCAGTAAACAATAACAGTAAATATCAGAGAAGACACTGTCATTATTTTCCTTGTGTCTGTTCTTAGCGTTTCTTGAATAATAATGTGATCTAATGATCTAAAGTTCCCTCCACCACAGAGACAACTGGAGTTTAGAATAAAATCAGAGGCACCTCCTTGTGAGGACACCTTGCTTTGCCAGTCCCCACAAGGTTAAGCCTCAATATGAGGGTTAAAACGTCAGAATAACTGGGTCATTTTAACTGGGTTTCATTTTGGTTCAGAGTCCTGGTTCAGGTTAGCCATGTGTTTTGGATGGTTAGGTTTAGGGGGAGAGGCTGGGGAAATAGTTATTGCCATGAGAGGTCCTCACAAGGATAGAGTGTGTGCCCCCTGCCAGCTCCAGATCCATGTTTTCCTCATCATATCCTAAAAACTAAAAGCAGATACAGTATTCGCCGACACTGACAGGAGACATCATGTCTGCACTGAGGGCTCAGCACTCGCCAACACTGCAGGTGAGGTGTTTGTAATGAACAACCATTTTCGTTGTGACTGTGTGTGTGTATATATATATATATATATATATATATATATATATATATATATATATATATATATATATATATATATATATGGGTTTGGTAGTTCCTGCTTTTTAAGGGGGAAAAACTCGCGTCGGAACCACTTCCTCCCACGTTGGAATAACCGGAAGTTGCGCCATTTTCTTCAAGCAGCGGATGGCAAGTGCTACTGACGGTTATCTGCTGCCTTTTCTCTCGGTTGTTGACGGAAGCGGGTGCAAAAAAGCTCCTGACTAGAGATGGAGACCAAGAGACCAGGTGCGCACACACGCTGAGTAGCTCCACACTCGCCTGTTATCGTTTATTATCGCGTTACCTACGTGAGTCGTCTCTCATGCTGTGGAACTGGTGTGTTCTAAAGCTTCTGTGCCGCAGCAAAACGATCAGAAAATACGGACAGACGTTCAAATGTTGCAGTCGTGTACATTCATTCGCCCTTTTCTGTTGTATACATATGATGTAATGACAGTGCTGATCAACAAGCGCACAATGCATTGTGGGGTCCGGACTTGCAGTCGGCTCTGATGTCACCGACGGTGGTGTCCAAATATCAAGAGAGCTCCGAGATCCAATTTTAAATCTTGATTTACATCATTGTACCCCCCTGCGTTAATATGTATATTTTATTTTACAGCATGTTTAATTTTGGCATCCATTGCTGTTAAAACAATGAACAGCAACTTGATCATTTCTCTGTTATGATGATGTTATGATGATCATCACCGATGAACAGCCACTCAGAATGAAATCTGGTTTCTAACTTTGAGTTTGCCAAGTCAGGCTGAAAATGTACTCTGTGATGCCTCCGTGCTTAGTATTAGTTGTGTCCTCTGCCTCCTCTTAACTGTCTAACAAACAGTCAGCGCTTGTCACTCGGATTTTAATCTCCATCTAAGATGGATTTCTGAATGTGTTTTCTCTATGAATCGCTTCATCTGCAGCTCAAGATAAGACACTCCTTTATGTTTATGGGAATCTGGACACCTGAAGAGGTGGAAGTCTACTGTCAGTGAAACTGGTTTCTGTCGTACATGAACTGCCTCTGCCACACACCAGCCTCATCACTGCCCCCTGCTCCAGTCTCTCCTGTCCTTTTGGGTCTCTGTTGGTATTCATTTCCAAATCTTCTGAATGGACGGAAACAGCGCCAGGTGGCAGTGCCATGTTTCGGCAAGCAAGCAGGCTGCGGATGCTACCACCAGCTTTGTTTCACTGCTGTGTCAGCTCTTATTCACACACCTCCTGTGTGTCTCAGGGCCTCTGTGACTCTGCTGCCACCTGCTTTTCCATCGAGCTCATTGCAAACTATATCAGGAATCATCCACGGCTTTGAGACCAACAGAAGTTGGAACGATTATTCAGTGGCTCAAGTGTGTGTGTGTGTGTGTGTGTGTGTGTGTGTGTGTGTGTGTGTGTGTGTGTGTGTGTGTGTGTGTGTGTGTGTGTGTGTGTGTGTGTGTGTGTGTGTGTGTGTGTGTGTGTGTGTGTGTGTGTGTGTGTGTGTGTGTGTGTGTGTGTGTGTGTGTGTGTCCCTGCAGATGCCCAGCAGCTGCTGCAACGTAAGGAAGAGCAGCTGGAGAGGAGCTCCAGTCTGGACCAGGATGAACAAAAACCTTGTCTTTTGAAGAAAGTGAAAGAGGAGGAAGAAGAAGACTACGACGTCTCCAAGTTCTCATTCACTCCTGTTAATGTAAAGACTGGTCGTAATGCTGCGGGAGCAGGGTCTTCAACTGGCTGCAGCAGCAGCAGTGACCGATCATCTGCTGCCTTTTTAATCCGTTATAAACAAGAGACGGCGCAGAAGAAAGTCCTCCTGGTGATGGTGACCAAGATACCAGGTACACACACACAGACTTGTATTTTTGTATCTTCCCTTGTGGGGACATTGTGAGGTTTCTTGGTGACATAACCCTTTCCCCAGCCTCTCACCCTAAACCTAACCATCCAAAACACGTTTTAACCGTCTAAACCTTCTGAGAACAGGCCGAAATGTCCTAACAAAGTAAAATGTCTTCACAAGAAGGTGGCTTGTCAAGACTTGGTCTTCACAAGTATGGCAAAACATGCCCACACACAGACAGTTGCCTGCCTGTAATGGTCATTCTGGCATTTCATTCATTACCTTGACCCATCACAGAGTGGCATTGATCTCCGTCATGCGTCTCCATCAGTCACACAGTGCAGAGCGATTCACTTTTTCACTGGTCTTGAAGCAGTGGTGCAGTCTTGGTCTCAGAAAGGTCAGTGAAACAGTGCATGAGACTGGAGATGAAACAGACACACGTCATGCCGCCACTATAACCATGACTCATCACATCGATGACATTCCAGCCACTTTGTTCGGCCCGTCTTATGTGACGATGCTCGATCTGGGAGACACGAAGCTAGTCTGAGTTTATTGTTGACAGCACCTCACATGCTGGGCATTTCTCATGTTTTGAAGGTGCTGAAACTGACAGATCAAACTGGACTCATGCGTTTCCCAGGTAGCTCTGCGATCTACCAACTCTGCCCCCCAGGCACAGAGTGTTCTGTCACTTTTGTTTGGAGCTAGACGACTTTAGACGACTTTATTTAACCCATTGGGAGGTGCCCTCATTGGGAGAAGAATTGCAAGAGCGCATCCTCATCAGCGGTTCACAAGAATGTCTTTCTACACTTGTGTTTTATGCTGCTTTGCAGCACCGTGCTCCAGCTCATTCACATGCTCCATGTCATCTGCTCCTCCTTCATCTCCATCTTCATCTCAGGAACAGGTTTTCGGACATGTTTAAAATTTTACACAATCTCTAATGCTATCATGAAAAGTCTTCTATTTGTGTTTTTTTTGTGCATTATAAATTTACAAATGATTTTCTTTAGTTTATAGTTTACAAGAGTTTCAAGGTTATAGTATCAAGGTCAACAAGCAAATGAACCAGAATGTGTTCAAAACTGAACGAATAAACAAACTGTCAAATTCATATATAGTGGTTCTGCCTTTAGCTCACTGTCGAATGCATGTGGTGTCTGAAAACATTTTTCCACCACAGTACAATGTCACCTGCTGGCTTACTATTGCATTGCATCATTAGAAAGATGCATGTGGATGTAGTCTGAAAGTTTCTTTACCTATTTTTATCCAAATATATTGATAGGTGTGTAGTTTATGTTATTAAAACTGCCTGTTCTGTTTCCTGTACAACAGAAGAACAGCTGATCGGTAGCGTGGTTGATAGGTGACTCGAGTGTGTTTGTGTCCCTGCAGGGGTGCAGGAGAGCAGCTCCAGTCTGCACCAGCAGGGACAAGGCCCTCGTCTCCTGAAAGAAGTGAAAGAGGAGGAAGAAGAACATGATGTCTCCCAGCTCTCATTCACTCCTGTGGATGTGAAGACTGAAGATGATGAGAAGCCTCCAACCAGCTTAACTCTACACATGAAAACAGAAGCTGGTGGAGATGGATGTGGAGAACCAAACTTGGGAAGGACTCCGCACCCCGCCCTCCACAGATCGGGCTCTGACTCAGACACTGACAACAGTGAAGACTGGAGGGGAAGCGGCAAAACACAGTCAGGCTCGCGCTCAGTGGTGAATCGAAAAGCTCATGTCAGTGAGAGGAAAAATGATGACAAATCACTGGTCTGTTATGGATGTGGAAAGCAGTGTTCCTCGAAGGCTGGACTGACGAGACACGTGAAAGCCTGCTGTGAAGGATCTTCGACTTGTTTCATTTGCAGAGAATCTTTTTCAACCACGGCTGATCTGAAGCTCCACATGAGCGTTCACAAGGAAAAGAAACCATTCAGCTGCCCTCAGTGCAGTGATTATTTCACTCGCAGATGTGAATTGGAGAAACACATGAGAACGCACAACAGTGACAAATGTTTCGTCTGCTCTCAGTGTTATCAAGGTTTTACACAGGTAAAAAGTCTGATGGAACACATGGAAATTCACAATGAAAGGAGGCCTTTCAGCTGCCCTCAGTGTCATAAACGTTTTACCACGAAAAGGGCCCTTTTGGAACACTTGAGACTTCACACTGGAGAGAGGCCTTTTGGCTGCTCTCAATGTGGTGATCGGTTTAACAGAAAAAGTAGCTTGGTGGTGCACCTCAGACGTCACACGGGTGAAAAGCCTTTTCTTTGCACACTCTGTGATCATCGTTTTACAGATAAAAAGAACCTGAAGGCTCACTTGAGAATTCATACAGGAGAAAAACCATACAGCTGCTCTCAATGTGAGCAACGTTTTACACAGAATAGAAGCCTGAAGGTGCACATGAGAATTCATACTGGAGAAAAAGAGTACAGCTGCTCTCAATGTGATCAATGTTTTACACAGAAAAGAAGCCTGACGTTGCACATGAGAATTCATACAGGAGAACAACCCTTCTGCTGCTCTCAGTGTGACAAAAGATTTGTCAGGAGGAGTGAGTTGGTGACACACATGCTAACGCACACTGATGTGAAACCTTTCCCTTGCTCTGAGTGTGTTAAATGTTTCACACAGGAAAGGAGCCTGAAGACTCACATGCAGAGAATCCATGCAGGCAAGAAACCAATCACATGCTCGCAGTGTGACGAAGCCTTTCTCAGTAGCTATGAGTTGATGGCCCATGTGAAAACTCACAATGAAGGAAATGCCTTTCCTGATGAATTATGTGGAGTGGAAGCTGGAACACCTAAGTCTTGAATTCAAATTAAAGAAATTGGGATTGTCAATCTAAGATAAATTTGATTATTCCACAATGGGGAGATTTGGCATGTGTCTGCCAAATATATGCCTTTCGTCTACACAAGCATTTTCAGTCACTGAAACATTAACTTTTCTGAGATCTGTGTGACCTAAAAGTAGGACATCCCTTAACTGCACATACGTTCTCAGATCATGGGGACAGCATTGCGCAAAAGCGACGTTTAGTAAGTAACTTTTGCCCTGAAGCGTCATGGTGACAACATGAACTGACTTAGCTTCTTGGCAACAAACAAATGATCAAATAGAGAGGACACATCAGCCAATGAATATATCTGGTGCATCCTTACTGGCCAGTCTTGGGTTTCCTCAATCCTAAGGAAGCTGCTTCCCTCAATCTCACACCTGAACTTCGCTTCCTAAGATTCAGGACAGTCCAGTGGTCTTTGCGTGGGCATGCATTTTTGAGGTTGAGAACTGAGGCTGAGGATCAAGGAAGAAATTTGAATTCTTGTCTCAGAGTGGACGGGGTTTTTGTTCTGTGCAGTCTGAATGGTGCCTCATGAACCTTCCATCCACAAGTGTTTTCTTCACTACAACAATGGCAGGCCTCGTGCTTGTTCAGCGCACATTAATGTGTGGCCAGACTTGCTGCCTGAGATCAACCTGGAACCAGTTGATAGGCTAAATCATTCCAAGAACTAAAAAGGTACCTACATTGCGAAAGCAGCTTGAGACTCAAGGCCTGTCACACAAATCAGCGACTACCTCACTGAGGAAGAGGGGAGGAGAACAAGGGACCCCAAATCCTGTGGGTGTTTTTTGCCAAATGAAAACTGTGTATGACCTGTTTACTGCTGTTGCGTTGCCTTTTTGGAAGAAAAATGTATGCTTAAAGGGAATAAAGAAATGAAGGCAACAACTCAACCTTTTTTCCATGGAAAAGATGATTTGAAATCTACAAACAGGACACACACAGTAATCTGATAGAGCACAAGGCGTCTGATAAACTATTGTCTTAGAAACATCTTTGCCTAACTAAGAATGACTTCTCAAATACAAACAGAGATGAAGACTGCAGAGCTCCTTTCCTCATGCCAACATCTCCTGATAGAGTGTTAATATTTGTCTTATCTTTAAATAGCAATAACCTTAAGCCAGGATCTGGAAAAACAACGCCTGAGAATCTCCTGCGAGACCAGGACGCTTCAATTAGATCTTGGTTTTAGCCTCTATTTTAATATTAACAGATTCTGTCTTGGCGCCTTTAAAAGAACAAGAAAAAATACAACATTCAAGACACTGGGACTTAAGCTAAGCAATACACCCTCATTTCCACTGACAAAGGTTAAAATAGAGCCCCTTAATAAGTGACCATGTGTGTTTTTATTACTTAAATGTGTTTGTATCAGTGGAGCATGTTGTGGTGACTAGACAGAGATCAGACTTGTGTTCCAACAGGATAACACACTAAAATCGAACATGAAACTTGACCAAGCGTCTGACCCAGATACAGTAAGTGATAGCGCATGCAGCGTTTTTCAATTGTTTAGCTTTGTGACTTGCATGACGTTGGAACAAAGTCTTGCATTTCTGCTGCAGCCGACAGCAGTTGAGAACAGGAGCTGGTGAGGACCACTGTGGAGGTTCTGAACCAGCCAGCTGCTTGGACAAACTTGTCAGGTCTGACCAGCAGAGGTCATCCTCTGACACTGATGACCGTGTAGACTGCAGCAAAAGTAAGAACCCTCAATCACGTCAAACTCCCTGGACCGTCAAAAATCCTATGCCAGTAAGAACAGTAATGCTCACAGATCAGATCACTCTCCTGGTTGTAAGAAGTAATATTCCATAAATGCTGCACTGACTACGTACAGTCCTGCCTCTGCCAGATCTTCTACTTTTTAAAGCAAACAAAACCTGAAGAATCACATGAGATTGCACACAGGGGACCTTTCAGTTGCTCTGTGTGGAGACACTTTGCCAGAAGAAATAGCTTGTATATAGACATCAAAAAGCACACTGGTGAAAGACCTTTCTGCTGCCCTCAGCATCATAAATGTTTTACAGACAAACACATCTTGAGGGACCACATGGGAATTCACTCTGATGAAAATGTTCCCATTGTCATAAATGTTTAAGGCAGAAAAAGAACCTGAACACACACGAGAATGCACACTGGGGAGAAACCTTTTGGCTGCTCTCGGTGTTTCATCAGTGCAGTCAAAGAAGTTGCTTGAAAGTACATTTGAGAAGTCACAGCGATGAAAATGCACACACAAAAATTCATTCTTGAGAAGAAAAAAAAAACAACGTGTCAAAAAGTTTTTACCTGAAGTGATTCAACGGTCAGAACTCACGAGTAGATTTCCCTGCTCACCTGAGGGATGATGCAGAGGCAGTCAGAGCACCTATCTTGGAATGAAATGATGCTTTCAGCAGGTGTACAAGTGCAGGGTGAAAGACACAAAGAACGATTGGTGAAGTCTGAAGAGTCGGTGGAGGGGCGCAGAGGGCCCCCAAAGTGACCCCTCACAGCCTTTGTTGTTTGTTGGGTTTTATTTTATTTAGCTTTTATTTATTTATTTATTTTATTAAGCACTTCATTTCAAAGCACTTTCCTAGTTGGTGGGACCCCCACTGACCATGTCAATAAAATCTATTCTGATTCTGATTGTGTTTTAGGTCAAACAAGAACTCTTCATCTGACTTTGATTCTGTCGACTGTTTTTAAAAATGTTTTCATCTTTACTTCAATGCAGATACCTAGTTCCTGATGTCACTGTGGCTGAAACGCTGGAGACACCTAAGCAAGTGATATTGTGAGGTATAGAGTGAAGGGACACCATCATGTCTTACACCAACCTCCATCTCTACGCGTCACATGACGCACAACCCATGGTGTCAGAATGTATTGAGGGAGGCTGAACGTGTGCTTCCATGGAACAGTGCGTCAGCAGAGGATGCAAAAGTCGCCCCCAAGATAGTCGCTAGTTGATGCCTCGTGAGTGAAAATGCAACGGCTGCAGTGTCACTCAACCTCTCTTACTTGTGAATTAATGAAAACACTTTGACACCATGTTCAGATCATGTTGTTGGTCTCATTTTTTTGTTGTTCCACAGTTTTGTGATAGCGATTTGGCCGAGCTGTCAGAGGGTCAGTCACTCAAAGTAACCTCTGCTTGACCCCAGGGTTCAACATTCATTGAGTTGAATATTAATTGCCCTGTTGAGCTCATCTCAAATCGAATCTGAAGGAGTTCAAACCTAAACTGAGGTAATGGAATGGATTTAAAGCTAGTACATGATGAGAATTGTTCACTTGAATATTCGGTTGGTTACATTGCATAAGTGACAAATGACTTATGTCATGTTGAGATATGATGTATAATAGCTACACTACTTGGCTTGTGCCTTGATTGTGTTGGCCGCCTACAAATATCCCATCACTCTGGCGGACAACCTACTCACATGATCAATTTAAGAGGCTGGTAAACGAAACTCTGTATTCAGGTTTTGCTGAATGAGGGTGACTTCGTTCTCCAGCAGCGCTTGGGTTCCGGGAGCTGCTCGGCGATGTAATAACGCCATCTTCTGGGCGCAGCAGGTATTACCGTTCGTTCTACTTATTGGCGATTTAAAATATACGTTTCATATTGATTCATTTATGATTTTGACTGTGGGATAAAATCAAAATAACAGCATTAGTGTGCGGGTCTCCTGCTTTAAAAAGGAAATAGTTCTGTTGGAGGAATGAGCGGAAGTTCCGCCATTTTCTGCCTGATACCGGAAGTCCGTTTGTTGATCGCTGTCGGAGGAAATATCTGGCTTCACAGTTGGAAAGGTTCATTCGAGAGTCGTCTGCTGCCTTTTTCCACTGTTATTGACGAGAGTGGGAGCAGAACAGTCCCGCTGGTGATGGAGACGAAGAGAGCAGGTGCACGCGAACACACTCGAAACGTTTGTCTTTTGTTTGTGAAAAGCGAGGATTGATAAATTCATTATTCTTTATCTGTGCCGCTCGGTGTCACACAGACGGCGCCGCCACAGTTTCTCAGTGTTTTAGCCCCGTTAAAAACCACCACAGACATCGCAGTTTGGAACCATTTATGGACACACTGCAAATCTGTATAAATCTGTTGTTTGTCGCTCTAAATGACGTTCTCTTCATGATCGTATCAATCATCAGTAATGTGTCAGTAATAACTTCTGCTGCAGCCGGTCAGAGAAATCACTTTGAAACGTTCGTCTCTTTTATATCGAGAATATACCGATAATGCAATTTTGATGTAGCGTAATGTTTGATAGAGTGAGAAATATTACCGTCCAAAAATACTTTGTTTGACTTCAGTCATGGATAGTCATGGCTTCTATAGTGAGTTGCCTCTTTTATAGAAATAATACACTGATATTGTTATTTATCAACCGCCACATGACCAACAACTGTCCAGTAACTCAAGTGTGTGTGTGTGTCTGCAGCGGTGCCGCAGCTGCTGGTGAGGAACGCAGGTCCACCAGAGCAGCAGTCGTGCAGCTCCAGCCTGGAGCAGGGGAGGCAAAGACCCCGCTTCGTCAAAGTGTCCAACTTTTCCTTGACTCCTGTCAAAGTGAAGACTGAAAGTGACGTGGCAGGCGAGTCCTCAGGCAGCAGCAGCAGCAGCTGCCGGCGACCGTCTGCTGCCTTTCTGATCAGTTATAAACGAGAGACGGCGCAGAAGAGGATCCTGATGATGATGGTGAAGAAGAGACCAGGTACACACACTCAGCTCGGCAACATAAATAATGGCTACATGTCGGTCTGTATCAGGCAAGGTGTTCTGGTGATCCCTTGTTATGGAAATGTGCTGCCCTGCTTATCAACAGGATGACTTCAGCACCCACCATTTTTTCCTCCACTGACTTCCTGACTCAAGCCTTCTAACCAGTCGCTCTGCTCCGCCTGATTTGGGCCCTAAAGCTGTGGAAACAGTGAGCATGAGGAAAGAACCAGTGCTCCTCCTTATCTGGCCAAGCTTTTAACCCCTTATGTCCCTCCCCGGTCCCTCAGGTCAGCTGACCAGCTGCTCCTATTGCACCAAACACTAAAGAGAAATGAGAGGAGACAGAGTCGCGTAAGAAAGTCAGCATCACTGTCCATTTTTAAAGTGCACTATTCCTCCTTGGCTTGTATTCAAACGAACAGCTGAGCTCAGTAGAAGCTCAGAAGACCTCCTTTGTTTTTCTGGTTTCTGTTTAACTTGTCTTGCTGTATTTGATGCTTTTTATTACTGCACCTTCTGCCTTATATTGGTTTGAAGGTTGGTGTTATTCACATATTCACCTCTGCACAACACTTTGGTGGCAGCAGTGTTGTTCTTACAGTAAGTCTTCTATAAATATACGTGGCATGGTATGTCATGACCCAGCTTATGAACCAAGTTAGGCCCCTGTACTGGAGGCCCCGCCCCCACACCCAGAGGGCTCGCTCTGAAATAATCCCTGCTCCATTCCTGGTCTGTTTCAGAGGATTGCATGTGAGGGCTAAACAATTTATTGTATTCAGATGAAGTCATGATTCCAGACAAGGTTTTTTGCTGTGCCGTCCTTCTTTATGTGTCTCTCTCGCAGCGCCGCAATTGACTCTAATGTAAACCCAGGACCCAAAATGGCGACCATGCCACACAATGAATTGCGAGCTCTCATGGCCTGTCTTCTGCTGCTAGTCTAAATTCTCCTGCTCTGCTCGTGGATTGCTCACGCGAACAATTTGCTCAACTTGCTCCAGTTGCTTCTGAAATTTTTGGTTGGTCTTCCATTCATCTATGTTGTTTTGTTATATGAACACTGTCTCACTGTCTTCAAGATGCTTAAGTATGTTGAGGTTTAATACGCTTGGTGTTCTTGTTCATGAACAATACATTAGTTCACCCAAGTGACTCGAGTGATTTGTGTCCCCGCAGTGGTCCAGCCTCAGCTGCACGTGAAAGAAGAAGTTTCTCCTCAGCAGCAGGAGAGCAGCTCCAGTCTGGACCAGCAGGGACAAGTTCCTCATCTCATGAAAGAAGTGAAAGAGGAGGAAGAAGAACATGATGTCTCCCAGCTCTCATTCACTCCTGTGGTTGTGAAGACTGAAGACGATGAGAAGCCTCCAACCAGCGTCTTAACGCAACACATGAAAACAGAAGCTGATGGAGACAACTGTGGAGGATCAGAACCAGCCAGCTGCTTGGATCCACCTCTCCACCCTGACCAGCAGAGGTCACTCTCTTCTGACTCTGACACTGATGACAGTGAAGACTGGAGAGAAGGTTCAAACTCTGTGGCTAAGCGAAAGGTTTACGGCAGTAAGAAGAAAAACAAGTATGGCAAGTCCCTCAGCTGTTCTGGATGTAGGAAGAAATATTCCTCAAAAGCTGCACTGACCAAACACGTGAAATCCTGCTCTGCCAGATCGAATTGTTCAGTTTGCGGAAAATGTTTCAAAAGCAGACAAAATCTGAAGATTCACATGAGATTGCACACTGGGGAGAAACCGTTCAGCTGCAATGAGTGTGGAGATTGTTTCGTCAGGAGACGTACCTTGGAGGTACACATGAGAGTCCACACAGGAGAGAAACCTTTCAGTTGCTCTCAGTGCCAGAAACATTTTACACAAAAATATAACTTAAAGGAACACATGAGGATTCACACCGGAGAGAAACCTTTCAGCTGTTCTCAGTGTGGTGATCGTTTCAACAGGAAAAGTGGCTTGGAGGTGCACCTCCGAAGTCACACTGGTGAAAAACCCTTCCAGTGCTCACTGTGTGGTCAGTGCTTTACTCAGAAGAGGAGCCTGACGGTGCACATGAGAATTCATACCGGGGAAAAACCCTTCAGGTGCACTTACTGCGATAAAGGGTTCAACAGGAGGAGTGAGTTGGCGATACATGTCGGCACTCACACTCGAGTAAATGTGTTTTCTCTGCCTCGACCGCTCGAATTGAAATGTGACTTTCAGCAGGTAAACACGAGCAGGGAGAAAGACACTGAAGCTCTGTCCACATGAGGAAGTGTCTCATGTCCTCACGTATGGTGTCAGACTGGCCTCGCATCCGCACAAACTATTTCTGTCACTGAAACCTCAGGTATTTGAAATGTTACTGACAGGGGTAGAAAGAGGAAAAGAACTATTGATATGCTTAGATCTTGGTTTTGTGTTGACTGTTTTATGAAACTGAGATAACAGCAACATCTCAACCTCTTGCTTTTTCTCTAAAATTAAGTGAGAAGGAGTGAAACTAATCGGTTTGTCCATGACTCAGCTGGAGAGTCAAAGTCGGGAAGCAGTGTGATCTTTGAGTATTATTTATTCATTATTTAACAGACATGGATCATAATTTACCCCAGCTAAGTTTAGTCCTTGTGTTGCTCCTAATATTGAGAACAAATAAAAATACTTTCACACCATATTCAGATGTCAAAGCAGCTCGCTTTTGTGTCTTTAAGGATTTTGTTTTAAGACCTCTGCTTGAAAGCGAATGTTGTGCAACAGTTATGGGACGTGACTGTGTTCTGTATTTGGAGGAGCCCTGAACGCACCATGGAGCTGCTGGCTGTGTGTCTATCTCACTTAGTGAAGTGCCCTCATCCCCTGTCTCTACCAGGCTGATGTGTGTCGTCAGGTGGAACCAGTGACTGAGGAGGACGGGCTCTGACAGCAGCCCAACCCAACACCGGCGAGCACATGAGTCTGTTCAGCAGCTGCAGCCAGGCAGTTGCTCCCTGACACCTAAGAGATGGTGATGATCAGGATAACTGACAGGAAATGAAAGTAAAAGAAGAGGTTACTCCTTCACAGTGACATCAGAGGTGTGTATTGAGGATATGCACCTGCTAGGATCCTAACTCTGGGTATCAGACACATCATGACAGCAGTTGGCGTCCGGGGAAATTCGGTTGTCACCGCAGCACGTTGACCAGACCTGATAAGGTGCATCTTCTGAAAGTTTGTGTTGTGAAACTGAAGCAACAAATGTTTTGGGGTTTTTTTCGTTTCTTCTCAAACGCTGCCACAGCAAGTCAGTGTCCTCCATCTTCACCTGCCTTCCTCTTCGTGTCCTCCCTCATCACATCCATCCACCTCACTGATGGTCTTCCTCCTCTTTTTCTTCTGCCTGGAACTTCCACGTGTCCAACCCCTCTGGCCTCCCCACCTGTGTCTCTAAACTTCTCCCTCTGATATACTGGATTCTAATCTTGTTCATTGATTCACTCCCATTGACGAGCTGAGCATCTTCAGCTCTGACTCGTGAAACTGATCCCAGATATTTCTTGCCACCTCCGCTCCTCCACTCGCACACATGGCTTCTGTCTCGCTCCTGATGAGCTTCATTTCTCCTGTCTCCAGCTCGTACCTCCGCCTCTCCAGCTTCTCCAACTCAATTTTACGCTCGCGGTGGGACTGTGACGTCAGAGCTGGAGCGGCGTCTCATGGACTATGACGGGTATCTAAGAGAGTCTCGTGTCTCTCACTGTGAAGCACGTTGTTCACCAGGCGCTACAGTCCAATGGCTTCATCTACTGTCCAGATCTGGTATTACATTTCGTAATATTTTTGTCCATTACGTTTTAATTTTAAATTTAGATTTTTTTAAAATATGTAACTGTTCAATAAAACCAAAATAAAAGCATTGGTGTGTGAGTCTCCTGCTTTAAAAAGAAAATAATTCCGTGGAAGTGGAGCGGAAGTTCAGCCATTTTTTTCCTTCGGCAGGAAGCCGTTCCTCCGTGTCCTCACGCAGTTCGCTGGTCGCTGGTGGAGGAAATGTCTGGCATGAAAATTTGAACGATTCCTTCAAGACTTGGCTGATAACTGCTGCCTCTGTCCCCAGCTATCGACGAGAGTGGGAGAAGAAGAGTCCCGCTGGAGATGGAGACGAAGAGACCAGGTGCACTGGAAAACTCGGTTTATCGGAGGGACAGAGTCAAAGTTTAAACATTTATTTATTTAAATATTTATTTCCCTCTCGATATTGCAGTGGCTGATGCCGTTATTGTTTCCATTTTCAGTCTCGTAAATATACTACAATCGAGATTTGATTTCAGCAGCTACTTTATTTTTGTTTATAAAATATGAGACAGAAAATGGCAACACAGACACACGAGCACACAAAGTATTCTGGCACATTCGTATGTACTGATAATTGCTTTGTAATGAAGTTTGAGATCTGATGAAGACAGAAACAAAAACCTCCACTTTTGTGCAAAGTATCAGCCAATGAAATGTCCATGGACTTAATGTTTTGATAGCTTTTAACCTCGCGATGTTATTATAATTTATTTTTGTTTTTTTTTAATTATTAGCCATCCACTGCTCCTTGACCAAAAATAGTTTGACTGATCCAAGTGTGTGTGTCTGCAGCGGTGCCGCAGCTGCTGGTGAGGAACGCAGGTCCACCAGAGCAGCGGTCGTGCAGCTCCAGCCTGGAGCAGGGGAGGCAGAGACCCCGCTTCGTCAAAGTGTCCAACTTTTCCTTGACTCCTGTCAAAGTGAAGACTGAACGTGACATGGCAGGCGAGCCCTCCAGCAGCAGCTGCCGGCGACCTTCTGCTGCCTTTCTGATCAGTTATAAACGAGAGACGGCGCAGAAGAGGATCCTGATGATGATGGTGAAGAAGAGACCAGGTACACACACACACACACACACACCCACACCTGACCATACTCACACAGTCACTTGCTCTGAGTCTTTCCAGAAGCCGCTCACGTACGCCACACAAACATGCACGGAATCATCCTCACAGTTGTGAGTGAATGAACAAATGTTTATTTCAATCTCCTCAAGTAAAAAATGTCATTGCTTCTGGTGTTGACCTACATTGCTTGAGTTGTGAGTTGTGACCTGTAGAGAGTGGAGAGTGATGTAGAGAGATTAATGAGGAGCAGAGTGGAGAACAGTTCTCTTAGAATCTTGTTTGTGAGACATGAGGTGACCACACCCCTGTCTCTGTGTGTTTATACAAGTTTTGAAGGGTATTTCTGCTTTGTCTGTAAGGCCCTTGGTGAAGGTGCTTTTTGAATAAAGTTGTATGGTTCTGTGTGTCAGACCGCCCGCACTTCTCCTTGTCTTTATTGAGACGGGCCTGACCAATCACGGAAACAGAAGGGGTGGGAGTTACATCCTGCAGACTTTGTCTAGTTTATCCAGTGGACGAGGAATATCTCTATTGTTTCTATTCGTATGTGTTGATTGTCTAGTTAATGTTGTATCATAAGACTATTCTCTCTCCTCTACAAAGTAAATCTACTTCGAAAGCACTTTCATACAATCCAGTGACCTGTGTGTCCCTGCAGCTGTCCAGCCTCAGCAGCACATGAAGGAAGAAGTTTCTCCAAGGCAGCAGGAGAGCAGCTCCAGGCTCGTGCAGCAGGAACAAGAACTTCATGTCATTAAAGAAGTGAAAGAGGAGGAAGAAGAACATGATGTCTCCAAGCTCTCAGTCACTCCTGTGATTGTGAAGGATGAAGAGGATGACAAGCCTCCAACCAGCAGCTTATCTCCAGATATGAAAACAGGAGATGATGAAGGCCGCTGTGGAGGATCAGAACCAGCCAGTGTCTTGAACACAGCTCCCAACTCTGTTGGCCAGAGGTCACCTTCAGACACTGATGACAGTGAAGACTGGAGCGAAACCAAGAAAGCTCTGTCAGGTTCAGGTGCTGTGGAGAATCAGAAGGTCCATAAGAAGAAAAGTAATCATCGCAAGTCAGTGGGCTGCCCAGGATGTAAGAAGAAGTATTCTTCGAAAGCTGTTGTGGCAAAGCACATGGAAACCTGCTCTGCTAGATTTTCTACTTGTTCTGTTTGTGGAAAATGTTATAAAAACAGACATAACCTGAAGATTCACATGCGAAAGCACACAGGAGAGAAACCTTTCAGCTGCAATCAGTGCGGAGAAGGTTTTGCCAGAAGAAGCAGCTTGGATATACACATCAGAAATCACACTGGTGAAAGACCATTCAGCTGCCCTCGGTGTCCCAAAAGTTTCACACAGAAATGCAATCTGAATACACACATGAAAAGTCACACTGGAGCGAAACCTTTCAGCTGCTCTCTGTGTCAAAAACATTTTACCCTGAAATGCAACTTAAAGACACACATGAGGCTTCACACTGGAGAGAAACATTTCAGCTGCTCTCAGTGTGGTGAACGTTTTGTCAGAAGACGTGGCTTGGAGGTACATATGAGAAATCACATTCGTGAAAACACCTTTCAGCTGCTCTCTGTGTGATGAAGGTTTCAGATTGTGATGAATTATGAAGAGAGGAAGTTGGATCATGTAAATCTTTCACAGAGACACCAGAATCACCCAGGCGAGGCTTGTGAATGTCCTTGACCCGCAAACCCTGATGTGTGTGTTAAACTATGTTCTATGGAAATCAAATAAATGACTGCCACATATCACCCTCTTATTTCTTCCTCAGAAATCAGGAGTGAAAAAGTGATAATGGAGAATCAAGTTGACACATTACACCGATGTATTTTTACTACAGGATGCTTTTTCTGCTACAGAACAAGGCTATTAGAATAATGTATCAGGCAGATTACAGAGCTCATATCAATGAACTGTCTGTTAAGAAGGGCTGTACTGAGATCACTGGCATCAACAAGGAATCTCTCACGCCCCCTGTATGCACCTGTATGGATATGGATGTGTAAAACCATTGCAAGGCTAATTATTAGAAAATATTTTCATTTTTTTTAATTTCACCGACCATACAGTGTTTTTGTGGAACATCTCCACAAAACCTTGCCTCACCCTTGAACCTTGTGAATGAATACAGCGGGTAAATATGCCGCTGTGTGTTGCCATGAAATGCTTCTCCACTCCTCCAGCATCCCCCTCACATTCAGACTGTTGTGCGCTTGCTATGAAATGATCTCACAACCTTTGACAACCAGGACTTCCCTGTGACAGAGACCTGGTGACCAAGACGAGCCTCAGCACTAGTCATCAAAAAGACTCCTGAGACATCACTGTATCTTGTAGGTTTCACAGAACTTCAACTTGCAAGAGGCATATTGGTTCTCCAGTAATACGTGCTGGTCTTCATTCGCCTCAGCTGTTCTGCAAAGTTGACCATGAGGAGATATGGTACTTGAAAACCTGATCATTCCATGAACAGCATAGTGAATCCCCCAACACCTGTCCGTGGCATTAAAGACAACCAAATGAGGGAATAAGAAATATTTAATGAGAGGAAAACAGTTACCACACAGGTCAGTCGATTAACAATCAGTAAACATTGTCAACATTGAAATCCAAACCATCAAAGCACTTCAGCATTTGGACAACACCTGTGAGGGAAGTGAAGCCTGCAAGCACACACAGGGAACGGCTCCTGGTGTACCCCCTCAGGGACCACAAGGACCAGCTGGCCGGAGGCAGAAAGAGGAGTGAGACTGTTCAATGCATGAAAACGTATGTAAACAACACACAGGCAGCCAGACAAGAGATGATGAGCTGGTGGGGTATTGTGTGCCTGTTAAAAAGTGCTTCCCAGGTGGAAGCCCAGAACTAGATCCTCTGACAGGACTTCAGTGAAGGGCAGCTGAATGACTTATGGATCGAGATGAAGGTCAATCATGTCGTATGACTGATGACAACAGCAGATCCATCATATTACAACACACCAAAGCAGCCTTGTTCAAACGACTTCTTCGCTAAGTCACTCATCACGTTTTCATCTGAATCTCATATATGGTTGTCACTTTCCACGGAGGATCCAAGAGCACTTTTCTATATCATTCCCGATTGTTGTTTGCTGCTTATAATATCGACCAAAGGCTCATTTGACTTAGCTGTGTGCAGATACGAAATATACAAGTCCATTTCTTTCTCACTGTGCATATGCACCAGAATAGAAGTCACGCCTGGTTTCAAGGGTTTGATGTCATTTACTTTGTGAATCCTTCACACGCCTGACCTGTGAGAAGCATTTCTCTAGGATAAACTCTCGTGTTCTCATTCAAATAATTATCAAACTAAGAGAAGAGGCTTCTTCCCGAAAGTGAGTTCTCATGTGTTTATTTAGGTTCCTCTTGTACGTAAAATCTCTATTACAGACAGAGCAGCTGAAAGGTTTTTCTCCAGAATGACTTCTCATGTGATCTTTCAGGCACCTTAGCTCCTTAAAACATTTGTCATAGTGGGAGCAGCAGAAAGGTTTTTCTCCAGTGTGATTTCTCATGTGAATCTTCATATGGTGGCTGTGAGTAAAACATTTGCCACAGAGAGAGCAGCTGAAGGGTCTTTCTCCAGTGTGACTTCTCAAATGATCCTTCAGGTTTTTCAAGCCCGCAAAGCATCTATCACAGTGAGAGCAGCAGAAAGGTTTTTCTCCTGTGTGCGTTCTCATGTGAACCTTCAAATGATGGTTGTGAGTAAAACATTTGTCACAGAGTGAACAGCTGAAAGGTTTGTCTGCGATGTGAGTTGACATGTGTATCTTTCGGCGCCCACTCGTTGAAAAGGATTTCTCACACTGAGAGCATCTGAACGGTCTTTCTCCAGTGTGCACACTCATGTGTTCCTTAAGATGATGTCCCCATTTACAACATTTTCCACAAACCGAACAAGTAAATGATCCTCCAGAGCAGGATTTCAGGTGTCTTGTCAGTCCACCTTTTGAGGAACATTTTCTCCCACACTCAGAACAGATCAGTGATCTTTCATCATCATCATCATCATCACCTTTCTTCTTGCTGTCGTGAACATTTGATCCACTCATGGGGTTGCTGGTTTCTCTACAGTCTTCACTGTTATCAGTGTCAGAGTCAGAAGAGAGTGACCTCTGCTGGTCAGGGAGTAAAGGTGGGTCCAAGCATCTGGCTGGTTCTGATCCTCCACAGTCTCCACCAGCTTCTGTTTTCATGTGTTGAGTTAAGCTGCTGGTTGGAGGCTTCTCATCATCTTCAGTCTTCACATCCACAGGAGTGTGTGAGAGCTGGGAGACATCATGTTCTTCTTCCTCCTCTTTCACTTCTTTCATGAGATGAGGCTCATGTCCCTGCTGGTCCAGACTGGAGCTGCTCTCCTGCTGCTCAGTAGGAACTTCTTCTTTAATCACCAGCAGCTGCAGGACATCTGCAGGGACACACACACACCAGAGTCACTGAACATTAGTTGAATGATGGACACCACTGTTCAACAGGCTTTTACATGTAAAGGAGAAGCAAAAAAGTCAACATTGACACAAAAGATTCACAGTACTTGGGGAGAGGACTTGAATATTCCCATTGCTGAAGAATCTATCACTCTGTGCTCCAGCATGGCCATATGCCCAGATCGAAACCGAGACATACTTAATCCAGATGTTGATCCTTGATGTGACAGGTGCAACGCAGAGGAGATATACGATTGACAACAAACAAACCAAAACATTTAATATGCCTTGGTTTTGGCGAGCAACACTACTGAAGTGCCATTCACACAGAGATGGAAACGACCAGATCTGCCATCACCACCACAGTCGGACAGCTTTTGAAAACTGAAGAGCAGGAACCTTCTGCAACGACACCTCCAGCACCACAGAGTTTGCTCATGACAACTAAGCGCCTGTGGCTGCACAGCACTCGCCCTGATGCTCAAGAAACCAGTGACAAAAGTCAGCAGTGATGGTGGAGCACCTCCGCCATGGTGTTGAAACCCTGCCATATATATCACCTCGAAGCAGAGAGCCAGGCCCCAGCTCTAGCATGTTGCCATGCCCATGTTCCTGCACTCCACTATAAGAAATGAGTTATACAATCTGTTTGACAATCTTCCTGCACTCCACTATAAAAAATGAGTTATACAATCTGTTTGAGAGCTAACGGTTGAAACAAAAAAATAATAAGTTATGTATTTTTTCTGGCTTCATACTTGAGGTAAAAGCGACTCCTGAGTTAGTAACCTGTCACCTCCTCAATTGAAAGGCAGTTTAACTGCTGTTCTTTCTAGTTACTTGTTAATCGAAAGGGTTTGTTTACTACCACATGCACTTTACTGTCCCCTTGATGTAAAGTTGCTCTTGGCCCATGAAGTTCAAATTATACTGCGATAACATGGTTGTTTTTAAGGAGACCAGTAGGGAAACCATTGACGGCAACGTTTGTGTAAGGACACTCGAATGTGTGTCATATTGTTTTTCCATACCCAAGGTCTTTGTAAAGTAGTTTTGACTTTGAATTCAGGAGGAAGTCGACGGCAAGGTGGATT
The DNA here is from genome assembly GCF_027744825.2 of Synchiropus splendidus. Classification (NCBI taxonomy): domain Eukaryota; kingdom Metazoa; phylum Chordata; class Actinopteri; order Syngnathiformes; family Callionymidae; genus Synchiropus; species Synchiropus splendidus. The sequence continues at coordinate 17,574,582 of NC_071340.1, forward strand.
ATTTGAAAGTGTGACATCAATGTAGAGAGTGATGAGACAGAAGACTCAAGTTAACACCAGGCTTTGACACCATGTGATTTAAGTAGCGTAGAGAACAGTTGGGGCAGATTGTGTGTGTGTGTGTGTGTGTGTGTGTGTGTGTGTGTGTGTGTGTGTGTGTGTGTGTGTGTGTGTGTGTGTGTGTGTGTGTGTGTGTGTGTGTGTGTGTGTGTGTGTGTGTGTGTGTGTGTGTGTGTGTGTACAGTACCTGTCTGGGTCTCCATCTGCAGGATGACACTCAAGTGCGTAGCTTGAGTTGATAAAGGATCCACACCTGGTGTGGGAGGTGCAGGTGAAGTAGCTGCACCACAGCTCGCTCTCTTTACTGAAATTGTCTGAAGCTTTTCATCTCATTATGTGCCAGATGCAGCGAGGGTCCCAGGTCGCAGGTTTCCCTGCAAAGCAAACATGAGCAGTGGCTACGGTGTGAAGTCCAAAAGAGATGTTACTACTTGCCACTTATGAAACAGCCAAAAATTCTAATCGAGTTCACTCAGACTGACCAGTCAGAAAATGCCGTGAACACACCGACATGGTTCCAGTAATCCTGTCGAATGGGCTGTCGGGGCGTCTCATGGCCGCTCTCCAGGCTTTCCAGTTACTTCCGAGACTCGCACTCCTTGGCCTCTTCTTCCACGTTGGAAATGAAAAATATCACCACCGTGTTTTCTCCCAAAACGGACCGCCGTGGGAACAAGTGCAGCGCAGCGCAGCAGAGAGAGGACGTACACAAACCTGTTCCGTTTACCTACAAGACCACAATGCACTGCGGTTTTCCACTCTATGACGTCACCCATCCCCGCTCCACTCTTCCATCCCTGGTCTGTCGCGATAATAGGTCGTGATTACGTGGCAGCAGATGGTCGTCGTGTGCTATCGATTGAAGGACACTTAGGACTAGTTTTCACTACAGGATCCATGAGGCAGCAGAAATAGTGAATTCGCATTCTCTTTCTGACATTCGGGAAATCGACACGTCGGCTGACGCATGCGCAATGACCAATCTCGTGTCTCCGTTTCTATGGCAGCCCAGCAGGGACAGTGGCAGCGCCGACTGTGCGATTCTCAAAACATTTATGTTTAAATTGATGTCAGTGTCAAGTCAGCTGACGTGTTGCCAGGTGATAAGAAACAAGATTCATCAAGTCTTTATACTGATTTGAGATTGTCAGGAGCATCAAATTAGATACCGGTCCTTTGTGTTTGCAGTCGTGACATTTGCTCCGCCCATTCCTCCCTTTTCTGGTGCTGAGAAGCAGCTCCTCCTGGATCCTCCTATGCAAGGAACTGACCAGACTTCAGAGTTTGAACGAGTTTTAAGCGTCGGTTGATAAAGGCTCTCGTGAACTCTGCCCTTTAGGCCCTTACTCAGGGCTCACTCAGGTCTCCTTGTATCTGTAGAAGGTGATCCTAACTCAGGCTACTCCCTTCGTGGAAGGTCGGTGAGGAGACTCGCCCAGCTCCAACAGTCACTAATCATCTGCATGTCGACCCGTCTTTCAGCTGCTGTAATCGAGCAGCCCACTCTTGGTATTTTGAAGTAGGAATTATCAGCAGTCGTTTTCAGTGGCACTCTAGTAGTGGTGCCTGACCCAAGCATTTGAGTGTGTCTCAGCTTCCCGAGTAACGGAGGAGAAAATCCTCAACTCAGCCTTGGTGTGGTGTAGTACTCCTCATCGACAAAGTCCAGTGGAAGATTAAAAATTTAATTTTTATTGAAGCATTTAAGCAATGGCAAAGCAGTTTCCAAAAAAGGCATAAAAATTAAAAAATAAAAAGTATAAAACTCAGACGCCATCGGGGAAATGGCCTATTTCTAGTTACAGGAAAAAAAAAAGAATCTCTAAGAAACCGTTGACCTTACAGAAATGCTGCAATGACCGCTGGCGGGGCTGTGGGAACTGACACTCCGGCTGCCCTTCCTTAGCGGGCAGAGGAGAGTGTATCCAGCTCAAGGGAAACTTATTCCAAATGTAGAAAGAAATAAGGTCCTGGAAGTGTAATCCACAAATTCCTCTCGCGGAGGTTCTGCAAAAACAGCCAAAGTCTTGAACTTTTTCCAAGTCCCGTTTCTCGGCGAGAGACCAAGTCCAAACATGAGATTAAGTCCAGGAGGCAGCTTTGAGTGCACGTATCCAGTGTGTCACCTCTGAAACTCCGGAGCACTCCCACTTGACTTTTATACATTTTTTAGTGGTCACGTTTTTTTGATTGACACATTACCTCATGTGGCTTGTGATTGGCACGTGCCCCCACGTGAGTTTGGTTGACAAGACACGAGGTTAAGTCAGGAAAAGCACATGCAGTGGTCCAGCCAAGCACCGAGGTTATCTCAGGACGACCGTCTAGACAAACACCTGTAGTGTCTGGGTCATCTTGCTCTGAATTTCAGTTCACATGGTCACGGTTCCTCCATCTGTCTCCCGGGAGATCACATTCCTAAATTAAAAAACTATTGTGAGAGAATCATACGCAATGAAAGTAGTACAGGCGCGTGAGGAAACCATTAACATAATAACACATTCTCATTATTTTTATGCTTTTTAGCACGAGCAGCAGTTATCCACACGACATCCGTCATGATTTTATGATTGATTTGATAATATAGCTGATCTGGGGCAGAACTCACCTCAACTTATCAAGAGAAAACCTCCTTATTTCATCACTTATCTTGACAATGCTGACATGTTTGTTCAGCAACAAGCGAGAGCAAGAATAGAGTGTCATTTTCAGCCTTGTAAATGTGTTTGTTCCTGGATCTACTTTAACACAAGAGATTGCTCAAAGGTTATTAATTTGAGAATAAAAAGCAAAACGCCCCATGTGACGTGTGAGGAGCGAAGACTACTTTCGAGATCAGATTTGATTCGATTGGCTATATTCTTTTCCACAATGATGCCAGGCTTCTTTGACCCAACTGTGAGATGAACAGGACAACTTAAGCATTGCATTTCACTCCACATCAGCAGCAACAGGGTCCTTCAGTCTCATTTAATGACCAAAACCACCGTTCATTCAACGTTTCCGACAGCTTCACTGTGATGGGAAGGTTCCGTCAAAGTGCGAAAGTGGACAATCGGGAAGGCTCGACCTCTTGGCTCCTCCTGCTGCCCCTACGACCTGACTCCAAACCAACAGTGTAGGAGGGGTTGATTTCAAAATGCATTTGTTGTTGATGACAGTAACGAGTGAGAGGCTTAGCTCAGACCACGTCGTGGAGGTTTTGTTGTCCTGGGTGGACGCAGAAACTCATCTCAATTCAAGGTGCATTTTGCTTTTTCGCTTTTATTTAGGTTTTATTTTGTTTTTCCTAGCTTTTCCTCTCGCTCTACCTCACTCTTGCTTGCTCGCTCACACACACACACGCATTCTGCTATCCTTGTGAGGACCTCTCATGGCCATAAACCCTTTCCCCAGCCTCCCCCCCTAAACCTAACCATCCAAAACACATGGATAACCTGAACCAGGACTCTGAACCAAACCTAAACCCAACTATAATGACCAACTTATGTTGATGTTTTCACCCTCAAAACTCTATGTGGTTCGGCCAAAATGTCCCACAAAGCAAAATAAGATCAGTGTCTTGCCACACAGGGACATTAATACATGCACGCACACAGTTCAGTGATCTCGGTTTGGGGACTCTGTGGCGATGAAGTTTGTCTTCTGAACACAAGAGGGCGCTGTTTCACAAATTAATTTCTTCAACAAGCTGTCAAGTTTCCATCCGTTCTGATCTTGGATGGTACTGAGGGGGGTCGCTTCCCAGCTCCCCAGGGTGAGAGGGAAGGGGCCCTGCAAACACTGTTGGGTTTGATGATGCGTCGATCCTCCAAAGAAGAGAAGAGGAAGACGCTCTTGAATACACGACATGAGAGAGATTAGTTTACGAAGTGAAATATATTTTAAAGGAAAGATCTACAATAAAACATAACGAAGATTCTCATTGTGTTGCACAGTCAGGTTTTAATGAATAGAAAACGCAACGTGGAGAAGAAGAACCGGTGGCTTATCAGTGAGGTGAGGGGCTGCAGGAGGTTAGAAAAGACGGGTTTGAGGTGGAAAGTTTGATTTCATCCAGGCAGAATGCGTTTCTATTTGGGAATCATCGACTGAATCTGTGGCCGCGTCTCTTCCCAAAGTTCCCCCAGACTTCTCAGATGTCAGAGGGTTTCGGGTTGCTGCCTCCTCCTCCCTCTCCTCTTCATCCTCCTCCTCCTCGGAAACGGGATGTGATGTAAATACACTGAAACTTTTTTCCTCTCTCCGGAGTGTGCGCGTCGACTTCTGATGTTTTGTTGCAGGAAAAGTGGACGGAACCCGAGACGACACGCAAGCGTGGAACCGTCAAGGACTGGGAGAGTTCGGTCGGGAATGATCCCGTGAACATCTGGAGGGGACTTTCACGGAACCACCACTCGACGCCCGCCAGCTCGGAAAGACGGAGACAGTTGAGAGAGTCGCCGCTGCTGCTGGACGCGGAGGCTAACGGAGGACAGGTCAGTGGGCGGCCCGCAGTCTGTCCAGGGTTCCTGCCAGCGCCACTCAACAGTCCGAGACAAACTTTTTAAAGTTTGAGCTAAATAAGTTTCACCTCATACGGATGTGTTCAGCGGGGGCTGGCCGCCCAACCAGGCGGACCATTCTGTTTGTCTTCCGAGAAACTATTCAAGATTTGCAGCTCTTGAAATTGTAATAACCTCGTAATAACAAGAACAGTCACTTTAAAAAAAGTTGAAAACTGACGATTTTTGATTCAGTGTCAGTTAACCAAAGGTGTGATCCATTAAAAAGTGTTGCTCAATAGAGAGCGCGACCTGGTAGGTTTTTACAAACACTCACTGAAGCGACGCCGGTGTTAATCACACACCTTCTGTACAGGTGTCGACACAAAGCCTGGGGGCCACGTCTGGCCCTAGGTCATGTGATGTGGTGATGAATACAGATCACAAAGCAAAATCATTCCAGTCATTCGATCATGCAGTTTGTGGGATGATAAATGGGATTAAATCTCAAACAAACTGAGGCTACATCTGTAAAGCGTGTCGTTGCAGTGTGTAGTTGCGACATCTTCACATCATCCTCCAGTTGTATCACCAACCTCTTCTTCATCTCCAGCATCCTTGGTCCTCTCCACTAAACCATTTCCCTAACTTTGTCTCCAAAACATCTCTATGTGTCATTCTGATAGACTCATTTCTGATGTCATCCTTTCTTCCAACTGACAATCTCAGCATCTTCTTCTCTGACTCTTCTAACTCTGACTCCTGAAACTCTAAACATTACAGCAGTGACTACATCTGCCGTGTGCTGCTCTGACGTCATTGCATTCTCTTCTCTCTCTTCACTTCCTTCTTCACTCTGGATCCCAAATATTTGAACTGTTCAACCACCACACAATAGCCATCTTCACTCTTGTCCATATACGTATTGACTTCCATTCCTCTCCACTTCGTCCCTCCACCTCTTCCATCTTCACCATCTCTTTACTCTCACTACAGATCACCACATCATTAGCAAACATCATGGTCCCTGGAGGCTCCTCCCTCTCCTTATCTGTCAGTCCATCAGCATAGCAAACACAGTTTATATTTCAAACTGATATCCAAGTTAAACTGAGTCAAGATAACTTCATCTGTGTCCCGAGTTGAGAGCTGAACAGAAGAGTTTTGGTGCAGAGCTTCGGACATCTGTAGCAGATACAGGAAGGTTGACCTGCAGTATAATGACCAAACATAGCCCCAGAAATCATCTCTTTCTCCGCTGCCTTGAAACGCCAGCTGTGTTTTGCTTCGCAAGCAGAACGTACTAGGTGAGCCCTGAAGTCCTGGCCATCAACTCAATCATTGTCGGTCATGTGTCGCAGCCCTCGACCCTCCCCAGAGACGCTTTCGGGAATCTGACTGCGTGTAGCTCCAGATGAGTGTAAATGAGCGAAGGAGCGTCGAGTTTCCATCTGCGGCGGCTCATTAAACCATTTAGGAGACCACAGCGAGGATCTGGTGGAGATGATCCGGCTCTGCTGTGGCTTGATGATGTCGACGGAAATGATGGCCTCTTTTAACTTGCTGGAATTTAACCGACCTGAAAATCCCGGAACCTTCTGGTGCCGCTTCACGAGACTCAAGAGGAGATAGGGATACTGTGTTTAATGAAGTAGTGTAGTTGCTCTCTGGTCCACTGAAGTCCTGATCCAAGTGTTGGTGCTCAGTCCAGTCACAGACCTCCAGCTTTCTCCTGCTGACCCACCAAGTCCCGAGCATCTCTGGAACGCAACTGCTTTTGTTGCTCAGTGTTTTTGATGAACAAAACAAAAGAGAAGAACAAGCATATTTAAAAGGTGTTATGTAAAATGCAACAGTGAAAAGATTTGAATTACAGTCGATATTCATGAAATACTTGAATACTGAACAAAGTACAGCGAGAGAAGTAGCGGACAAATAGCTGTGGACACCAGTGGGAGCTTGGAAGATGGTGGGGAGTATCATTTGACCTTGCAAGAGCGATCGCACGAGCGACCCAGAGAACCTGAGCTTCAGTTGTCATCTGGCTCACCTCCTTTCCTCAAGAGACTTGGAGGTGCTGATCCTCATTGCCACTGGTGACTTTGTCCTTCTGCTGCCTGCTGAACGTTCTCAGCTACACGCCGTCCTCGGTTCTCTTGCCTCACTTTGGTGTTTCTTGCCAGCAGAAATCGAGAGCATCTCAAGTGTGTCGAGTCAAACAACTTCATTCCCCTAACCAAAATATTGTTATTGGCTGTTGAAGGAAACTGTTTTCCTCATCAGCGTCACTCATCTTCAACTCCAGTGATGCAGCGAGTGCTGGACCCACTTCTGTTTTTATTTACCGCAGATGGAACAAGTTCTGCTGTCGTGGAGTTTAAAACATGGTATTTGTTCTTGTACCCATTTTTATGTAGGGCGGGAACCTGCCAGTCAGAACTCGGGGCTGAATCACTCTCAGGTGTTTCATGCCTCTGACGGTTCCCTGCATGTTAACTCAAGCGCCCCGCATTCTTCACGTTCCAGCTGCCTCGGTCAGACCTCTCTGTCGCCCGCCAATCCATTTTGGTCCATTTTCAGAAGCCCACGTGCATCAGACCTGGGGGCCACTCATGACTTCAGAGAAACCCGATGTAAAAGTTGGGGGTCGGACGCCTCACATCGCTCACAGAAGGTCCAGTGCAGGCTGGAGTATCTTGGGGTCTAGTTCACAAGTGAGTGATGGATAGGTGCTGTGTTTTCATTCGTGGTGAAGACGGAGCTGAGCCAGAAGACAGAGTTCTCCACTGACCGCAGGGTTTCTCCTCCAGCTCTAGTGTGACCCAGAGAACAAGAGTTTCCCTGTCAGGACTCTCTCTTAAACAAGCCTGACTTGGTGAACTGCATTGTAGTACTAGCACCTGAGTAGCTGCTCTTGCTTCAGAGTCTGGTGGGGGCCGGGTTAAAGTTGGAGAGTCAACATGGTGGCCACCACCCTTAGACTCCCACACTAGATGAAAAAGACTGGGTTCATCAGCTCAGTGACGAGTGAATGCTAGCAGCCACTTCTTGCTGATGAATTTTCCCTCTCTGCATGCATGACCGTAAACTCTGGGTTATGATTGGTTAACAAGCCGGGAGTTGCCGCAGAATATTTTTTAATACTCGCCTGTAAAGAGTTACTAGAAAAGCGCTGAAACTGCGACCCATTCATGTTGCATCACCCTAGCTAGCTAGCTAGCGTGTTGTCTGTCACCTTATCATTGACTTCCTGTGTAAATCAGTCTTGTCTGTCGTGTCTGGTGCGAACATGGCTGCAGAAACTGGAGTGAGCTGTGACCTGGCTGTCGGCGGTGCAGACTCGCACTGGCTGAAAATAAAGTGAAAAGACAAAACTGGCACGAGGAAGCAGGCTGGACGTTAGCGCTGGCTAGACTCGCCCGCGCCCTGTCTTTTAGAAATAGTTTAATGTGGTCACACACATCTAGTCCGGTTGGACGCTGGGACTGGTTTGCCGACACTCGGCCTCCACTTGTTTTTCACTGCTGCATATGAACAATGAGTTTGATTTCCTCTTGCTGGCGACCGGGCTCTGGGGAGGGTCGCAGGTCCTCTCCCCGGGCGCCGTGTTTGCTCTCGGTGAACTCTGTCTCCTTCACCCCCAAACACAGATTCCTGCCTGCCACAGTCTGGCAGCGGGACATGTGGAGTCCTGCGAGTCGGAGCGGAGAAAGAGGGAGATCTGGATTGCGTTGAATGTTTGGAATGTTGAGGCTTTTGGCTGCTTTCGCTCTGACGCAGGAGCAAGGGAGGAGGAGGTGAGCGGGGGCAGAGGGGGGAGGGACAAGTGGGGAAAGTTTAGACAAAGGAAAAGAAGCAACATGTGAGCTTAAGTTGTGTGTTTGTGTTGTGAGCGACGTACAGAGGTTTGGTGCATTTGGTGCCTCAAAGGTCATAGACTGAGTCTGCTGTTCTTCCAGATGAGGATCAGCACCTCCAACTCTGAGGTCTGAGAGCGACACCTAGTTCAAAGCCTACTTCAGCTTGCTGCTCTGAGAGGCAGCAGCTGCGCTCCGAATCTCTGACAGATACCTGAGCGTGGCTCTGTCCCTCTGGGTTGGACACGTCGGGCCTGAGGAGCAGTGAGACAGCAGGTCTCTGGTTCATTTCCTCAGCTCTTTTCTTCTTTCCATCTTCCCCTCCTCATTATTCCTGACGTTTGCTGCGAGCTCCGGTTCAGGAAGTGAGTTCAGCTGGACGCTTCTCCGCTCGCTCGCTGCCAACAAGTGAAAGAGTTTTATGTAACGAGTCTGGCCGCGGCTCAGATTCTTCAACTGTTGCTCATCTCGACAGGAGAGTCATGTGACCCGAGAGGGAGAGAAAAACAGATGCTGAGAGAGAGGAGACAAAGGAGGGCTGAAAGAATCACACTCAGAGAAAATATGCTTTAGATTCTCGAGGTTCCGGACCATCACTCATCCTGGTACCGGGTTCCCCACAGAACCATGTCATTGACTGAGGTTCTGACAGAATGAAAGATGAGATGGTGAGTAGATCACGTTCTGCCGCGGAGATGCCATCCATCTGTTATCTGCTCTAAGTCAGGTCGTGGGGGCAGCATTCTCAGCCCGGCCTCCCCAGGGTTTGACTCTTCAGGTCTTTACTGGGAAATATTGATGGGACATTGGTGTTCCGGGCTGATCTCATGGGGTTTTTGGGGCATAACTGATCTCATGAAAGGGAAGACACTGAGTGAGGAGCATGTTCAGAATCATCTTTTGAATGCGTTATTGGATCATGGGAAAGTGCCGTCAGGATGGGTAAGTAAGAGGAGCCTTGCCTTGCTCCACGATGGTGGCGAGTGAAGCCGAGTGTAGTCATCCCTCCTCGGGCGAGGTCATGAATGACATCGGTGAAGGCTTTGCCAGGCTCCATGTCCGATTCTACCGTCCGTCGACATGAGAAACAGCTTGGTGAGCTGAGCTGGTGCGGGTCACAGACCGTGAGTTTGTGGTAGAATACGCACCAACCTTGGCGGCTCAAGGCATGTGGCGTCGGGCTCTTGGTCCACTTGTTCCTCAACCCTCCAGCTGCTTTGTCAGGACTAGATCTTAGAAACAGAACCTTGACAGCTGTTTCTTTGTGTGTGTTACACAATCTTATAAACACTGGACACAAACAGCCGTTACGCAACATTGAAACATCAACAGACTCACAGACCAGATCCATGAACCGTCAGTGGAGAGGAGAAGTACACGTGTGGCTCTGAACCCCGGGGGTCCTGGACCTTTATGGTGCTGGTCTTCGGTGGGTCTGGACTTGTGTGGATCTTGTATCATATGAAGATCACTAAGTTTTTCTCTCAATCTTCTTCCAGAGATGTAGGGAGTGGGCTGGTGAGACTGGCGGACCATCATGCACCTCTTCTTGCTGCTGATTCTTCAAACCACAGCAGCTCTCGCACAGATCGACCCTGGTACACACACACACGCACACACACACTCACGTTTGTATCTCTTCTTTGTGGGGACCCTAAACCTAACCATCCAAAACACATGGCTCACCTTAACCAGGACTCTGCACCAAACTGAAACCCACTTAAAATGAGTTATTAAAAGTAAAGTTTTCTTCCTCAAATTGAGGCTTAAACTGGCAAAAGAATGACCTTACAAACACACACTTCTTCTTCATTCTAAAGTCTGCAATAAAGGGAAAGTGAATGATAGATTGAACGTGAATGAGGATCATAGTATGACCATGAAAGTGGACCCTAGAAACATGATCAGTGGAATGTGAAAGAATGAAGGAAGGTGCGACATTGTCTGAGACACAGTCGTCTCCGTGTTGCTGCGAGTCTTCTGATATTGTGTGACCGCCGCAGCACACTGCCGCTATGCGCTGGGCATGGAGGATGGACGGATCAAGGACAGTGACATCACGGCGTCCAGCCAGTCGCACGAGACCACCGGACCTAAGTATGCCAGGTGAGCCCCAGGCTGCCAGGTCCGAAGGGCCAGGTCTCTTCCTCTGGTCGAGGCGCAGCTCAGTTCTTCTGTTCGTGTTTGCAGGTGGAACCGTGACGAGGGGGACGGCGCCTGGTGTCCTGCGTGGCAGGAGACCTCCGACAGTCAGTACCTGCAGGTGTGAACTCAGCGAAGTTTTGAATCTAAATTTTTTTTACTGCTAAAAAGATGGAAAAAAATCTTGTACTTCAGAATATTGAATATTGAAAAAACTTTTATTCTCTTTTTCTGATTCCGGTTTTGGGTGGAATTCTGAACATTTTGCTGTTTATTTATTAATTTGGGGGGGGAACTTGTTTTGTTTGATTTTTTTATTTCCGATTTTCATGAAATTCTTTGTGCACTCAATAATCTATTTATTAGCTGATTTTGGATTCAGAAGTTTCGACCCCATTGTAGCTCCAGACCTGACTCCCCACAACTTCCACCCGATTCTCGAGCTGAAGCAGTTGTGTTGAAACTGTGAAATGAGTTGATGTTCTGCTCGTCTCCTGCTGCTTCTGGGCCCTTGCACAGGTGGACCTGGGTCGACTCACCTTCCTGACCATCATCGGGACGCAGGGACGATACGCTCGCAGCTCGGGGAAGGAGTTCGTCCAGGCCTACCGCCTCAACTACAGCCGAGACGGGCTGACCTGGCACATGTGGAGGAACCGGCGCGGTAACTCAGTGAGTTCTGTTTCTGAAGCAGCGAGGGGAAACGGGTCGAAGAAAAGAATGAGGCTGGCAGAGGAAGCTTGTGACGGAGCGATAGAAGCGAGGGAGAGGAAGGAAGACAAAACAGCTGCTTGCTCTGCCAGGATATCACCACGGACACCCTCTAGACCTGGTCGCGTTTTTTTCCTGGGACTCCTGGGAAATTCCCAAGATTTAGGTGTTCATGAGTCAGAAGAAGTGCTCAGATGGTGGTTCTCTAATATGTGCTGACCATCAGTGGAGGCTGGGGGAGTAATGGTTTTGACGGCTGCAGGAGATCGAGGGCAACAAGAACGTCTACACGTCAGTTATCAACGACCTCCATCCTCCTGTCATCACGCGCCACGTCCGCCTGATCCCCGTCACCATGCTGTCCACCATCATCTGCATGAGAGTGGAGCTTTACGGGTGTCAGTGGGAGGGTGAGTCGGATTCACACGGACTTGGTTAGATGGACAGCTGATGTCTCGCCCCCCCCCCCGCAGACGGTCTGACCAGCTACAGCGCTCCGGAGGGTCAGGTGATGATGCAGCCCGGGTCTCCCTACATCACCCTCAACGACTCCACCTACGACGGGACGCACGAGCGGAGGTGGGACTCGCCAAGTCACAAGTGTGGAAGCGCTCACTCACTGACGCCGGTTTGTTAGGAGGCTGTCCGGGGGTCTGGGTCAGCTGACCGACGGCGTCATCGGCCAGGACGACTTCAAGCTGACTCGGCAGTATCCTGGGTGGCCGGGCTACGACTACCTGGGCTGGAGGAACGACTCGCTGGGAACTCGGGGACACGTGGAGATGGAGTTTGTGTTCGACAGACCGAGGAACTTCACCTCCATGAAGGTTTGACGTCGTCACAGGTCGATGGCTCACTGGCGGGATTCTAACTCGTGCCTCTGCCTTCAGGTTCACAGCAACAACATGTTCACTCGCGGCGTGAAGATCTTCTCCTCCGTCTCCTGCTGGTTCAAGCCGAGACTCGCCAACAGTTGGGAGTCGGATTCTGTCGACTTCACGACCGTGCTGGACGACCGGAACCCCAGTGCTCGCTACGTCACCGTGCCGCTGAACCGCCGTGCCGCCAAGTCGCTGCGCTGCCGCTTTTACTTTGCAGATGTTTGGATGATGTTCAGTGAGATCTCCTTCCAGTCAGGTACATTACACACTCGCGTTTGTATCTCTATCTTTGTGGGGACCTCCCATTGCCATACCCTTTCCCCAGCCTCTCACCCTAAACCTAACCATCCAAAACACATGGCTAACCTTAACCAGGACTCTGAACCAAACTGAAATCCAGTTATTAACCTTAACCTTGTGGGGTTTGGCAGGAGGTCCCCAATCACAGGTGTTTTTCCAAGTGCACCTATGCAAGCTACACACACACACATTATATAGTCAGCCACACAAAACTTGTGTTGTTGTCGTCCCGTCAGAAGACACCCTCTTCCCGACCCAGTCCTCCATGATTGTGACCCCCTCACCCTCCGGCAGACCGCCCACCGTGGCCCCGACACCAAAGAGCAGTATGACCTTTGACCTCGACACACTGGCTGTGTGTGTAGAAGAATTTGACGAGTCGGTCTCCACAGCGGTCAGCCCCTCGGCCAGTGTTCTGCCCGACGACGGAAACACACCCATCCTGATTGGCTGCCTGGTGACCATCATCCTGCTGCTGGTCATCATCATCTTCCTCATCCTCATGTGTCAGTGCGTTTGCAAGGTTCTGGAGAAGGTCAGACTCAACACGCTCTCAGCAACACACCGGCCAACTCCTGCCACTAGTGAAGGAGTCGCCCCCTGCTGGCTGCTGACAGCAGTACAAGACATGACGTTTGGACTTCTCAGTGTCGGTAACGCCACTCTCACGCATGCAGGGGCCTCGAAGGATCCTGGACGAGGAGGTCACTGTCCGGCTGTCCTCCTGCAGCGACACCATCATTCTGCAAACCCCCCCAGTGCCCCCTCGATCTGGACACGGCTCTGCAGGCAAACACGCTTCGCATGACTGTGTCTGACATTAGATGGTGTTCAGCTGCGCCACCTAACTGTGGAGTCTGTCCAGGGCGCGCACACGCCGACACACACTACGAGCGGGTCTTCCTGCTGGACCCTCAGTACCAGAACCCGGCAGTGCTGAGGAACAAACTGCCCGAGCTGTCGCAGAGCGCTGAGGCATCAGGTGACCGGACTTTCTCTCTTAGTTTAGTCCTCCGCAGCTCTTTTCAGGCTTCACGTCTTCCCTCTCTCATCCTGACTTCCTGTCACATGACTCCGACTGCCTGCTCCTTTGCTGGGTTTGTTATGTGCTGGTTGAAATGACTGGCTGTGACCCAGCAACACTCATGGTCTGCTTCAGAGTAGAGACCTTTGAGAGGCTCACATCACCCTTCCCTCTTCTCTGTCACCCGACTGACCTCCTTGTTGGGGGGGTCTCTCTCTATCACTGGTCGGACGTCCTAGCCAACATAGCTCCAGGTCTGGAATGGATTTTTGGAGTTGCCATCACTCCTTCTGGTTTTGCATATTTCCATCTCCATAACATTATCAATCTTCATCCTCCACTCACCTTATGGATTTCCTACCTTGATTTCTGCTCTTCAATATCATCTACCACTCAAATCCCTGAATTACAGCCACATCCCTAGTGCTCACCTCCAAAGCAGTCTGTCACGTTGTTTCCTCAAACCTCATCTGCTGCCACACTCCAAGGTTCTTCTGCTCTCTGGCTCCTGAACAGAAAAGTGAAATGAAATATAAATGAAGAATAAATATCAGAGGGAAAATAAAAGTCACAAAAGAAAATTGTATTTAAACCCAAAAACCTGGGAAACCCAGAGAAAAAGATAATCCTCACCTCACCTAAAAGCCCTGGGAGAGAAGTAGCAAATATTTTTACATTTTACCCTCCAATTGAATTTGATAGGAAGTGGAAAGGTATAGAAGCGTAGGTCACAATAGATACAACATCAACTGTTATGTAACTGTTGACCACACAAACAGAAAAGTTGGATGTGTAAATGAATTTGAGGGTCGACTTCAGAAAAAAAGTGTTGAGAGAAGATGCTTTAAGTCTGTTCAGTTGAGTTGACACATTATTTCTGAGAACCAAAAAAGACCAGAAGTGTAAGGATGAATGTGGAAAGCAAGAAAAGGGCCTAAAAGGGAGCCACTCTTCAGGAGAACTTCTTTTCGAGTAGAACTAGTGGGAGACTGGTATAAATTGATTTTTATTTTGCCCTCAGCCTGCGGCGGAGGCTACGCCGAGCCGGACATCACCCAGTGCACGCCGCACCAGTGTTTCCATAGCAACGCTCCGCATTACGCAGAGACGGACATCGTGCGGCTACAGGGTGTCACCGGCAGCAACATGTACGCCGTCCCCGCCCTCACCGTGGACTCGCTGACCAGGAAGGACATCTCTGCTGCAGAGTTCCCACGGCAGCGTCTTCTGTTCAGGGAGAAACTGGGCGAGGGGCAGTTTGGAGAGGTGAGGGGCAGTTCTGGTCCTGTGGCGCCCCAGACACACTGTCCTGTCACTTTAACGTGTGTGTGTTCTTCAGGTGCACCTGTGTGTAGCGGAAGGTCTCCCAGAATTCCTGGGCGAGGGCTCGCCGCTTCCTGACAGAGATGGCCGCTCTGTGTTGGTGGCGGTGAAACAGCTGAGAGCCGACGCCACCAGTCAGGCTCGGTAGGTCCAGTTTCCATTTGACGGCATCAGCGCTCGACTTCTGTCAGACAGCCTTCAGAGCAAACTTGTGCTTCCGCAGCAACGACTTTCTGAAAGAGATCAAGATCATGTCCCGCCTCAACGACCCCAACATCATCCGGCTGCTGTGCGTGTGTGTGTCGTCCGACCCACTGTGCATGGTGACGGAGTACATGGAGAACGGAGACCTCAACATGTTCTTGTCGCAGCGCGAGATCGAGAGCACACTGACACACGCCAACAACATCCCCTCTGTCAGGTAACTGCCACCAACCGAGCAAGAAAGTCGCCATCTGGTCGGGAAAAGTCACTTCTTTCTCTCTCAGTCTGTCGGACCTGCTCCACATGTCAGTCCAGATCTCCTCGGGGATGAAATATTTGGCCTCTCTGAACTTCGTCCACCGAGATCTGGCCACCAGAAAC
The DNA here is from genome assembly GCF_027744825.2 of Synchiropus splendidus. NCBI lineage: Eukaryota > Metazoa > Chordata > Actinopteri > Syngnathiformes > Callionymidae > Synchiropus > Synchiropus splendidus. The sequence goes on from NC_071340.1 coordinate 17,589,949, forward strand.
TGTCTGTTGGACCGCAGACTGACCATCAAGATCGCAGACTTCGGGATGAGCCGGAACCTCTACAGCAGCGACTACTATCGGATCCAGGGCCGAGCCGTGCTGCCCATCCGGTGGATGGCCTGGGAGAGCATCCTGCTGGTAAGTGGACCTCAGATGATCCCTATACATCAGTGTGGTTTATCTCTCCTCACTGGCGCCCCCTGCCTCCTGTGCAGGGCAAGTTCACCACAGCGAGTGACGTGTGGGCTTTTGGCGTGACGCTGTGGGAGATCTTCACTCTGTGCAAGGAACAACCGTACAGCCTGCTGTCGGACGAGCAGGTGATCGAGAACACTGGCGAGTTCTTCAGGAACCAGGGCCGACAGGTGAGATGAACCCGGACCTGGCGTGTGTCACTGTGTTGGTTTGTGTTGTGTGTCCAATCAGGACAGTAAGAAACTGTTGAAAGTGAAAAAGTAAGAAAGTGAAAAATAACAATTAATAACTTTGAATTATGATAATAAAATTTTTTCATCTTTAAAATTTCTTTTTGTTTTAAAAAAATGTATTTCAACTTTTTCAATTATATATTTATTCACTTATTTTTGGAAACATTTGGCTCTAACACAGCTCCATACACTGTAGCTGTGCCTCATCCACTTTGAGCTCTGCTGTTGAACAGGCTGTCGCTCACCACGACCTCTTCTCTGACTGTTCCAGATCCACCTGTACGCCCCTCCTCTCTGCCCTCCGTCTCTCTTCGAGCTGATGATGCGGTGTTGGGGTCGCGACATCTCGGACCGGCCGTCTTTCGAGGGTCTTTACGAGGCTCTGCGGCCTCACGTCAGTCAGTGACCCCTAGCTGACCCTCAGGCCCACATTCAGGATTTTCCTCTGCAGAGGTTTGTGAAGATTCCCGGAGCCGGGACTGGAGCCTGCAGCCGAGACTGAGCTGCTGTTTTTTTTCTGAAACTCTGAGGAGGAACTGTGAGACTTCGTCACTATTAAGCTTCTTTTTTTCATTCAGACATTTCACGTCATTTCCTGTCAACCTGCCAAGGCCTCACCAACTCTTTCCGGCATCCTCGAGCGGATTCTGTAGTCCCTCTGGTCCCTGTGGTTCCCCTGTAAAGCACTGTCTCTCAGTTCTTCCTGTCTAGCTAACCACACTGGAGCAAACGGGGGCGGGGTCAAAGTGTAGTGTTTTTTTTTTTAGATGTTTATTCTATTTTATTTGTATTGTTAAACGTAGTTTCACTTTTGTTGGTGTGTTTGTGACTGTTGTCTGGCTGATGGTTCGATTCTGTGGAGGACTGAGGTTTGCCCGAGTCGATGATTCAGAGATGAAGCTCCAATTAAATCAATACAAGTCCATCATGTAAAGAACAAGTCACAGGTGCAGTTTAATGACAGGAAGGTCAGAAAAAACATTAATATTGGTCAGCGAAAATAAACTCAAAACATCCCCTCAAATGGTCATCAATTGGAAGAATCCATGCAAATTATACAGTAATTCATTTCAAAATATTGTCCAGCATTGAGAAATGGCACAGGAAAACCATTTTAAATATATATTTTTATAATAATAAACAAAACCTGTAAAATAATACTATGTCGTTCATTGTTGATTAAGCAGTTTCAGTCTGCTTTAAATAAAGTTCAGTTATTAAAATAATACTGATTCATGTTCATAAAGTGGTGAGGAAAGAGCTGAGCCAGAAGACAAAGCTCTCACCTGTTGTCACCAGCTCTGGATTGACCCAGAGAACAAGCTGTAGTCCTGGTGCTGACCTCTGACGAGACTAGATTAGACTGAGGTTAAACATTACAGCCATCTGGTGGACGACTGGGAAACGATCAAGTTTCCTATGCGATGGAAGAATATGAAGACGGAAGTTGGGTGTAATACAAAGGTCTACCACAAGGGGGCGCTGCAGCCATAGAGAGCAATCTCTTATGACGTCAGTTCATGTTTGACAGGCTCAGTAGTCCTGGGGTTTGGTATCCGAGGTCCGACATGTCTTTGGCTCAATCGAGCTTATGGAAGCTGGTTTGATCCTGCAGCTTCACAGGTGAGTGTAAACAAGGAAGGCAGAGTCAGCGGTGCATGTTCTTCAAAGCATGAGGAGAGGAACCAGCAGATAAAACTCGAGAAAGTTGCTGTGGATTTAAAAAGTGTCCAGATATGGTTGGGAAACAAAGGTATGTCCAACTCAGATGTGTCTAGTGGCTCCAAGGTCTCGTGTGGAGCTTCTGGTCTGAAACTGTGTGGCTCTGAACGAGGTCCTCTGAGATAGAGCTGCTGACAGATGAGAGACACATAAAATTATCGACAGCTCCGCCCCTGTATTTACACGGGATCAGGTAGATTCCGTACTGTCCTTTGGTACTGAACAAGGATATTCAGGGCAACTGTACGGTCTCACCCTGGGGTAGTGGGCTGTGAGGGTGGGGCTACACTGGTGCGCCCTCAGGTTCAAGGTGATCAAGCCTGACCCAGTCAGGCAGTCGCAGCCTCCCTGAGACGGGCCTAAAGCTGACCTTCTTTAACCGCCCCTCTGGGTTATGACAGGTGATCTTCAGTAGAGAGTGAGGTGAGGACATCAGTGATGCTGCTTTCAGCAAAGGTCCTTCCGCTTAAGTCATATCAACAGGCTGCTTCAGATGGAGCTGTCGCAGGACTGTGGATTCCCCGATCTTTAAGTCTCATGGTGGGAGAAGCCACAAAACTTCTCCATCCCGGTTCTGTGTAGCCCAGCTTCATGCTTTGATAGGCCTCTTCATTTGAGTTGTGCCACTGGACTGTGAGTTCTGTCATGCATGCAGACCTGAGAGAAGAGAACCGGAGTACCAAGTCCGGGTGGACGCTATAGGTAGCTGTAGTGTGGAGGAGGTGAAAAGATGGTGTCATGCTTTGCTTTGCCTTTTTGGTGAAGATCAGGTCCCTGGCCTCTAGTCTGGTGGTCAGAGGAAGCGTTGAGATGAATGACTAACCTTGGTCCACGGACCCGACTCGAGTGGTGCAGAATCTGGATCTGGATGGAGAGGCACGTGTTTGGGTCCATCACGTGCCTCATTTGCTATATCCAGGTGTGACATTCACCCACATCCCAGCACCGGTGTTAAACACCTTTTTTACAGTCCAGGGTCGCCGCTCGCCTGGCACCGGCTTCCTCTGACATCACGGCGCCCTCCAGTTCACGTAAACTCTGCCTAGTTTGTGTAGCAAACCTCCCGCCGTGGCCGCCATTGTCTGGACGAGGCCGCGCTATTGTGCCTGATGTTTCCACGAGCTTTATGTGTCCTGTGCACGGGAGGCCCGGCGGGCCCTCATTATGAAGCTGATCCAGGCGCTGGGATCACAGCGACACCTGCTTCTCATTGGCCACGTGCTGCTGATGAGGAGCTGCCCTCTTTGATCTTTACACAGATGTCATAAAAGCAGCTCTTGTTCAGCTTCATCACTTTTTCCTCTAACGGTGAAGGAACGTGTAAAGGGCACACATGTGTTCCTGCAGCCAGCTGCCTCAGCGGCCGACGTCCCGCTGCTGCTGGAGGAAGCTGCCGGCTGGAGGCCCGACCTCAAATTCAGGCACAAGTGCCCTCATTTGTTCGACAAATACCTCCGGCTTCATGTCTCCAACCTCACACGGACTCACTGGTCTGGTTCAGACTGTGTGTCATCTGAGAAGGCCTCATGGAGTCCAACTCACTCAGGTGCGTTCCTTACAGGAAGATAGTCCAACTGAGTCTCAGTGAGGTCTTAGTGAGGCCCCGTGGCTCTAGATGTGAACACACCTGGGTCGCTCCACCCAGATGTGTTCACCAACCACCTCCTTGTTCATAACATAAGCAAGCTACGACTGAATAGTTATTTTACTAAAGTCACTCTACTCAAACAGATACACATCCTTGAAAGGATTCATGCAATGACATTTCACAAAGGGCCACATTGTGAGGCGCCACCAGGTCAACAGCCTTAAAGAAGGGCCTTCATTGATGGGGAAAAATATATATATTTATGACAAATGGGCCAGATTTTTTAGATATATTTACACCATGACACAATGAAGAAGGCAAAATGAGATTTTACTGTATAAACAGTTAGTTAAATGGCTCTGAAAACACACCATTAAAGACAAAACATGTCATTATGATATAAAAGCACATGATTTCCAACTCTATATTTAGTTACCTTTTGATTTATTTTGAGGCACAAGAAAGACCCACAAAGGGACAGAGAGAGAGACTGAAGCTGAAGTCCTTCACCTGAGGATTTGGTCCTTCTACGCTGACCTCCTGAGGGCCCCATGAATGCAGTTGAAGGGCCATATGTGGCCCTCGGGCCGCACCTTGCCGAGGCCGCGACAATCCGCGTCATAACTTCGAGTTCTCCTCGCGCCAGTGGCTCCACGTCAGGTGAGTTAAGAGTTTCCAGCGCGTGGGTGGCAGCTGCTGCCGTTTACGGTGAAGGAAACTCCTCGGCGGGTGAACGCCTGACTTCCAGGGTTTTTTAAAGCCTCATGAGCGCTCAGCAGGGACGGACCGTAAAACCGAACAAAAGCATGATCGTTTCAAACGTGCGCGGATTTCACTCTCCTCACTTTGTTGTGACTCTCGTCGTCAGAACAGAACATGTCACATGACACACGTTGGTTAGTTCCGACCTGACGACAGTGAATCAAAACTTCACTGACTGGTAACAGTATCGGATCCTTTGTTGATGATTTTACACAGTTTTTAAAAATCTTAGGTTTATGACAGAAGCTATTCGTTTTGGGCCATCATTTTATGAGAATTTGTCTTGTTTAAGTCGTAAAATACAGCGTGTATCCCTTCAATCAAAGCAATAAAACTGTATTCCTTATGGCGTATTCAATAGTCAATTTCTAACTTTTTTTTACTGTGGTAAAAAACAAAGCCCTTCTGAAAGTTCTTCACTTTAACTTCCATTTCAATAATATTTTATTTTTATTCATTTTTTTTATTAACCACACATCCATGTTTAAAATACAGTAGTTTTTTTTCTTTATCATTGGAGGGAAAATTGTAAATGACTCCCGAGATAACAAGTGGCAGGCACTGTCAAATTTGACACAATCTTAAATATTCTCATGAAAAATCACTTTTTGTGTGCGTTTCAACAAGTGTGGCTGCATCAAACACTAAAACAGATGCATTTTGGTTTATTGTTTCCCAGTAAAACTGCCACTAACACTGAATTCTGGTCAGTTTCAATATAGCAGTTCCAGATCCAGAGAATGTGTTTAAAACTGAACCAAAAATGAATAAACCATTACATCTAATCATCAATCTAATATGGGATGCTGGGCCCCCCAAACTTTTTTTTCCCCAATTTTATGTCAATAGATAATAAATGTTTTTGAAAAACAAAATCATAATTGACTTGGTGAAGAGCCATAAATGTTCCAGCAACTTGCTTTCCCAGGCAGGAGGAAAACAGAACGAAATGTCGCATTTCGTCAGAGGGTTCTGCGTACGTCAAGACCCCCGGCTCCTTCATCCTGAGGGGCCCCGGCATGTCCCGGGACTCCTCCTCCCGGTGAGCTGCTGCTCCTCACCTCCTCAGCGCTCACATCAGATTCAGCTCGCAGATGTAGAAAACCGCTGTGCATCATGAGAGACTTCTCTTTTGACTGTCTCTTGCTGTCTTTCGCACATTTTTCTTTCCTGTGCGCCTGGCTGGGCTGCGCGGGAAGTCAGGATGGCGGAGACGCGCTGCGGCGCGGGTTGACATGGCAACACAACGGGAAGGTGTACAGCATCCTGGGCGCCGGAGCTCAGTACCGACCGGCCGCCAGGCGACACCCAGGCTCACCGCGCCTTGCTAACCAGGTTGTGGTCCTCGGCAGTGGTAACAGAACATCCTCCGCTGTGTCCCGAGCATCCATGCGCGTCCCCGCAGCCAGCGGCGCAGCGCAATTACGCACCATGGCGCGCCAGCGGCCCCAGAACCCACCGGCCAGTGACGAAGGGGTCTCTGCACCGGAGAACCGAGAAGACATGATGGTGGGTGACGACCCCTACAACCCGTACAAGGCTTCCAACTACTACCCCTACTACAACTACTACAACTCCTACTTCAGACCCCGGACCTGGGCGCACTACCGGCACGGGTACGGAACCAGCTACCACCAGCACGGTGAGCTTTAATCCGGCAGTCTACTCAACATTAAAGCTTCTTTTATTCTCACTGAACTCACTCAGTCAAACGGTGTAAGTAAGACAAAATATGCCCAAATTCTGAGTTTTGATTTGATCCGAAAAGATGAACCGTGTGTGGTCACTGATGTCCAGATTGGGCAGATGGACATCAGAAATCATTTCTTTCTATCAGTAGCTGCAAGGTAAGGATGAGACCTCCCATCCAAGGCTATTGATTTTTATTGATTTAATTCTGTATACGCTGATCTTAAGTAGCCAAGTTTTTGGTACCAAAGGTTTTCTGCATTTTTAAATAAAAACTGTACGAGTTAGTTGGAAAAAGTTCCTAAAATTCGTGACAGTAATGGCCTTAATGAGTCCACCAGGGGGCGAGAGTCAGAAACATTGACTGACTATAAATTCAATTAATGACCTGTTTCATGACACGTCACACTCGTTCAGTCTCAGAGGGTGGAGTCCAAATGAACCGTCGTTCACCGCCCAACATATCACTTGGCTCCAAATGAGCTTGTTGACGTCTCGGATGCAGGTGAAAGTTTGAAAAACAGTTTCAGGTTTCACAGCCTCGTAAACTGTCTTCAGCGGTTGTTAGTCGACCAGCAGATGTCACTCTCCTGTGGAGCTCCAAAAAGCGAATATTGTTGGGTCGATTTAAGCGTTTTTCCCCAGTTTGTGATACACTTTTCTTGCCCTCTGAGTCTCTCATTGATGACTCATTTGTCCATCCAGGGCCAGGAAACTGTCTCTTGAATGTTTTTCCTTGGTGTGAGCAGTGTTTTTGATTTTGTCTTCTGGCTCAGCTCATTTTATGTCATCAGCATCCCAGACTTCTAGATTCAGTTGTCACTCCATCTTGACGTCAGGAGAAGATGCCTGAGCCTCCTCATGCAGAAGCGTTGAACAGTTCAGCACAAGAAACTCCATTTAATGGGAAAGATCTGCACGTCTATGACAAAGCCGTTGCTGCTGTGGCCAGGCAACAGATGAGGGGTTAACAGTATCTACGCGAACACAATTTGGCTTCAAACAACACCTTACTCACTGCAGAGTCTCCACTCAGCAAGCGTAACTGCCACAGTGAAGATGCTCCATTTCTCCCGACAGGTCTCCCAGATCTGGTTCCCGACCCGAACTACATCCAGGTCTCCACCTACATCCAAAGGCTCCCCATGTACAGTCTCCGCTGCGCTGCTGAGGAGAACTGCCTGGCCTCGTAAGACTTCTGAATCCAGAATCATTTCTTCATCAAGTGACTTCAGGTTCATTTGGGGACCAGTTTTGGGACCGAAGAACCGATCCCACGTTCACAAAAGGAACAAAGTCAACTTGAAGATTTCAGGATGTGAACGTCTCTACGTCTGCTTTTCTTCTCTCAGCTCTGCCAGTTACGCTCGGGATTACGACACACGGGTTCTGCTGCGGTTCCCTCAGCGGGTCAAGAACCAGGGCACTGCTGACTTCCTGCCCAGCAAACCCAGATACTCCTGGGAGTGGCACAGCTGCCACAAGTAGGTCCAGACCCGCAGTCGTCCCTTGTCTCCTTCACCAGCGTAACTAAAGCTGGATCTTCCACAGTCACTTCCACAGCATGGACGAGTTCAGCACCTACGAGCTGCTGGATGTGGACACCCAAAAACCAGTGGCTGAAGGCCACAAGGCCAGCTTCTGCCTGGAGGACACGTCCTGCGACAGCGGGTACTACCGCCGGTACGCCTGCACCGCGCACACGCAGGTGAGGAGCAGCACACGGCAGCTCGGCCCCGTCTCACCTGATGACTCTGCTAATGTTCAGGGCTTGAGTCCCGGCTGCTACGACACCTACAACGCTGACATCGACTGCCAGTGGATCGACATCACCGACGTCTCACCCGGCAAATACGTCCTGAAGGTCCCTCACTCTTTTTGACTTCCATAGTTATGAACTGCAACATCAAATTTAAAGATAGCCCGATGTGGACCGGCGACATTTCCAGGGTGTCCACTGCCTCATATCTGCTCACAGCAGCATAATAAATGAAATATGAATAAACGAAAAATTCTATATATTTTATCTTCTATTTCTAACCGATGGAATTCTTTTCACTGTGTACAATGACTTTCATCTCGTAGGTTTGTGTTTCTAAATAGTTGGTCCTTCTGAGTCAAAACTGTTATGAAGCTGGTTGTAGTTGGTCTATTGCCACCGGATTTTCGATAAAATAAGTGAGTGATAAACAAAGGTGAAGCATCATGTTGCTGAAGCGACTCAAGATGTCAGTTGTTGTAATGACTGTGTCTAATCCCAGTCACTCTGACTCGTCAGGTGACGGTGAACCCGAAGAAGCAGGTTCCAGAGTCGGACTACAACAACAACATCGTCCGGTGTGACGTCCAGTACACAGGGAACGCTGCCCACGTCTCTGGATGCGTCACCACCTCGTAAGAAAGCAAACACTGCAGTGCTCCTTGGGATTTTGACGCATTTATCGCTGTGGTTTTCAGAAAATAAGGCCAAATATTTGGGAAATCATGAGTGAGCCACGAGAAGAAGATCACATGTGGAGTGGACTTTTGGATTTTATTTAACCTTTGAAAACGCCAGTGTAACCCAACAGAAAACAGGAAGTGGATGTGTCTGTGTACAAAGGAAGCTGTTTTGTGCGAATACTTGAGGGAATTGAGTACTTGAAGAGTTTTCTGATCGCCTGAATCATTTTGTTTCATTGGCGATGTTAGACGTCCAGTTTGGTGCTGAAGAGTGTTTTGTTTTTGACGCCAGGCACAAATAAATTTCCCAGCTGTTTCATTATGTATTACTCCATTATGTCTCATGAATAAAGTTTGCTGATCGATGTCCAGTTTTCAGTTTTATTTGAAAAGTGAGTAAGTAATAGTTTGTTTGAGGGAGTCTCAGAGGGATGCAGAAATTCCAATATTTCTGAGCTTTTTTCTTCTATGAGTCAAACCAGCAGGTGGCGGTGTTCAACACAGTATCGCGTGCAACTTTGATGATAGAATATACACTCGAAATCATAAATAAAACGCTCACCCTTCTGGGCAGCATGCATAATAATAATAATAATAATAATAATAATAATAATAATAATAATCATAATTGCACCTCGTTGTAGATGGATTCCAGGAGGCGAGTGAACATATCTTTAAGGTCATCCACAAACTGACACCTCACCTTAATTGCGGAGACACAACTGAATAACCCATATTTAAATTTAAAAACTGAGTTTGTAAGACACCGAAATCAATTAACACCAATTACGCACGCGAGTGGGCAATGGCGAGAATAATGTTTACACCAGAGGCCATTTCTTTTTTTGCAGCAGATTTGTTCAACAAATTCACAAGGCACAATTCAGCCCATGCTGCGTTTTGTTTTTTATTCTAAGGTAACGGTACCAAACTAACGGTCTCATTCCTGCCGCTGAGCGCTTTAAAGATCGTCTAATAAGAAGACGCCTGACTAGAAGGCATGTTTTCTATTTTCTAAAACTGCAAAGTTTGTCGATACGCGCTTCATTTTCGGAATCAGATCAGCTATATAGGAAGTCTTTGGAGATCACTCCGGTAAAGCCGTCGCCTCCGTGCACTTTTAGATCACCTGATGTAGGGATAGGGAGCGTCGTCAGAGTGAGATGTCTTTCATCTTACGGCGCTCTCTGCTTACATATGTCCAAGTCTTTGTGCCTCTCGGATCGACTGAAGGAAAAACAGCTGGATCTGCAAAAGCTAACGCTGCTGGCCCTCGGTGGCCACGTCGCTCCCTCAAGGTAAAGCACCTCTTCTTCTTCTTTTAAACACGCGGCAGACGCTTGATTCCAGCTTGATCTCGCTTCCCTGGTTTGCCCCGGTTTTCCACTCGGAGAGTAGTTAGCTTTCTCGTTAGCATCCCTAGCTTAGCCCACTGAGCTAAGTAGCTGCATCTTATTACATGAGCGGATTAAGGTTAAGGTTAAGAAGCGTGACAGGGCGAGGAGAGGAGGAAAAGCCGCTGCTTACCGCCTTGACACTTTCCATTGTATTGAAGGAGGGTGAGTTCCCTTCTTCTTCCAGATGATCTTAGTTTCTGTTATTTATAATTCTGAAATAAATTCTTTTTAGGTTTTTTTTATTCTGTTTTGGATCTCCATTCTCAAATGTGTGTCTGTGTTCACATTGTGAGTCAAAATGTTTTGAATTGTTTGGGTTATAGAAGGTGTGTCATTAGAGTGACCAAAACAGAGGTCAAGGGACACCAACAGAGGTTACTTGAGGTCATCAGGGTTGTAAAGAAAATGCTACTTTCTAACATTGTGGTTTTGTTTTCATTGTCATTTTGTCTTGAACAAAAAGAAGGGTTCCATATTGTCCTGGCTATTTTTAAAACACCCATGCTATTGTTGTGGTTCATTTAACCTGCCACATTCCCCAGATTCTGAGCGATAAAACACTTGTCTTGATCCACGTCTGTGATCTACTGCTGGATCACTCTGTCCCTGCTGGACTCCCCTAGATCTAGAGGACAATGTCATGACAGCGTTTCTCCCAAGATCTGATCATGGGCATCGAAGCAATGATTCTTAAGATGATATCAACTCTGGACTCTTGAGCAAGAGCTCGCAGAACTCAAAAACCTGTTCTTCACCGTGAACTTCTTGACCCTTCTCCGCTCAGTTCCAGTGTACCAAACCCATTCTTGTGCCCCTGCACTGTCCAGCCTCTGCTGCCACAACAATCCCACCATTACCGTGCTGCGCTGCAGAAGAATTTGCTTTGGGATTTGAGCCAACACAGCTTTTAGCAGATGATGAATTAGCGAGGTTTCTTTGCATCCGTCTTTCTCTTCCTTTTTAGGAATGTTTTAGCAGATATGAGTCACATATTGTAGGGTTAGTAGGAAACTGGTTTCACCAGTTGACTATTCTAAATCTTATCACCTCTGAAATGATTCCTGTGAAGAGACTTTTGATGTCTGTGTTGTGTGTTAGTATCACTCATTTGGACCAGTTATCGTTTAAAACACTTGAGTTATTGTTTTATTCTTCATCTCTGCATTTGCTGTAGTTATGGATGCCAAATAGCCCTAGCAAACATCATGGTCCCTGGAGACTCCTCCTAGCCTGTGTCCATCACCATAGCAAACGATAGGTGCTGATCCCTCAAACCTCTCTGTGACTCTCACAGTGAACTTCACCTCTGCTTCGCTGCAGACTCAACGTCATCTGTGTGATGTCCAGGTCATATTTACCTGTCTGTCGTGCGTTCTGTTGAGAAGGTGATCGGATGCAGCCTGCCACCTCTCCAGGACCTGTATGTCTCCAGGACCCAGAGACGTGCAGGTTGGATCAGAGCCGACCCTTCTCACCCTGGTCATGGACTGTTAGTTCCTCTTCCCTCTGGCAGGAGGCTACGGTCCATCCAGACCAGAACCTCCCGTCACAGGAACAGCTTCTTCCCCTCAGCCATCAGACTGTTGAATTTGTAATCAGCCTTTTCTGTTTGTGGGTTATTTTTATTTTTATTTTTATTTATTAACAACACTTTATTTCAAAGCACTTTCCTAGTTGGTGTGACCCTCACTGACCATGGCAATAAATTCTATTCTGATTCTGATTCTATGCCAGATTCACAGCTTCACTGGACAAATTCATGGTGGCAGTTGAGCCAGCAGAACGACTTTGGATCGGCTGCACTTGCTCCTGAAAATCCAAATGCAAAATATCAGCAGGTTTGACAAGACTGGTCTGTCTGTCCTATATTCAACCAAGTCCTTAATCTGAGAGGCTCTTCCACTGACTCACACACTGAGAGAGTGTGTGTGTGACGACGCCACCGCAGGAGTTCTTCATCTCCGTTTGTTTTTGTCTCAGTGCCTGGCAGGAGAGGAGAGTCAACCCCGTGGGTGCTTTCATTTCTGATGTTGTTTTTGGGTCCGGCTGTTGTTATCAAGCTGTTTCCCAAAGCTGCAATCAGAGGTTTGGTCCGGGCCTGTTCAGTTCTGTGGCCGTGCCCACACTGTCTGGAAAACACGTGCCGACTCAGCACTTGGTCCGAACGGCTTTTGTTCCCAACATGTGTGACCGGCAGAGACGCTGGACCTGGAAAATAAAACCGAGCGTCAACGTAAACATCTGATTTCAAGCTTTAATCTCTGACTCCACATCAATGGAGATTGTCATTGGGAGCGACTAGTAAAGACAAGCTCAGACATGAGTCCGTCACAGATCTGGAAACGTTTGGAGGCAAAGTTAGGGAGCACAGTCGGTTTGTGGACAGGAGAGACTGCTGCACCAGGAAGAAAACAAGCTGGAGGTTCAGATTTGACATGATTTTTCATTCTGTCAAAATATCACATTTTATAGAGAGAGAACAAACATTTGTTGGTTTACACTGAGGTGTGATGGCCTTTTTTGGAAGGTGATGTGGAAATACATGGATGGCTTTCAAGAAATTGAAAATATTTATATAGTTGTATTATGAAATAAGGTCAGCCCGGTTTGCAACTTCTTCTCTCATACATGTATTACTCATAAATGCACCTGTTTTAAAAGTTCATGTTTGTTTCATGTTTCAAGTATTTATACTTTGACATTGCTGTGATTCCAAGATGGAACAAGGTGACCCACTGGGCCAGTTCTGCTGTTCTCCGACCCTGTTTCTGGTTCTGTGGTGAGGTGCGTGGTTAAATCCGCGGCGTGGCCGGTCACGCTGCTGCCGCCTCCTGATTAGTGCCGATAATCCCGCGTGTTTGTGTCCTTTGATCACAACAGCTCAGAACCGTCAGCCGGGTTTCGGAGCGGAACTAGTCCGGACATTCCCTTTTAAATTCAACTATTGTTCTGTTAGAGAGCTGAACTCCTGAGAGTGTGATCCGTTTCCTTCCGAATTTCATTTGGCATTTTTCCAGCTTTGCATTGATTGGATTTTGTTGTGAATATGGACCTATAGCTGGACAGACTTCCATATACATGACAGGTGTCTGTTCAATAAACCTACTACTTACTATGAATACGAGCGAACTAAAGTCGCTCCTTCCTTCGTCCGCTGGAATCCGTCGCTTGTGTCTCACATGGCTCTCATGGTTTGTCTGCAGCTGGCGGTGAGGCTGATGATGGTGTGTGAAGATGGAGGCTCCTGAATATCTGGACCTGGACGAGATCGACTTCTCCGACGACTCTGTGGTACGTATGAGTGGTTGCACGTTATTCAGGTGAAAACCTGACCTGAAGTAGCTGAAATCCTCGGTCCAGAACTTCCTTTGTGTTTCCTCCCCAGTATCCTGTCACGTCCCTGAAGAACATCCCAGAGTTGTCCAGGAGAAGCGACGCTCCAGCCGAGGAGAGACCAGGTGGAGTGGAGTGCTTCTCCAAACCTCACACACCAAACTAAATATCCCAGACCTGTCTGACAGAATCGTTTGGTCCTCAGCTCCTGCCATCAACTGGAGTCGTGGGGTCTCATCCCACAGCGGCGGGGGAATCAAACCCACCGGCATCGCCGAGGTCCACAGCAAGTTCCGGCCGGTGAAGAGGGTTTCCCCTCTTAAGCACCAACCCGAGACCCCTGAGACTGAAGCTGATGGGAAAGTCCCGGGTCTGGGGGAAGCGAGGGAGTCGGTCAAGGATGAGCACAACTCCAACAAGCATGCGTCCACCTCCGTCAGCGTCCCGGCAGGAAAGCCCAAAGTCCCGGAGGGCTCTGCCGGGGGGAACAACCCTCAAGCTCTCTTCGGCGAGCTGGAGCACTACGACCTGGACATGGACGAGATCCTGGACGTGCCTTACATTAAATCCAGCCAGCAGATGTCCACGCTGCCCCGCGTCCCACTCGACAAACGCTCCGCATCCAGCAGTAACCTCAGAGGGGGCACTCTGGAGAGGAACCGCAGTCTGAAGACTCACAATGAGCCTCTTAGTCTGGGCAGCGGCGGCTCACAGACCCCGGTACGACTTCTCAGTGATCAGAGAGTGATCAGAGTGATAACAGCTCAGATTAGTAAACAAGTAAACTGCTATAAAGGGAGAGGGAAGGGAATCAAGGTAGTAGATAGTGAGTCAAAGGAGAGCTTCAAACCATTAAAGTCCTGATCTGAACGTCTGAGACCTCTCGACATCAGTTTTCTAGTGTGATATAGACTTTCTAACTAGGACTGAGAGGGTTAGTGGAGTGTTCTGCTGCGATTGTTTTGGTCTTCTTTTACTCAATTTCAAATCTTCCACAGTATTGTGTGTTGTCTCCGGTCAAATGGTCGGACCTGAGGAAGTCCAAGTCCATGGATCCTGACATGCACCACCTTCACCGCTCGCCGTCCCTCAGTGGTTACCAGCCGGAAACGCTCTCATCCTCCAGCCTCCTCAGCTGCTCCTCATCGCTCTCCTCGTTCTCTGATGCAGGTGAATCTGTGGGGGGGGGGGGGGGCGGGACCGTGTTCTCACCCTGAATGTTAATAAACTCTGGTGTTCATACAGACAAGCTGCTCTCCGTCCGGGTCTACCCAGACTCACAACCCCAGAGACTCGGCGTGGAGCCGTCGGGAGGTCCGGGGGCGATGTTTTCCCTGCCGGGCAGCAGGCAGGATGCCTCGAAGTCATGGTCCACTGGAACAGCCGGGGGGTCGAGAGGGTTCGGCGTGGGTGCCGGAGGGGAGCTGGACGAGGAGTCCAAGAAGAACCAGAACATCATCAACATCATCAGAGAGGGACAGATGTCGCTGCTGGTGAGGGATGCCGTGCCGCAGCACAGTTTGACTCAAATGATATCTGACAGAATCCGTTCAAACAAAGTTTCACAACTGTCTGTGACTCTCTCCTCTCAGCCTCACCTGGCAGCTGATAACCTGGAGCTGATCCGCGACGAGGACGGCAACAACCTGCTGCACATCTCAGCCTCGCAGGGTCACGCCGAGTGTCTGCAGCATCTCACCTCTCTGATGGGGGAGGACGGGCTCAACGAGCGCAACAGCCAGCAGCTCACCCCCGCCGGCCTCGGGGTCAAGGTGAGATGTGACCAACGTGACGTGCTGCTCGCAACCCTGCCACCACTCTGTCCCTATCTCACCGCTCCAACACCTTCCTGGAAGATCTGCCTCTGTTTTCTGTTACTCACATTCTTTACCCTGCTGTACGCCAAGTTTGTGAACCACCCCGACTTGTTCACAAGTCTTTACATGAGGAGGAATAGTCCTCATCATGAGGACATCATGCTCCACAATAGTTTTGATAGGTCACCTCCACTGTGTCGACCTCAGCGAGGAGGTGGATTCCTGGAGCCTAGAGAAAGTAAATAAACACCGAGTTGGTCCCGCTCCGGCTTCCAGGAGCCGCTTCGGCTGCCAGACAGGAAGTGTGTTATCTGGAGACAAGTCGTGCCGTGGCATGCCGGGTCCTGATTGGCTCGAATCTCCCGGCATGTTTATCCACTCAGATTAGCCGGATGACAGATTTCCAACGTGTGCATGCAAGCATATAACGGTGCATGTTACTGGTCTCATGAGGCCCGTTCAGTCCGTGCAAGTTTTTTTTGATGGACAGGGTGAGAAACTGAAGTAACTTTTCTGTGACTGTGAAATTAAAAAGTCCCACAGATGTTTGAAATCAGCTCAAAATCAAGGCTCTCCAATTGCAGTTTCACACAGTGTCCACTTGGGGGGGCACCTCCTGAACTAGTTCCAGAGTTCAGTTAGAGCAGCAGTGTTCATGGTTGACCACAGTGCTCTGTCTGGGTCAGGTGACTTGGTAAATGTGGTGTGCTTGCTCAGAGTTGTGTGTTTCTGACATGAAAAGTCACACCTGTGTGTGCAGAACGGTCACCTGGAGTGTGTAAGGTGGATGGTGAGTGAGACCGAGGCCATCGCTGAACTGAGCTGCACCAGAGAGCACCCCAGCCTGATCCACTACGCAGCCCGACACGGACAGGTGACACATCACACGTGAATAATCCACCGCACAGAGGGAAAGTGACATTTATTCCACTCCATTATTGTTGTTCAGATGAGCCGCTGCCTCGACAGTAAAACTTGTTGGCAGTGACCTGAGCATGGAAACCTGATGTATAGTGTTTGCATTTTGTCTTGGACTAGTCAAGCTACTGATGTTATTTTAATGTGAGGTGTATTAGTTAGCCTACCACGCTGCTACCACAGAGCAGGACAGCAGCCGGAAAAAGTGAAAGTCAACCCTGTGGGTAGCACTGCTTTGCCCAACTGAGAGTTTAGTATATTTCAAAGTTGCTCTGTGTGTGTGCAGGAGAAGGTCCTGCTATGGCTGCTCCAGTTCATGCAGGAACAGGCCATTTCTCTGGACGAGGTCGACCAGAACGGGAACACCGCTGTCCATGTGGCGGCTCAGTACGGACACCTCACCTGCATTCAGGTACCAGCTCAGCGGTCGCATGACCCACCCTTGTGACCGGGTAGGTGACGTGTGGGTGTTTGTGTGCAGACCCTGGTGGAATATGGCTCCAATGTGACCGTCCAGAACCAGCAGGGGGAGCGACCGTCGCAGTGCGCAGAGCGGCAGGGGCACACCACCTCGGCCCGCTACCTGGTCGTCGTGGAAACCTGCATGTCGCTGGCGTCGCAGGTGGTCAAACTGACCAAGCAGCTCCAAGAGTAGGTTCTGATCCTCCTGCTGCAGTGTAGCAGCACAGTGCAGTTAGTGTGTGTGTGTGTGGATTGATTCTGGACTGCTGGGACGTTGCAGGCAGGCGGTGGAGAAAGTGGCTCTCCAGAAGCACCTGCAGAGAGTGATGGAACCCGGCAAAGCCGAGGGCACCCCATCCAGGTCGCCCAGGTAAACCTCAGGCCTCCTCCACGCCGCAGTGATGTGGTCTGTTCTCCCCACATGCTCAACTGTTTTGGTGTCCTCCAGCTCCCACCAGCCGTCGGCCGACACGTGGCAGGAGATGATGTTGACAGCTGAGGGAACCCCGGCAGACGGGCAGTGGATGGTCCGTCAGGGTGGGGCGGGACCCGACTCCGTGTTGCGACAGCTGCTGGGGAAGGACGCAGCAGACCCTCTCAGGGAGCGACCCCCTGTGGTGGGCGGACTGAGCAGGGAGGGGCCCAACTCCACCGGTGCCCGCAGGCCCGGCCTGGCCGAGAGGCGCGAGCTCAAGCTAGCCAGGCTCAAACAGATCATGCAGCGGTCGCTGAGCGAGTCTGACACAGACGGGTACCCGCCGGAGGACGGTAAAACTCCGACCGGCGCTCCGCCAAACACGGCTCGACCCGATCGGCCGTCCCACCTGCCAATCACAGAGGAGCCTGTCTCCAACCATCTCCAGCTGATGATGAAGAAGCATGTGCCTTCCTCATCCTCTGCTGAGAAGAAACTGGCGTTTACCGGCGGCGGGTCCAAGTCGGTAGATGGTTCTGTTTACAACCCGTCCCCGACGTCCAGTGATCCCGAGGCCGCTGACGTCAAAACGCCGGACTCCTGTGACGACGGCCAGAAAGTGGCCACCAGCCCCAAGAGCGCGCTGAAGTCTCCGTCCTCCCGCCGGAAGACGTCCCAGAACCTCAAACTGCGGGTGACCTTCGACGAGCATGTGCAGAAGAGCGCCGCCCAGGAGCCCACCAAAGCCTCCGGGAAAGACAGGACTCCCACAGGTAGCACTGAAGGCAAGCGGCCCTTCGGGGCCTTCCGCTCCATCATGGAGACTCTGAGCGGAAACGCCAACCACAACAACAACAGTCTGTCAGCGGCGGGCAGCCAGAACTCACCAGGCAGGAAGTCTGAGGGCAAAATCAATTCAGGAGGAGCCAAGAGCAAGAGCAAGATCAGCAACGTCTGAGACACCAGCGCCCTCTGGAGGACAGCCAGCACATTACACATAGGAGATGTTTCTGGCAGGCTAAGCACTGATTCTGGCGCCCTCTAGTGGCTTCCCCTGTTTATGTCAAGAGAATCTCACGTCAGTTTCAGGCTGAAAGAAAAGAGGAACTGCATCATGAGTCTCAGGAGGAGCAGTTCGATCTTAAAAAAAAAAAATCTAAATCTAGTGCCGAGTCAGAGACCAGGTGACGCACACTCACTTAGCAGTACCTCAACAGTCCGCCCTGCAGCAGTGGCCCAGATTCCATAAGTCATTGCTTCACCTGCCAAAAACACCTGTTACTCGGCGACAGTTCTCAGCCGACGTGTGTGAAGAGACTCTGGCTTCGTCAAGAAGCTTGTTTTCTATCAGGACTGCAGTAGTTTTTACAATCCTGTGGAGGTCTTTTTGTGTTCAGATTCTTTCTTTCTACATTGAAACATAGACGCCTCTCACACCGGACACCATTCCTCAGTGATCACAGGACGTGCATTTTAGAGCTATGGTGAACCCACCCGGGACTTCAAAGAGCAACTTATGTACTGACTTTTAATATAATACTGGACCGTGACTGAGCATTTCAGTCTGTCTCTGTTCGCACTGAACTCTCTGTGATATTAAATATTTGCTCTAGAAAATGTGCATAAGCCCCGCCCCCTCAAACTCGCTTTGTTTCGTGGGGGCTGAAATCTCGTTCTCAGCCACTCTGCTGTGATTTGTAAGTTAAAATCCCTCACAGCTGAAGCCCCACCTCCACAAGCTGACCTGAGCCGCCCTGTCCGCTCCCTGGGTTCTTTAGAGAGGAACACACGCTGGGCTCCTGCTCGAGTGGTCCAGACCACACTGTGCCTGACTCTCAAAACCTCTCATTCACTGAGATTTCAGGCAACAGAGAAGTTTATGAAGCAATAACTTTAAAACAGAGCCTCATTATGATGAGGGACTCACTGCATCATGGAGAGGACTTTAGCACGATTCGGATGAGAAAGTTGGGTTTGGAGATGTGTAGTTAGATAGTTGTGCTTGAAAGAACTTTTGTGAAGGTGAAACCTGGCCACAGGTCTCAAGTCAAGTGATTGGATTGTGGTTTGGTCCTGACTGTGACTGCAGGCTTTGCTTGTTCCATCTCATGGCCCATCAGAGTTGAGATGATCTCTTTGATCTCTCGCTTTGATCTCAACTTGCACCTCAGGATAGTCAAAAAGTCAGTGGACGCTTGAGGCTGCACCTCCGTGAGCTAGCCACCAGTCTGCAGAAGTTTGAGGATGTAGGTGTGTTTTGGTTGACAGAAAAACTTGGGACCCTCGTGGGGGCAAACAGTTGCTTTGAGACAGAGCTCCTGATCCAGCTGCTGCACTGCACCCTGCTTCTCTTCTGCCCATGAAGGGCTCTTCAGATCCTGACAAACTGTCCGGTGTGAATTGCGTCTCCATCAATATTGATATTTATGTTCATGCACACAATCGTATCCTTCAAAAGTGCACATGGAGTACGTGCGACAGTATTTTTAAAACCACTGTATGTAATATATTTAATTGGTTTTATTATTGTTTGTATTGTATTCCTCACTTTTTTATGACTATGCAGTATTTTATTTTTATTTTATTTTTGGCATGAAGTAGATTTAGGACGAGACGAGGAGGAAGCACCTTCGACGTGTGTGTGATGTTTTGTAAGGCTGAAGACTTGACGTCTGGAATTAAATGTTTCTACAGAATTGATTCTGGATGTGTGGATGGTTGCAGAGCCCAGTAGATAGGGTGCTGTCTCTAGTCCGGAAACACTCTTTGGTCTCGGAGCTGCCTCTCCAGTTGTAGGTCTTTCTCAAGATATGCTCCTTTGATCACCCACTTTTGATGGATCACTCTTCTTTTCCGGGTTCTGACTCGGGTGTCGTGTAAGTCTGACACACACTGTCAGGACCACACCGTGTTTCCAGCGTCCCTCTCTGTGGCCCGCGCCACATGCTGCAGCGCAGCTGATCAAGATGGATGCGGTGTGTGCATTGGTCTCCGTGGTAATTTAACGGACGATACATAACCACCCCTGTATTTATTTCTCTGTGCTCCGGCTGCATCAAAAACAGTCACTTAAGGCCGCAGGATTTATGGTGTTTGGGTGGCAAATTGGCCGGTGATGGTTCCCACGCCGCGGCGCAGGCCTCCCCACGGAGGCTAATGGGGTCGGCTCTAATAGCGTCCCTCAATCATCGACGGGAATATGAAACATGAGCCGGCCGCCTGACAATTAGCAAAACAGCACAGAGACGCGCGGCGGTGACGTGCCAGCGCAGCCGGCTTTATCCCCGCTGCTCAAAAAAAAAAAAAGGAACTTATTTGTTTAGCTTTTTTTCTGTGCGTGTTTGTGTCGGGGTACGGGGTGAAGCTAAACTGATAAATTAGACCTCGTTTATTGGACAAGAGTTTGAGTGGAGACCCAAGGGCCCGCGCTCCTGGTGGAGGCTGCTAATTGGTTCTGTGTGCGAGAAGGAGGTGTGTGTGTGTGTGTGTTTGGTCAGGCGGCTGTGTTTAGGGCGCAGGCGGGACGTTTGGCTGATGCTAACAGCAGCTTGCGGGGAGCGTCTGCGGCACACGGACGAGACAAGCGGCGGCTCTGACAGCCGGTGCGAAGGGGCGGAGGAGTCATGTATAGATTTTTGTGTCTGTTGTTTTGGCTTATTTGTGTGCTTCTTTTACTCAGTCAATCAAATTTAATTGACACCGCTGGGCTGGGGCCGGGGGCCCCGCGGCGTGCTGGGATGACAGGTCTTTAATGCCAACGAGAGGCGAGCAGGTTCTTCTGCTGGTGAAGGATGGAGGCCGACCGAGGCCGGTGACAATTCCTCAGCCGTCAACTGCATTAACTGATGGAGCAGCGGCGATGATGGATACTAATAAAAACAACCTTTAAGGACAAAAAAAAGAGGCTAATGAGACAGCGTCAGGTTTTGTGGCCGGATGATAAACACCATTCGTCTTGTGTCTGGGTTTTCCGAAGGACGTGCGGCGACATTAGCATGTGCATCACGCGCACATTTGCATTTGGGCCTCGACAAGAAGTCGAAGACGGGTTCCTGGACGATGAGGGGAGCCAGGAAGAGACTCATTTTTCTGAGATCCAGGTGAATATATGGAGGTTTCCTGAGGAGTTTGTGAAGGTCGGCGTGTCCCCTCACTTGCGAGGTTTCTTTGCTCCCATATCTGAACCCTGATGTCATGACAGGTGAGGGTCAGGATTATTGGCCCATGAGGAACTAGAGGTGTCGCTTTGAAGGAGTCACCAGTTGAGCCGATGGCCAGTTTGAATCTGGCTGAGGAACCTCTTGAGAGTCCTCAAGTCAAGAGACAGTTAACTAAACTGTCCTTATCGAAGTCAGGCATGTTCAGTGGTCAACTCGCTTCAACCACATGCGAGGATGGACCCCTACTGGTGCTCAAGCCCTTTTCCCTGCCTGACAAAAGTGGCCATTCTGTAGCGGTTTTTCCTTCACTCTTAAATTCTATTTAAGAGTGAGATATTTCTGCGATGGATGTCCTGTTTTCTTGCACCAGGCCCCCCAAACATCTGTGCTTCTACCGTGATGGGGTGGCTTCGCGAGCTACAGTGTCACCAGTGCAGCCCTAGAGGGCGACAGTGAGTCTCCTCCAGCTGTAGTTTGGCATTTAGAGTCGATGTTGTTGTGTGAAAACAGCTTGTTAAAGTGTTTGTTTGTCCCCGGAGGCTCGGCGAGGACGAGCCGTGAATAACCTCCAGTAAACGTCGCCTCATTTTCACTTTCCTGCCGCTGAAATTGATGCTTTCCCTCTGCCAGCGCCGTGACAGCGGCTGACGTCCTGGAAAATGTCACAAATAAAGGAAGCAGAGGGAGATGATTGATTTTTCTTTTGCATGTTATTTCACAACTCTGCTGCTTTTCTTCGAGTCGCAATGTGAGAAGGGGTTCGCCAACCCTGACACTCCAACTGTTTCTGAGAAGTGGTCAAGTAAAGGTCATAGAACTGTATTCTTATTCCATGCTGGAGGTGAATTCTACTGGCTGTTGGGCCTCGGCGTTGCATCCTACTTCTGCTTCCATTTGAGGCTTGTATGGACTCGAAACCTCCTCCAAAATGGCACCAGCCAGGTTGACTCTTTCACTACGACCTCAGAAAAAGAGCCCTCCGGTGTTTTTTAGCGGAACATTCCTTTATATTGTCCTCATGAATCTCCGCGTAACAACATTTCTGTCCATCTTTGTTCCGCGTTGACCCCAGACAGCTCGTCTCTTCTCGCCAGCACGATGAAGTAATAGTCAAATAAAACTCTCTCATTGCGCTGAGGGGTTCCCCAGGGGGGAGACACTTAGCTGTCCCACCCCCAGGAGGGTCCCCAGACCCCACTTTAGGAGCGGCCCACGTTTATAGGCTGCTCTAATGATGCTTGTTTGTCCAGCGGTCTGTAAATCACACGGAGGTCTGAGCACGGCGGACCGTCTCACACAGCAGATCCATAACTGCACACCAACAACATAAAAGTAGTTTTGAACTGCTCCGGATCATCTTTAACTGGGCTCTCTGCAGGTGCCACTGGGGGGTCCTTCAAAATAAAGCCCACAATATGATCACTCTCCAGTTTCCAGGTTGTTAGGGGCTGAAGTGCCACAATTGCTTCTCATCTGCAAACCCCTCAGGACGATGATCCAGGGCACATGACCCCCCTCAATGCGCCCCATCCATGGCAACGGTAGTGAATGAAGCCTAGTCTTCCTCAGGAACATCTCGGATCAGATGGCTCCTACCATGAAGTCCTGAGAACCGCCTTTGCAGCCAGGACTCCTCCAGGGAGCGGCCGTCCCTCCCGGCTGAACCCCCGGCTGCTTCATCCTCTTCTTCCTTGCTTCTCTGCTCATTTATTTCGGCGGCTAACCTTTCCCGCCGAGACCGGGGAGAACTAGTTAGGCCGAAGACAGACGTCCAGGACAGCAAACGAGAGGCACTTCCCACCGCGTCATTATTTCACACACACACACACACACAGCCGATAAACACATTTTGGGGCGCTTGGAGCGATGTTTGTTGTGAGGCGACAGCTCCCTTAACCTCCACCATTGACCGCCCAGCGTTCCCATTAAGGCTGACTGGGAAGTCCGCTGGGAGGAAGGCGAGCGCGGCCCGGAGCCTTTAAAAAGCAATCGGCTGTGTCTCGGAGTGTTTACGCCGCTGATCTGGCGGCTTCACCGCAGCCCCCGTCCAGAACTTGATTTGTTGAAAGCAGTTTTGACATTTTCCCTCAGCAGTTTGGGGTTTCTGCTCCCGGTCGTTTCGTTTGGTCGCCAGAGGGTTGAGTCGCCACTGTGCTAAGCTAATGTGGCGCCAGGAACATACCTCACTTCAGCATACTAGACTGAATTTCTTTTTACTTTAATTCAAAGAGTGTGGTGTTTTGTAGCCTAGCGTCTTTGTGGCTGCAGTACCCACGACCGTCCAACAGGTCATGGACAGAAAAAAACGAATAAACATGTTTCATGAGCACTTCCACCTGATGTTGAAGCTGAAGTGGACAGAATGGGTCAAAGGTTAAAGCTTCATTATGAAGCCTCCAGTTGATTCGATCATTTTCCGCCTGTGTTTGCGATGCAATCCTTGCCTCCCGCTCACGTCCATGAACCTCTTGTAGCCATTCCCAGGCCGATGCCATCAGCTGACCTCCAGTTTTAACAGTTTTCCAGGTGAGACGTCCACCTGACGTGAAGACCACCCACGTTTCATAACTGGTCCAGAGTGAGCAGCCAAGTCCGTTCTAAAGATCTATGTTTTACGCTGACGTGGTTTTAGGTGCAGCAGAACCACTCCTTCATTCACAGGTCTGACTTTTGTAGCAGGAGCCCAAACTTGAACCTGAATAGGTCGGAGATGCTAAGCTACATGTGTGACCCAGAAACGGATGAGTAGGTGCACACACAGTGGACCGGATTGTGCATCACCGGCACAGAACTTGGGACTTTAAATCACCATTTTCATTCCATGGGCAGCGTTCATGAGGGGCCATCTCAGACCTGGACCCCCCACATGACCTCACATGGACCACAGATTGAACAGAGAATAAACAACTTTATTTACACACTAAAATACAACGTTCCCACATCTTGTTGATTTAAACCACGTTCACACGTTGACCAGCATCACAGCAGAAGCCGGTCTCCTGGTCCGGTCACTCAGGTGGACTCACTTGGCCAGGCAGAAGGGGCAGGAGTTGTTCCGGCTGGACTGGAGCCAGGTCTTGATGCAGTCTCTGTGCACTGTGTGGCTGCAGCTTAGCGGGTGGCGACTCTCTGGATCGACAAAGTTCTGGCACATGAGGCACAGCTTCCGGCCAGCGGCGCCCTGATGCCTGTCCAACGATGGAGGCCTCTGGATCGGACCCAGGGCAGCAGCGGCAGCAGCTGGACGGCCAATGCTTACAAAGGAGCTATCTTTCGCGGCCCGTTTTAGACACTGGTCCACCACCTCGTCGATGGACAGGCCAGCCAAGCTCTTGCGAGACACCTTCACCTGCTGGAGCAGCGATGTGAGCTGGGCTCTGCTGCATTGTGGGTAATGAGCAGCAAGCTTCTCCAGAATTTTCTCCAGTGTGCTGGCAGCACTGGAGGGAGGCGGGGATGGAGCAGCGGCAGGAGCACGGTGGAGGGCGGGCATAGCCGGTGCAGAGGGGGTGTGAGTGGGTGGGGGGGTCGCTCGACTGTGGGGCAGGGAGGGAGTCACTGTCGGGGGCTGGAACTGGGGCACGCTTTGGTGATGGGGTGGTGGTTGAAATCGAGGTGCGGGGTGGAAATAGTTGGCCTGTCCCTTGGGTGGGATTGGCTGGGGTGCGGGGGCCGAGGGGGGAATGGACTGGGTCAGCTGGTTGAATATGAGATCGGCCTGCAAGACAGAGCGCAGAGAGGTAAAACAAGGGAACCACAGTGGATTTTTCCCGGCCGTAAACGGTCGTACCGTGGGGACCTGCGGCAGCTCGGGCATGTTGATCCTGGGCAGGGAATCCAGCTCTCGACCCTCCCGGAGCTGCCGCAGGACTTCGCGGTAGCGGTTCTGGAGCTCATCCATGTTCTTGCGGACGACGTCTTCTTTCTTCTCCCAACTCGACCTCTCTTGATGATACTGCTGTGGGAAGTCCACTCTCAGATTGTTCAGGTAATCTCTTAGCTGGAAAGAGGAAGTCACATGACCTGAGTGCTGCTGCCGCCCTACAGAACCATCCAAACACACTCTACCTACCTCCTTCAGCCAGGACTCCATACAGGCCATGGCGGCATCTCGCTTCTTCTCCACTGCGATGATCTCATCCTTCAGCGCCTGAAGCTCCGCCTCCTGCGCCTCCTTCTTGAGCTGCTTTGCCACCTCTGTCAGTTGCATCAGCTCCTCCTGCCAGACCTGATACTCCTCACACTGCTCCTCAGTCAGCTGCTCCAACTTCCTGTTGCTCTCCTCCAGCTCAGTGGCCAACCTGCGACCAGGAAGGGGGTCAGCGTGGAGGAGCGGTGTCAGCGAGGGCCGCGACGTCTCACCTGTTCCTCTCCTCCTCCACCTGGCACTTCTCTGAGTTCAGCTCCTGCTTCTTCGTGAGGAAGTTCTTCCTGGTGGACTTGGAGTTGTTCAGCTGCAGTTTCACCCTCACAGAGTCCACCTTCTCCAGAAGAGCCTGAAAACGCAGCCTCAGTCTCGATGGAGTGGCTGTGACGGAAGGTGCTCACCTGGTGCTGTCGCGTGGCCTCCAGCTTCTTCTCCTGCAGCTGCAGGACCTGCGTCTGGTGGTCGTCTCCCTCCTTGCTCTGCTTCCTCATCAGCTCGTTGTGCTGCAGCGCCAGCTCGTTGCTCTGCTCCAACAAGAGCATGACCTGCTTCTCCCAGTCTGGGTCAGTGTTCACCGTCGCCTCCACGGTGCTGAGGTCCGTCTGGACCCCCTGAGCAGTCATCTGCAAGTCTGGGGCTGCAAAGGAATTAGACCAACACAGACTTCTGTTTCACTTACAGAGAAATAGAAACTTAACACACTTCCTGTCCAACTCCACAAAACGGAGAAAAAAGAGAAAAACAGACATTCAGAATTTAAAAAACAACTACCATTAAATCCTTATTCATACTATTTATACGATGGATATTGACGAGTAGCTGATTTTTCCTGGTAAATTTTAAATCGACTAAATTTCTACTTATTTATCGGAATGCCAGATAATAAAAAGCCAAACACCCTTTCAGATCGGCAGTGAGTTTTTCGTGATAAGAAGCGGAATTCTAACCCGTTGGGGTCGGATACATCGCTGTGCCTTCCAGGGTGATGTGAGTCAAGAGTTCCCCGACTTCCTGGTCCTCCTCTCGGCCTGGATATTCAAGCGCTCCCGCTGAGGCCCAGACTGGTGCACCACAGCTAGCCTCCATGCTCACCAAGAATGCAACTAAAACCAGTCAGATAACAGTGAAATCCATCAAGAATGACTCCACCCGACACTTCTATTTTCGGTTCCGAAGAAGTGGTACTGGATATCCTGCGGGTGTGTCGATGAAAACCATCCGGGTGAAACAAGCCAGCCGACAAGGTACCACTCAAACAAAGATCGTCAATTGAATTGCAACATCGTACTCTGACGCGAATTATGACATTTATTATCGACGCTCTAAATTAGACCTATGCGGCCCGGGACCAAATGCGACCCTTTGTCTGTGTTCATGTGGCCCTCATGAAGTCAGAGTGAAATCTTGAAATTATTTATTAGTTAATACTATTCAATTCTAAAATATAACATGACGATTTTGGGACTTTCCTTTCTATTTCCCTTTCATTTTCAATACAATTTCCTGCATGGATTATATTATATAGGTTTGACAAGTTTATTTTGTAATAATGTTTCATGATTTTCACATCACCCCTGCTTTGACATTTGCTACTGAATAGATAATCTTAATAACGACGAAAATCCTTTAAATGTATCTAGAATCTAGTATCATGTCAAATAACCCACTTTATTCGGTGATCACACCTTTTGAAACTTATATTTCCACGATTTTCTTTTTTATTATAATATTTATTTACTCTCTAATGTCATATTTTTTCTATATTTCACTTATTAATGTCTTCTATCTTTGTCTGATGGACCCTCAAAACGTGCTTGAACATTGCTGAATGTTTGTTTTCAAATAAATGACAACACATGTAAAATATTACTTTCAATTGGTCATCAATATGACAAGGAGGAAAACAAGGCATCACTAAGTTAATTATATTACATGCGACCCTCTGATTATTCTTAGCACCAAATAAATGAAATGCGAATTTAGTTTTCTTGAGACCACATACAAGGAGAGAGACAAATAGAAGGTGTAATTCTTCAAAGGCTTGTACTCTCTCTCTCTCTCTCTCTCTCTCTCTCTCTCTCTCTCTCTCTCTCTCTCTCTCTCTCTCTCTCTCTCTCTCTCTCTCTCTCTCTCTCTCTCTCTCTATATATATATATATATATATATATATATATATATATATATATATATATATATATATATATATATATATATATAATGACTTTGTCATTGTCCCTCTGTGTCAGTCTTTATTCAAATAAGTGCCCTTGTTATTAACAGTTCGTCAAATACTATTGAATTGTGCTGGGTGAGTTTAGATATGAGGAAAAACAGACAGCGTGAGACATCTTTACTTTCTGCTCCTCTCTGCTTCCCGTCAGGACACCCGCTAGTCACGTGACAGGTCCGGGAGTACCTCCTGACTCCCCCCGCCCCTCCTCGCCCATCTCCCCGCTGTCAGTCGACTGTTTCCCGGCCGAGTCTGCGTTCTCGCCCCGCTGCTGCCACCACTGATCCCCGAGGAAACCTCGCGAACATGGCGGACACAGCCAGAGACCACCCGCCGGACCACACCGACTTCCAGGAGCTGGAGGACGCAGAGGACCTGTTCCCGGAGCCGACCATGGCTCAGGAGGTGAGGCCCGAGGGAGGAGGTGGTGGAGGCCGAGGGTGTGATGCTTCCTTCGGATGGGAGCTGAGGGAAGTGTCGATCGCTGCTGCTGCTGCTGCTGCTGCTGCTGCTGTTGCTGTTGTTGTTGTTGCTGCCGCTGGTGTTGAACTCGACTGGCTGGTGAACGCGGTAACATTGGCGTAACGGTGCTGCAGCGACGGGAGCCGCCGCCAGGTGAGCGTCAGGTGTGTTTGCACTGAGTCAGGTGAGAGTCACGCAGGTGGAACACTACCGCGCCTTTATCCAGGAACCCTCGCGCTGGAGCCCAGTGCTCTGCTCTCCGAGATCCGTCCGTGATTCATTCAAAACAGCACATTTCTGAGACATTATGACCACAGCTGGACCAGACCCCGCGGTGGAGCAAAGAGGAAGTGAATTCTCATGTTCAAAGTGTCTCAAAGTTCTGACTCAAAACTGGAGTCTTTGACGGCCCAGGTCCAAATGACCTTAAAGAGATGACTCAGCAAAGTTAGCAGAACTGCAGCAGCATGAATCGATTAGCAATTCATGTTTGTGAAATGATGAAGTTAAAGCTCAGCAGTCTGAAGTCAGGACGGTGAAGATCGTCTGCAGGGGCGTTTTAAAGGCTTCAAAAATCTGTTTTGTGGATCATTGCAAAGTTATGTCATGTTTGTGTTAGAGTTTAAGTCATTCATATTCATTTTCTATTTTATTCTCCACACGTAAAGTATCTCAGAAACTAGAGGCCACTCAGCAGTGTTGAGGAACTTGACTCATATTTTATTATTTTTAAATTGTTGTGAACATAGGGGGCTTTTTTTGTAGTTAAAGCTCTAATTCTCTGCTGTTGATTCACTCAGTATTTTTCTAAATTTAAAAAGCGTATCTTGACCACTGACCACCAGAGGCCAGAGCATCAAAACTGAAGATAAAAAACAAGCTAATGTTGTAAAATGCATTGAGCTATTTTCTAATTGTTATCAACTAGAATTTAAAAAGCGCGTCGATCCGAGAGAAAGGTCTGGACATCGGCAAAACCAGAGGAGGAGGAAGAGAGGTCGGAGGTCACCATACATTCTTGTGTGAGGAGTGTATCAACATGAAAACACGCACAGAGGATGTCACACACACACACTTCTCAAAAGTGCTGACTCTGCGTCAGCAAGAGGGAACTTTTGAACCGTTGCGCATCAGGATTCTATCAAAGTTGTGAAATTGTAACTGACAGATTTTGTGTGTGTGTGTGCTCACTCACTCATAAACTCCTGGCAGTATTTTAACTGACACGATGATCGGACTTGGTGTGCAGCAACACCGATTCAAGGCCTGCTGCTGTCCTTAGATGTCGAGCTCCTTGCTGACTTCTGGATTGTTTTGGAATCCAACTGCCCCTGGTGGTTCACTTATGAACCGAAGTTCCTCAGCAGAGTCAGGGGACGGACATGTGTGTGCATCACCTCCTTCCTCTCTGTCCACTCAGCAGAACGTGTTTCTCCAGAAGTCCTGAAACACGTGTCAGCAGTTATTTCACAACCCTCGCACCAGCCGGGAATCGAACCTTCTGCCCGACTGTCTCTGACCCACCGGCGCTGTCGGAGCAGCTGCTGCTTCCTGGACTGCGGGCAGGAGGAGCAGCAGCTCCGGCAGGATGGATGGCGCTCCGCAGAAAGTGTGGCGTCGGCAGTCTGCCATGCAGATGTGCGTCACCAGTGCAGATGTTTTAACATGTGACTCTTGTCTCAGTCTGGACCCGCCAGCCTGCCCACCGAAGACCTGAGCTGCAAGACCAACGGACCAAAGCAAGACTGTCTGTTCGACGACGATGACCCGGAGGACCTGTTTGCAGGTGGTGCAACACAATACACAAGCGTCACGCACAAACACAACCGTGACCGGAGCCCCTGCTTTCAGAGCCCACCGAGGAAGTTTCTCTGGACAGTCCCGAGAGAGACGTCCTGCTGTCGGACGGCCCGTCGCCCGCCATCACCCCCATCACCCCGCCCACCTCCGTCCTCGCCCCTCGCCTCGGGCACGAAGACATGTTCACGCACTCCTCCTTCGATGAGGTAGTCATTTAATAAGTTGTGTGTAATAAGCAATAAGCGTCGACACGCTTGTGAGAATAATGTGTTTGTTTACGTCCAGGTGGAGGAGGAAGAGGGAGGAGACTCTTTCGACATCAACATCTCCGTGTCGGACCCTGAGAAAGTGGGTGAGTTGTGCTTCAGTGAACATGTTTGTGTGAACACAGAGATGAAGTCAACCCAGGGGTCGTGTCTGAGAAGAGAAGGCCTCTCCAGTTAGGAGTCCTTGGTCAGGAACCGACTGAGAAGCACTTGGTCGCAGGGCTGCCGACAGACAGCTGAGAGTCATGTGTGTGGCTTCGGTGTGTCTGAGGGTGACTAAAGGAAGAGCAGAAACTGTGAGAGAGGATCGGATTGTTCCGCTCTTAAATGTCCCGTCCTTGTGAACTCAAAGTTTTTTTTTAACGGTCTAATCACATTGATCTTTTGAACATCAACACCTTCTGTCTCCTGTGATCCAGGTGACGGCATGAACGCATACATGGCCTACAAGGTCACCACCAAGGTGAGTAACCGACCTGCACCTGTCGCTGTGTAGACTCTGAAGGTTTTGAGTTTATTCTCAGATGTTTATTTCTGAGAATCTTCAGATCGGAATGTGCACTCAAATACCATGCAAATGCTTTTGAACCTGGACGTCACGTGTAATTCCGTCTATTATCTCCACCAAGGAGGTTCTGGGTTCAACAACGTTGTTTTGTTGTGTTCAAAATTACTTGAAAAATGATTAGATCTGCATGACATTTTCAGGAACTGGGACAAGGAACAAACAGTTCAGTTTTGGAAGTAATCCAGATCCGGATTTATTTATTTTGCAGGATACTTACAGTCTGTGGGAGACTGTGTTGAGGGACTGAAGCTGTTTGGTGGAGTCTGTCTGTCCTAGTTTTGTTTTGTCAATGACTTAAAGGTGTTACATGATTAAACCTTCGTGCTCAGAGTGTGACAGTCGTAACACCCAACCAAATTATATTGACAAGACATGCGGTTGATCCATCAGCAGACATTATTTAAACAAAGTGGAGAACAGAAAATTAAAGAGGCTGTTTGTGTTTACTTAGTGAGTTATTATTATTGTTGTTTTTCCCTGTTTTTCATTTGGCATTTAGCTCCTTTTACTTTTATGTATATATATATATATATATATATATATACAGTGGTACCTCGGTTCTCGACCACAATCCGTTCCAGACGGCCGTTCGAGAAGCGAATTGTTCGAAATCTGAATCGATTTTTCCCATTTCAATGAATGGAAAAAGAAAGAATGCGTTCCAAGCCTTAAAATAGGCTTTTGTAGGAGTGAATGTGGAGTGTCTGCTGCAGGTGCGCTGTTCGTCTATGTGTGTGGCCGCTGCATGTGGGAGGGGTTGCCGAATGAGTGACGTCTCTCCAGAAGTGAAGAGGTGCCCGGAGCGTGTCCAGCTCTGAATGTGTGCTTCTGTGCAGTTTGGCTGCGACAAAGTCATAAACCAAGTAACGCTCTGTCCCAGACTCGCCTCATCCCTGTCCGAGCCCACAACAGGACATCAAACCCTGGAGTGCGCGCTCCAGCCTGTCGAGAGAGAGCACGTCCCCTGTGACACTCTACCACGGTCCAGTGCAGAGACAGGAAAGGTTTTAAATGTAGCTAACGGGACACGTCTGCATACACAGGCTGCGTTATACACAATAACAAAATGCGAGGTGGGCCAGCAGATCGGTCCGCGCACGTTATATTTTTCCGGCTTTTTCCCGGGGCATTCCAGTTCTGGATTTTCGTTCGAATTCCGAAGCAAAAAAAATCTAGAAATTTTATTTATATATATATATATATATAACAGTTAAAAGACCTGCTCTGTGAAACGAGCTGTCCTGCCGTAGTCCTGTTCCTCTCATGACTGTCACCTGTCCTCCCTCCAGACATCCATGTCCATCTTCAAGCTCCACGACTTCTCTGTCAAGCGGCGTTTCAGCGACTTCCTAGGCCTCCACAGCAAACTAGCTTCCAAATATCTTCATATCGGCTACATCGTCCCGCCGGCGCCCGAGAAAAGCATCGTGGGTGAGTGTGTTTCCTGTCAGCGCTCCTCCACTTCCTGTTGGTCTGACGGGCATGTCTTCTGACCAGGGATGACCAAGGTGAAGGTGGGGAAGGAGGACCAGTCTTCCAACGAGTTTGTGGAGAAGAGGAGGCTGGCGCTGGAGAGGTAGGGTTCAGCTGGAAGGTGTTTCATCTCTGACCTGACCTGAGCCCGGACCGTTGTCTCGGTTCTGAGGGTGGAAGGTGATTGATGATGGTGACGCTTTGATGAGAATCAGAGTGAGTTAGAGTCCGATCAAAGGTTCCAGACTGTTCCAGAGTCTGAAGAACCTCAGGTCCTCACCGTCTCTGAGCAAACAACTGATGTAGCCCAAGGACACAACATCTGCATAACTGCCACCGTAGGTGTGTGAACAAGTTTGTGCCTCAGTGAGTCATCAGATGCGGATATTAAAGCCAAGACATCTGTTGCAGACCAGAAGGGAAAGAGTTGTTAACTGACGGAGACTTGCTGAGCAACCAACAGTTGACCGAGTCCCAGTCATGTTGGGAGGTTATTGGATGTGTTGATCTAAAACGCACGTTTTAACTTTAGTGTCAAACAGATGGTCAAAGTAGAGATAAGAAACTCAACAGTCCATCATTGTTGGAGGTCAGGTCGTGGGGGCAGCAGCTGCAGTGAAGAGGTCCAGACTACCAAAATCAGAAAAAGACACGCAAAAACTACATTTTAAGTTCGAATGTGAAAAAGGGAATAAAGTGGATGATTTATTGATTTATTTGCATGATTTATTTATGTTTTATTAAACTTCATCAGGTCTATAAAGTGATGAGTGGGCTTGAATTCAAGTTCAAGTGTGTAAATGTGTGCGCCCTTACACACACACACACCACCACACACTGAAGGTCAACCTAGTCTCCACTTTACAGTCTGAAAGGTCAAAGCACAAATATTAGATACATCATTATCACAACACGTATGTTTATACCAGCAACATGTGTGTTGATCCTGCCTGTGTGTGTGTGTGTGTGTGTGTGTGTGTGTGTGTGTGTGTGTGTGTGTGTGTGTGTGTGTGTGTGTGTGTGTGTGTGTGTGTGTGTGTGTGTGTGTGTGTGTGAGATAGAGAGAGAGAAAGGTGCGGCTGACATTCTGCTGCCCTTTGCTGATGCTGCTTGACTGACAGGAAGGTCAGAGTGAGACAGTTACTGCAGCTCAAAGCAGCAGAACTCCTCACTGATGGACAACACACACACACACACACATATATCAATTCATTAGCCACCAACTTTTGAACAAATCGCGAAGCCTCCGACAGGTGACGAGCTCCTGCCTCGGACCAGTTGTGTCTGCTCCGATCGCTTGTGTGCGACGTTAACATTTACTCATCAGCAACATTTGCACTCGTCAGTCACCGAGGCTCAGGTGGCTCTCCAAACAAGCCTCCTCCCGTCTCCGTGACGACCGTCAGTGAGGCCTTCTCTGTGTTCCAGGTATCTGATGAGGACGGTGAAACACCCGGTGCTGCTCAAGGATCCTGACGTCATGCAGTTCCTGGAGAGTTCGGAGGTGAGAGCGATTTGCTCGGATGACGAATGATGACTCAGCGGATGGGGAAGTAGATCTGTGCGCTCCAGTGTCTTCTATTTGAGTGGAAGTGCTGTGACAGCACAAACTTCCGCAGGTGTGCGTGGAAGCTTTGCCTTCCTGATGTGTGTGCCACGGAATTCACTTTCACTTGTTCACTTGTTGTTGAAGGTGTTGTGCAGTGTTTCATACATGCGTGCACACAAGACATCGCTCATGCCGCCCAGGGTTCTCCAGTGTGAGTGAGTCGCAGACATGTACGTCAGAGGTTAGGGATGTGTGGGCAGCAGAATTGTACCTGAATTGTGGAAGATAAGCTACAGGCTGAACAGGTTTGTTGTTTTACATGCGTGCACCCAAGTTTGTGTCATGTTCACAACATCTGTTTTGACAGCCATGTTTTGTCTGTGAGGTTTGCGTGCAGGAGACGTGATCTGCGACGCCAGTGTGTGGCCTAGGTTTCCACACTTAATACGTGTGTGAGATGGATTCACACAGATAAGGTTTTATACTTGTGCAGTTTCATATTTCTGCTAGAGGTTTGGTTTGCGTCCACCCTGACATTCTGTACGTGTGCAAACAAGTTCAGGACAGCGGTCCACACCGATGTTCAGGGAATGTTGACCGTCCTTCTTTGGTTGTCTTGGAGCGAAAGATATTCCTTGTATGTGCGACTCGGTGGTAAAAAGGAAGCTCACTGTTTAGACTCGGGTGTGAAAAACTCGTCCTCGTCTCTCAGCGAGGTCACCGCGGCCAATAAAAACTGCCTCTGCGGCGATTCCTGTTCCTCCGCCTGGTCTAAATCCTCCGGTGCGGTCGGTCCTGTCAACCCCCCTCGTCCTCTCCCCGCTCCACCCCAGTCTCCCCCTCTTGTTTGTGGGATTGAGTTAGGAAAGTGTTTGGGTCCAGAACAAATGGCCCGGTGTCACCGATTTAACAGATGAATCGCTCGGACGCTTGACCGAGCGTGTCGCCGCGGCCGCCGTCTTAATGAAACACAACCAACGTGCGGCGGGGGAGAGGTGTGGGGGGGGGAGTAATGCGGCTGCAATTGAAACCTATTTCTATTACCCCCCCTTCTCATTTAGCCGTCGGCTGGCCGGCCCCGGGGACCCCGCCGTCCCTCCGTTGCTGAGCTCCTGGTAAATGAGATCGGGGGGCGCATTTGTAGGAAAATCCCACACGTCCGGCACCAAAGTAAACTTTGGGAGAATTAAGAGAAATGAGGGTGTTTGTAGAGCAGCGTGAGGCGCGTCAGAGTGGAGCCATGTGACCCACAGCTGATCACAGGGAAGCATTTTTACACTGTGGAGGGACTCGAACCAGGAGACCATCCCGTGCCGGCGAGACCCGATGAACACAGCTTTTTCATGTTTGTCCTGATGTGTGTGTGTGTGGGTGTGTGTGTGTGTGTGTGTGTGTGCGTGTGTGTGTGCGTGTGCGTGTGCGTGTGCGTGTGCGTGTGCGCAGCTTCCCCGGGCCGTCAGCACTCAGGCTCTCAGCAGCGCTGGACTCCTGCGGATGGTGAACAAGGCGGCTGAAGCCGTCAACAAGATGACCATCAAGATGAACGAGTCTGACGCTGTGAGTCCCAGTGTTGGTACCACTAACACCCGCTACTGCAGCAGCTTGTAGTACAACTTCTACAGCTGATATCAATGCCACTGGTGGTACTACCACTTCACTACTTGCACTAGTTACTGCTGACTTGTACTGCGTGCTAATGCTACTACTACTGTGGGACTGCTACTCTTGTTCATTTAGATGGTACTTTACTAACAACCAGTTACACTGTTACTCCACTGCAAAAGTTTTTTTCCCACTTATACTTGAAGTTACCTCTGCTTATATAGTATTCATGCGAGCAGCGACTAATGTGTGTGTGTGTGTGTGTGTGTCAGTGGTTTGAAGAGAAGCAGCAACACTTTGAGAATCTGGACGTTCAGTTGAGGAAACTTCATGCGAGCGTGGAGTCACTGGTTTGTCATCGAAAAGGTGAGGGATGATGTCATGGTGATGATGTCATGGTGATGTTTTGATCTTATTCCCGGCCCGTCTCTTTCAGAGCTGTCCGTGAACACGGCGCAGTTCGCCAAGTCTGCGGCCATGTTGGGGAACAGCGAGGACCACACGGCGCTGTCCCGCGCTCTGTCCCAGCTAGCTGAGGTGGAGGAGAAGATCGACCAGCTGCACCAGGACCAGGCCAACGCTGACTTCTACCTCTTCTCAGAGCTGCTGGGTGACTACGTCAGGCTCATCACTGCGGTCAAGGTACCGTCCCACACATGGCCCTCCGGTGGTCACATGTTCACGCTCCTGTTTCCTCTTGTGTGTTTGTGAGCAGGGCGTGTTCGACCACCGCATAAAGACATGGCAGAAGTGGCAGGACAGTCAGATCCTGCTGCAGAAGAAACGAGAGGCCGAAGCCAAACTGCAGTTCACCAACAAACCTGACAAACTCCAGCAGGCCAAAGAGGAGATCAAGGAGGTACCAGAGCTACACGCTCAGATGTTCACACTCTGATATGAGTCCAGATTAAAGTGTTGAGTGTCGACCCCACCAGCACCGCCCCCGCTGACATGCACTGTCCAGTAAAACAAGCGCACCTCCACTGCTCAGTCATGTGAGAAATGTTTTCGGGATTTTTCATCTCCAGACTTCACGTGAAGTGAACACGACGAGCAGCCGGGAGAAGAAAAGTACTTTATTAGAGCGCCTGTTGAAGCTGTCACTGCGCAATTTCACCCTCAGTGCAGTCTGTCAGGCAGCAAGACACACACACACACACACACACACACACACACACACACACGCACGCTGTGAGCCGGCATGGTCGGGGGTCTTCACATTAGTGCAGAAGAGCTGTCAGATGTGGGGTTTTGGAAGAAGAAGGGGGAGTTTTGGGGGAGGCTGTCAGAGGCTGCAGACCAGGACAGTCCACAGTAGAGTTACAACCAACATTTATTTCTGCGCCCCGAGTTTTGCTGCCTGTCAGGAGCCTGATTTGGGTTCACGTCCTGACAACTGTGGAAGAGAAAACACGCTGAGGTTTTTGTTTCTTCCCCGCCGCTGCCGGGGCGTGGTTGCAGGTTAAAGTCCGGGTGATGGGCTCGTGTTCCAGTGGAAACTTCTCTTTATTTCAGTTTATGTCACCACATGTTTAACAACCTCACATTTGCTTCCTATTTTAAAACAGTCTCTATTCATATTGAGTGAAAGGCTTGTGCGCGTGCATTGCATTACTTTTATTACATAATTAAATGAACAATATTTTCTCCAGTTTAGATTTTAATAAATGACAGTCATTATATCTAATAGTGCAGCACCTATTAAACAAATTTAAAAACTGCGTTTTGAGGCGCCCCCTGTAGGCGAGCATCATGAACTGCAGCACTAAATGCTGTCAATTCATCTAATATTTTCGCAGTATTTTTGTGCAAAATGTAATATATTTTTCATAAAGTCCAAAATTATTATATTTTATCCTTATAATTAAATAATTGTTAAATCTGTTTTTTCTTTAAATTCTGTATTTTTCTTCAAATCCTGTATTATCATGAAGAACTAAATATTAACACGTCATTTTCTCCTGAGTTCTTCATAAAGTTAAATCTGTGTTTTAATGGAAGAAGGGTTTACTTCACCAGTGTGTTATCCTCCGTCGGGGGGGTCAGCATCCAGCTGGGGACACTGGGGTTGTTGCCGTGTTGGGGTCCTTCTTTTATGCTTGGAGTGAGTGCACATTCTTCATGCCTCTTAAATTCTGATGCGTTTTCCTGCCATGCTTCCCCAAAACCAGGAAATTGAAGAGGTAGGACCCGCCTACCTGTCTGTCTGTCCGTCCGTGTGTGGATGCGTGCCCGTCTGCCTTCTTGTCTGTCTGTCTGTCCCTGTACCTTGTCAGACTCCCCTTCACATCGTCTCCATGGCTTCTTTCTCAGTTCAGTTTTTCAGGTCTCTGTTGTTGAATATGTTGCTTTGTTGTTTGTTGTTTTTTTTTGCTCACCCAGAGTCGTCCAGTTCACTAAACAAGACATGTTTCTTGTTGTGTGTTTCAGCTGGAGGGGAAAGTCCAGCAGGGCGAGCGCGACTTTGAACAAATCTCCAAAACCATCCGTAAGGAAGTGAGCCGATTTGAGGTGAGACAGGCCCCAGAAACTTCTGTGGTTCGACTCGAGTCTGATGAGCGACACTCTGACCCCACAGAAGGAGCGAGTGAAAGACTTCAGAAGCATCATCATCAAGTACCTGGAGTCGCTGGTCCAGACGCAGCAGCAGGTGACTCACACTGGTTCGGAACACGGTCACTTTCGTGTCCTGACTGTCAAACATCACTATCAGTAGGACGTTTCAGGTGTCACTCGAAGCGTTGCCCTCTAAATCAACAAAAATAATCAACAAAAAAAGTGTTTCAATAAAAAATATTCCACCGAAGAATAGTAGAAAATAATCTTCATGTGGCACTGAAGTCATACACACTGGAAAAAAGTGCCTAAATGGAGATGAAAACCCTTGTTCTGAAGAAGCCTGTCTCTGGTGTCTTCCAGCTCATAAAATACTGGGAAGCCTTCCTGCCTGAAGCCAAAGCCATCTCGTAGACGCCACCTCCCATCATGCGCCTCTCACACCGAGCTGCTGACGGAGACGAGCGGCGGCGAGGCGGTGCGTCAGAGCGCAGCCACTTCCACAGCAACCCGACGCAGGCGCTCGTGGACATGAATGTTGTTTCCCAGACTGACGCCGGTGTTGGTTCCCGACGTGCCAGTCGCCTTCTTTTCCCCCGCCATCGCGACGCCGCTCGTCTGGAAACATCTCCTGCCATGAGGACCCGAGTGAGGGCTGTCACATAACTCTGATTTGGTCCCGGAGTGAAGCGGCTCTACATTAAGCTAACAAAGGCTAAACAAAAAATCATTTCCATTTGTGGGAGGAGTTTTTATGGCAGGACTTTGTTTCCAGATGTGATCAGCTTCTCTTTCCAAAACTGCTTATTTCCTTTCTTTTGTTCTTTTGTTTTCACTCGTGATGCTATCAATGCCAGAATGCTACCGACGACTCCAGTGGAGCGCCACCTCGAGCTGTGAAACTGATCCGGAGTCAGCGGCGTGAACCGCTTCGTCTCTGTTTCTACTTCTGTCCTTTCAAAATAAGAGTCTGCTTTTGTGTTTCTGTTGCCGCATGATCGCAAGTGAAGGCAACGTGTTTTGTGTGCGAGTCGATGGCAGCCAGGAAACGTCCGCCCAGTCAGTCCCGTGAACTGGACACGTGACTCATGACGTAAACATGAAGGTCATTTAAAGTCGCATCATCTGACATCAGCAAACGTACAGCTCCAGAGTTTCCTCGCGTTTCCTTGTGTGGCTCGTCGAACTCAACGTTTGTGTTGCTGCTTCAGTTGTGTGTGTGTGTGTGTGTGTGTGTGTGTCAGTGTCAGTGGACAGATCATCCTGCTGCTGTTGTAAATACTTCTCAGAGTCGTCAGATTATAATCCCAAATCCCTTCTGTGATCATCCTTGCTCTCACTGATTGAAAGCTGGAATTTCCTGAGCATCTTTTTGTATCTCTGTAGCTCCTCCCTCCATCCTGTCCTTCATGTTGCTCCTCTCCTCTTCACTGACGCGCACTTTCTCTCCTGATGATGCCTCAGTTTGTTTTGTTGGGACATTCCTCGAGTGAAGTTTGGTAATTTCAATAAAAGAATGTATCTCCCACCACCCTGACTTTCCTCTCCTTCCTCTGAGCCAAGGTCGGGTTGCGGGGGCAGCAGCTGACGTCAAGACGCCCAGAATTCTGTCTCATCTGTGAAGTAAAACACAGCTTTTATAAACAGAAGGTGATGGGTCCTGGTGCTGTGGGAGGGGAGAGGAGGTAGTGACTCGTGGGTTAATGAGGTCACCCAAGCAACTCTCTCCGTGTCGGTAACAAGGTTTTTGATCTGTGAGGCTTGTTATCTCTGTGAAACACTGACTCGCTTTCTTGCGCTGAAATTACCCAGCAGCCCTTTCAACCACAGAATAATGTGAGCCAGCCGGCACCCGCAGACTAATGGAGCATCAGTTTCCCGCTCCACCTCCGCCAGCGAAAATGTTCTCTCCGACTCGCCAATAATGTAGATGTATTTATTGTGGCGGCAGCCGCTATCGCTAACACTTTAGAATAATGTAGGCGCGTCTGTCACACTCCGGCGCCCCCTCATTTTTACCACCAACGGGATAATGTGGGATCATCGATTATCTGGGCCACGGATGCTAACCGCACCATCGCCACCCGTTGGGTGAAATGAGCGTCAAACTTAACCGGGATGAAAGTTCATCTGGTTTGGAGGAAGGTTTATTGCTTCACAGCTTGTTAATGTTCCGGGCAACTTTCTGTGGCGACAGAACAAGGTGCAACCGCGGCCAGAGATGAAGCAGGCGCCGATAAGAGTGTTGTTGTGGCGTCACCTCCGTGGTCTTATTTATCATATCTACAAATGGTGGCGGGATACAGTGACCCTGCTGATCTACGGCCTCGCCGCCGCCTGATAAGGCGGGTAGTGGAGGAGCGCGCAGGGAGGCACGCTCCTACTGTAATTATTTCTGTGCTGTCAGAGTGGAGGGGGCGCTGGCGAGACACACACACACTCCACCAGCAGATTCAAATCTGCGCAAAAAAAGAAGAGCAACACAACAGCACAGAGACAAATATCAGCAGCGCGCTGCGACAACACTGAAATTGGACCAGTTTGTCATGCAAGCTGACACACACATACACACTACACGCACACACACTGGTGGGAGTTTTCAGTGTTTACTTCTGAACTCTCATATATTTTAGCACAAGTCGATTTCTCACCTAAAATATGTTTTTAAAAGTATAAAATGAAATAGATTTAAAATGTATTGCTTTGTGGTTATTACCATGTTATTATCGAATTGGGAGCAGTGCTTCTTCCCTTTGATGTGTGTACATGCAGTGCACTTTTGGGGGGATCAAGATGGAAGAAAGGGTACACAAATAAATAAATAAATACTTGTATTTTTGTCAGGTTTGTTTCTAAAGATGTCCCCATTTATTTACATTAGTTCTGGTCACTGGTTACAGGCAGTAATACCATGGCGGCAGAGTGGTCAGAACACAACGCCAAGGCACTTAAGGTTGTCATGACTTGGTGAGCACTGATGGACCTCAGGTGTGACACAGGTCTGGTTGTGTGCTATCAAATGATGACACAGTGAAGCGTCAAACATGGGGACTCTGCCCAGAACCTGATGGTGTCTGGGACCCCCTCACTGCCCGGGACCTGATGGTGTCTGAGACCCCCTCACTGCCCAGAACCTGATGGTGTCTGAGACCCCCTCACTGCACGGGACCTGATGGTGTCTGGGACCCCGTCACTGCACGGGACCTGATGGTGTCTGAGACCTCCTCACTGCCCGGGACCTGATGGTGTCTGAGACCCCGTCACTGCCCGGGACCTGATGGTGTGTGAGACCCCCTCACTGCCCGGGACCTGATGGTGTCTGGGACCCCGTCACTGCACGGGACCTGATGGTGTCTGAGACCCCCTCACTGCCCGGGACCTGATGGTGTCTGAGACCCCCTCACTGCACGGGACCTGATGGTGTCTGAGACCCCGTCACTGCACGGGACCTGATGGTGTCTGAGACCCCCTCACTGCCCGGGACCTGGTCAGGTCTCTGAAGTTGCTCTCTCTCAG